>NC_090270.1:42860659-43494697 GCF_040414725.1 Anabrus simplex | reverse complement strand
AAGAATAGCCATGTTTCAAAGCGTGTACACATTACCTATCGACTTTGCATGCAACAAATATCGTACTAAACTTCTTCCGCTAGGTTGTGCTGCTATCTTAGCATAACTTATACACATGAACTTAAAGTATGAAGAATAGCCATGTTTCAAAGCGTGTACACATTACTTATTGATTTTGCATTCATCGAATCTCGTACTAAATCTCTTCCGCTAGATTGTGCTGCTATCTTAGCATAACCTATACCCATGAACTTAAAGTACAATGAATAGTCATGTTTCAAAGCGTGTACGCATCAACTATCGATTTTGCATGTATCGACTCTCGTGCAAAACTTCTTCAGGTAGATTGTGCTGCTATCTTAGCATAACTAAGACGCATGAACTTAAAGTACAAAGAATAGCCTTGTTTCAAAGCGTGTACACATTACCTATCCATAATGTATGTATCGAATATCGTACTAAACTTCTTCCGCTAGACTGTGCTGCTATCTTAGCATAACCTATACGCATGACTTTAAGGTACAAAGAATAGTCATGTTTCAAAGCGTGTACACATTACCAATCGACTTTGCATGTATCGACTCTCGTACAAAACTTCTTCCGCTAGGTTGTGCTGCTATCTTAGCATAACTCATACACATGAACTTAAAGTACAAAGAATAGCTATGTTTCAAAGTGTGTACACATCACCTATCGATTTTGCATGCATCGAATCTCGTACTAAACTTCTTCCGCTAGATTGTGCTGGTATCTTAGCATAACTTATACCCATGAACTTAAAGTACAAAGAATAGCCATGCTTCAAAGCGTGTACACGTCACCTATCGATTTTGCATGTCTCGTACTAAACTTCTTGCGCTAGATTGTGCTGCTATGTTAGCATAACCTGTACGCATGAACTTAAAGTACAAAGAATAGCCTTGTTTCAAAGCGTTTACACATTACCTAATGATTTTGCACGAAACGACTATCATACTAAACTTTTTCCACTAGATTATGCTAAAATCATGTAAGTGTGCTGCTATCTTAGCATAACCTATCGATTTTACATGCATCGACTATCGTACTAGACTTCTTCCGCTAGAGCATGTAGCAATCGCTTTTGTGTATCCCAAACCCATGTGCACGAACTTAAAGCATAAAGATGAGCTATGTTCTAAAGCGTGTACACATCACCTATCGATAATGTATGTATCGAATATCGTACTAAACTTCTCCTGCTAGAGCGTACGAGTATCGCTTGTGTGTGTGTGTGCACGAACATAAAGCATAAAGAATAGCAATGTATAAAAATCTTGTAAACAAAGCAGCAGCATTACGTATAGTCAAGATTAAATGCGTGCACACATCATGTATCCATGATGCACACAGTACTAAACTTATTCCATTAGAATGTACAAAGTTCGCATGTGTTTGTACTGCTATCTTAGCATAGCCTATGTGCATGAACTTAAAGCATAAAGAATAGTTATGTGTAAAAAATCTTGTGAACATAGCAGAGTGTTAACTACGTAGGTGTAGACATTGAACTTTACATGCTGAGGCAACATACTACGTGACCGTGACGTCACGACCACGTGCTCTTGTTTGGTAAACATAGCCACGTGCTTTTTTGACAGCTGTCTTCTTGACGAACGCTAACCTCACTTTGAAGGACAATAGAGCGTCGCTAACCTCACTGCTGCCATCTTTACGGCGGTAAACCTCAAGGCTGCCACCTTTTGCATGTTATAGCGCGGAATTTTAAATCCAACAACAGAACATTGCTAACCTCACTCTTGCCATCTTTACGGCGGTAAACCTCAAGGGCTACCACCTTATGCATGTTGTAGCGCGGAATTTAAAATCCGACAACAGAACATTGCTAACCTCACTCTTGCCATCTTGAAAAGTTCAGTGTTCCAAACACCAGTTCGAAAAACGTAACTCATCGCACCTCGGGGATTTTATTAGGTAAGACGTAACCCCTAGGTTCCATTCCTTGTTCAGAACATAAAACCATTTACCAATAAAGATTAATTTTCTACAAAGTACAAGCGTTCTTGCTGATAGCGATCGATGAGGTTGTTGCACCTTTAGCCCTTTAGCCCTTTAGCCCATTAGCCCTTTAGCCCTTTAGCCCATTAGCCCTTTAGCCCATTAGCCCTTTAGCCAAGGAATGTGCGGTAAGGAGGAGGAAGAGTCCTTTCATCCTTTTTGCCCTTCTGATAAGATGTAACCCCTGGGTTCCATACCCTATCACGATTTTTTTTCAGCCATGTTTATGCGATAACTTGTTCGACTGATTTTTACACACAAGACGAATGATGGAAGGTAAATAATTTGAAGTTATACTTTGGCTATACCGTTTACCGAGCGAGTTAGCTGCGCAGTATGGGTACAGTGTGTTTTTGATTTTTACACTATGCAAATCATTGAAGTTGTAGTTTTGCAATATTGCTTACTGAGCGAGTTAGCTACGCGATATGTGCACAGTGTGTTTCCATAGTTTTTGATTTTACACTAAGCAAATCATCAAAATTGTACTTTTGCTCTGAACACATCAAACAATGTTCTGATCATATGTTGAGGTTAACAACATCGATTACAGTGTTCGATTCTAGTCTTGTTATGTTTCATTCTGATCTTCTTAGAACAAGGGTACCCCCTAACATGTTCTAAACACATGTTGTATTGAGTACAGTGTTCGATTCTAGTCTTGATCACTTATTTCGTGTTCTGAACACATCGATCAATGTTCTGATCACATGTTGTATCGAGTACAGTGTTCGATTCTAGTCATGATCACTTATTTTGTGTTCTGAACACATCAATCAATGTTCTGATCACATGTTGAAGTTAACAACATCGATTACAGTGTTCTATTCTAGTCTTGTTATGTTTCAATCTGATCTTCTTAGAACAAGCGTATCCCCTGACATATTCTAAACACATGATGTATTGAGTACATTGTTCGATTCTAGTCTTGATCACTTATTTTGTTTTTCTGAACGCATCAATCAATGTTCTGATCACATGTCGTATCGAGTACAGCGTTTGATTCTACTCTTCTTATGTTTCGAAAGTCTAAACATGCACAATAATGTTATCGCTGCACACGCTTGCCTTCGCGATGCAGGTTTAAACTTGTTCGATATAAAGCTATGCCTTGACATAAGAGGCGGAGGAGGAGGTAGAGAAGGAGGAGGGGGAGGAGGAGGAGGAGGAGGAGGAGGAGAATGATAAGACCTTAACAGCCTATGTATAGTCGCCATTGTTTTTAAAGATGATAGCTGTCAAAAGAATTTTTCAAATTATCCACCACCACATTTCAGCTAAAGAAGGCAGCAGGGTGCTCTGTTGATTAAGCACATAGAATTTCAAATTGCCCTCCACCACATGCATAACAGCAGCTGTTATCTTGCGCAGTAGCCTCTAAGCTAGCTTTCTTCATAAGAGTAGCCGCCATCTTGTGCGAGCACCCCTAGGCCGTCTCATAAGGAGCTATGTATAGTCACCATTGTGTGTCTGCCATCTTGCGTAAACATCCCTAGGACGTCTCAAGGCATCTTGTTTCTCATAAGAGCAGCCACCATCTTGTAGAAATAGATAGCTGCGAATGCCAAAGGGCTTAAGTAGGAATCGAACCGTTGATCTCATCATTAGACTATGTTTTTTCTTGTTCCTGATACTACGAACCTACGTATTAGGCGGAAAAATTTTGTCCGTTTTGCTCTACGATGCATCGTTTTCGAGATATTTAACATTTTGCATTTAAGCCTCCAAATTTAATGAATCGAACCTGCACGGTACGTTATACTCTCTACCATAGCTACACCTGATCATGTTACGAAGACTCGCTTCAATACAAGCTAAAACAGAGCAAATGTCAAAGGGCCTAAGTAGGAACCGAACCGTTGATCCCATCATTAGACTATGATTTTCTTGTTCCTCATACTGCGAACCTAGGTATTAGGCAGAAAAATTTTGTCCGTTTTGCTCTACGGTGCACCGTTTTCGATATATTTAACATTTTGCATTTAAGCCCTAAATTTAATGAATCGAACTATCACGACACGTTAGCCTCTAAGCTAGCATTCTTCATAAGAGTAGCAACTATCTTGCGCAAGCACCCTTAAAGCGTCTCATAAGGAGTTATGTATAGCTGCCATCTTGTGTCCGCCATCTTGCGCAAGCATCCTTAGGGTGTCTCAAGCCATCTTGTCCAAGGACCCTTAAGCCGTCCCATAAGATCAGCCGCTATCTTGCGCAAGCATCCCTAGGGTATCTCATAAGGAGCCATGTATAACTGTCATCTTGCGCAAGCATCCCAAGGGCGTCTCATAAGAACCTGTGTATAGCAGCCATCTTGCGTAAGCACCCTTAAGGAGTCATGTATAGCCACCATCTTATGCAATTAGCGTCGAGAGAGGGCTGCTGTAGAATTTTTCTTTTTAAATTATCCGCCACCACTTTTCAAAGGTATCTAGCTAAAGATGGCAGCACCGCGGATGACAGGTGACGAATTTACATCTACTACGATAAAGAGGGCAGCACGGTGCTCTCTGTATTAAAGATGGCGGATGACAGCTGTCAAAAAAGCACATGGCTATGTTTACCAAACAAGAGCACGTGGAATTTGCCGCCATCACATTTCAAACTAAAGAGGGCAGCACTATGCTCTGTTGATTAAAGATGGCGGATGGTAGCTGTCGAAAAAGCACGTGAGTTTGTTTCCAAACAAGAGCACGTGGAATTTTTCAATTTGCCGCCACCACATTTCAAAGGTATCTAGCTAAAGATGGCAGCACGGTGCTCTCTTGATTAAAGATGGCGGATGATAGCTAACAGAACTTTTCAAATTGTCCGCTACTACGTGCTTAAGGTAGTAGCCATATAGAGGGCAGCACGGTGTTCTGTGGATTAAAGATGGCGGATGACAGGTGATGAAATTGCCCGCATGATAGTAGCACAGTGCTCTGTTGATTAAAGATGGCGGATGACAGCTGCACGTGGCTTTGTTTCCAAACAAGAGCACGTGGAATTTACCACCACCACATTTCAAACTAAAGAGGGCAGCACTGTGCTCTATAGATTAAAGATGGCAGATGACAGCTGTCAAAAAAGCACGTGAGTTTGTTTTCAAACAAGAGCATGTGGAATTTTTCAATTTGCCGCCACCACATAGAGGGCAGCACTGTTCTCTCTGGATTAAAGATGGCTGCTTGTCGAAAAGCATTTTTCAAATTATCCGCCACCACATTTCAAAGGTAAGTAGCTAAAGAGGGCAGCACTGTGCTCTATAGATTAAAGATGGCGGATGACAGCTATCAAAAAAGCACGTAGCTGTCAAAAAGCACGTGGATTTGTTTATCTCGAGCTAGTGAGGTTAAGTTGGTAGCACTAAGGTTTAGGCCCGTCAAGATGGCAGCACTGCCGATGACAGGTGACGAAAGAGGGCAGCACGGTGCTCTGTAGTTTAAAGATGGCGGATGACAGCTGTCAAAAAAGCACGTGGCTGTCAAAAAGCACGTGGCTTTGTTTATCTCGCGCTAGTTAGGTTAAGTTGGTACTACTGAGGTTTAGGCCCGTCAAGATGGCAGTACTGGGGTTAGCGATGCGTTGTTGTCGATGACAGCTGTCAAAAAGCACGTGGCTTTGTTTACAAATCTGTCGAAAAGCACGTGGCTGTCAAAAAAACACGTGGCTTTGTTTACCTCATGCTAGTTAGGTTAAGTTGGTACCACTAAGGTTTAGGCCCGTCAAGATGGTAGTACTGAGGTTTGCGATGCGTTGTTGTTGATGAGAGCTGTCAAAAAGCACGTGGCTTTGTTTACAAATCTGTCAAAAAGCACGTGGCTGTCAAAAAAAAACACGTGGCTTTGTTTACCTCATGCTAGTTAGGTTAAGTTGGTACCACTAAGGTTTAGGCCCGTCAAGATGGTAGTACTGAGGTTTGCGATGCGTTGTTGTTGATGAGAGCTGTCAAAAAGCACGTGGCTTTGTTTACAAATCTGTCAAAAAGCACGTGGCTGTCAAAAAGCACGTGGCTTTGTTTACCTCGCGCTAGTTAGGTTAAGTTGGCACTACTGAGGTTTAGGCCCGTCAAGATGGCAGTACTGAGGTTAGCGATGCGTTGTTGTCGATGACAGCTGTCAAAAAGCACGTGGCTTTGTTTACAAATTCAAATTTCCCGCGGGAGGTGGAGGAGACCTCTGGGAGGCCTCTGGCTGAGGTGGAGGTGGAGGAGGCATCTGGGAGGCCTCTGGCTGAGGTGGAGGTGGAGGTGGCCTCTGGGAGCCTGAGGTGGAGGTGGCCGCAGAACCCGCCTATTATACTACTTTAATTCATAAGGATGTGGAATATTCTTTGGATAATTGTGACAGTTGAAAGACAGAAGTTTATATTTAAGTATATTGAGTGCTTGTTCTTTAAATTTATCACATCAGGATTTACGGAAACAGCTATTATTAAGACAAATGCTGGGGCTGTACCTTAATTAAGGCCACGGCCGCTTCCTTCCCACTCCTAGCTCTCCCCTGTCCCATCGTCGCCATAAGACCTATCTGTGTCGGTGCGACGTAAAGCAACTAGCAAAAAAAAAAAAAAAAAAGAAATAGCAAATCATAGTTGAGGTTAGGTATGGTATCTTCAGGTGGTAATATAAATTCAAGGGACGTAATACTTCTCGTGGGATTTATTCACTTAATTGTTATCGTATAACACGTTTTAGTGGAAATACAACGTATTGCAAATTTAAATACAGTGTGTGAAATTTCACAGTTGTGCGTACCACGGCGAAAATAAACTTTACAACTAAATATACATTGATATTTTCATTTTCTTCGTATGAGGGCAGGCTACTTTTATGAGAAACGAAAATCCCAACCAAAAAATTACCTGTTACAAAGAGTAAAGGAGGATGTTTCACTCATTTTCCAGAGCTGATGATGAGTTTTGCTTTTGACTTTCTTGTTACGCAGGTATACAGCAGGGCGTTTTATTCTTGATACAGAACAAGCATAAAAGTGGACAGCAACCAATTGAATCTACATATGGTTATTTCTTGGGTTAGTAATGTTGAGTACGCACTGCGTTTTCTCCCCAAAAATAATGCGAGTAAATACTATTCTTCGGCAATTTTGCGTGAATGTGGGAAGTAACCAACAGATCTTTCTGGCCAGTGCATTAATATTTGGGAAAACATAGGCTATGGCTATTCCTGAACAAAAAAATATACAAATGTTTGTGTGGAAGAAAGGGTTTCAAAGAAGTCTGCGAAAGATAGTGCCAGAAGTGTCAGAAAAAAAAGGGAAAAAAAACAAGAAAGCTACTGTATTTATGGCCATCTAGAGGTACGGAAGTAAACTGTATTATTGTTGTTATTATTATTATTATTATTATTATTATTATTACTATTATTATTATTATTATTATTATTGCCGGGCGAGTTAGCCGTGCGACTAGGGCCACGCAGCTGTGAGCTTGCATTCGGGAGATAGTGGGTTCGAACCCCACTGTCGGCAGCCCTGAAGATGGTTTTCCGTGGTTTCCCATTTTCACACCAGGCAAATGCTGGGGCTGTACCTCAATTAGGGCCACGGCCGCTTCCTTCCCACTCCTAGACCTTTCCTGTCCCATCCTCGCCATAAGACCTATCTGTGTCGGTGCAACGTAAAGGGAATAGCAAAAAAAATATTATTATTGTTGTTGTTGTTGTTCATTGTATCAATGCATAATAATTATTTGTTGGGTAAATAAACAAGTAAAACACTCAAGCTTTGTACGCGTAGATCGCTGTACAAACCAACTTCTCCTAAAATTACATAGACCTGACTTACGGAATATGACGCGATTACAGGTGTTAGTGATCTCAACTGTAATATTAATACAACATTTGTCAATATTCCATTATTAAAAGGGGTACAGGCATACCATGTCCTTGCATTGCACAGGTCGGACGCGGGAAATAGTTCGCCTCTTTGCGTGACGTCATCGGAGTTACAGTACGGCCTGTACATCACGAAGGCAGTGTTGCGACCAATTAGAGTATGCAGTAGATTCTTTTACCAATTTTTTTATTTTTTGGTGTGACCTTCAACGAGTTAAAAATTCATAATTTCTACAGTACTTGGACTAAATCAATAAAATCAGGCGACATATATCCTATTAGATGTGAGAACTGCGAAAGAAAATTACAGAGGTCTAGTGGCAAAATTTTAGGTTCTAGATGACATTTCGTGATTTCTTTATATGGTCTTAAACTTTTGACCGGTACTTTTGCTCAACTAGATAGAGAAACCGACGCAAAATCGAGAGGTTGTGGGTTCGAGTCCCACTGGTTTCCAATTGGCCCTTTTTGTTCTGCACTTAATACATCTTTAATCTGTACTATTTATACTGAAAAGTCCTAATAAGGTGAAAATTCACTTCGAACAAAATGTGGTCGTGAAAATCAAATATTCATTAAGATGAAACGTGCAGGAAAACCTTCAGAACTAAAAAAATGCTGAAATTCCTCGCTTATTATGTTCGGAATTTAGTCCCAAAAGGATTTCGTTCAATTCAGTACCTAAGTGCACTTAAGAATTTAAATTCCTAACACTTGCGCGTCAGGTGCCTGCTCCTTTTTTCATGCAATGGTATTTTTAAATTTCACTGAATTATTTACGTTTGTTTAGTCGAGCAGTTGACAGTATTACACTTAAAACTAGTGAAGAAGGCTGTGAAGCATTATTTGCAGTTGGTCAAGCATGGCGATTACTGCGGAAAGTTTGTTTTAATCAGAATGATAGAGTGTCAGGTTGCGTGATGAGAAATGCAATTGTTTTCTCCAAGACTTCCTTTTTCATGACAAATGTACCTCTTTGTTTTGAACTACTAAAGATATCAATCTGAAACTTTATAGACAGGTAGGCTTAACACTGTCACAGATTTTCCTGCAAGGGAATTACAAAATCTGTATTTTTACGGACTTCAGAGTTAATTTATTTTTTTAAATCGAAATAGGCATGCAATTAAAAATGCCTGCACCGGGCGAGTTGGCCGTGCGGTTAGGGACGCGCAGCTGCGAGCTTGCATCCGGGAAATGGTTCGAACCCCACTGCAGGCAGCCCTGAAGATGATTTTCCGTGGTTTCCCATTTTCACACCATGCAAATGCTGGGGCTGTATCTTAATTAAGGCCACGGCCGCTTCCTTCCCGTTCATAAGCCTTTCCTCTCCTATCGGTGTCGGTGCGACGTAAAGCAAATAGCAAAAAAAAATACCTGCAGAAATTAAATCACCAAGGTATTAGAAATCACTAAAGAAGTAATTACAAGGTCCAGGACTTCACCGTTGCTGAGGAAAAGGTACTTCAATATAGCCAACATTCAAACTTGAAAAAATATTTTTCCAAAATGTTTAGATAAAACATTAACTGATTAATGCTTGCAACTAAGATCAATGTATTTCAAATCAATTTCATGATTCTAAGGGAAATAGTCTCCGAGTTACAGAAATATTTTAAATAATAATAATAATAATGCTACTTGCTTTACGTCCCACTAACTACTTTTACGGTTTTCGGAGACGCCGAAGTGCCGGAATTTTGTCCCGCAGGAGATCTTTTACGTGCCAGTAAATCTACCGACACGAGGCTGACATATTTGAGCACCTTCAAATATTACCGGACTGAGCCAGGATCGAACCTGCCAAGTTGGGGTCAGAAGGCCAACGCCTCAACCCTCTGAGCCACTTAGCCCGGCAGAAATATTTGAAAAAATCAATGAATCACCGTCAGCAGCACTGAATATGGTTTTACGTAATTTCTCATTTACACACCAGGCAAATTCTGGGACTGTACCACGGCTAATCAACAACGAAATTTAGTTCTTACTGTCTCTTATTTCACAGTTGTAAAAGATTTTTCTTTCTTTCGTGTTAACTACTTGTTAGATACTTCAACTACGCCAAACAATGGAAGATTAAATTTTGCCATTCAGTTTGTTGCCACATAGTAAAAGATGTAGAAAGTTGCAGAAGCAAGAAAAATAAATTTCACCGGTGCTGTACAAAGACGTGCAGATCGTTTCAAGAGGAATTATAAAAGAGTTCGTATCTAATGGAATAGCCGAGTCATGTGCGCTGTATAATGATCTAAGATAACTCGTTATTTTATGGCTCTATGTTTACATGGCATTTCACTAACCAACAAGTCTAATTCGATATGGAAACTGCTATTAGCGGCTTATTTATGAAGGAGACTCAAAGCAGAGCAATGAGGGGCATCTTTAATATGCACGTTTATTTACTAGGAGTTCAGTCGGCAAAGATCAGGAGGCAGGATGAAGACGACAGCAATCTTAGTTACTGTAACAAGTAAGTTCGTTGTTATTGTAAGTTTATTTGACAGCAGCTGAACTACCCATTGCCGATGATAGGGATGTGTGCCAATGGCGCTTAGAACGAGGTGGTGGTGGTGATTACAGTTTTAACAGTAAGTACAACCATCCTCTATGTAACATTAAGCGGAGAGAAAAGTGGAAGGGGTCCGACAATTCGAAAAACAAAGCTATCGGCTAAAGGAAGACAAGGGCCATGAATGGCGTGAAATGAAAGGCATCTTTTTTTAACAAGTTGCTTTGCGTCGCAGTGACACAGATAGGTCTTACGGCGACGATGGGATAGGAATGGCCTGGGAAAGGGAAGGAATTGGCCGTGGCCTTAATTAAGGTACAGCACCAGCATTTGCCTGGTGTGAAAATGGGAAACCATGGAAAACCATCTTCAGGGCTGCCGACAGTGGGGATCGAACCCACTATCTCCTGGATGCAAGCTCACAGCTGCGCGCCCCTAACCGCACGGCCAACTCGCTCGGCAATGAAAGACTCCCTAGCACTCGCAACCTAATACCGTCGAGGTCGGAAAAGAACAAGAGCTGACCAAGGGAGGTCGGATAGGATAGATGAAAGTGAGGAACCTAGTATAAGTAAGTGGAAGCAATGCCAGAAATCAGCTAAGGAACCCGGGGTCGCCAACCAATGCTCCCAAGTCGAGAGCCCCTGGGGCCCCTTTTAGTCGCCTCTTATAACAGGAAGGGGATACCGTCGATGTTATTCTACAATCTTCAACGACAGGCGGGGTTAAAATGAGGAGGATCAGTACCTTCGGGACAGGGTAAGGCAAATAGCTTCATGATTACAAGTGGCGTACGTAAATTTCCTCCCATTAGGCTCACAGTCAATCATCGCGTAGTAAACTTAACAGTCTTTTCAGTGCCAGCCATCTAAATATGTATGGCTTTACTTAAGTTCTTAAACAAGAAATCTAGGCAACAGAAGAAATATCTTATGTGTAAATAATTATTTTTACAAAATAATTATTTGCGTTTGGTAAGAATAGATTGGGTTTGTGACGGCCGTTTGCTCTTCCTGGCTGTTTAAGTTTTATGACCGAGCGAGTTGGCCGTACAGTTAGGGTCGCGTGGCTGTGAGCTTGCATTCGGGAGGTGATGGGTTTGAAACCCACCGTCAGCAGCCCTGAATATGTTTTTCCGTATCCCATTTCCACACTAGGTAAATGGTGGGGCTGTACTTAATTAAGACCACAGCTGCTTCCTTGCCTCTTCTAGCCCTTTCCTGTCCTATCGTCGTCATAACACCTATCTGTGTCGGTGTGACGTAAGGAGCTTGTAAATAAAATGGTAGTTCGACGTTAAACCACTAGCAAAAGCAAAAAAAACTTACGACGAAGTATTTCTAACTGAAGCTGGCCTATATTTTAACCTCCTCAAACCTTGTATCCTTTTATAAGATATCAAAGTTTCAAAAGTCGAATCCCCGGCTGAAATACAATTGAATATAGGCCTGCGTATTAATATAAATACGTCTTATGGCTGGAGGGTCATTTCAGATTATGCGTTACGGAAGTTAGTGTGGCAGAAGTGTTACCTAGCACCCGTGCAGGCTGCGTTGTCAGGTGTGGGTGGATGGTCAGACAATGTTACCTAGCGACCGTACAGGGTGTGATGTAAGGTATGGATGGCCAGACAATGTTACCTAGCAACCGTACAGGCTGTGATGTAAGGTATGGATGGCCAGACAATGTTACCTAGCAACTGTACAGGCTGTGATGTAAGGTATGGAAGGATGGCCAGACAATGTTACCTAGCAACCGTGCACCCTGTGATGTGAAGTATGGATGGCCAGACAATGTTACCTAGCGACCGTACAGGGTGTGATGTAAGGTATGGAAGGATGGTCAGACAATGTTACCTAGCAACCGTGCAAGCTGTAAGGTAAGGCATGGAAGGATGGCCAGACAATGTTACCTAGCAACCATGCAGGCTGTGATGTAAGGTATGGAAGGATGGCCAGACAATGTTACCTAGCAACCATGCAGGCTGTGAAGTAAGGTATGGATGGATGGCCAGACAATGTTACCTAGCAACCATGCAGGCTGTGAAGTAAGGTATGGAAGGATGGTCAGACAATGTTACCTAGCAACCATGCACCCTGTGATGTGAAGTATGGATGGCCAGACAATGTTACCTAGCAACCATGCACCCTGTGATGTGAAGTATGGATGGCCAGACAATGTTACCTAGCAACCATGCATGCTGTGATGTGAAGTATGGATGGCCAGACAGTGTTACCTAGCACCCGCGCAGGCTGTGATGTAAGGTAAGGAAGGATGGTCAGACAATGTTACCTAGCAACCGTGCAGGCTATGGCTTATGGCAGGTGGTCATTTGAAATTAGCTGCCCTTGATAGATGAGTATGACCGAGAAACACATTCATGACCATTTGAGTTTCGCAAAGGGAAAAGTATTTCTTTCTTTCTTTCTTTTTAACGTAGACTTACGTTCCCTGACAATGGATATATGGAAAAAATAATTTTCAGAAGCTTTTAGTGTTTGGGTAGAACACGTGTATCACCTAGAGTATTTAATTTACGATTATGTTTAATGTCTCAATTGACATAAAAGAGAAGGGCACCTGTTGAAAAAATAATTGAAAATCTGAAACATACTTTTCATGAAAGTAAGGTAAGGGTGTATTCTGCCCGAAGGCAGGTCTGAACTTCCGCAGAGGTGTGCCTGAGCCGGAGTTTACGTGCGGTAGGGTGGCCAGTTCCTTTCCGCTCCTCCATTCCCTTACCTCCCACAACAGCGCGTGACAACCCATCCACATCTTGACCACGCCCAATGTTGCTTAACTTCGGAGATCTCACGGGATCCGGTGTTTCAGCACGGCTACGGCCGTTGGCACTTTTCATGAAACAGCGCTTCACAGTAAAGCAAAAGCTGTACTAAACATGTGACGTCACACTCATACTCTGTTATAAGATGGCGTTGTGTATGAATCGTCCGCCTCTGTGGTGTAGTGGTTAGCGTGATTAGCTGCCACCCCCGGAGGCCCGGGTTCGATTCCCGGCTCTGCCACGAAATTTGAAAAGTGGTACGAGGGCTGGAACGGGGTCCACTCAGCCTCGGGAGGTCAACTGAGTAGAGGTGGGTTCGATTCCCACCTCAGCCATCCTGGAAGTGGTTTTCCGTGGTTTCCCACTTCTCCTCCAGGTGAATGCCGGGATGGTACCTAACTTGAGGCCACGGCCGCTTCCTTCCCTCTTCCTTGTCTATCCCTTCCAATCTTCCCATCCCTCCACAAGGCCCCTGTTCAGCATAGCAGGTGAGGCCGCCTGGGCGAGGTACTGGTCATTCTCCCCAGTCGTATCCCCCGACCAAGAGTCTGAAGCTCCAGGACACTGCCCTTGAGGCGGTAGAGGTGGGATCCCTCGCTGAGTCCGAGGGAAAAACCGAACCTGGAGGGTAAACAGATGATGATGATGATGTGTATGAATCAGTCCAAATCAGTGTTTCTTTCTTTCTTTAGTCTGATCTCTTTCCGCTTGAGAGAAAATAGTCTTAAATTTCTGCTGCATTCTAGCGGATGTATATTTCACTACGGAACGTTTCCTTACGTAGATTGGTAGTATAAATCACCGTCATTCCACTGATATGCATGTTTTCATGATCTGGTGAGGATCCATATAAATCTTTCAACGCCTTTACGACTCGTAATTACTTGGCTTGCTGTCACTTTGAGATGCGTGACGCGGAATCATAGCACGATGAGGTTTAAATGTAAGTGAAAAAACAATTAATAAGTTTCGGAAGTTAAGGAGAAGTCATATTTCTTTCCCGAGCTCATTTTACCCGCAATCTGAAAAATATGTGTGAATGACAGATTAAAGCAATTTAATGTAGCGTATAAATGCATATTTCGGCCATTTTTTTATTTTCATCTTATTTTGCTCTTTTTAGTAGCAAACTCGTGTCCTCATCTTGAGGTGGTGCAGCTCTTTTCTGGCAATACCGGGAATCGACCCCTGGCCCCTGAGGACGGCGGATAATAACACTAACCGTTATGCTACGGAGGCGGAGAGCTCATTTTACTGGTATAAGGTCATATTTGATTCAGCATTTTTGTTTAAATTGAAGCGTCGTTAACAACGTACGTGTTATCTACGTCGAGTTTCAAACAGTGTAGTAGATATATTTTTTCTTCCTTTTCCCGAAAACCTGATTCCAAGAAGGTGCTGATGTATGGATGTCTTTAAGCACATCTTTCTGGGCAGATTAGATGAAATGAAATGTCGTATGGCTTTTAGTGCCGGGAGATCCCAGGACGGGTTCGGCTCGCCAGGTGCAGGTCTTTTGGTTTGACGCCGATAGGCGACCTGCGTGTCGTGATGAAGATGAAATGAAGATGAATACAACACATAAACCCATCCCCCGTGCCAGCGAAATTAACCAATGGGGGTAAAATTCCCGACCCTGCCGGCAATCGAACCCGGGACCCCTGTGACCAAAGGCCAGCAAGCTAACCATTTAGCCATGGAGCCGGACGGCAGGTGAGATTGCAACACGATACGCATGAACTCGCGAAACGTCACCATAGTGTGTTTCCACCTTTGAATATGATGTCACTCCAGTAGATATATTTAGCTCAGATGCAATTAGCAAACAAGAAAATTCTATGGTATCTCTCACCCAGTTTCATCCTTGACTGGTCTAGTTACAGCTCCCTTCTGCTTTCACTACCAACGTATTTCAACAGATTGGTCACACTTGTAGTACTACGGTGAACCTCGTCATAAGGAACATTAAGTTCAATGGAAGTCTAAAATTAAGTGAAAGTGTTCGCTGAAGAGATCTTCAGTACTGATTGAACATTTATTTATTTTGTATTTATTTATTTATTTATTTATTTATTTATTTATTTATTTATTTATTTATTTATTTATTTACCTAGGTATTTATTTAAAGCGTAAGAAGTTAAGGTAGCGACGATAAAGCGATTTAGGCCCGGTTTCATCAACTTGGGTTAAACATACTCTAACCCCGGGTTTGTTAACTTAGGATTAATATTTTAACACATTCTTAGGAGCCACTCGTTTCGGCAGAGGGTCAACTAACACCGTAATAACCCTCCCCGGAAACAGCTGCCGTAGCGATCAAGGAGGCAGTGACTAAAAATCAGAGCTTATGAACACACCTCTTGCGTTGTTCTTTTGTTTATTTCTTGCGCGGTAGTTTGTTTCCTTCCTCATTTCCACGGTAGATATTATTCTTTCCTGATCGTGATAGAACTGATTGCACTGATCGTAAGAGGGAGGAAGTTCAGAAGGGATATAAAGGCGAGAATTTTTCTGCTTGTTGAATTATGCAAGAAGACTGCCGGTGAAAAATTAAAAGAAAAGGAGGACACATGGGAAAAAATAACAGGGAAATTTAATAGCGTTGCACATGCTACAGGCCATCTTGCAACTATATAACGAATTTTGAGGTTAGAATCACTGATTACTCGACAATTAACACAAAAAAGGTAACCCTTGTTGTCTCCGATCATTGTATGAAACGACCCTGTGTTAAAAAAACCTTAATGCAATCAATACTTTTAGTATAGAAAAGAGAGGCCTGTTTCCGTCAGTTGTGTATTCTAATCTCCCGCGAATTTCATCGATGACTTTACTGACGACGGTTTTTGACAGTCTATACCTCTTCGGAAATTGTTCCTCAGATAGATTTTGAAAGTCGTTCCTTCTTATAATAGACCTATTCTGTTAGGAACACCATTTAACAAATTTGAATATAAAAACTCTGCACCAAACACATGGCTTACGGCGGCCATTTTGCTTTTAACCTCGAGTTAACAGTTTAACCCAGGTGAAAGGAGGCGTTAACTTAACTCCAGTCTTGATCTATAGTTAAAATTAGCCCTCCTTGATGGAACAAAATGAATAGTCAAACTGAGAGTTAAAACTGTATAACTCGGGGTTAAGGTTTAACCCACGTTGATGAAACCGGTCCTTGATATGCAACTGCGCTACGGCTGAGCATAAAAAGCTGTGCGAATCGACAGTCTTCTGAACAGAGCAGGTAGGCTCTTTTGTTTGATACAGCGAAATCTTCGTCTGCCAAACATTCCAATTTTTCAAAATCCTATGTGAAATGTTCGTATCTACACCGCTTTTCACAAGAGTTTAATCCTGATATAAACAAATAGGCGTTGCACCTTGCCTCTGCACGTGGACATAGAAGTAGTTGATTGGAGAAGCAACCGTCGCACTCACTCGACTGTATACGAGCTCGAAGAAAAGTAGTACGTAGCATTAATTTTATTTTATTTTAGTGTATTACATTTAGAGAGTTTGGAAGAGTACGTAATCAAATTAAAATATGGTTGTCATATATACCGATATATATATATGGTTTTGTTTTAATAAAATTGTGATTAAATAACGAGAAATGAAGGCACAACGACATGGTGTAATACAGGAAGTCTTCTCGTAGTGAGGGAAGTCTCAAGCTGTACAGCGTGGAGATAAGGTGTTGCATCTTGCAGCAGCGGTCAGTGTCAGTATTCATAGTGAGAGAAATGGAGCAAGAGAGTGTAGTGAAGCACAAAAGAGGAAAACCGCTCATAAGTGACCATAGGCAGTGCATTGTGAATGTGTTCAATAAACTAAGTGAACAGAATCCAGGTTTAGTCGTTTATTCAGAAGTTCAGATCTTCGCACTGTTGTCGTATGCTATGCGCAGCCCTGTACGTCCGAACACGAGACGTTGACGGGGTGGAGGTCGGTACCACACGCTCAGCGAATCACAACTCATTGTTTACTGGAGGCGTGGACATACCATATTTACATCAGGATTAAACTCTCGTGAAAATACATATACCAATATTCCGAGCATACAATGAAGTCGATCCCAGACGAGGGAACATAGCAAAAAATTTATTTGCCCTACCGTTATGAAAACACACTTCGAAAAATTAGAATATAGGCAGCTATGGAGTCTAGGTATCTGCTGATGAAACTACGGATGTTTGTGGAAGGTATGTTGTGAGTGTTATAATTGGCATGCTTCCCGTGGATCGTCCCGGCGATGTATATTTTCTTCATTCAGAGGTTCTAGATGCAGCTAACCATTCCACAGTTGTAGTACTTTTTGGCAATGCCATGAAGCTTTTGTGGGATGGTAAAGTTAAACGACAACGAATCTTGCATTTAGTAACTGGCGTTGCACCATACATGGTGAAAGCAGCAAGAGGACTTATGGTACTCTCCTCAAAAATGGTCCATTTAACGTGCTTGCTCATGGGTTGCACAGAGTTGCTGAAGAAATACGGCAGAATTGTCCAAATGTTGACCGGTTAATATAAACGTTACAAAAGTATCTGTGAAGGCTCCACTCAGGGTGTAAAAATTAAAAGACCACGCGCCTTCGCTTCCTCTTCCAGTGCTCACACGACGGGGAACGTGGCTTAACGCAGTGGGGCACTACTCTCAACACCACGAACCTGTGCCAGAAATCGTTTCTGCTTTTGACAATAGTGAGGCATCGCCAACAAATATTTTCCAATGATCTCTCGGGAAAATTAGCATATATTACTTCAAATTATAGAGATCTGTCGAAAACTATCTCTCGCCTACAAACTGTTGGTTTAGAATTAGGTGAGTGTTTGGAAATATTAACGGGCATGATACCCAGGATAGAACAAACAAGAGGTAGAATGCCAGTTACGGTGAAGAACAAACTCAGTATGGTACTGAGCGTAAATTAGGGATATGCATTAATGCGCAAAATCAGTGACATTTTAGAGAAGGGATGGCAAACTCTCTCCAAGTAGCGTGTCAGTAAAGATCTTGTCGATTACTTTTTTACTGTCTAATGTGCCATCGATTACTTTCTTCTAAAAACACCATGAAACAGTCTCATTTGACTTCGTTTAGGTATTAAACTGCATGTTTCATAGTGTTATTTTGAAAACACAGAAAATTACATTTATAAAAACACTAGCAGGTGCCCGCGGCTTCGCCCGCGTTTATTAATTCAACCGCATTATATTTCTCTAAACCATTTAATTAAATGCAAAAGAAAAAGCTATATATTTTTTACATCGTTTTCACTTTTAGTATTGGTCATTTTCTATTATTTTAACATTTCACCCCTTTTCAACTCCCCGCCGGTAGGGTTGTCTTTCCCAAACAGTAATGCATATGAGTATCATGTTTGGTGAATATAAGTTCAAGTGTGAGGACTCAGCCATTATACAATGCATAACATAGCTCAAACACAAAACCTATACGATATCCGATTAGTCCGCTAGGCAAAAGCGCGTTGACGTGTACTACACGCGAACTTTTTCTTGAGCCCGATTTTTACGGGGTGAGGAGTAAGGAGGGAGCGTTGCCGGTTCTGGTTATACTACCAACTAGATGGAAATGAAATCTGAATTGAATAGATAATATGATCGGTCGATATGAATTTTCTAAACATTTATTATCTTACGTCAACAACACTGTGTCCCACATACATTATTTAACATTATATAACATTTCTCGATGCGAATCTTGTTACTAGCATGAATGATATAGTTTGGCTTTGCTGTGTAAACAACAAGAGTACTAGTTCGTAAAGTGTACACCAGATGTCGCACAGCGATGAATAAGCGAATCATAGTTTGTGTTTCAAAGGTTGCCAATATAGATGTCGAAGATAACCGAGGTCTAGTGATTCAACACTAGGGAGCTCAGGACTCAAGAAAAGGTTCGCGTATAGTAGGTAAACATAGTTTCTTACGTCAACGAAAGAATGCATGGGATTGGATCCCCAAATGAGTAGTATCGGAATTGAATTGTCAAAATACATCCAATGTTTTGCTTCATACCAATATGGGACAGGTTCTAAAAGTAAATAAATTAAACGTATCTTCATTTCGTGCTTCCAAACGAAAAGAACATGCGTAATGGTAAATTAAAGCACTCTAGCTTACTGCTGCTTTTGCAGTGCCTATTCAAAATATCAAAATAAACGACACTAGGCTGAGTGGCCCAGACGATTCAAGCACTGGTTTCATGAACTTGGCAGGCTCGATCCAGGATCAGTCTGGTGGTATTTGAAGTGTTCAAATACGTCCGCTTCTGATCGGTAGATTTACAGGCATGTTAAAGAATACCTATGGACAAAATTCCGACACCGCGCGTCTCCATTGGGACTTGAACATCATCATTATTATTATTACTACTATTATTATAACGTGTTAGTCTATTATTACTAACTATTAAGGAAATAAAAGTTAATCGCCACACTCAAACTTCGTAGCTCGTAATCTGTCAGAAAACACTAAAGAAAATAGTGAACAGTCAACAAGTCCGAATTATTATTAATCTTATAATTCCGGATAATATTTCCGAAATTACTGAAACATGTACGTACAAATTGATTTACGTCGCACCGACACTGCTAGGTCTTATGGCGACGATGGGACAAAAAAGGGATATAAGTGGGAAGGAAGCGTTCGAGGCCTTAATAAAGGTACAGCCCCAGCATTCCCCTGGTGTGAAAACGGGAAACCACGGAAAACTATCTTCAGGGCTGCCGACAGTGGAGTACGAACTCACTATCTCGAGAATGCAAGCTCACAACTGCGCGCCCCTAACCGCACAACCAATTTATTCTAAGCTCTAATGCCGGTCTGACTAGCTCGGACGATAGAGCGCTGATCTTCTGATCCCACCTTGGCAGGTTCGATCGCTGCTCAATTCGGTGGTATTTGAAGGTGCTGAAGTACGCCAGTTTCGTGTCTGTAGATTTACTTGCATTTAAAAAATACTGCGGTACAAAATTCTGGCATTTCAGCGTCTCCGAAAACCGTGAAAATTAGTTAGTGGAACGTAAAGACATTATTAGTAGTGGTAGTAGTAGTAGTAGTAGTAGTAGTGGTAGTAGTAGTAGTAGTAGTAACATTATTATTACGGAAGTTTTACTTAAACGGGTCCATTACAGTCATCATTTTTACCTATCGGCACTTACTGTCTAGTAATAGGCCTTCTATCCGCCTCTGTTGTGTAGTGGTTAGTGTGATTAGCTGCCACCCCTGCTCTGCCACAAAATTTGAAAAGTGGTACGAGGGCTGGAACGGGGTCCACTAAGCCTCGGGATGTCAAATGAGAAGAGATGGTTCGATTCCCACCTCAGCCATCCTGAAAGTGGTTTCCCGTAGTTTTCCACTTCTTCAGGCAAATGCAGGGATGGTACCTAACTTAAGGCCACGGCCGCTTCCTTCCCTCTTCCTTGTCTATCACTTCCAATCTCCCCATCCCCCCGAGAGGCCCCTGTTCAGCATAGCAGGTGAGGCCGCCTAGGCGAGGTACTGGTCATTCTCCCCAGTTGTATCCCCGACCCAATGTCTCACGCTCCAGGACACTACCCTTGAGGCGGTAGAGGTGGGATCCCTCGCTGAGTCCGAGGGAAAACCAACCCTGGAGGGTAAGCAGATTAGGAAAAGAAGAATAAGCCTTCTATTACAAATGCCCGGTGGCAATTCCACAGTAGCTCTTTTTCCTTCGAGCAATGTTTATGATTAATACAACGACGGTTTTTGAAATTTGTCTCATTAATAACAATTTCACTGAATACGTATAGCCTTTTCTTTCAGTGAGCACCGTCATTTCATTGACCTGAAAATGTTATGAATAAGCATAGACAACTCGCATTGTCTATTGGCAGAAATTCATCGTAGACTGTCGTAATAACAGCACAGAAATGTTGCGCCCATTTTTCATTTACTTATTAACTATTTCCTTTCATTTTGTCAGCTTAGGTCACTGAGTAATGCCATTGGCGTCTTATAAATCACACACAACTACACAACACTTGATTCGCATGCATGTGCTGGTACGGATCTTCGACGTCACTGTAAGGATTCTGTGCACTTTTCACACCGACTACCCTAGACCGTTTTTCGAGTACAGCAAGTAGCCTGGCACGTGAGTCAACCTCTCCTACTTGCCAAGCCTTTAGGGGAAGAGCACAACATGTGTTGGCCTGCGATAAGAAACAGGTTCAACAAGCCCTATACTCTGCTACTGTACTTCCACTATGCGTGGACAGAATAACATAACCGGCGTATCCTGCTACGGCCGTTCAAAACACATTAGGTCCTGAAATATTTGGCTCAGTTATGGGCAAACTAATAGGACAAGGTAAAAAGTACATAGCATATATTGTGGGATGTATTTTTATTTGCCGACTGGCTTAATATCTGCACGTACACCCCTAACATTCTGTATATACGGATATAAGGAGCTCGCTTAACCCACCTATAGTAAACGGAGTTCTCTTGATTCATTGTGTACCGGGCGAGTTGGCCGTGCGCGTAGAGGCGCGCGGCTGTGAGCTTGCATCCGGGAGATAGTAGGTTCGAATCCCACTATCGGCAGCCCTGAAGATGGTTTTCCGTGGTTTCCCATTTTCACACCAGGCAAATGCTGGGGCTGTACCTTAATTAAGGCCACGGCCGCTTCCTTCCAACTCCTAGGCCTTTCCTATCCCAACTCCTAGGCCTTTCCTATCCCATCGTCGCCATAAGACCTGTCTGTGTCGGTGCGACGTAAAGCCCCTAGCAAAAAAAAAGATTCATTGTGTACTAAAACAGAGAACACAATAACGGTGAATGTCCGTGACGATGTGAAAGACAGTACAAGTCAATGTTCCGTGACAAGTTGACCACACAGTGTTCATAGTAAGTTTTTAATTACAGTACATTACCTCAATGCATATTTTGTTAAAATATTTTGCATGGTGTCCAACATTTTATAGTCACCCACTCTCCTTTCCTCCCTCCTTTTAAGTCTGTTCGGCGTAACTTCGTTGATACTGTCCGTAAGCGCATCAGCGATCTTAGTTCTTCTTCTTCTTCTTCGTTTTTTGTTGGGTTTTTTTTACTTGCGCACTACGCCCAGTTACTGGTTTGATTTGAGTATTACTAACCAAAACTAATAAACGGACGTACGAACTATTTTGGGAGAATTTGTTTATATGTTATACAATTAGGAATATTACATCCTTCTATAGGAGCAACTGTGGCAATTGTGGCTCAGGCGGCAGCGCGCCGGTCTCTCACCGCTGGGTTTCGTGGTTCAGATCCCGGTTACTCCATGTGAGATTTGTACTGGACAAAGCGTAGGCAGGACAGGTTTTTCTCCGGGTACTTGGGTTTTCCCTGTCATTTTTCATTCCAGCAACACTCTCCATTACCATTTCATTTCATCTGTCAGTCATTAATCATTGCCCCAGAGGAGTGCCACAGGCCTCGGCAGCTCGCACAATACCTATCCACGCAGCTAGATGGGGCTTCATTCATTCCATCCCTGGCCCGGTCAAATGACTGGAAACAGTGTGATCTGTTACGGCGTCTTACTACAACACACAAACATGACCAGATCACAAATAAGGGATTCATGATCTTTCGTATTATATCGCGAGACAAAATATTTTAAATGTATCTCGTCTTACATTTAAAATATTTTGTCAATGATTCTGCCATTTGAACTGCCGGATGATATACCAAACAAGAAACATTTAGAGGAATTTGAAATTTTATCGATATTAATTTGGAAATGAAATTTTGTTGCTGTCCATGATATTTATTACATTGAAACAATAAATGGTTTCTAGTGCCGACGTAATTAGCCTACCACAATTAAACGAGTTGTTATCCAGCGAAGTCTTAATGAACTACTTATATCACGTCTAGTGTACTGTACTTTTACGAACCATGGTTTATTAACAATTGTATTTTGGATATTGTTTATGTTTTACGAAACGGCGCCATTGTTCATTCCACTTTTCTCGGATAAATTTCTTGCACTGGGTTCAGTCATCATTTCGTGGGATCGCTATATGATATTGTAGGCCTTGTCCATTAGCTGCCTCATTTGCTAGCTTATCTGCCGTGATATTTCCTCAGACTACTGTACATGCTGCTAGTAGACCGAGATACGGTCGACTGTATGAGGGGTCTAATGAGCTTGAACAAACAAACCGGGTCGTTTACATATCTCTAGTAGATATCTCACTTAGAGCCATTTGGAAGTTATAGCAGTGTTTACGAAAAATCGGTCGATGGTAAGGAGAAAGCGTTTTGTACTCTTGAATATCATCTACAACAGTCCACCACCATAGACCAGCGCCATTTTCGAACCCTCCGACAACTCAATTCGCTATATGCCTCGATATTGTCGAATGCTTGCATCAATTTTTGTCATTTCGTCCCACAATTAATACAGCGTAACGGTGTTACAACTCATTAATCATGTTTTAATTATGAATACTAGTGGACCGTGCCTTTGCTGGAGGGACCTAGTGTTTACACTGCACTATGTCTTCTGGTATGGGATAGAGCAATTTTGTTACTTTCATTGATCTGTCTCTGTCTTATCCTTGGCTTTGACGATTTGAAAGTGACTGAGGTATGAGCCACGCTAGTAATGCCATTCCTTACGCAGCCAGTCCCTGCTATGAATGGTGTGAAACTGTTGCTCATAGGGTCGGTTGCTGCATGCATTTCAGTGGGCTTAGCAGACTGATATGTAATAGCAACTTCTGGCTCGGTGAGGAAAGCAACGGGAAACTACCTCACTCCTCATTTCCCTAGTACGCCTCTTCAGTGATGCCTAGGCCATCTATGACAGCTCATGGTGGAACTGTTGAGGATCCAACCAGCCTTCGGGCTGATGACTAAACATACATACTAGTAGACCCTCCCTGCTACGCAGTATTCCATATAAATAATTCAGATAAATCGTCTTGTTATGCTTGTCTTAGTCATATTGTTTTACCTTCCCTTTTCAATAGTTTTATGAACATTCAGCACCGGTACATAACAACCTGTTGGCGATAATGAAGATGAATGTGAACGTTGGAGAGAATATATAGAAGAATAGGGCCTATGGTACAGTGATGAAGAAATCAGAGACATAAATGAAGTACTGGACGAGGTAACAGATCTGGACAGTGATAAAAGGGGTCCGCCAATAACCAAATAGGAATTTGAGAAAGGCCTGTCAAGCTTAAAAGAGAGAAAGGCAGCAGGTACTGATAATATAACTCCAGAGCTTTTGTAAAATACTGGTTCTGACTTGAAGGATTGTCTTTTTAAAGTAATTGCATTGTGTTATGAAGCAGTAGAGATCCCAGACGACTTTAGTAAAAGCAGAACAATAACTGTCCTAAAAATAAGAACGGCTATATAATGTAGTAGTTATAGAACGATCTCAATCATAGCCCATGCCTCAAAAGTACTCCTGAATATAATAAAGAACAGGATAGAATTTTAGATAGAGCAGTACAAAGATGATGATCAATTTGGTTTTAGATAAGACAAAGGAACGAGAGAAGCAATCATTGCATTAAGAACGATACTGGAAAGAAATTTTAAATCTACAGAAAGGTGTTCAGAGCATTCATTGACTTTGGAAAAGCGTTTGACATGAAAATGAAATGGCGTACGGCTTTTAGTGCCGGGAGTGTCCGAGGACAAGTTCGGCTCGCCAGATGCAGGTCTTTTGATTTGAGGCCCGTAGGTGACCTGCGCGTCGTGATGAGGATGAAATGATGATGAAGACGACACATACACCCAGCCCCCGCGCCAGCGAAATTAACCAATTATGGTTAAAATTCCCGACCCTGCCGGGAATCGAACCCGGGACCCCTGTGACCAAAGGCCAGCACGCTAACCATTTAGCCATGGAGCCGGACGTTTGACATGATAAACCGGGAACTATTATTTAAATGTATGAAGAAAGTAGGAATTGGCTGGAAAATTTACAATAACCTGTGTACAAATGTAGTGGTGAATGTATGTACAAGAATGGCAAGAATTAAGAAATGAGTGAGCCAGGGTTGTCCACTTTCACCATTCCTTTTCAATTTGTTTATTTAAAAATCAATATGTGTTTTAAAGGAACGGACTAAAGGAATAGAGATAAATGGAAAAAGAGTCCACAGTATTAGATTTGCTGATGACATTTCCATCATAGCAGACTCTGAGAAGGAATTAAGTAGAATGTTGACTGTTCTGCGTGATACATTGAAATATTACAAAGTTAATATCAGTAGTCAGAAAACCAAAATCTTAGTTGTGAACAAAGATGGCAAGAAAATTAATACAAATATAAGATTAGGATATTCCAAAATTAACTAGTGCAGCATTTCTGTTACTCAGCAAGCATTATAACAGAAGGAAATCAAAAGAAGAATAGCTCTTGCTGAACAGGCCTTACAAAATAAAAAGTCATTTAAAAATACCCATATAAGTTTAGAAACAAGAAAGGCTTTTGCAAAATCCTTTGTCAGGAGTGAACTACTTTATGAGGCTGGCGAAGATCAAAAGGTAGGGGGAAAGGTTGGGCCTGGGATACATATGGAATGAGGATTGGAATAAAAGGGAAAGTAGGCTCCGGAGAGTGATTATTATGAGGGTAGAGGATATTCAAAGGCAACGTCAGATGGAGGAATGTCGGAAGAGAGCGTCCCTAAACAGGTTTAATAGGATAAGTCAAGTATTGAGGATAAGTATTAGCAATGTAGATAGAGCCACGAGAACAGGTTGATTATGGTGGATTTTGGGTCTAGACAAAAACAAGAGATGGATTCGAAAAAAAGGATGACATTTTATGTTTATTCTGTGCAGAAGTGAGAAATGACCTGCATTTATTAGTAAGATGTAAACAAACAAAAAAGTGAGAGTGAAAATATTGACTGAAAGTGAGCAGGAAATATTAAAACAGAATGATAATTATCGTAAAATTATTGGATGGGTGATAAAAGAATGGAATAGGGTAGGGAATTTAAATTGGTATTTAAATGCTGTTAAGAAAGTATACGTAAACAAAATAAAGGAAGTGAATGTGTGAGTAGTGCTCAAGAGTAGGGTTGGACAGACCGGAACGGTCAGTTGTTCCGGAACATTAGGAGCTTGAGGTGGAGTGTGCCGGCACACGGCACATGGGACACGGAACTGGAACTGCGCAGTAGAGAGAACTTCGTGAGGCAAGATGACATACAAAGAAGGAGGAATCGAGATATTCTATAGGAAATCAATGAATAAGGGAGACTGATAAAGGATATGGAAAGAAGAAAGATAAAACTTGTGGCTCATATTCTGAGACATAATGACCTCCTAGTAAACGTCCTTGAAGGAAAAATGGTAGGAAAGAAAGGAAGAGGAAGACGTGAGGAACTTGATGGGATATAAAGACTACAAGGAAGTGAAGGGAACAGTAGGACTGAGAGGGGAATGGCTTAGCCTTTAGTGTGTGATGATGATGATGATGATGATGATGATGACTAGGGAGCGAATTTTTATGTAATTACATATTTTTTGAGCAGGGGCGGTTTCTCCATAAGGTTGCAGGATTGCGCTACCCCCATTAATTTTTTATGTTTATTTTAGGTAAAGTTTTATAATTTGGATTACTCAACTACTGTATTTTCATTCAACAAGACAAACCTTTCAAGAGCTTGAAAGAACAAATATTGACTGCAGAAGACTACAAGCCGGTACACTTAGATGTTCACTGCAGGAGCCGAAAGTTTGCAGCAAAGAGTCAACCTGAGCTGGGATGAAACCTGGGCTGCCAGAGGGGAGAGGAAAAAATAGGCGTGGCTTCTTATGCATTGCTTAAATGGAGGTTTATCAACCTGACTCCTCCTACCACGGCCGACTTGATGCGTCGCTCTAGCTAGCTCATTGCAGCCCAGCGAGGGATCCAGTCGGCCGTGCTCCTACGTAACCAACTCTAGCAGAGTCGCTAGAGACCATTGGCACTTAATGTGAGAGTCTGTTAAAGAACAGGGATGTCACCTAGCGACATTGGATGGAAGTTCAGCTGCTGGATCACGGCCGACTGGATCCCTCCCTCCGTAAGGAGCTAGCTAGAGCGACGCATCAAGTCGGCCGTGGCTGGATATATAATTAATAGCTTTAAATTTGAAAATAAAAACCGCCATTTCTTTCAGTATAGTCGTGAGCTTTGTTATGTTCGTACAAGCTAAGTAGCTTATTGATTTCACTGTGTAAACATTCGTGTCAGGGTGTGTTTTTATTATTGTGCGTTTTTATCAGTTAGTGGTATTTTGCCAGATAATGAATTCGGTGCAGTCTTTAATGTCTGGGCCGTTTCCGCAACGGACTGCCGAAAAAAATTCCGAGGTGAAACGAATGGGTAGGCCCACGCGGAGTTTAATTTCGAAACCAGATACAATACCGGAATTAGGCTACCTCAAAATGTTTCATTTCAATATGGTAAAAGAGTTCTTAAATTAAAATATATATATGCCGGGCTGAGTGGCTCAGACGGTTAAGGCGCTGGCCTTCTAACCCCAACTTGGCAGGTTCGATCCTGGCTCAGTCCGGTGGTATTTGAAGGTGCTAAAATACGACAGCCCCGTGTCGGTAGATTTACTGGCACGTAAAATAACTCCTGCGGGACTAAATTCCGGCACCTCGGCGTCTCCGAAGACCTTAAAAAGTAGTTAGTGGGACGTAAAGCAAATACCATTAATTATTATTAAATTAAAATATTGTTACTGGGTTGTATTAATATTCCTGAAAATGGAAATGCAAAATGTCTGTTTTAGTTTTAATAATAAAAAGTATTGTTGATGTACCTGGATTTGAAAATTAGCCTGCAATCATATTATATGAATGGTAAAAATTGTGCACCACTGAACTTTTAAATCACCAGCCGCCACTGTTTTTGAGTAAGTTTTAACGCAAGTTACAAAAATCATTATTACTATTGTGCATTCCCGAGTGTAAACACTTAATCTTATTTCACATAAAAACACTTATTTTCATATTTTTAATGTAAATACATATTTTGAGAAAATCTCTAATAAGCACGTAAATCGGCAATATTTGTTAATCAATAAAATTTAAAATGCTTCTGTGTTATAAAATAATGATCATTTTTTCATTTTACAATTACGATATTGTTTTTAACTGTGTATTTAACATCATGTATCTGAATGTTTCCGCTATTTATAGACTTCCCTCCGTAAGTTCTAAAACTTGCTGATCACTGGCTACGTCGATACATTTAGACAGCGATTTGACTTGCTGCACAGGATGTTTCCTAACATGATGTCATTCCAACTCGCTTTTATGAGTCTGTCCGCTCGGGTTTTGTTTGTAGAATATCAGCGAAATGCAATCACTGAGAGATAAGGTGACGTAAAACCGTTGCGTTATTATCATTCCCGTGGTCGTGTGATTTTGTATGGATTTCTAAGAAATATTTCCTTCAGTGTCCGCTGCTATTCTTTTTATTGAAACAGTGATGCACCGTAAATGCGTGTGTCGTAACCTGCAAAATAATGCCAAAAGAGAAGTCGAGTACAAGGTCGCGTCTTCAACAATATGTAGTGGAATTTAAAAGCAATTTCACTACTGATGGAAAAGTATTATTATGCCAACCGTGTAGTAAAACAGTAAGAGCAGATTAACGTTCTCAAGTAACCCAGCATTTGTCTGGAAATAACCATACTGTGGCTGCTTCGCGTGTGCGTTCGCGACAATTACTAATAGCTGAACCAGCTACTTCAAATGCAGGCCCATCTAAAGATCCCCAGTATTATTTAGATGTGTGCAGAGCATTTGTTTGCGCCGACATTCCTCTTGGCAAAATAAATAATCCGGGACTAAGTAATTTCCTAACAAAGTACATTAATTTTGAGCCTCCAGACGAATCCACATTAAGGAAAAACTCTCCCAAAATGTTACGAAGAAACTTCGGAGAATTCGGGCAGTATGTGACAGCGAAAAACTGTGGGTGAGCATTGACGAAATCACTGATTCAAGTGGCAGAAAACTATGAAATGTTGTAGCTGGTTTGTTGAAGAATGACAAAACTGCTTCTACTTGCTAATTATTGTCAGTGAAACGATAAATAATATCATGGCAACAAAACATTAAAGGAGAAACTGCTTATTTGCTAGCGTGTAAAGAAATGCTTGTTGCAAACCTTGTCACTGTAGCTAGGTTATTCAATGAAGCCACGCACTTACTTTGGCAAAGATATAAAATTAGACCTTATATTGCTTTTCCTTACTGATATTGCAGCTTACATGAAAAAAGCAGCCGAAGGCCTTTCTGTGAGCTTTCCGAAAATGATACACGTAACTTGCGTTGTTCATGCTCTAGACAGGTTATGTGAAACTGTGCGGGCTCAGTATCCTCAAGTGGATAAATTAGTGTCTAATGGCAAAAAATTCTTCGTGAAATCACCCTCAAGAATCGATCTGTTTAAAGAGAAAAACCCGGGTCTTGCGCTTCCTCCTCTGCCTATTGTTACGCGGTGGGGTACCTGGTTTAGCGCTGTGGTATACTATGCAGACAATTTCGAAAGTTTTGCATCCGTTGTGAATGCACTAGATAAAAACGACGCGTCGTCAATTGAGATTCTTCAAGAGATACTGAAAGACAGCTATTTGAAAAATGATTTGGCGTTTATATCTGTCAATCTAAGCTTCTTGTGTAAAACTATAGACATACTTGAAAAAACCACTAACCTGTTGTCCGAAACAGCGAAGGAAGTGCGCGCTGTTGAAAATAAATTAGATTCATTCCCGACTTCGCAGGTACAGGGACTGTTAAAGGTCAAACATCAAAATTGGTTCAGGAAAAATAGAGGATTTCAAACAATGTGCCTAATTTCTAATGTATTAGAGGGTGCTCATGTCGACAAAATTGAGGCGTTAGTGTTAGTGACATTCCTCTCTTTAACTGTGCACGTCTGACTTTCTATAATATGGAGCGATCGTTTCCGCATTATAAGACGTTCTTTAGAAATAATCGGTATGCATTTGTGATGGACAATTTGGAGATGGCCTTTGTTGTTCACTGCAATTCTGAGACTACTTCTAGCAACTAATATTCCAGCGTGTGATGGGTGAATAAGAACTGGTACCATTTTTTCAAAGATGATAGGTTGCTTTTGCCATATTTAAACAAAACATTACCTTTAAACAAATAACCATTCATAATATCTACTCTGGCATATTAAAAATTAATATACCATACTGCACGCTTCCATAGCACCATATTCTAATACAAAACGTTATACTTATTTACTTCTTTAGCGCGAGTAGTTATGTGATATTTAAAGGAAAATACTTTTAATTTGTTATGACATATTTTAAAGTTTTTCAGCACCTAAAAAAAGTAATATTTTTCACATTTTTAGCACATAAAAAATCCTCTCCCTAATGATGACATAATAAATGATTCATTCCTAATGTAGTTTATAACACTTCTTTCCATACGATATTCACTGTGTTTCAACCACTCGGGCGTATCTGGATTTTAACATTTTCAAACGATCTCCTCCCATCTCAATTGGCCGCTGTTAGCAGTGAAAGAAGGTTGTCCTCTGCATACTCCCGCTAGTCGCGCGTGTCACTTTTTAAGCAAACAGCGAGGTTGTTTCGAGTTCTACTTGCTAATTATTGTCAGTGAAATGATAAATAATATCATGGCAACAAAATATTAAAGGAGAAATACTCTTAAATGCATCTTTGAATGTGAGAACAAGCCATCGGCGTGGGATCCAGTAACCGCTGAAACTCTCATCAGACCAAATCGACATGATTCAGCTGAACAATCTGGAAACTGCAGCATACAGTAAGGTAATTTCAACAGTGATTTATGAACCAGCGCTGTGTAAATATCGACGGATTCAGAAAATAGCGTTAAGTGATGTTCGTAAAGGAAAAGTTTCTGTGATGTCAGCTGACAGTGTACAAAAGAATGTCCGAATATTGTATGCCTCCCCCCACCCCCATGTATCTATAGAGTCCACTTCATTAGTGATAGACATATACTGGAAAGTGGTAGAACACAGAGAGGAGGAGTGGTCGCAGCAATATCCCTTCAAAGTACCCAACGGTAAACGTGCTATTAAAATGGTGTTACAAGACCCAATATCTTCCTTATTTTATATCGAAAGATTTCGCACACAGGTTATTTATGACGGCCAGACGAGGACACACCTTGCTTGTAATTTTCCCATTTACTTAAATTCGGACTGCCCGCTACGCCAGAATCGCTTAGTAGAGAGAAGGAATATGAACACTACAATAGACACACCTGTGAAATCCATCGTCAGAGCAAGGCCCCGCTAGACCAGTTTCAGCCTCGCTAAGCGAGCCGCACAACACAGCCAGTAAACAAGCCCCATGGGCAGATCCCCCTGTGGGTGGGGGCGGTAGAATAACACCCACGGTATCCCCTGCCTGCCGTAAGAGGCGACTGAAAGGGGCCCCAGAGGCTCTGAAGTTTGGAGCGTGGGTTGGCGACCACGGGGTCCTCAGCTGAGTCCTGGCATTGCTTCCACTTTCATCTATCCTATCCGACCTCTCTTGGTCAACTCTTGTTCTTTTCCGACCCCGACGCTATTAGGTTTGCGAGGGCTAGGGAGTCTTTCATTTTCACGCCCTTCGTGGCCCTTGTCTTTCTTTGACCGATATCTTCATTTTTCGAAGTGTCGGATCCCTTCCATTCTTCCCTCTGATTAGTGTTAATAGAGGATGGTTGCCTAGTTGTACTTCCTCTTAAAACAATAATCACTACCACCACCACACCCCATGGGCAGATATACACGATGCGCAAAACACAGCACACAACCCGATTATTGATAGGAATGAATTTCCTTCGGTCACGGAGACTAAGAATAAACGTATGAAGACTGAGTTGGAATCTATCATTTCCAAATCTGTGAACAAATCAGTGAAACCAAACACATTCCTACCATGTCCTTGGCCACAGCAAGCTCCACACATGCCCAAGAATCCGTAAATTACGTGCCGGATACACCAAGGATCCCCTTAATCCTTGATCTTAGCCGGATCCCGAACAACGTATCCCTTCTCTCTAAGACGGAAAATGAATGTATGGACAGCGGAGATATGTCCGATAGGGAACTAATAGATTCTGAAATGGCAGAGGAAGGTATGGAAGTGAAATGGAACAGAAAGACAAATTAAGGTGTCTTCACCTAAAATGCAAAACATAAAATAAATCACACAGTACGTTATCCACAGTGACCGAAAAATTGAAGGACTGTCAACTATCACAACTTCCTTAAGCCATAGGGAACTACACACAAGAAAGAAGAGTGCCGAGCGGAAAGGGTCTAATACTAAATCTTCTGTACCTAACTGACTCTGCACCAACCATTAACTATCGCACCTATAAATAACCACCTACGCAAAAATGAATATATCATCTTGGATTTTGGCTCTCCCTCTCTGTCTTTTTATGGTGAGTCTTCTCACAACTTACACCACCCATAATATTAATGGAGCAAGAAGTGTTACAACCCGAGCCATGCATAGTCTGTCTCTGAAGGAATATGATATTGATACTTTATTCCTCCAGGAAGTTAATGAGACAAACTTCCACTTCATATACAACTATGACTATAGAACGAACGTAGGTGATAACTTCCGAGAAACTGAAATAGTATACAGGACAGGAATTCAGGTCACAGATGTCATCATGGACACTACGGGAAGGTTTCTGTCTGCCACCTATAATAACACAAGGTTGATAAACGTATATAAACGTATATAGCCCATTCGGGTCAGAGTACAAACAGGAACGAAACTCTTATTTAAAAATGAAATAGTACCCCATATAATGACACTTCGTCCAATAGTTCTAGAAGGTGATTTCAATTGCGCTCTTCACCCACGAGACCAAACAGGTACTTTCAACTTTTGTCCAGGCCGTCAGACACTCACACAGCCTATGTAGCTCAAGAATGTTTGGCAGAAACTACACGGCTCATATGTCAAATTTACATATTGCCGTGGGTAATCTAAATCTAGGATAGATACGATGTACGTATCCACGTCACAAGTATAGCACCTCGTTAGCTATTAGGTGATTCCAGTTGCCTTTAGCGATCACCATAGCGTTCTAGTAATGATGAAGACAACAAGGAGTGAAAGATGCTTCATTGGGAAAGGAATATGGAAGATTTGAAAAATAGCCTGTAACTTCGTTATTGGCTGTTGAACAGCTTGCATCAGGATTTTGAAAATGATACGCAGCTTCAGCTCTTTGGCGTTGCATTGTTGGATGCGCTTGAGAACGGTTGGCTGTTGAGAGAGCTCTTGCATTATTGTAGTGATAAAGTAGTGAAAACCTATTGAAATAGCTTAATTTTGTGTATATCTGATTCATTTAGTGCTGTTTATATAGTGGTGTTTAGTGCTTGTTGGTAGAAATTGGGAGTAGTAATAATTATTTAAATTTTGTAACAAGTAATTCAGTTGGTCTTCAGTAAATTACGTTTTCTAGGTTAAGTAGGCTAGCTAGGTGCACCTTGTTTCGAATTTAGGTTTAGGTAATACTTTAGGTAACAATATTAACTTTAAAAATATTTGTAAATATCTATAGATTCGTTGGTTGTACTTACAAAGGCAGATTATCATAAGGAATAGTACCGTAACTTCTGCAGCAACTTCTCCGGTATTTCGTATAGATATCCGTTCAAACTATCGCGAAGGTAATAATTTACTACATTAAAAAAACACGATACGCCTGTAAACTTCCATTTAAAAAGAAGTTAAAGAGATTACACGGTAATAGTTAACAGTCGTATTGTTATTGATTATTGTCGCTCCTCATATTCAAATATTGCATTGTTGGCTACAGTCGTGAACAAAGGGTGTAGTGTAGTTAAGTAAATATAAATAAAAATCAGCTGACCTTGTATTCCATTCATTTGTACTTCTGAGTAGGTAGTTAGTATCCGTAATTTATATTTCGCTCCCTCGATCTTTCAGTATTTATGAGCGGTTAGCTAATAATAATAAAGTTCATATATCCCAGTAATTGCAGTTCAAGTCCCTGGAGTAGTAGTAGTTTTGATAGAAATATTAGAGAAATTATTGTAGACAACCTCGTATTTTTCAGTAGGCCTAATTAAGGACAGTTTTTTTTTCTCCGTCCCGTGGAGTAGGGAAAATAATAGTAATCCACCAGCTGTAATAATCACATAACCACATTTCAGTAGAATTGTAGTGAAGATAAGGTATAATATATTAGATAGTATCTTGCCAGTTATATTCGTGTTTTTCTTCGTGTACGGCAATCCTTTTGATACTTAAGCATTTAACCAAACGCAGTGTAGTGTAGTGTATAATAGATACATTGTAGTATAGATACAGTACATTTAGATAGTGCCGTATCTTGCGTGCTATATTCGTGTGTTATCTTTCGTGTATATCTATTAGACCGTAATACTAATAATAATTTGTCTAAGCATTTAGCTTCGTTGGTAATCTTTGAGTACAGTAGTTCTTGCAAATTTCATTTCTGTTGTGCTTAGTAGTGACATACGGTACGGTACCGGTATCGTAATTAGGATACGTCTGAAAGTAGTTTTAAAATTACTGTAGTGTACTGTACAGTAGTATACGAGTAATATCCTATTAGAATTTAGTGTGCTTATTTTATTATTGTAAAATATTTGTGTAGTACTGGTGTGGTAGAGGTATCCGTAGAAACTCTTACTAAAATATTGTTGAAATTAGGATAGGCTTAATTGCAGTTTGGAATTGTGTAGTTCTTGTGTATTACTTTCGATATTCAGTAATTAACAGCAGCTTTTATCCTGTTAGGGGTTGTAGGATTAAAAAATTTAAAAAATAATAATAATAGAGCACGACTAAGTAGTATTGTAGTGTAGTCGTATATTAATTACCTTATTGTTGTGTACTATCCCAGACAATATATCCCTCCGTTCATTTATTTTTTTGCAAATAAGTTATTTATTATTTTTAATTTAAAATTTTCTCCCCGTAAAGAATGGCTAAGGAGCGCGAGTGTACTTATTGTGGGTGTGGTGAGGCATTGAGGGGTATGAGGGAGGAGTTGGAAAGTTTGAGGGAGATAATTAGGATTCTCACAGAAGAGGGGAAGGAAGATAGGACTCCCTCAAACAATGTACAGGTTACAGTAGGTGTACAAGAGGGAGGGGAAGGAAAGGGAGGAGTTGTAGAAGACAGGTGGTCTAATGTTCTAAGGGGAAGGAGATTGCAGGCCAAGGGCTCTATTCAGGATCAGAATTCAGGACAGGTGTCTGTGCGAAATCGGTACGAGTCACTCCAGGTAGAACAACAGAGGGAAGATGAGGGACAGGGAACTGTTGCTGAGATGCGTGGAAGTAGGAGGAAGGGAAAAGGTAGGAAAGGGAAATGTAGAGTAGAGGATAGGAAAAGACAGGTGGAACGGGGTCATGGGAAGGAGAAAAGGGAGGAGGAAGTAGCTTCTGCAGCTATCAGGAAAGATAGGGCTGACCAGGAGGGGAGGGGATCAAATGAGGTGGGTAGGGTTGAGGCTCTGGTCATGGGGGATTCCATCGTTAGACACGTGGGGAAAGTGTGTGGAGGAAAGGGAACCAGGGTAGAATGTTATCCAGGAATTAGGTTGAGGCAGATGTTGAGGAAAGTAGAAGAGAGGGAGGAGGGGAAGGAGAAGGTGGTAGTGTTTCACGTTGGTACCAACAACGTAAGGCAAGCTGATATAAGTACCAACATAGTTGGAGATGTGTGGGATCTGGTAAATGCAGCACGGGTGAAGTTTAAGAAAGCGGAGATTGTTATTAGTGGAATACTGTGTAGGAGGGATAATGACTGGAGGGTGATTGGGGATTTAAATGAGACTATGGAGTGGGTATGTGGGAAACTGGGAGTGAAATTTCTAGATCCTAATGGGTGGGTAGGAGAAAGGGATCTGCGCTCGGATGGCCTTCATTCAAACCGCAGTGGTACGTATAAGTTAGGAAATTTGTTTGGAAGGGTAATAGGGAGGTACATTCAGGGAAACGGGATGGCCTAGGGAGCGGTGATAAGGGAACAGGGAACTGGAAATCAAGTAGGGATGACATAAAATTGTTAGTGTTGAACTGTAGAAGTATTGTAAAGAAAGGAATAGAATTAAGTAATTTAATAGATATAATGGATGCAGAAATTTTCTCACGGCACTGGAGTGTGTATCGTAGAGATAGGATAGGAAAGGTGGGAGGGGGAGTTTTCATTCTGGTGAAAGAAGAATTTGTAAGCTACGAAAAAGTTAAAGATGAGACACATGAAATTCTAGGTGTAAGGCTCATTTCTAAAGATAATAGGCAACTTGATATATTTGGAGTGTACAGATCGGGAAAGGGTAGCACTGATGCGGATTCGGAATTATTTGATAGGATAGTCAGCTATGTGGGAAACGACATGGAAAGAAATGTGATTGTAGCGGGAGATCTGAATTTGCCAGATGTCAATTGGGAAGGAAATGCGAACGACAGGAAGCATGACCAACAAATGGCAAATAAGTTAATATGGGAAGGACAGCTGATTCAGAAAGTGATGGAACCAACCAGAGGGAAAAATATTTTGGATGTGGTGCTGATAAAACCAGATGAGCTATATAGGGAAACTGAAGTAATAGATGGTATTAGTGATCATGAAGCTGTTTTTGTGGTAGTTAAAAATAAATGTGATAGAAAGGAAGGTCTTAAAAGTAGGACTGTTAGGCAGTACCATATGGCTGATAAAGCAGGTATGAGGCAGTTTCTAAAAAGTAACTATGATCGGTGGAAAACGGTAAATAAAAATGTAAACAGACTCTGGGATGGGTTTAAAGAAATTGTTGAGGAATGCGAAAACAGGTTTGTACCTTTAAGGGTGGTAAGGAATGGTAAAGACCCACCTTATTATAATAGAGAAATAAAGAGACTAAGAAGGAGGTGCAGACTGGAAAGAAATAGAGTTAGAAATGGCTGTGGAAGTAAGGAGAAATTGAAGGAACTTACTAGAAAATTGAATCTAGCAAAGAAGGCAGCTAAGGATAACATGGTGGCAAGCATAATTGGCAGTCATACAAATTTTAGTGAAAAATGGAAGGGTATGTACAGGTATTTTAAGGCAGAAACAGGTTCCAAGAAGGACATTCCAGGAATAATTAATGAACAAGGGGAGTGTGTATGTGAGGATCTTCAAAAGGCAGAAGTATTCAGTCAGCAGTATGTAAAGATTGTTGGTTACAAGGATAATGTCGAGATAGAGGAAGAGACTAAGGCCAAAGAAGTAATAAAATTTACGTATGATAACAATGACATTTACAATAAGATACAAAAGTTGAAAACTAGAAAAGCGGCTGGAATTGATCAGATTTCTGGGGATATACTAAAGACAATGGGTTGGGATATAGTACCATATCTGAAGTACTTATTTGATTATTGTTTGGCCGAAGGAGCTATACCAGATGAATGGAGAGTTGCTATAGTAGCCCCTGTGTATAAAGGAAAGGGTGATAGACATAAAGCTAAAAATTACAGGCCAGTAAGTTTGACATGCATTGTATGTAAGCTTTGGGAAGGCATTCTTTCTGATTATATTAGACATGTTTGTGAAATTAATTACTGGTTCGATAGAAGGCAATTCGGTTTTAGGAAAGGTTATTCCACTGAAGCTCAACTTGTAGGATTCCAGCAAGATATAGCAGATATCTTGGATTCTGGAGGTCAAATGGACTGTATCGCGATTGACATGTCTAAAGCATTTGATAGGGTGGATCATGGGAGACTACTGGCAAAAATGAGTGCAATTGGACTAGACAAAAGAGTGACTGAATGGGTTGCTATATTTCTAGAAAATAGATCTCAGAGAGTTAGAGTAGGTGAAGCTTTGTCTGGCCCTGTAATAGTTGAGAGGGAAGTTCCTCAGGGCAGTGTTATCGGACCTTTATGTTTTCTTATATATATAAATGATATGAGTAAAGGAGTGGAATCGGAGGTAAGGCTTTTTGCGGATGATGTTATTCTCTATAGAGTGATAAATAAGTTACAAGATTGTGAGCAACTGCAACGTGACCTCGAAAATATTGTGAGATGGACAGCAGGCAATGGTATGTTGATAAACGGGGCTAAAAGTCAGGTTGTGAGTTTTACAAATACGAAAAGTCCTCTCAGTTTTAATTACTGCGTTGATGGGGTGAAAGTTCCTTTTGGGGATCATTGTAAGTATCTAGGTGTTAATATAAGGAAAGATCTTCACTGAGGTAATCACATAAATGGGATTGTAAATAAAGGGTACCGATCTCTGCACATGGTTATGAGGGTGTTTAGGGGTTGTAGTAAGGATGTAAAGGAGAGTGCATATAAGTCTCTGGTAAGACCCCAACTAGAGTATGGTTCCAGTGTATGGGACCCTCACCAGGATTACCTGATTCAAGAACTGGAAAAAATCCAAAGAAAAGCAGCTCGATTTGTTCTGGGTGATTTCCGACAAAAGAGTAGCGTTACAAAAATGTTGCAATGTTTGGGTTGGGAAGAATTGAGAGAAAGAAGAAGAGCTGCTCGACTAAGTGGTATGTTCCGAGCTGTCAGCGGAGAGATGGCGTGGAATGACATTAGTAGACGAATAGGTTTGAATGGCGTCTATAAAAGTAGGAAAGATCACAATATGAAGATAAAGTTGGAATTCAAGAGGACAAACTGGGGCAAATATTCATTTATAGGAAGGGGAGTTAGGGACTGGAATAACTTACCAAGGGAGATGTTCAATAAATTTCCAATTTCTTTGAAATCATTTCGGAAACGGCTAGGAAAGCAACAGATAGGGAATCTGCCACCTGGGCGACTGCCCTAAATGCAGATCAGTATTGATTGATTGATTGATTGATTGATTGTTTCTTGGGTGAGGGTGGTGTGGTTCTAGTAATTTTTCTTCTAGGACTCTTGGTACTAGTTTCCTTATAATTGTCCAGCTCCATGGCTAAATGTTTAGCGTGTTGGCCTTTGGTCACAGAGGTCCCGAGTTCGATTACCAGCAGGGTCGGAAATTTTAACCGTCATTGGTTAATTTCGCTGGCACGGGGGCGGGGTGTATATGTCTGCATCATCATTTCATCCTCATCACGACGCGCAGGTCACCTACGGGAATCAAATCAAAAGACCTGCACCTGGCAAGACAAACATGTCTTCGGACACTCCCGGCACTAAAAACCATTTCATTTACCTCATAACTGGGATAGTTAGGGAACTCTGATGGTACAGAACCTTTCTTTATAACTCTTCTACTTTTGCCTACAAATGAATAATCTTGTTCTTTGAAGTGAAGGCTACAGACAACAGAAGAAGCAGAATTAATGTTAGGGACAAAGTTATCGCGAGAAATTGCTTTGAGCCATTCCTTAATTTTGTTCTGGTCTACAGGGAATTCGTGAAATGATAGTGTCCCTTTGCTCTTTGTTCCTGTTCGAAGTACAAAAAGGCACGCAGCAATAAATGTTCGAGTATTTCCCAACACAGTTAAAGAAAACCAAATCACTACACTACACAATTTAAAAAAAGAATTAGCGCATAAATTAGAATTCTTGTTTAGGACGAAGTTACGGCGAGAACTCAATTTCAACCACTCATTGCATGTGTTCTTGTTTGCAGAAAATTTATGTTCGAAGTACAAAAAGGCGCACAACAATATCACATATTCCAAGATTTGTAAACACGATTTAAAAATCAAAACGCTATACTATACACTAAAAAATGTAAGTTAATTAGCGCATAGCTATCAACTCTCAATAACAAGCCAACAAACACCTCATTACGAACCCATTACAAACACTTACGACAGCAACACAATATAAATGAAACTGGAAATGTGGTAATTTGCGGTATACCGCTTCCTGTTAGTGACTTAGGTGGCCAGCGCTCCAGCGGCATTACAGTGAAACTTCCCAATTACAGCTCTATGCTGAGCTTCACAAGCTATTGTCAAGGCAGGTAGAAGGAGCGCACGGAGAGATCCAGTCGGCCGTGCCGTCAGTGACTTAGGTGGCCAGCGCTCCAGCGGCATTACAGTGAAACTTCCCAGTTACAGCTCTATGCTGGGCTTCACAAGCTATTGCCAAGGCCGGTATAAGTAGAGCAGCGAGGGATCCAGTCGGCCGTGACTAGAGCTTAATGTTATCGTCAGCTCCCACTTGGAACGCTGTACAAGCACACAGGGAGCCACCTGGTGACGAACGAGCTTACCACTACAGCTCCATCGGTAAAGCATTCTTAAATTGAAACCCTCATTATTGTTGAAGTCTTCCTCGTGAACAGTCGAGGTTTTCTTCTGAAAACGCGGAGCAAATTCTCTGCGAAACGTAAAGAGATTTACCTTATTTTCTTGACACGACATGAACCCAAAAGCCCATATCATGTATATTAATGTTATTAATAATAACTTGTAAAAAGTGGCAAAAGAAACCTCTGCTACACAGTAACATACTGGAGAGTCTTTTAAGCCCCATTCATGCAGCGTGAAGGCACATCACCCACAGTTTATGCAGAACCTGTCCAGAGATGTTCGCTTTCTTACTGAAAGATCAACATCAGCTGGAACGTTGTTTGAATCAAAGAGGCAAGGCCACTCTCGAACTGCATGGATCCATTTGTATCAATTCCACTCTAGATCGAGGCCAGCATCTATCAACATTTTGGCTGTTTTGATTGCTGTACAGGACATTCCTGCAATATCGTGTTTGCTTTGAGATGCTGATCCAAAACAACAGTTTTACTGCAGGCGAAGGATCTTCCCTATCAGCTAACACAATGACATGGTAATTCTCACTCGGACAGTCCATGAAGAATTACGAAATTAATTTTGAGATGGACATCAACTAATATAATGGCTTAGGCTATTTTATCGGAAAACTCGTCTAAAATTACAAGACTAAAATAAACAAAAAATAAAAGATAATGCAACGTATAAATGGCCGATACTTAAAACTGGTTCAGGCAAACAGACACCAACTTGTTCAAGAGTGTGACCCTGCGCTTTATTAATGGTCATGCAGAAGACTAGTCGACTTGATACTTTTCCGTATGTGCGCACTAGGGAGTAAAGTACAGTACTCTCGGTGGCTATCCCTTGAAACGAACGGCCAACCCCCCCCCCCCCCCATGTACATACAAACTAAGTCATTTTAACGGGAGTAAGGGAAACTTCGAATCGCACAATTATGTATAATCGTTTTCACGGCGATTAACTGTAACCAAATTCTCTAGCCAACAGACCTGTTAATGATATATTAGTAAGCTCTACAGAAGCGTTTGTCACGACCCTCTCGCTACTTGAGGATCGGCACTATAAATTTTACTGAGAACCTTGAAAATAGGAGAAGTAAATCTTCACTAGATATCAGTTAAGACGAGGGGTAGATTATTAATAACGGCATACCACAATCTTAATGATTGGGGGAAATGTGCAATAAATCATCAAACTGGACTTAGCAACATTGTTTACCACATAGGCTATTCTAGAGCGGTGCTGGTGGTGATTATTGTTTTAAGAGGAAGTACAACAATCAAGTAATCCATCCTCTATTAACAGTAATCCGATAGGAGTAGTGGAAGGGGTTCAGCACTTCGAAAAATGAAGGTATTTGCCAAAGGAAGACAAGGGCCACGAAGGGTGTGAAAATGAGACTCCTTACGCCTCCACATGTAATACCGTTGGGGTCGGAAAAGAACAAGAGTTGACCAAGGGAGGTTGGATAGGACAGATGAAAGTGAGGAACCTGACAAAAGTGGAAGCAATGTAGGACTCAGCTAAGGGGCCCCTGGTCACCAACCTACACTCCTAAGTTAAGAGCCCGTTAGGCCCCTTTTAGTCGGCTTTTACGACAGACAGGGGATACCGTGGGATTTACTACCGCCCCCACCCACAACGGGATACATATTTCCGAAGTGTTCATTAGGTCTAACCTAATTTTTTTACGAAATATGGACAATGCTCGAAATACTAACACTATAACAATGGAGGTAATATAATATACTGTACTACATATTATAAACCATACTTAGAATCTTAGCCGTGAAATGTATTCCCGGAATATGTTTGGTTTTCCGATTCGTGCAACCGCACTCATAACACTACAACACCAACTTAATATTAGTATATCTTTTACGTTTTAGTAGGGGCTGCCTGGCCGAGGCGATAAAGGCCTGGAAGGACGTGGGTTCGAATCCCCGTCAGGAAGTCGTAAAATTTAAGAAACGAAATATCCACTTCCGGAGGTGCATATGGCCCTGGGGTTCACTCAGCCTACACCAAAAATGAGTACCAGGTTAATTCCTAGGGGCAAAGGCGGCAAGGCGTAGAGCTAACCACTCTACCCCATAACGTGCCGAGGTTAACAATGGAGGAAGACTTTTGGAAGCCTTTACCTTCCACTCCTCCAAGGGCCTCCATGGCCTGTACGGAGGTGACTTTGCTTTGCTTTACGTTTTAGTGTGTTGAACGGTGTTCACGTCTGAAACTTTCCGCAATAGCAATTTTCGTTCACCGTATTTACTTCAGTAAGCTGTGGTGGGTCTGACTGCGAAAAAACAACAAGCGTTCTCGCGTCTATAAACGACCACGCCCCCTATGTAGAGCACTGTCATTGGGCTTCACTCTCAGAGCTCCAAGGCATCTCCCTGCATTCTTTTCTCCCTGGTGCGTACGTCGACTGTTTTCTGCCAGTTATTAGGAACGTTCTGACATCTGTTGAGTATATTCAGAACCTGGGGGAAGGTCAGAGAATCAAAGAGTATCTGGCAGAGAAGTGTATACTCTCTGGCTTGACAGGTAGTAATCAAACATGGCTGCATGCAATCACATTACTAAGGATGAAAATCACACAATTCAGAATATTAAAGTGTTAGTCGCTTAGCAACCTGCTAAGTACAGAATGTATTGCGGTCTAGGGTAAGCCTTCACCTGCAATTATTGGAGTGGCCATTTAGGGAATTGATTTTAGGATTACTCAAAGTTTACTGAAGTTAGAGACCTGTCAATGTCTGATGATTCACCGTCATGTAATTACGGAGAGAATAAAACAGAAAGGAAGCAAATCGGTCCAGCAGTACGACCGGACGGACTGGACAAAGATGTTTTTAGTATTTGTTTATTATACAGGGTTATTCACCTAAGATGTGATTTGGAAATAACGTCTAAACCATTAAAGATATGGGTATTCTGCTTTCATATTCGTAGATGATACCCAGGGGCTTGTAAAATAATGCGGTGCATATTCTCATGAGGTGATTAATAACCAAGATATTGATACTAACTCCATATTGTTAAATTGAACGGCACAAATTCATCCAGCAAGCCTAAAAGTTCAACTGCGCGCAAGTTCAAATATGTAAGTATTTTCAGAATTGGACAATTACTTTTTTTTTTTTTTTTTGAAATATCAATAAGAACAGGATGCGCGGTTTTGCATGCCGCATCAGACAGCGTGCAGTCGGGCAACGAAATATTGACCCGAAAGCAGTTTCTTGGGTGTGATTCCAGCCACAGAATAGATACCAGGCATGTAAGCATATCGCACACATGTCATGGGTTTTTGTGCTGGGTAGACATTAGGAGACAAACAGCTCGAATTATTATGTGGGATGTCCATAGCTGATAGTGGTGAGATGACAGCAGCACTATATTTATTTATTTTACACGCATTAACCTGCGCGGAGCTCAAGCGCGACTCTAGTTGCATGCATTTGGGAGAGCGCAGCTTCGATTCCTGCCTCGCCCGACCTGAAAGTGATTTTCATGGTGTCCCATGTTCAACACCAGGCAGCTTTGAGATAAGCCACGGCCGACGTCCTTTTCAAATCCTTGCCATTCCCATCCGTGGGGAAAGTCGCCAAACTGAGCGCAACGTGTTACACATGGTTTTCAAAACAAAACAAAACAGAACTTCCCCGTTTTGTGTTCGCCAGTCATACAATAACGTTGCACACCCAGGGTATGTTTACGGTACATGCCTGATATCCATTATGTGGCTGGAATCAATGCCAGGAAACAGCTTGCATGCCAATACGTCCTTGGCCAACCGCACGCTCTCTGATGGGGCACGCAAAAGCCTAAATGTGGTTTTGATTGATATCTCAAAAAGTAACTGTCCTATTTTGAAAATACATATTTTAATTTGTACGCAGTTGATTTTTTAGGCCGGCTGTATGCATTTGTGCCGTTTGATTTTAAAATATGGAGTTAGTATCAATATGTCGGATATTAATCTTCCATGAGAATAAGTAGCACATTACAAGTTCCTGGGTATCATTTACGAATATGAAAACAGAATGCCGATATATTTAATGGTTTAGACTTTATTTCCGTGTAACATCTTAGGTGAATGACCCTGTGCTGGAGGTGGTTGGTCTATGTACACTCGGTCAGTAGCATCATCTTCTCACTGTGCGCTTTCTTCCTGTAACTAAGAGCTTGAGAAAATGTCGTATAAAATGAAACCAGTTCTACTCCTCAGTCCAGAATTAAAATCCTTGAACTGGTCTGAAAACAAACCCTGGGCCTTGGAATAAGAGACAGGGCTCTACACCACAGGATTGGCTAATAATAATAATAATAATAATAATAATAATAATAATAATAATAATAATAATAATAATAATAATAATAATAATAATAATATAATTATGAGGTTTATAATGTCCTTCATTTTCTCACAATCACGATTCTTACCACTCCTTTGTGGATACATTCATTTTTTTTCCGATTTATCTTCCCTGTCGGTGAAATCAAGGAATTCATTGTCTGTACCCCCGCATGTCGTAAGAGGCTACTAAGAGAGAATCTTTACTCGCTCTCTCCTCATCTAAGCCCCAATCGATATCCATGAATCTATGTTAGTCCATGTAGAGGAGAAAATGTACGAGTGCAAAGTTATTATTATTATTATTATTATTATTATTATTATTATTATTATTATTATTATTATTATTATTACTATTATTATTATTATTATTATTATTATTATTATTATTATTATTATTATATCGGTGATGCAGCATCGACGTAGGCAGGTCTTATGGCGACGATGGGATAGGTTAAGGGTAGAAGCGGGAAGGAAGTAACCGTGGCCTTAATATTAAGGTACATCCCCAGCATTTTCCTGGTATGAAAATAGTAAATAACGGGAAACCATCTTCAAGGCTGCCTGTAGTAGGGTTCGAAACCATTACCTCTCGAATGCAAGGTGATAGTACTAAAGAATCTTAAGTAACGAGGAGGAAAGGGAAATAAGCCTTTTGGATGAATAAGCTATTGGTTTATGTTTTGAGTAACATCGAGATAATGTTTCAGATTACTCAGTTGATCTCGTAAAACTCCTCGAGAATTCGTACTCGTATGGAAAGTATTTTAAATACCTGTTCTTTGTTCAATCAGAATTATCAGTGTTTTCGATCACATAGTTAATGGCCAGGAAAATGAGGACAGCAATAAAATCACGGTTGAAAGAATGGAGAAAAAGTAAACTACAGTGTCATTAACAGGAGTAGATGTTTGAAACCACCAGTTATAGTAATACACTGAGTGGCCAAAAGGCACGGGAAGGGGTGTCCCATTAGAAAATGTGCCGTGTATGACCCCTGAGCATTGCGGCGTAGGGGAGCAGTCTGTCACAGGCACCAGTGTCGTCAAGATGGCAACACGTTGCAAGTTAACCGGCTTTGATCATCGGCGCACGGCGCATGGGTCATAGCATTGCGGAGATTACACGCGAATTCGGTTTTCCGAGGTCAACAGTGTCGCGGGTGGATCTTCAATATCGCAGAGAAAATGTTACCACGCGAGTAAAACGCCCAACGGGAAGACCACGGTTGTTTAACGAACAGATATCACGCCGCCTCCGCAGAACCATACTGAGCGCTCAACGGGCTACTGTGAGTCAGATCACCACCCAGTTGAACGTTGGAAGTGAAGAACTCATTTCTACCCGGACTCTGAGGAGGCAACTGCACCGCATAGGCTTCACCTGCCGACGACCAACTCGTGTCCCTTTGCTGACCCTTCGACACAGAGAACAACGATGTGCATGGGTCCGCGAACATCGGCAATGGACCATAGAACAGTGGCGGCGTATGGTATGGTCCGATGAATCCTGGTTCCAGTTGTATCGAGCTGATGGACGCGTGAGAGTATGGTGAATGCTCCATGAAACTATGGATCCTGCGTGTCAACAAGGTTGTGTCCAGGCGGGAGATGGCTCAGTTCTGGTCTGGTCGGCGTTCTCATGATCGCAATTTGGCCCCATTGTCCTGTTGCAGGCAGCGCTGATTCGTGCACGTTATGTGGATATTCTTTCAGACCATCTGCATCCATTTTTGGCCCTAGAGTACCCAACAGGACAATGGGCCATGTTACCGCTCTGTGGTGGCACGTAGGTGGTTGGAGGAACACTCCAGTGAAGTTACGATCATGGATTGGCCCTCCAGATCCCCCGATCTTAATCTAATAGAGCATTTATGGGATGCCGTCGATGCTGGTGTATGCTCAATGAGCCCCGCACAAACTACACAAGACCAATTGTGGGTAGCAGTGCAAAATGCGTGGGTCCAGATTCCGCCAGGACGATTCCAATACCTTGTAGAATCGATGCTTCGCCGTGTTGCCGCCGTTTTGAGTGTTCGCGGAGGAGCAACTCGTTATTAACATCACATTCAGTGCCTTCCCATGACTTTTGTCCACTCAGTGTAATGGTGTATGACCTCCTGTGAGGCCAGGTGCAGGTCTATAAACGACCTATGCGTCTATGAGGATGGAGTCCGTACCTATCGTGATTTCTTATGTTGAAGACGGTACGCACACCTAGTCCCCAACTAGAGGAAGTAACCAATGGAGGTTCAGATCCCCGACCTGGCTAGGAATTGAAACCGGATACTAATTACAGTTATAAATAAAAATTAAACGGTTTCTCGGTTCATTAAGGATAGTTTACTTTTTGACTGGATGAATGCAATAATCGGACCATTCCATAGAAAGAAAACAGGAAGGTTTATTATCTATGAGGGGTAGTGTCTATGGGCATTACAAATCAGAATAGTACTGAAAAATCGCAACAATAGAAGAAGCTTTTAGGTTGTTAGCCGTGTGTGTTTGCAGTATTTATCCCCAAATGTAAAACAGGGCCTTTCAAACGCCCAAAATCTCACGCGTGCAAACCAGGCGCAGAAGTTCTGTGCACCGTTCTTCGGTCGGACTCGGCTCGGTTCGGACCTAAGTTTAGTCTCGGGGCGACTTGGCTAAAGTCGGCTAAAGTCGGCTAAGCTCGGCTCAACTCTGTTCGGATGCCGCAGCTCTGCAGAACAAGGCAGCATTTGCCTGGTGTGAAAGTGGGAAACCACGGAAAACCATCTTCAGGGCTGTCGACAGTGGAGTTCGAACACACTATCTCCCGACATAGCGAGCGAGACAGGCGTAGGGAAAGAGAGAGTCAGCGCTATTGCTCTTAATTGAGGAGTGGGAGTCTGCACTCTTGTCAACCTAGCGAAGTCGGCTTTTGCAACTTGCGCAGCGCAATGCACCGGTGCATGCACCCTGAGTGGCCCTGATGTAGAATGTGCTCATCAGTTGCGCTGGTACGCCTTTCCAAGACACTACTTAGCAGTCCCACACCCAAACAAGATATGACTGACCTCCTGGACGGCAACGCCGTCTTTTACACCAGGGAGATTTGTATCAGGGATGTGATTTGCGGAAAAGGTATGGTAGGTAGCTTTTTTTTTTACAAGTAGCCTTACGTCCCACCAACACAGATAGGTCTTACGGTGACGATGGGACAAAAAAGGGATAGGAGTGAGAAGGAAGCGGCCATGGCATTAATTAAGGTACAGCCCAGCATTTGCCTGGTGTGAAAGTGGGAAACCACGGAAAACCATCTTCAGGGCTGTCGACAGTGGAGTTCGAACACACTATCTCCCGAATACTGGATACTGTTCGCACGTAAGCAAATGCAGCTATCGAGCTCAGTAAAGGTGGGTAATGGACATGGCCTACAAAAGGATCTGTCCAGACATTTGCCTTAGTGTAGAAGAATGGAAAAGCACGGAAAACCATTTTCATATCAGACGATGGTGGGGACTAGCTACTCCATCTCCCGAATGAAGAGGCCTACTGTAATCGGTGAGACTGATTATTCCCCTTCTTCCAGTTGTTACTTCATCCTCCCCGTGGGGAGAGGGAATCCAGTTCACCAAAGGGAACTTTTGGCCATAGGATTTGTTTGGTTTTATCTGTATTTGTTTTTATTGATGTCGGTGTGCTATGTTACAAGTAATGTAAATAATTTCTTGTATTGGTCTGGCGTCGAGGTTTGTCACAACAACGTTCACCCAGTGCGGAGCTTGCGTCACACCTGCCGGGTTTTCATCCTGATATTCCCCGTACATTAATTCAAATTTATTGTAATGACATATTTAATTTATTGGAAATGATTTCGTTACAATATACGGAAATACTCCTAGGTATTAATTTGTACACATTTCTTCTTGTTTTAGACTTCAGTTTTTGCTTAGAGTTCTTTATCTTGAGTTAACCTACGTTTGTTTTTTTTTTTTTTTTGTTTTTTTTGTTTTTTTTTTAATTTGTCTTGCGTGAAGTTGCACAGTTGCTCTATTCTGATGTGGATGGAGAAATTACAATTTATTTATTCTGCAACAGTAACGCCCGTACTTTAGTTCAGTGGAGAGCATGGATTGACGCCAGGGTGTGCACGGTCCATGCTCAGAGAGTCAGAGAGAGATGGGTAGTATAATAAGTTCTTATTAAGTTTAAACTAGTGTTTATTAAAAAAACCGACAAATTATATCACCTTTTACAGACTAACAGTGAAGGTTTTGAAAATCCAGGTAGAGATAGGGAGAGACGTCCTCCTTCGGCGTCGGTGTCGGTGATGTCCCACGGTGGTTGACGACCTTCGATGTTCGCCTGAGACTCGAACCTGGGAGTCTGACGTCTGTTGACGTCTGCGTGCAGCGTGGAATATTTAATTAGCTTTTATGCCACCGAAATCCCATGAAGGGAGTAGAGAAATGTGTCGACTTCGCACAGAATGTTAATGGAATCTGATAAGACACTTCTCTACCGAACTGCACTAAAGACTGTTACACAACACTGTTCGAAAAATTCACACAAGTTCCACAGTTGCAGGGTTGGACGCGAAAAATTCGAATAAATTCAAATAAATTCAGTATCACAGTTTGTGTCGATGAGGAAAATTAACATAGTTCAAAATGTGAAAGTAATTATCGTCTGATACACTCGTCGACGCACTTGAAATTAATGGGGTAACACAATAATCTGGAACCTTCTATGACTTTAAGATTCAGTCTTACGAAATGAAATGAACACCATTACTCTGGCACAGTAAAATGAAAAGAAATAAATTAAGTCACAAGGACACAGTCTAACGTAATGCTTGAACACGATAAAACAAACGTACAGTTCTGTGAAAGCAAGCTAGAGCACTCAAATCGAATGAAAAGCAATTCAGTCCTTGCACGAATGCACAGTCTTATTTGAGCACAGTCTTAAAGAAAAAACTTTCACTGAGGCACAGTCTTTATGAAATGAGTTAAGCACAGTCTTATGAAGGACACAGTCTTATAAAAAAAGTCCATGCGGAACAGTCCTGTAAAATAAGTACAATCTTTGCGAGATGAAATTCCTAAGTCACTTCGTGATTGATTGAAAATAGGTATCATGCACCAGCCATGTACCGTAGTCTCCAGTTCGACACATTACGAAGCCGATTATATCGCTTTTTATTACTGTATGTAAAATTAGTCACTGTCAACAACTCGAGAAAATTCACCCCCTTCAACCTCGCACAAATTTAAAGTTCGAAGATCGCACTTTTAACACTAAGGAAATTTTACTGTATCACTCACGTCTGGGCCACACACAACTGCAACTCACACTATACTGAATTCTACAGGTTTTTTCGGGGGAAGGGGAGAAGCCCGCTTCCCCCCCCCCAACCCCCCGCGTGACCACGACATGCTATTAATTTCTAAGAAGAAAAGTGATAGCAGGGAAGAGTGGGAAGGGATACAAGGAGTATCTGCCGGTTTCCGAGTTAACTCGCTACCACGGCAAGCCTGTTTGTACGTTAGACGCATTACCAGGCAAAGTTTGTGTTGGTAAGGTGGTGTTATGGTGTGGTATTGAAGGGTCAGGATAAAACTACATAGGTAGAAAAGAGAAAGAGCCTACATGTTAAACCTGACATCTTGTGATAGCGCATGCAAGGATGTGGGCTGTGTTAGTTGAAAATAGGTATCATGCACCAGCCAGGTACCGTAGTCTCGCCATTCCAGTCGTTAGGAGATCCGTCTGTCTGGGCACTGCTGTGACTAGCGCAGGCCTTGCCGGCTGCGGAGCCATGAGTCAAGTGCCACTAGGGCCCGCCGCATAGCGCCGCCTCTTGGGGTCCCTCGTACCCAGTCTCCAATCCTGGAGAATGAGGCCAAGCCCGCCTAGGCGGGGGCCTCCTGGATGGGGGTGGGTCGTGACATCGGGCCTCCTTCCTCTCTGCCCATGCCATGGCCCGGTAGACAGGGCAACTGGGGTGGGTGGAGCCCTGGGTTGCGGCCGGTCGGCCTTCTCCTGGTGAGGCGGCGTCGTCTTCTTCTTCCTCGCCCGGGGGTGTAGTCTTCTTCTTCCTCGGCCGGGGGTGTCGTCTTCTTCCGGGGGTGGGGGTCTCTGCTCGGCAGGAGAAGAGGCTCCTTTCTGCTGGCCCTCCTCCCGGCCTGGTGACCCAAGGGTTGCTGATGAACCCGCTGTGGGGACGGCGTCTTCTTCATCCTGGCTGCGTTCCCTGTCCTGTAGGGCGCACGTCGATGTTTGCAGCTCGACAGACACGCTAGCGGGTCGGGCCTCGGTAGCAGCCTCCGAACGCCAGGGGGCATCCTTCTCAACGGCTGTGCTGCCGTCCACCGTTTTGGGCGCCTTCCTGGATTGCGCCCGAATGGTGGGCCCTTCCTGGTAGGCCTTGGTCTGTGTCCACTTAGACCACATCACTGCTGGTGGGCTCGGGACCTCGGTCTGCGTCCACCTGGCGGAGCCGAACCGCTCGGCCTGGGTTGCACAGTCGCGGCTCCGCGGAGCGGCGCGCACCACCTGGGTGGTGGCATCGTTGGTCTCCGCCTGGGTGGCTTGGACTAGGTCGTATTAACCGCCTTATGCCTCACCCTCCTCGGCGTCTGGGTGATGGCGTCCTTGGTCCCCGTCTCGGCCCTCCTCCTGAGGGCGCCGACGTTCGTCTCTGGCACGCCGTCCCTCCCTGGTAGGCGGATGACCTGGAACAGAGTAGAGAGCTCCTCCTCCGCGTCACGCATCCGCTCGTGATGCCTGATGATGAGGCCTCCTGGTAGGAAGTTCTCGACGGACATGGTCGTCAAGATGATCCTGCCTCCGTGGCGAGGGCGCCGCATCCTGTCCAGGACCAGGCCCCGTTCAGATTATAGAGGGCGCCCCGGCCTGTAGTATACAAGCAGCGCCTCGTACTCCGGGTCCGTGAATCCCTCGGAGAAAAAGCCGTTGGTTCGCACCCGTCCCTGTACGGCTCCGTCTCCTCCTCGATCACCGGCGCCTCCTGCTCCAGCTCCGGCTCAGGTGCCGAAGTCTCCGGCTCCGTCTTGCTCTCCGGCGCCGGTGGCACTTCAGTGAAAAAGTCTCAGAGCAAGAGCCCGATCTCCCTCGCACGCTCTTCGGTCGTCTTCGGTTCCATCTGGTTGTCCGCCGCAGTCCACCTGAAATAAATCTCCTGAAAGAAAAACCGAGCACTGAGAATTGCTCAGCTCTGACAAAAGCTCTTTCGGAAGCGTACCAAGAAGTACAGCTGCCTGACTAGTACTGGGAAAGTACAGTTCGCCTGGCGAGGAGAGGCGAGTCCGCGGGAAACACGTACGTCTTCACGCTACGACAGTCAAGCTCGTCCTCTGAATTCTACATGTTTTCAATCTACATGGCCTCCGACATGCTATTATTTCTAAGAGGAAAGAGATAGCATGGAAGAGTGGGAAGTGATACAAGGAGTATCTGCCGGTTTCCGAGTTAGACCAACACCTCCTAGATAATAAGGCCTAACAACAGCGTGGTGACGTCATGCTACGGAGGCGATGGCAATGCAGAGAAACGCGGAACATGGTTAAACACAGACATGATTTTAATATTTTTTGCCAATGGAATAATTTATTTACTAACAAATAGCGTTTAAATATTAAAGTATACTGAATTATACTGTCGTTATTACCGTATTTTAGTGACTCTGCCATTAAAGATAAACAGCAAACAGTTGTAAAACACGACAGCATCTTGCAATGTTAACTTACTTAGGCCGAATCGCTAACAGCACAATAGGATGTTACAAATATATTTCAATTTAAATAAGCATTACATGATCTTAAAAGAAAACTAGCACGTAGCCTATAATATTAGCATAGGACTAACATCTAAGCTGACGTAGCATCACTGGCAGTATTTGCACATGAGCCTACAATGTTTCTTCCCTTGAAGTTCATGTATGGTTTTATGAGAATTTCACCTACCATCGATGTTACCAATTTGTCATTCTGTTCGAAACCTTGAACTTTATGCTTAATGTATTCCAGAAAGTATTTAAAGTTAAAAACTTCATTATTGTTCCGTATTGAATAGAGAAAATAAGATGTACAATATTATAGGGAAGGATCCACCTTTCAATACTCCGTAGTAAAAAGTAGTTACAACCTGTTTAATGGGACCGGTTTCAACACATTTAGAGTGTCATCATCAGCCAAATAGCGAAGATCTTAACAATAACTAACATATTAAACATAGGCAAAATATTAACATTTTATCACATCGTGGCAATTCAGTTAATGTTCAAAACACAATAATCACAGTCAAGAGAGTAAACAGAACATCACTATCTTGCGCCGAAAACAAATATATTTGAAGTTCATAAGCAGATCAAGTATGCACTTATGTAAAGTCGTTGCTAGGCAGGTCTTGTAGGCATTTGTTTTCCGGCCGAAGGGTAAAAGGTGACGTGAATGAAGTCTTAGGGAAACAGTGTAGGATTTAATTTCGTCAAAATCAAAGTGGATATATAGGTTTTAAAATAATTTAAAACGTTAAAAAAGAATAAAGCCAAATAAAAATATATTAAAAATGGGAAGAAATAATGAAAGAAATACGAGGTTCAACTCGAAACAACTTGCCGTAGTAATTGATAAAGAAATGATAAATAGAGAAAGGGGGTGGGGGACGTTTATTAGAGGGTGGTGATGGTGGTTATTGTTATTAGAGGAAATACAATTGGGCAACAATCTTTTATATAACACTAATTCGAGGAAAAAAAGAGGAAGAGAACCGACACTTCGAAAAATGAAGATATCGGTTAAAGGAAGACAAGGGCCACGAAGGGCGTGAAAATGAAAGACTCCCTAGCCCTCGCAAACCTAATAGCATCGGGGTCGGAAAAGAACAAGAGTTGACCAAGGGAGGTCGGACAGGATAGATGAAAGTGAGGAGCCTGGCACAAGTAAGTGGAAGCAATGCCAGGACTCAGCTAAGGGCCCCGTGGTCGCCAACCCACGCTCCGAAGTTCAGGGCCCCTGGGGGATGGAGGGTGGGAAGGAAAGAAAAATGGAAGGGGTCCGATACTTCGAAAAATGAAGATATCAGCTAAAGGAAGACAAGGGCCACGAAGGGCATGAAAATGAAAGACTCCCTAGCACACGGAAACCTAATAGCGTCGGGGTCGGAAAGGAACAAGAGTTGACCAAGGGAGGTCGGACAGGATAGATGAAAGTGAGGAGCCTGGCACAAGTAAGTGGAAGCAATGCCAGGACTCAGCTAAGGGCCCCGTGGTCACCAACCCACGCTCCGAAGATTATTTTGGGCTAGATATGTGGATGACACATTTGTTATACAGGATGATAGAGTTTTCAATGCAGCTTCTACTCTTAATAGCCTCAATAAAATTGATCCACATATTAAATTTACTCTTGAAACAGAATCAAACAAATCAATTAATTTTCTAGACATAACAATAAACAGATTACCTTCCTCATTATCATATATGATTTATAGAAAACCCACACATACAGCTAATACCATAAAACAAGACTCTTTTCACCCACAGTCACATAAACGTGCTTCATACAACAGTATGGTTAACCGCGCCTTCAAAATTCCGCTATCAAAGGAAAACTTAAATAAAGAACTAAACATCATCCGCTCTATTGCCAAATTTAACGGTTATAATTCTTATTTTATTGAACAAATCATTCACAAATTTAAACACCGCCCTAACACAACACTCTTAAAAGATATTCCCAAACCAGCTGCTTACACCACATTTACATTCAATACAAACACCTATAGTATAGCTAATGTCTTCAAAAAACACAATACCATGATTTCTTTTCGAATTAATAATAGAAACCTTGAATTATTACATAACTCCTTCTCCTTAAATAGAACAAGTGTCTTTTCTAAATCAGGTGTATACCGTTTTAAGTGCCACAACTGTAATTCTTCTTACATAGGTCAAACTGGCCGTAACTTCAAAATTAGGTACTTTGAACACGTTAATGCAATAAAGCACAACAGATTTTCGGCAGTGGGACAACACATACATGACACAAAACATGCTTTCACTACAATAAACCAGGATATTGAAATTCTCAGCACTCTAAATAAGGCCCTCTCCTAGACATCACCGAAAACTGTTTTATACACCTTGACCAGTTTTTCAATCCAAATCTTAATCTGAATGATATTTCTGAGAAACCCAATGCCCTTTTCGATTTTCTCATCTCCTTTTTAAATAACCTGAAGTCAACAAATAAGGAATCAATCTTTCACAATTTACACAATACCCTCTCATGCCATTTCCCCCTTCCGCAACACCCCCCTTGATCCTCCTTAGTTCCCCCCTCCCCACCCAAGGGGCTCTGAACTTCGGAGCGTGGGTTGGCGACCACGGGGCCCTTAGCTGAGTCCTGGCATTGCTTCCATTTACTTGTGCCAGGCGCCTCACTTTCATCTATCCTGTCCGACCTCCCTTGGTCAACTCTTGTTCCTTTCCAACCCCGACGCTTTTAGGTTTCCGAGGGCTAGGGAGTCTTTCATTTTCACGCCCTTCGTGGCCCTTATCTTCCTTTGGCTGATATCTTCATTTTTCGAAGTATCGGATCCCTTCCATTTTTCTTTTCTTCCCACCCTCCATCCCCCAAGGGCTCTGATCTTCGGAGCGTGGGTTGGTGACCACGGGGCCCTTAGCTGAGTCCTGGCATTGCTTCCACTTACTTGTGCCAGGCTCCTCACTTTCATCTATCCTGTCCGACCTCCCTTGGTCAACTCTTGTTCCTTTCCGACCCCGACGCTATTAGGTTTCCGAGTGCTAGGGAGTCTTTCATTTTCATGCCCTTCGTGGCCCTTGTCTTCCTTTAGCTGATATCTTCATTTTTCGAAGTATCGGATCCCTTCCATTTTTCTTTCCTTCCCACCCTCCATCCCCCAGGGGCTCTGAACTTCGGAGCGTGGGTTGGCGACCACGGGGCCCTTAGCTGAGTCCTGGCATTGCTTCCACTTACTTGTGCCAGGCTCCTCACTTTCATCTATCCTGTCCGACCTCCCTTGGTCAACTCTTGTTCTTTTCCGACCCCGATGCTATTAGGTTTGCGAGGGCTAGGGAGTCTTTCATTTTCACGCCCTTCGTGGCCCTTGTCTTCCTTTAACCGATATCTTCATTTTTCGAAGTGTCGGTTCTCTTCCTCTTTTTTTCCTCGAATTAGTGTTATATAAAAGATTGTTGCCCAATTGTATTTCCTCTAATAACAATAACCACCATCACCACCCTCTAATAAACGTCCCCCACCCCCTTTCTCTATTTATCATTTCTTTATCAATTACTACGGCAAGTTGTTTCGAGTTGAACCTCGTATTTCTTTCATTATTTCTTCCCATTTTTAATATATTTTTATTTGGCTTTATTCTTTTTTAACGTTTTAAATTATTTTAAAACCTATATATCCACTTTGATTTTGACGAAATTAAATCCTACACTGTTTCCCTAAGACTTCATTCACGTCACCTTTTACCCTTCGGCCGGAAAACAAATGCCTACAAGACCTGCCTAGCAACGACTTTACATAAGTGCATACTTGATCTGCTTATGAACTTCAAATATATTTGACCGGGCGAGTTGGCCGTGCGCGTAGAGGCGCGCGGCTGTGAGCTTGCATCCGGGAGATAGTAGGTTCGAATCCCACTATCGGCAGCCCTGAAGATGGTTTTCCGTGGTTTCCCATTTTCACACCAGGCAAATGCTGGGGCTGTACCTTAACTAAGGCCACGGCCGCTTCCTTCCAACTCCTAGGCCTTTCCTATCCCGTCGTCGCCATAAGACCTATCTGTGTCGGTGCGACGTAAAGCCCCTAGCAAAAAAAAAAAAAAAAAAAAAAAAAAAACAAATATATTTGTTTTCGGCGCAAGATAGTGATGTTCTGTTTACTCTCTTGACTGTGATTATTGTGTTTTGAACATTAACTGAATTGCCACGATGTGATAAAATGTTAATATTTTGCCTATGTTTAATATGTTAGTTATTGTTAAGATCTTCGCTATTTGGCTGATGATGACACACTAAATGTGTTGAAACCGGTCCCATTAAACAGGTTGTAACTACTTTTTACTACGGAGTATTGAAAGGTGGATCCTTCCCTATAATATTGTACATCTTATTTCCAGAAAGTATGTAAGTTTCTGTCCTAATATTGGACTACCGTTCAGACCGGAGCCTACTCTTTTAAAAGTACTGACATGTGGCAACATTAAATTGCTACTATGTCTCATATATTTGTAAAAATCGCACGGCGCAACAGCCCTGAAGGGCTTGGCCTTGGCCCTGCTCAGCCCGAAGGCCTGCAGATTACGAGGTGTTTTGTGTTCGGCAGGACGAATCCTCTCGGCCGTTATTCTTGGCTTTCTAGACCAGGGCCGCTATCTCACCGTACGATAGCTCTCAAATGTAATCACGTAGGCTGAGTCGACCTCGAACCAGGCCTCAGATCTAGGTAACAATCCCTGACTTGGCCGGGAATCGAACTCGGGGCCTCCGGGTAAGAGGCAGGCATTATATCCCTTCACCACGGGGTCGGCCGTAAATTTGTAAACATGTGGAGATATCAGGCAGAAGGTTGAACAAATAACAAGAAAATCATTCACATACTCCTTTATGAACTAAGAAATGTTTTAACTGCGACTATTAAATTAACTGTGGGGACAGCATCCTCGGTGTTCAGTTCACCAACTAGGACTAGAATTAACTTATTTCTTGGTACATTGTTACACTCATTCCTTATAATGCAGCTATGATGTTTTGTAACTAAACTCATGGACACAAGAAAGACGGCAGGCCCATAGTGAGAGGATGAAGAAGTTTTGGGAAGATAAGAAGAACAAGATGAAGAATACCAGTGCTCTTTAATGGTTCCACGTGCTCCTTAAGGGGCTAAACGAATGTATATATATATATATATATATATATATATGAAAACTTTGCTTCTCACTAACAACAATTTTATGGTTTTCGGAATAGCCGAGGTGCCGGTATTCTGTCCCGCAGGAATTCTTTTACGTGCGAGTAAATCTACCTACACGAGGCTGACCGACCAGACTGAGTCAGGATCGAACCCGGCAAGATGGGTTCAGAGAGCCAGCGGTCTACTGTCTGAGTTACCTAGCCCGGCTTGCAATATTAGTTACAAAATGCCATGCATTGTCAAAATGTGAGGCTGCATGTCTACGTCTAGTACGCACGGGAACAACTGTCGGAAACTCTCAGAACATTCCAGACAAAGTGACTGTGATCTGAAGTGGAAGGAGAGCGAGAATTTAAACACTTCCTTTAGCAGTTGAAGGCCTCTGTTTGATGGGCACGCAAAGACTCTTATCGGGCAAAGTGGCACTAATAGGAGATTTACAGGACCTATTAAAATCCCATGCATGTCATCTAAGTCTGTAAACGAATTAATGACCACTACACTGTGAAGTAGAGCGCTTCAAATGATATACATTCTACTATGTTGTCATTTCGTTAATCATAACTTGCTTCCGTAATACACACCATAAGTCATCAACTCGTCGCCGAAGGGAGCAGGCTCTACTAGTTCAGCTCGTGAAGGTGACTGCGCCAGCAGACAGGCTTCATCAATGAATAGAAAATGGAATTTATTCGGTTGTTAAGTATATTACGTACAATAGACAATATATTCGTGCTTTCTTTCTTTGTTCTTCTTCGTAATCTGTTTACCCTCCAGGGTCGGTTTCTCCCTCGCACTCAGCGAGGGATCCCACCTCTACCGCCTCAAGGGCAGTGTCCTGGAGCTTCAGACTCTGGGTCGGGGGAAACAACTGGGGAGAATGACCAGTACCTCGCCCAGGCGGCCTCACCTGCTATGCTGAACAGGGGCCTTGCGGGGAGATGGGAAGATTGGAACGGATAGACAAGGAAGAGGGAAGGAAGCGGCCGTGGCCTTAAGTTAGGTACCATCCCGGCATTTGCCTGGAGGAGAAGTGGGAAACCACGGAAAACCACTTCCAGGGTGGCTGAGGTGGTAATCGAACCCACCTCTACTCAGTTGACCTCCCGAGGCTGAGTGGACCCCGTTCCAGCCCTCGTACCATTTTTCAAATTTCGTGGCAGAGCCGGGTACGAACCCGGGCCTCCGGGGATAGCAGCTAATCACATAACCACTACACCACTTGCCTTTCCCTCGGACTCAGCGAAGGATCGCACCTCTACCGCCTCAAGGGCAGTGTCTTGGAGCGTGAGACATATAGTCGGGGATACAAGTTGGGAGGAGGACCAGTACCTCGCCCAACCAGTTTCACCTGCTATGCTGAACAGTAGCCTTGTTGGAGATGGGAATATTGGAAGGGATAGATAAGGAAGGAAGCGGTCGTTAAGTTTGATACCACCCCGGCATTTGCCTGGAGAAGTGGGAAACCACGGAAACCCACTTCGAGGATTGCTGAGGTGGAAATCGAACCCCTCTACTCAGCTGACCTCCCGAGGCTGAATGGACCTCGTTCCAGGCCTCGTTCCTCTTTCCAAATTTCGTGGCAAGGCCAGGAATTGAACTCGGCCCTCCGGGTGTGGCGGCTAATCACACTAACCATAATATACCATAATATATAAACCAAACCAAACACTCTGACACAACAGCCCAGAAGGACCATGGCCTACAAAGCGACAGCTGCTCAGTCCGAAGGCCTGCAGATTACGAGGCGTCGTGTGGTCGGCACGACGAATCCTCTCGGCCGTTATTCTTGGCTTCCTAGACCAGGTCCGCAATCTCAGTGTCAGATAGCTCCTCAGTTGAAAACACGTAGGCTGAGTGGACCTCGAACCAGCCTTCAGATCCAGTATAAAGTCCCTGACCTGGCTGAATCGAACCCGGGACCTGCGTCTAAGAGATAGGCACGCTACCCTTTCACCGTGGGGCCGGCATAATATACATACACAGACTAGTGGCCGGGTCTACCATTCTCAGTAAATATCAAGCGTTACGAAACCATGGTAAAACTCTTACCGTGGTACTGTCTTTAACCTGTCGCACCACAGTTACAAGACTATTGACTATAGACGATAGGGGTCAAACCCAGGTTCGCTTGGCTGGAGACGTCAGCTGGATCCCACCCGGACTGGCACTATACAACGGCCCATTGTAAATGCGTTTCAGTCAATGATTTGCTTGTTTTTAATTAACTACTTTCTTAATATTTTTCAATTTTGTCAAATATATTTGTCAGTTGTTATATCTGTGCATTTATCTAATATGTTGTAAGTTATTTAAATATTTTTCAGAACATTACAAGTAATATAATAACAATGTGCTTAACACGAAATATTTCAGTACCTTTCTCAGTACTAAATAATATTTCGCTACGCAAATAAAGTATGTGTCCACCTCTGTGGTGTAGAGGTTTGTGTGATTAGCTGCCATCCCCGAAGGCACAAGTTCGATTCCCGGCTCTGCCACGAAATTTGAAAAATGGTACGAGGGCTGGTACGGGATCCACTCAGCCTCAGGAGATCAACTGAGTAGAGGAGGGTTCGATTCCCTCCTCAACCATCCTCGAAATGGTCTTCAGTGGTTTCCCACTTCTCATCCAGACAAATGCCGGGATCATACTAACTTAGGTCCACGGCCGTCTCCTCGTCTATCCCTTCCAATCTTCCTATCCCCCTACTAGGCCCTTGTTCAGCATAGCAGGTGAGGCCGCCTGGGCAGGGTACTGGTCCTCCTCCCTACATTTATCCCCCCGGCCTAAAGTCTCACGCTCCAGGACACTGCTCTTGAGCTGCCAGATGTGGGATCACTCGCTGAATTCGCGGGAAAATCCAACCCTGGAGGGTGAACTGATTAAGAAAGAAAATATGTAGGAATCGGTTTTGTATTTTCTATCCATCCAGTGATTCTGAGAACAATTTTATGTGTACCGTAGTTTTATTTCTAAAAATTAAAGAAACATGACCAATAACAAGGGCACGCTATTTAAGAGTTCTTTTGGCGGATTTTTGGTGATAAGTAGTGTTGTAAACGCCTGATATTACTTTTCTACGGATAAGTAATGTGATGGCTGGGGTAATGCTAGCAAAAAGTTCCTGAAGGACGTCAACCTCTTCCATTAAATCAAGAGTCAATCTTTTTGTGGGAAAAGAGGGTCCCATAGGCTTAGGCCGTATTGACCTACATGCAGAGGAAACCCTAAGTCAGAAAATGCTATTAAAAGCTCAGTACTTAAAAACACCTAACAACTGCTCAAAATTCTTATGACGGTAGTGGAACTGTATTCTTCTCCTCCTCCTCCTTCTTCTTCTTCTTCTTCTTCTTCTGCTTATTCTTCTTCTTCTTCTTCTTCTTCTTCTTCTTTATCTGTTTACCCTCCAGGGTCGGTTTTTCCCTGGGACTCGGCGAGGGATCCCACCTCTACCACATCAAGGGCAGTGTCCTGGAGCGTGAAACTTTGGGTCTGGGATAAAACTGGGGAGGAGGACCAGTACCTCGCCGAGGCTGCCTCACCTGTTATGATAAATAGGGGCCTTGTTGGGGGATGGGAAGATTGGAAGGGATAGACAGGGAAAAGGGAAGGAAGTGGCCGTGGCCTTAAGTTAGGTACCATCCCGGCATTTGCCTGGAGGAGAAGTGGGAAACCACGGAAAACCATTTCCAGGATGGCTGGGCTGGGAATCGACCCACCTCTACTCAGTTGATCTCCCGAGGCTGGGTGGACCCCGTCCCAGCCCTCGTACAACTTTTCAAATTTCGTGGCAGAGTCTGGAATCGAACCCGGGCCTCCGAGGGTGGCAGCTAATCACACTAACCACTTCCCCAGAGAGGCGGACTGCAATATATACAATACAAAATATTTACATTCAGATTTTTACTTGGTTCCTTTATTAGTTTACCCCTCCTTTAGGAACTCGTGTGTCTACGTTTGTTTATGTTTTTATCCTTATAAACGTCCTAGTTCTAATAAACACAAAACAAATAAATCGTCATGATGAAGATGTATTTTCCTTTAATAATGTAGAAATGTCTGGACATTTCTTAATAGAGTTTCCATGGGTCCACCTCTGTAGTGTAGTGGTTAGCGTGATTAGTTGCCACCCACCCCCCAGAAGCCCGGGTTCGATCCCCGCCTCTGCCACGAAATTTAAAAAGTGGTACGAAGACTGGAACGGGGTCCACTCAGCCTCGAAAGGTCAACTGAGTAGTGGTGCGTTCGATTCCCACCTCAGCCATTCTCGAAGTGGTTTTCCGTAGTTTCCCACTCCTCCTAACTAAGGTCCTCGGCCGCTTCCTTGTATATCCCTTCCAATCTTCCCATCCCACTACAAGGCTCCTGTTCAGCGTAGCAGGCGAGGAAGCCAGGGCGAGGTACTGATCCTCCTCCCCAGTTTATCCCAGACAGAAATTCTCACGCTCAAGGACACTGCCCGACGCGGTAGAGCTGGGATTCCTGGCTGAGGCCGAGGGAAAAAACCAACCGTGGAAGGTAAACAGATTAAGAAAGACAGAAAGAAAGAAAGAAAGAAAGAAAAAGAGTTTCCATGGAAGGCACTAAATTCTTGTTCCATTTTAATAATATAATTAATGCTGTGCGAGCCTCCGTGGCTCAGACGGCAGCGCGTCGGCCTATCACCGCTGGATACCGTGGTTCAAATCCCGGTCACTCCATGTGAGATTTGTGCTGGGCAAAGCGGAGGCGGGACAGGTTTTTCTCCGGGTACTCCGGTTTTCCCTGTCATCTTTCATTCCAGCAACACTCTCTATTCTCATTTCATAGCATCTATCAGTCATTAATAAATCACTTTGGGAGTGGCGATCCATCGTACTAATAGCCTATATCTGCTTCATTCATTCCATCCCTGACCCGGTCAATGACTGGAAAACAGGTTGTAGATTTTCATCATTTTTTCAATTAATGCTGTCGTCCTTGTGCTCCATTAAGTCTCCCTTGAAATAGTTTTTAGCCAATTAGGTGAAGGAGAAATGTTGACGGTTTGGATTATGTACATACTGGCTTTGTGTACACACGAGCACTCTCAACAGTAAATGACTCAGTCCCATTATAGGTATTAATCCACTGTAATTTAATATCACAATTCTTTGGAAAGCGATGAAATTTAAGGTCTAAGTCTTTCTGGTGTCTACACTTACCTAGCAAATGTCATGGGATAGTCACCTAATAGCGTGTGAGACGCCGTGGAAGTGAGTCGACAAGTCACTGGTAGTCCTCTAGACACAGCTGACACCAAATCGTTTGCAGAGCGACCGCCAATTCTGGTCTGTTCGTGGGTGCAGGATCAATGGCACGGAGCCTGAGTTCTAGGACATCCCAGATATGCTCGATAGGGTTCATATCGGAGCTCCTGGGTAGCCATGACAGTAGTTGGACCTCCGCTGCATGTTCCTGGAACCATCCCCGGGCGACGTGGGAGCGATGTGGCGGCGCGTTATCATCTTGAAACACCGCGGAACCGTCTGGGCGCTGGAAGGCCAAAAATGGGTGGAGATGGTCTCCGAACAGTTCAACATACCGCGTTCCATTCAAAGTCTCTTCCAGAACAACTAGGGGGCCCATTCTATAGCAGGAAAATGCAACCCAGACCATAACAGAGACACCAGCGCCCTGGACCACACCTTCGAGGCAGGCGGGATCCATCGCTTCATGTGGTCTGCGCCATACACGGTGCCTCCCATCGGCATGGTGCAGTTGAAATCGTGATTCGTCCGAGTGCACCAAGAATGGACAGCGGAAGTGGAATTAAGGAAGGTGCGGGCTTTAATATCAGAGCCGTTTACCAGTCACGGAAAAAAAGGGGGCGGTACTGAAGTCAGCGAAAACCGAGGCCATATGCTATGCTAAATATTTATTACTGCAAAGCATTCCTACAAGAATAAACTTCGTTTCAATGGGGGGACCTGCCCTTACATAATACAAAATCTCCACTATTCTTTTCGTAACATGAGAGGAGTATATCACAACCCAATTCTCAAATATTCAACAACTTCGGGGGCTTCAGGCCACATAAAAATTCAACTTCAATGAGGGCAAAATTATACTAACTGCCCAACCAACAGATCTGATTATACCAGAAAACCGAGGCTCAGCCTCGTAAGCAATGTCCATAAAACACAATATGACGAATTACATTAAAAACAAGTCTCATTCATTAACATTCCTTCAGAAAGCTTACTATTTCCAATCAATGAGGCCCGTAGCCTCTCCTAGCAGCGTAACAAATACATTACATTCCCAAGGTTAAAGTAACTCCTTTCTCAGCCCAAAGAAGGTTGATAAACATTCTCCCTACCTCCACACCCCCGGATGAAATGAGCGGAGACCAGCCGCTTTTCGACCAGACAGCTTGCTTGTACCGAGCGATCTGAACAACTCTCTACAGGAGGCACTGACCTTTGTCAATACGCACCACGCCCCTCCCTTTCGGGTGAAGCGGGGCGAGACGGGTGTGAAGATCGGAGGAACGCTTGCCAGCGTTAAGATGGTATAATCCACCAAGGCGGAAATAATTTCCCTTTTCCCTGGGGTCATAAAGGGGGAAGGGACGAAATACATTTTATTAAGGAACGAGGAAAAATAATAGGCTACATACATAAATATAAAATACACACACAGAGATCGATCTGGGCAAATAAATGAAGCTGAAAACAGAAATGAACGACGAGGGAGCGTAATTCATGGTACACCGACCCTATCACGTTACGCCATTGTTCCAGTGTCCATCCCTGGTGACTGGCGAAAAATGTGCGTCGTTGTGCTCGATGACGCTGGGTTAACAGTGGCACCCGTGTGCGGCGCCGGCTCCCATACCCCATAGAACCCATTTTCCTACGGATTGTCCACTGGGACACGTGTCTAGCATGGCCTGTGTTGAATTGAGCTGTGATTTGTTGCACGGTTGCCCGTCTGTCACTATTGACAATCCGTCTTAGATGTCGCCGGTCACGGTCATCGAGGGTGGCTGGACGGCCGGTTGTTCGTCTGTTGTGGACGGTGATACCCGCATTCAGCCATTCACGATACACCCTGGACACGGTTGATCGTGTGAAGCCGAATTCCCGCACCACTTCCGAAATCGCACTTCCCATCCGTCGGGCACCGACCACCATACCCCGATCGAACGGTGTCAGCTCATGACGACGTTCCATGTTACACATGTCACATGCACAGCCACTGCTCACAGGGTCTCCTATACAACTGCCGCTGGCATAAGGGGCGTGTGGTGCGCAGACAACACACCTGCGCATCAGTGCTCCGCTATCCCATGACATTTGCTCAGTCAGTGTACAGTGGTTTGAGCAACTGGTAACAGTACAGCACAACAGAGGAAAATTAAACTCCTACTATACTCCGAACTGCTTTACTTCTAAAATATTGGCGTAGGCGACTGGCCGATTTTGGCTCTGTCTGGTGGTTATGCGCTGAAACATGGACATCCAACCAATCCCAAGCTGCCATTCACATCTACTTACATCGGTAGAGTGCGATCTAGAAACCTAGTAGCCAACTCTAATGTTTACATTTACCACGTGGTTAATCTATCACGCTCAGCGTGCAGGTATTGTGTACGGTACGGTTCGCTATCTTTTGCATTTTTCTGCAGTAATTAGTGCTTTCATGTTAATCTCTCTAGTATAGTACAGTATAGCGTAGTTTACAGTTTACCATAGCATAAGTTAGTACAATACAGGTTTAATAGTTCAGTGTATAAAATTATCTGTAGTTTTATTCACGATCGTGCTTTGGTAAGTGTACTTAGTTCGTGCGTGTTTAGCATGTCTCAGTGTAGTTCGGGAAAGACAAATAGCAAGAAAGTGACTCTGAGATCCCTTCGTAAGCCATATCCTCCTTCCTGTGCAATCCATTAACGGTTAATGATGTGTTATTTCTTCATTTTCTTTTATTCTTAACAATGTGGTTTTTTTGTTTTTTGTTTTTGTTTTTTTTTGCTAGTTGCTTTACGTCGCGCCGACACAGATAGGTCTTATGGCGACGATGGGACATGGAAGGGCTGGGAGTGGGAAGCGGCCGTGGCCTTAATTAAGGTACAGCTCCAGCATTTGCCTGGTGTGAAAATGAGAAACCATGGAAAACCATTTTCAGGGCTGCCGACAATGGGGTTCGAACCTACTATCTCCCGAATACTGGATACTGGCCGCACTTAAGCGACTGCAGCTATCGATCTCGGTCTTAACAATGTATTTTCACCGGGCGAGTTGGCCGTGCGGTTAGAGGCCCGCGGCTGTGAGCTTGCATCCGGGATATAGTGGGTTCGAATCCCACTGGCGGCAGCCCTGAAAAAGGATTTACCGTGGTTTCCCATTTTCACACCAGGCAAATATTGGGGCTGTACCTTAATTAAGGCCACGGCAGCTTCCTTCCAACTGCTAGGCCTTTCCTATCCCATCGTCGCCTATCTGTGTCGGTGCGACGTAAAACCACTAGCAAAAAAAATGTATTTTCTTTTTAGTGTCGGATGTTGTTAGAAAGCGCAGTTTTCGTGAATTTGTTTCAATCCCGATTCATTAGCTTTTCTGAGTACAGTATTGCATTTTACAAAGTCTGTTTACCGCGGTCGTATTGCATCAGCTGTTCTCGCGGCAGTAACGCGCTGGCAACAGAGGTAAGGCGATGCTCATTTGTTCTGCGAAACGTCAGTTTAGAAGCAAAGCCGTGCAGCGTATAATAGCGCTCGGCTTGGCGTAGCCACTGCCTTCGTAATGTACAGGCCGTACTGTAGCTCGGATGACGTCACGCAAATAGGCGAACGGTTTCCTCCGTCCGACCCGTGCAGTTCAAGGATATGATACGTCTGTACCTTGTAATTATGAAATATTCACAAATTTTATATTAATATAACAGGTGGGACCATTAACACCTGTAATCGCATCATAACTCGTAAGTCAGGTTAATGTAATTTTAGGAGAAGTAGGTTTGAAGTATGACCCCGCGGTCAAAGTTTGAGGGTTTTACTCGTCCATATACCCAACACATACAGTAATTAGTATGCATTAATACAAATATGGAGACAAGAAACCTACACTAATAATAATAGGCTTTACTTCCATACCTCTAGATGGCCATAAATACAGTAGCTTTCTTGGTATTTTTGACGCTTCTGTCAATATCCTTCAGACCCTTTCTTCCACACAAACATTTACCATTTTATACATACATACATACATTTATTGAACATACAAGGCGACTTCGCCCCTATACATGTTCACATGCAAAGTAAAATAAATAATAAAGAATGATAATAATAATAATACTAAGGATAATAATAAGAAGAATAATATCTAGCAGTCATTAGCTGTAGCAGTCCCTCACTCAATGTTCAAACATATTCATCCAGTGTCCTTATTGTGTTCTGTACTTGCGTCACATTATTGTTCCTGACCTCAAACAACAACACTCAGCATTTCAGCACTTGCATTCCAGCTAACTTTAAAACAAACAGACCATGCAATCCTGTATCATTTCCCAACTCCGCATAACTAAGTACTCTATCCCTATATTCCCAAATCCATTAGAATTTTAACTATTCCACCCCCCCTATTCCCCTGCCTACCCTCTAACTCACTCTCCTTCATTTTACTCTCGCATGCCTTTTTTGTCGCACATAAATACCTGTTCAATTCACCCCCTTTCTCCCATTGTGTAATAATCCATCTCAGGATTGCGTTCTCATCCCCTCTCCCCAATATTTCCCGATGCTCGGCACTCAATAAACCATGTCTTAACCCCCTCGTTACCTCACAGTCTCTTAGCAAGTGAAAATCATCATTCACATCTCCGCAAAGTACACATCTTGTCTTATCCCTCCCCTGTAACCACCCTGTATTCCTTTGCAGACCTAAAAGCCACCACATCATCCCATACCGTTTTGACCTATCGACGTATCTAATATTCAACCCTGCTATCTCCTCTATTTTCGTCAAAACCGTCAGCGAATTTCTTAGTCTGCTTTCCCCCAATAATTTCTGCCTATGGATATCTCTAATTCTCCTTTCCAGTATATTCATCCCTCTCACTTCTGTCTTCGACCAAACCTCCCCCCACAGGTGTCCTAATCCTATCCTCCCCAAATATCCCTTTATTTTTTCTAACCATCCACCCTTATACATGCTCTTAAATTGCTGTGCATATGCTGCCTGTAATACTCTCCCACCTTCCTGTCTTTTTAAATTCATCCAGTATCTAACTATTCTTTTCACACCCTCTGATTCCAAATCCTCCCCACACATTAATTCCGCCCCTACATTTTCTGTACACCTCGGTAAGCCCATTACTAACTTAGCAAAACTACTAACAATCCTTCTTAGTTCCTCTCTTTTCTCATCCAGCCCCCAAACTTCTGAGCCGTATAATACCCTCCCAACGATTACCGACCTGAACACAAGTCTCAGTGTTTTATAACTGATCCCCGGGTACTTGACTAGCAAATTTCTGACTGAGGCTAAGGCTGCCAATCCTCTATATTTCACCCTTTTGATCTGGTCACTCCAAGTTCCTTTATCATTAAAAATAACTCCTAGATATTCCAACTTCCTTACCTGTTCCAATCTTTCTCCCTGAATTACCCAATTACCTTCTATCTTTCTTCTTTTGTCCACCTGTACTACTAATATTTTAGACTTATTTCCATTAATTTTCAATCCCCATTTCCTGGCAAATAGCATCACTGACTCTAAGGCCCTATTCATCGCCCCTGCGGTTAGCGTCATCAATAACACATCATCCGCAAATATCAGTCCTGGTACTTCAAAACCATTCATTACTGGTACAGCCCAATTTTCTGCCCCAAACCCCTCTAAAATATCGTTGATAAATAAAATAAACAGTATTGGCGATAACTTGCATCCTTGTTTTAAACCCACCTTGGACTCTAATGGTCCACTCAGTCTCCCTTCTCCCAATTTTACACAAAACCTGACAACCCTATATATTCCTTCCACTGCCCTCAACATCTTCTCCGAAATCCCTAGCCTGCCTAATTTCTCTAATAGGGCCTCTCTATTCACCTTGTCAAAAGCTTTCTCAAAATCTATTGCTGCTACATAAACCGTACTTCTAGCCATATTCTTATACTTTTCTAAAATAGTCTTTACTATCATTATATTATCCACTGTTCTTTTCTTTTTCCTAAATCCCCCTTGGTAATCTGTCAAAATTTCATTTTCTTCCGCCCACCCGCTTATTCTGTTCGCTAACACCCCAGTATATATTTTACTCAAAGAATCCAACAGAGATATACCTCTATAACTGTTCACATTGTTCCTACTACCCTTCCCCTTGTATATAGGGCATATAATTCCTGTTTCCCATTCCTTAGGGTAATTACCTCCCTCAAATATCCTATTGAATAGTTTAACCATGCCCTCTATCATTATCTCATTTTTACTAATTTCCTTCCAAAACTTGTTATTTATACCATTACACCCCCCGGCCGACTTCGCTCTGGCTCTGCTTATCACTCTCAGGATTTCCTCTCTTGTGATTTCTTTATCCAGGTCATAAATTGCCTCTCTCCTATTCCTCCAAATTACTTCTTCTCCCGAACCTCTCCATCTATCATCCCCTTTTTTTCCTAGTAATTCATCAAAGTGCCTGACCCATTGCACTTCCTCAATACTCGTTCTCTCTATATTCCTTCCACCCTTAATAATTTTATTAATCTTATCCTAAACTCTCTCAAAATTATTTGTCTTGCAGTCATTATTTATGGCTTCCATTTGTTCCTCTAACCACGTCTTTTTTGTCTCAGAGATTTTCTTTTTATACTCCTTCCTCAATCTACAGAAAAACTCCCTTTCTTGGCTCCCACCTTTCCTTCTATATTCTCCTAACGCGTCCATCACCTTCCTCCGCATTCCTTCACACTCCCTATTAAACCATTCTTCTCCCTCTTTCTTATTTCCCTTTCTAGATTTCGCCTTCTGCGCTATCATATTTATTGGATGTAGCAACAATTCCAAGGCTTTATCAGTATTATTCTCTTCTAACGCCCCTTCCCACCCAAATTTCAGAAGATGTAACTCCTCTTTTACTACCCTATTCCAATCCCGGCCCACCTTCTCTGTCCATTTATACTTATTATAACCACTCCCTCGTTTATCATTTGTCTCATCTTCCTTCATTGTACACTTCTCTTCCTCCCTTTTCAGTATAACCCTCACCGGGAAATGGTGTGATTCAATCCAGTCTCCTATTTCCATTCTTACAACTTCCTCAATCATCCCTTCCGAACTTAAAACCATATCTATCACACTACCACCCTTCTCAGTAACATATGTCAATTTCCCCATCCTGTCCCCCTCTATCCACCCATTCAGAATATACAAATTTCCCACAGCACACATCTCTAGGAGCTTCTCTCCATAACTATTTGTAATTTTGTCCTCACTCCTTCTACTTTCCAACAAACACATTCCATCCTCCCTACTATAAACTGGGCTCTGTTCCCCTATTCTCGCGTTCCAATCCCCAAATAACAACATATCCTCCTCACCTGGATACATTCCCCTTATCCTACCAATATCCACCAATAACTCTTCAAAAAAATATGTATTTGTATATGCTGAATTACTAGGGTAGCAGTAAACAAAAGCTAGATTTATTTTCTTCCTCCTTCCCTCACTCCCTCCCAAATTCAATCTCAGCCATATGGTTTCCATCATATCGGTCTCTATATCCTCTACTCTTTCACTAATTTCTTCCCTAATTAGAACTATCATCCCTCCTGGTGCTCGTCCCTTATTCCTCTCTTTTCTTCTATATTTATATTTTATTTCAAACCCCTTCCATGAAATCTCCCCCCCCCCTGTTTCCAACCACGTCTCCAAGAGTGCCACAACATCAAAACTTTCAATTACTTCCCAAACTTTCTTGTTTCCTAATTTGTTCCTTAGTCCCTCAATATTCACACATCCTATTTTCCAATATAGTTATAACTTTCCCTCCCTCCCTTCTAGGTCTCCCCCTCTATTCTTACTTCTAGTAGTTATCGACCTCTCGTCCTCTGTATCCTTCATCCCTTTACGAACTTTTCCCCATATGTCTTTTAAGCTCTTACTTCTGACTTTACTCATAATTTTTTTACCTTCCTGTCGATCTGTCTCCTCTTGACCTTTCTTGTTCACTACACCACTGCACCCTGCTCTCACCGCTTCTTGCTGCTCACCCCCACTCACCCCCTCACTATTTTGGACTTCTGAATCCATCTTCCCTTGTCCATTCTTGCTCACTGCACCCCTACACTCTACTCTCCCAGCTTCTTGCTGCTCACTCTCACCGTCCACTTCACTATCTTGATCTTCTGTCTCCCGGCTGCACTGCCCATTCTCTTCTGAGATGCTCTCCTCTCCTGCCACGTCCCTCCTCCTCTTCTTTTCTTCTTTCTTCTTCCCATCTTGCCTTGTCCTCTCACCACCCTCAACCCTCTCGTTTTCGTCCATTTCCTTTAGCTTCGTCACTGAATGTACTCTAACCCATCGCCCGTTTGTCACCTCCAACCTCAGACCTCTTATTCGGGCCTTTAGCCCCTGGTTCCTCGCTCTCCATAGGTGCCTATTCAAGATCTTCATATTTTCACTTCCTTCTCTTCCCATGTCTCCTTTCACCCCTATTTTCAGTCCTTGTAAATTCTTACTGTTACCTAACACAATTTCTGCCATTAAGGTTGAGCACAATTTAACCCTAATTGGCCTCCGACCTTTGGTTTTACCAACTCTCTCTACATCATCTATGTCTATCTCACTAAATCTTATCTTCATTGTATCACGTATAACTTCCACCACCTTAGATATCAGCTCAATCTTGCTCTCTCTCGCCCCTTCCTCAACTCCATATATAAATATGGCTTTTTTCAATCTCTCCTGCCTGTACCCCTCCGCTTCTTTCTTCATCTTCATCACCTCCTCTTTCAGGTGTTTCACTTCCCCTCTCAATAACTCGATTTCTTTCTCATTATTGTCCACTCTCCTGCTCGATTCCTCTGTCTTCGTTTCCAGCCATTTCTTCATGTTCCCTATCTCCTTTCTCTGCTCCTCCATCATGTCCTTTATTTCCTGCACCTTATCCCATTGACACTTTTCCTGCATAACTTCACTTACAACCACCCTGAGTGCGGCCAAATCCTCCGTACTAAATTTTCCACTGGTATTTGGGCCTGGGTTTACTTCCACCCCCCCAATAACCAGTAGCACCGCTATCACTGTCACTACCAGCACCGCTTCACTCATTTTTAATCCGTCCGTACTTATCACCAATCCACTCCTGGTCTCCTTCTTCTGCCTTGCCTGCCATTTCCCAATAGCGGCCCGGTACTGTTCAATGCCGACCATGTTTACAGCACGCACTTCACTACGCAACCCCTCTCCTCGACCGCTCGAGCTAGACTGACATTTACCATTTTTGTTTAGGAATAGCCCAAGTTTTTTTCAAATATTAATGCACTGACCAGCGAGATCTGTTAGTTACTTCCCACATTCACGGAAATTGCCGAGGAATAATTTCTTAATTATTACTTAAGTATTAATTACTTAATTATTAAGTTGCAATGCTTCTGACATCTAAATGTTATCTACCAGCAATAGTTTAATTTTTTAAATGTAGAACGTATGCACAAAAATGCTAAAATCATTTAACAGTAAGGTAAGGGTTATACTGCCCGAAGGCAGGTCCGAACCTCCGCAGAGGTGTTCCTGAGCCGGAGTTTACGTGCGGTAGGGTGGCCTGCTCCTTTCCGCTCCTCCATTCCCTTACCTCCACCAACAGCGCGTGGCAACCCATCCAACTCCTGACCACGCCCAACGTTGCTTAACTTCGGAGATCTCATGGGATCCGGTATTTCAACACGGCTACGGCCGTTGGCTCATTTAACAGAAGGTTACGTTTTATAAATTGCATTTAATTCTGCATTTTTAGACTGTGTTTTGATTTTATTCGCATTAACTTTGGGGAGAAAATGCAGCGTGTACTCAACATTACTAACCCATTGTAAGTTCAATTTTTTACTGTCCACCTTTATGCTTGTTCTGCACCAACAATAAAATGCTCTGCTGTAAATCTGTGTAACGGGAAAGTTAAAAGCAGAACTCATCATCAGCCCGGGAAAATGGGTGAAACATACTCCTTTATTCTTCGTGACAGGTACATTTTCGGTTGGGTTTTCAGTTTTCATAAAGGCATCCTGCCTTCATACGAAGAACATGGAAATAGTACGCACACCTTAGCATTGTGGCAACTGCATACTTTCACACACTGTATTTAAATCCACAACACATTACATTTAAACAAAAACATGTTGTACGATAACAATTAAATGAATAAATTCCACGAGAAGTATTACGCCCTAGAATTTATATCGCTCCTCACATGAAAATACTATTATGTTGGGTATCTAACCTAAACTATGAGGTCTCATTATCTTAATAACAGCTGTTTACGTAAATCCTGATGTGATGACTGTAAAGAACAAACATGCAATATAATTTCACAGTCACAATTATTATCGACAGAATGTTCCCAATCTTTATGAATTACATTCACAAGTACAAATTATGACATTCGCTTAGCCCGCCTCAGTTGATCAGCTGACGGGCTTGGCGCGTTTTCTACAGTACGGCCTGTATATTACGAAGGCACTGCCGTAGCAAACTTGGGTTCCGCGTGACGTCAGGAGGAGTGGTTTGCTACTGCGCATCCAGTTGATGACCCCTACCGTCTAGTCTAATAACCGTGGATACACATATTTTTCTTTCCATGTATCGAAAGTCTTATTTCTCCTCTGGGGGTGAGTCAAAGGATGCATTATCTGTACCCCTTGCATGACGTAAGAGTCTTCAGGGGCTCTTAACTTAGGACCTGGGTTGGCGACCACGGGGCCCTTCGCTGAGTCATGGCACTGCTTCCACTTACTTGTATCAGGCTCCTCACTTTCATCTATCCTATCCGATCTCCCATTGTCAACTCTTGTTCTTTCCCTGGCCCTTGTCTTTCTTTGATCGATACCTTCCCTTTTCGAAGTGTCGGACTCCTTCCGTTTTCCTCTCTGATTAGTGTTATATAGAGGATGGCGGGCTAGTTGTACTTCCTCTTAAAACAATAATCACCACTACGACCTCTCGTCTTCTAAGGCCAAAAACAAATCCATGAGTTTATGCTTTTCCGTGAAACAGAGAAAATGTGTGAGTGCAAAGTTGGTTTGTTTGGTTTTTTGTGTGTTTTTAAGTAACATCACAAGAAGGGAGCCTCCGTAGCTCAGGTGGCAGCGCGCGGCTTTTCACGGTTGGGTTCCGTGGTTCAAATCCCGGTCACTCCATGTGAGATTTGTGCTGAACAAAGCGGATGCGGAACAGGCTTTTCTCCGGGTAATCCAGTTTCCCCCGTCGTCTTTCATTCCAGCAACACTCTCCAATAACATTTCATCTGTCTGCCATTAACCACTGCCCGAGAGGAGTGTAACAGGCTTCGGCAGCCGGCATAATTCCTATCCTCGCCGCTAGATGGCGGCTTCATTCATTCTATTCCTGACCCGGCCAAATGACTGGAAACAGGCTGTGGACTTCCATTCTTTTTTTGATCAACTGGAGGGCGGCAGAGTGAGATGTCAACTGCCGTTAGACCCCACTTTGAGACTCTAGAGAAACAAGACTTCGTTCGTTCTGTCTCGGAGAACACGGCAGAAGGGAATCCAGGGTTAGATCATAATACAACAGTCGATAATTCAACGTCACAATAGAGATATTTCCACAATAATAATAATAATAATAATAATAATAATAATAATAATAATAATAATAATAATAATAATAATAATAATAATAATAATAATAATTGTACCGCGAGGGTACACCCGCTCCATTCATGTAAATCGAGCGCCTTGTGAAATGACATCTTACACTTAAAACCTGAAACAACTAGAGCAAGAAGTTGGGACATTCATCAACAGATGTCGCTACTAAAGTGATAAAGCAATTGTGTATTCCTGGGTTTACTACACTGAGTTGAATATCTTTTGTTTTTGGTATGTTAAAGTAGTCAACACTTAGACCTACTTCCGCCAACTTCAAAAGTGACCAATAGAAATTTCCTGTATTTAATTTTCAACCGATCAGAGCCTTCTTCTACATATTTAGTTATCCAATAAAAATCTGGTGGGAGGGTGTCGGGCTTTAGCCCACATCTCTCTCGAACCTTCCTCTCGAGTAAAAAAGCTGGCAATTTTCGAACTACCTTGTCTTCTTGATTGTCGAGTGTACTGAGTGTGTGCTAATAGTGGAGGCAGGGGCGTTTCACCCTTCATCGCAGTCCAGCGCAATAAAGTAATGGCAGCCATATACTAACTAGCTGATAGCCTCTGAAAGCTAACCCGAGGGGAAGGTTTCCAGTCTTTAAGAATGTAACTTTAAATTTCCCATTTCCAATAATGTAAACTTCTTCAAATGTATATCTCCAAACTAGCCTAGAAACTTAGTTTAAATTCGGGAATAGAGTCTGTAACACCCTCTCGAGTTCCCTATCAACTTGTATTTGAGGTGACTATGTTTTTGTAACCGTTTTCTATTTATAGCCTTGTAACTTAAATTTTCTCCATATAGTCACCTCTGTAACGCCGGGCAGTGAGCCCTACTAGGGTTTTAAACTTCTAAGTGCCAGTGGTCAAGGAGTGCGAATGTCTTCCTTCGCATGTTTTTGATTTTTGGGTCAGTAAATTTAACTTGTATTTTTTTCTTCCCACCAAGGTCCGGTAGAATTTAGTCCTGTAAAACCTATTTATTTCTGTTAAGTGTTGAAGACAGTGAAATCTGTTTGAACTATTAAATGTAGGTTGTGCCTCGAGAGGCCTGGAAACTGTAAATTTTTCAGTGAGCAAAGATGCTCGGGTTATAATGTATTAGGTTCGGAGCTCAGTCTCCTAGATGCTCTTCCTATTCTCGTAGACATACTCTGTAAATGAAATGAGGAGACCTGTCTCCTTAACTTTTGGGTGTATAGAGCAATACTGCTCACATAACAATTGTATAATTGGAGCTTCAAGCTCAGAGGTTTAAATGACTAATTTTGTTGATTTTCAGACTCCTACTACCTTGTATTTAAACTACTGTACCTGAAATCTTGTTCCTTCGCTGAGCGACTTGTTTGTTAATATTTTCCATTTGAAAAAAGAACATGAAAGAGGAGAAAAGAAATATAACTTTGATTTTAAAGCTTTTAATTAATCTTTTGATTGTAGTAGATAGACCCATTCATGCCCGCACCTTCTTTCACCTCTGTCCACCACAAAACACCGTAATAATAATAATAATAATAATAATAATAATAATAATAATAATAATAATAATAATAATAATGTTCGCCTCTGTGGTGTGGTGGTTAGTGTGATTAGCTGCCACCCCAGGTGGCCCGAGTTCGGTTCCTCGCTCAGCCACGAAATTTGAAAAGTAGTACCAGGGCTGGAACAGGGTCCACTCAGCCTCGGTAGGTCAACTGAATAGAGGTGGTTCGATTGCCTCCTCGGCCATCCTCGAAGTGATTTTCCGTGGTTTTCCACTTCTCCAGACAAATGCCGGGATGGCACCTAACTTAAGGCCACGGCTGCTTCCTTCCCTCTTCCTTGTCTATCGCTTCCAACCTTCCCATCCCCTATCAAGGCCCCTGTTCAGCATAGCAAGTGAGGCCGTCTGGGCGAGGTACTTGTTCTCCTCTCCAATTTCATTCCCGACCCAATGTCTCACGCTCCAGGACGCTGCCGTTGAGGCGGTAGAGGTGGGGTACTCGCAGAGTCCGAGGGAAAAACCAACCCTGGAGCGTAAATTGAATAAGGAAGAAGAATAAAGAAATTATAGTACAATCTGAAATGGATTTAATATAATTTTTATAAGCTGTGTTGAGAAGCCAATTTTGGAGTAACTGTTGCATTCGATGTGTTTTATCCAGTTGCTGCTGTGATTCTCTTCCGAAGAGCCGATGGAGCGGATTTCCATGAGGCTGAGACGGAGGTGACAAGCTGTCTCAATGATTTCGGATGGAAAGTATACAAAGTAAGTGTACCTAAATGTCGTCATGGTTTTCGTGTGAGCTGTTAAGACAAAACAATTCAAATGTATCATGAAATTCCCTCTGCCAAACACTGGCCGAACATGGCATAGTATTCAGGTTTGTTACTACACGTAACGATGGTGTTCATACTAATATCTGGATATAAGATGTTGAATATATGTCACGCCATGATACTCGTAATGGAATGTGTTATATTAACTAGTCTATACATTAGCTTCCTCTGTGGATCAGCGGTAGAGTTTCGGCCTCCGGAGCCCAAGATAGCGGTAGACAGAAGTAGTCTGATTTTGGAGGGTCGTAAAAAGTCCATTCGACACTCCCAGTCGTGTGATGTCGGCATGTGAAAAAGAAATTTGGTTTGCTCTGCTACCGTAGAGAGAAAGAGGACGTGCAGACAGCCAGATGACGTCAAATTAAAATTCCTGCACCCGGTAAATGAGGCCATATCTTCTTTCCTTTTTCTTTCTTAATCTGTTTACCCTCCACGGTTGGCTTTTTCCTCGGACTCAGCGATGGATCCCACCCGTAGCGCCTCAACGGCACTCTCCCAGAGTGTGAGACTTTGGGTCGGGGATAAAACTGGGGAGGAGGAGAAGTACCTCGCCCAGGCGGTCTCAGCTGTTATGCTGAACAGGGGCGTTGTCGGTGATGGAAAGATTGGTAGGGATAGATAAGGAAGAGGGAAGGAAGGTGCTGTAACCTTAAGTTAGGTACCATCTCGGTATTTGCCTGGAGGAGAAGTGGGAAACCATGGAAAACCACTTCGAGGATGGCTGAGGTGGGAATCGAAACCCCCTCTACTCAGTTCACCTCCCGAGGCTGAGTGGGTCTCGTTCCTTGCCCCCATACCACTTTTCAAATTGGTCTCAGGTGTGAATTGGAACACCCAGGTTTTGTCACCCATGATAATCGAGTCCAAAAGTTGTCCTTTCCGTTTGCATAGCGGGAAAGGCTAAACAACAATCTCGCGAGTGGCGACATCCCTCTTCGCCCACGCCGCGAAAATTCAAATAAGCACTGACGACGAGGTTCAACGCTTTCTCAACGGCCTGGTGGCGAGCTGGTAGGACATGGGCTTACAAAAACTGTCACAGCGTCTACAAAAATGCATCAACCGAAATGGTGATTATGTAAAAAAAAAATAGATAAAGTATTCAACCTTTAAACAGATGTAAATATTGTGGAAATAACGGTGCGTTGTATTTATAAAAAATAAGATACTTTTTTATTACTGTCGTATTTGACGCATTTTGAACATTAAATGCACTGATTTAACTTCGAGTAGATTTATTCAAAACTCACTTGAACATCTGCATGTTGAAGATCGGATATAGAACTGACAGTCTGACACGGAAACAATCAGATGAGAACACAGTTTCCTATTTCCGGCTGCATTACCAACCTATGAAGGGTATGAAACATGTAAACATGGTGCCAGCTTGCGAAATCAAAACTGAAAATTCAGTTCGTGAACACAATACTACTAAATGTTTTCATTCCTCCCCTAAAGGGGGAGGCGGGCCTTCTAGACGGTGACGCCGTCTCTCAGGCCGGGAGATTTGTATCGGAGAAGGTGAGAGGGTTGGCGGCTGTGGTCTGTACTAGGAACTGTCCCGGCATTCGCCTTAGTGCAGGATAATAGAAAAACCAGGGAAAACCATTCTCAAGACAGCTTACGGTGGGAACCAGCCCCCTCCGTCTCCAGAATACAGAGGCATAGAGCCACGGTAGAGCCGTACCACCCCTCGTCCGCTCGGTTGGCCGGTCGGAGTGCAGAGCTGTCGAAGCACGTTACTATCTACTGGAATATTTTACAATAAATGTATCTGTCAATAAACTGTTCATTTTTTCAAACACTTGAGAAAATAGGATGCCGGAACTGCTAATCGTTGCGTACTGGCAGAAAAAAATGCGCTGAATCTAGACAATAGTCAAGACGGTCATGGCGGCAGATTCCGTAAACTGGGAATGCGGATACGTCATTTTAGATTTAGAGAGTTACGGAACTACAGTGCTGCATTAAGGCGGAGAAATAATTCAACGAGGTTAAATTTGCTGTTCACTGATCCATAATCTCTCTGACTATACATATTTACATAAGTGTGTGAAACGGAGTTCAACCAAGCAGAGACGATTTCTAATAACAGTGTTCGGAAAGTACCTACTGTACCGTAAATGTAATTTTCCGTATACTTTTGAGTCTAGGAAAAAGTCAATTTCTTCATAGTATGGAATAAAATGTACCGGTAATTCTGCCTACAATTTTTCCTGTACATTTCAAATTATTGCCTTATACAGAGTGTTTCACTCAAAGTGGGGGCGGCCGGCCGGCGGAGCGCAGCAGGTCAGACGAGCACATGGCAACTCGCTAAGCTTGGGGCCGAGAGACCGCCCGAACGAATCGCATGTAAATAACAAGCACACATAATAACGCATAATCAAAGTAAAATTATCACATTCGTCTTCTTCTTCTTCTTCTTCTTCTTTGTCTGTTCACCCTCCAGGGTCGGTTTTTTCCTCGGACTCAGCGAGGGATCCTACCTCTACCGCCTCAAGTGCAGTGTCCTGGAGCTTCAGACTTTGGGTCGGGGGATACAACTGGGGAGAATGACCAGTACCTCGCCCAGGCGGCCTCACCTCCTATGCTGAACAGGGGCCTTGTGGAGGGATGGGAAGTTTTTTTTTTTTTCTTTTTTTTTTTTTTTGCTAGTTGCTTTACGTCGAACCGACATAGATAGGTTTTATGGCGACAATCGGACGGGAAAGGGCTAGGAGTGGGAAGGAAGCGGCCGTGGCCTTAATTAAGGCACAGCCCCAGCATTTGCCTGGTGTGAAAATGGGAAACCACGGAAAACCATTTTCAAGGCTGCCGACAGTGGGGTTCGAACCTACTATCTCCCGAATACTGGATACTGGCCGCACTTAAGCGACTGCAGCTATCGAGCTCGGTTGGAAGATTGGATGAGACAGGGAAGGAAGCGGCCGTGGCCTTAAGTTAGGTACTATCCCGGCGTTTGCCTGGAGGAGAACTGGGAAACCACGGAAAACCACTTCCAGGATGGCTGAGGTGGGAATCGAACTCACCTCTACTCAGTTGACCTCCCGACGCTCAGTGGACCCCGTTCCAGCGCTCGTACCACTTTTCAAATTTTGTGGCAGAGCCTGGAATCGAACCCGGGCCTCCGGGAGTGGCAGCTAATCACGCTAAACACTACACCACAGAGGCGGACAAATACTTACTCACCTTTTCATAAAAGATGTTGAAAATATCCTCCACGTGCATCTACACATTTCTGACATCGTCTAAAGAAATTTCCATTCACACGCATTAGTTCATCTACCGAGAAAGCCTCATTTCCGGATCAAGTACCCCATCATCAACACACTTTAACACCCAGTTACAGAAATTTACCCTGCTCTCATTATCACGTGGACGCTACTCTTGAACAACAGTGATCCTGTATGGTTTCAATTTTAACATTTTTTTGTAGCTCGACACGCGGTGGTAATCGAAATTTGTGTTTCCTGCGAAAGTTTTGGAGCGATTTTGTAGGAGTATGTTCTAATTCTTCCCCTACCTCGCTTAATTTCTCCTCAGTAAGCACACGCTTTGTTAATCTTCGCTTTCTATCAGAATCGAACCTGTGCTTCTTTCTTACAATTTCTCTACCTTGAATGTTCGCACCCGGGAATTTTCCCATACCGCCTTCTAACTTCTCTACAGGATGATGTCAATACGTATGTGTCGTGTATGAAAATCTTTTGTTCTAATGTGTACGCAGTTTGAGATATTATTGAAACAATAGTCTTTAACACTTAGCAATAACACGTCATAAATTGTTAAACACAATAACAGTTTACACGTCGTAATCAATAACTACTGACACGCACACACGCACAACTTATAACACTTATAATTGTATGTTGGGTATTCAGCCCTAAGGCTGGTTTGATCCTCTACAGCTCCACCAACAGCTGTCATAGATAGCCTAAGTGTCACTGAAGAGGCATTGTAGGGAAATGAGGAGTGAGGTAGTTTCCCGTTCCTTTCCTCACTGAACCAGAAATTGTTATTACATATCAGTCTGCCAAGCCCACTGAGATGCATGCACCAACCGACCCTATGAGCTATATTTTCACACCATTCATAACAGGGACTGGCTGTATAAGGAATGGCATTACTAGAATGGCTCATACCTCAGACACTTTTATATCGTCAAAGCCAGGGATGAGACTGAGACAGATTAATGAAAGTAACAAATTTATTCTAGCCCATACCAGAAGACATAGTGCAGTGTAAACACTACATCCTGGCAGGAAAAGGCATACTTATATCTTAAAATAGGCTATTAGCGAAATACGTGGTGTAGGTGTAGCGTGCCTGCCTCTTACCCGGAGGCCCTGGGTTCGATTCCCTGCCAAGTCAGGGATTTTTACCTGGACCTGAGGGCTGACTCGAGGTTCACTCAGTCTACGTGATTAGAATTGAGGAGCTATCTGACGGTGAGATAGCAGCCCCGGTCTAGAAAGACAAGAATAACGGCCGAGAGGATTCGTCGTGCTGACCACATGGCACCTCGTAATTTGCAGGCCTTCGGGCTGAGCAGCGGCCGCTTGGTAAGCCAGGGCCCTTCAAGGGCTGTAGTGCCATGGGGTTTGGTTTAGTTTGGATTAGCGAAATAACAAAGTCAACTTTACTCGGCAAATCCAGCTCCGCGTCGCCATGTGCTCGTCTGACCCTCAGCACGCCTTCTACTTGCTGCGCTCCGCCGGCTTGCCCCACCTTGAGTGAAAGACCCTGTGTTTGACAGAAAAGTGGAGAGCATATCGTCTCAGAAGTCTCAGAACTAACGAGCATCAAAATTCACGAATTCCAAGAAGAGTATTAGTAAGAGTGGATTTCTTTACCTGGACCAGTCTCAAAACTCACGATTCGGGCCAGTTCTCCTTTAAATGGATAAGTGCCCACCCTACCCACATAAAATGTGAAAATTTGAAAATTCAATCGGAATTGTCCCAAAATCCATTGTTAGCGGCAGCCAGAACCGCGTATCTTCCGATAATTGGCACCTCTCCGGTTCACGAGGTGGGTCTGCCGTATAGCCTCGCACAGAATATACTCGACAGAGGGTTGAGAAACGCACGGACACCATGGGCCAGCATACTGAGGCTTGCTTCATCAGGTACACGCTGGTGGATTGTTTCCAGTAGCGTAGCCAGGATCGGTCGATGAGGGGTTATAATGTGATGATAGAACACAGTGAAGGTACTTCTGCGTGTGTTATGTTGATATTCAGTACACTACAAAATCTTAAATTAAAATACAGAACACCGGGCAAGTTGACCGTGCGGTTAGGGTCGCGCGGCTGTGAGCTTGCATTCGGGAGATAATGGGTTCGAATCCCACTGTCGGCAGCCCTGAAGATGGTTTTCTGTCGTTTCCCATTTCCACATCAAGCAAATGCTGAAGCTGTACCTTAATTAAGCCCACGGGCGTTTCCTTCCCACTCCTACGCCTTTCCTCTCCCATCGTCGCCATAAGACCTATTTGTGTCAGTGCGATGTGAAGCCACTAGCAAAATAAATACAGAACAAGAACAATACGATCAAGCTCAACACCTTTGCAGCGAACGGTATGTTCAGTTTACATTCTAAAATCCAACTTTCGAGGCTTCTTAGAAAATAGATTCAACAGATCTGTTGGTTCTACAATTATGTCTCTAAATGTTTATTTAGTTTATTGTCAGCTGCTGTTTATCTTTGTAAAATTTCCATGGGGGTGGTTCTAACCGCCCCCAGTAACCCCCATTTGGCTACGCCCCTGGACAAATTAAAGTAGCTGGGTAGCATTTTAACAGTTGGACTTTGAAATTTACTGCTCAGTCAGCCCAGCAGCAGAAGCTTATCCGGCGCGTTTTCTCGTCCCATGACCAGCAGTTACGCAAGACTGTTCTGTATGCTTCTGATACTTGGTGTCCCTACAGACGGCATATCAAGATGTTAGGTAGTATCCACCTGAAATATTTCAGATCAATCCTGCGCATCAAATGGAATGATTACGCCAGAAATACTGATGGACTTCGAGGGCAAACTTATTAAATATTGAGACAGTATCACAAAAAATCAGTTACGGTGGACGGGACATGTTATCCGGATGCAAGACCATCAGCTACCTAAAAATATCGTAGATGGTGGATTACGGGACGGGAGAAGAAAGGTTGGCGGACAGAAACTTCGGTTCAAAGATGTCTTGAAGCATAGTGCTGATCTCCAGTGTTTGGCTAGTGATCGTTTCAAAATGGTGTCGCATAATTAATACATAAGAAAACTGACCCTTTCTGAAAGGAGCGTCTGCAGATACTGGACAACCAACGGGATGAAATGGAGAATAGGCAGGGGCCGATAACCTAGGAGTTAGGTCTCTTTAAACAATAATCATCATCATCATCATCATCATCATCATCATGAAGATTAGGTGGAAGCGGTAGATCGTTATACACCTATAATGCCAACAATATTCTTCAGTGCATCACTTGTCACAGTCACTTCAAAATACAGATGTGTTCACGAAGCAAAAAATAACATCGATTCCCACAAATATTTCACAGTCCATCACTCTTTGTCATATGAACTATCAAATTCAAACTGTTTCACTCTCAGGCTTTGGCCTTCATGTTAACACTGCTATGAATTCGAAGCAGAATCTTAAACTAATTAATCATTGAAAATGTTTGAAATGGAATATATTTCCCAAATAATACTGCGATCGAGATTTCAACTGTATCTTAGGAACAACTCAACAATATCGTGATCATTATTAGAAGTAATAATATCCTTCAATAAAAACTGGACAGGCTTGGACAACCTAACCACAATATAATTATGCAAGAAGTCTTCCTTTCCAGTAAATAATCGACATAGGTTTAAATAATCAGACATCGCACACTGGTTTTCTGTCCAACGAGTGAACACTAAAACACTAAAACAAACCACGGAGTCATGTTGACGCGTATAGCGTAGCGAGTTCAGCATTTATCTACAATTGAAACTTCTCATCTGGGAACTTGAGGATTATCCCCAGCCTTGATCTACCGACACTGTTATGCTACTCGATAACATGTACCAGAAATACAAATATTATGAACGATGCCGCCAGGTGGAGGCTCGTTCCCTGTGCGGTCCGCGAACCATATAAATGGCAATCCCAGTGTGAAAGGCCCCGAAGATATAGATGCACTAGTGACCGAGATAACTAACAGCATCATCTCGGCTGCTGAGACCTCCGCCGTGGGACCAGCAGTGGTTCAGTCCAGAAAGGACACCCTGCCTACTGAAATTCTGGACCAAATAAAAATTAAAAACAGCACCCGGAAACTTTGGCAAACTACCCGCAATCCCTATTTTAAACTCAAGTGGAATAGACAAAGAAGAAACCTACTCATCCTTATTAAACGTCACAAAATTAACGCATGGAAATCCAGACTAGCTGAGTTGAAGACCCGGACAAAGCAAATGCACTTGCTGACACACTAGAATCCACCTGTACCCCCAATGATGACCCTTCTGACGACGACTTCATTGATCGAGTTGAGGACGAAGTCGAGGAGCTAGGTGATACCAATCTTCCCCCTAATTTTAAATTTATCACCCCTTGAAAACTCTATGCAAGTATCCGTAGACTCAAAAATAGAAAAACCCTAGGTCTGGATAATATTTCAGCTACTTTTCTGAAAAACCTTCCCAAAAAAGCCCTCACATTCATTACTAAACTCTTTAACGCCATATTCAGATATGGCCACTTCCCTACTTCATGGAAAACAGCCAAGGTAATCATGCTACCAAAACCCCTCGCAGACTCCACCTTCCCTCAAAACTACAGGCCAATCTCTCTACTATTTATTCTATCAAAACTATTTGAAACACTCCTTCTCTCTAGGCTAAACACTATCATTGAGGATAATCAACTAATTAACCAAGAACAATTCGGTTTACGAAGTAAGCACTTTACGGTTCATCAACTCATGAGACTTACAGAAGAAATCACCAAAAACTACAATGATAGAAGGCACACGGGAGTCTGTTTTCTAGACATATCGCGTGCGTTTGACAAGGTATGGCATGAAGGCCTCATATTCAAACTTAACTCTTTCGGCATTCCCCCCTTTATGATACAAATAATTAAAAGCTATCTTTCAGACAGGAAATTCCAGGTACAAGTGAACAAAACCCTGTCCAGCCCTCGCCCAATATTGGCGGGTGATCCCCAGGGTGGAGTTCTTTCCCCAATTCTATTTAACTTGTATATGGCTGACATACCTAAGCCGACGCATGCGAAAGTCTACATGTATGCTGATGATACGGCAATATCCTCTGTCTCTTGGCAACCACCTAGAGCACAAAATTACATTCAAGACGCCCTCTCCACCCTCGAACCCTGGTTTCGGAAGTGGAGTATTAAGATCAACGTCAACAAAAGTAATGCAACATTCTTCTCAAAACGTACTAGGACTAACCCCCTCCCACTGGTCTTTTTCGGCGAAGTGATCCGGTGGAGAAATGCTACTAAATACCTAGGTGTTATCCTAGACAGAGGACTCACGTTCAAAGACCATATCAGTTCGATTTCGGCCCAAGCGAGCAGACGCTTATCTGAAATAATCCCACTCATGAAAGCCGATCAAGGCCTAAATCTAGAAAACAGGCTCACTCTATACAAGACATCCATTCGACCTACACTAGAGTATGCCAGTCCGGTCTGGAGAATGGCAGGCAAAACTCACCTGGATAAGGTGCAGCTCCTCCAAAACCGTGCGCTGCGTCTCATCTCTGGTGCTCAATGGTTTCAACGAAATCGGGATATCCATCAATCCCTAAGGATTGATGAGATCAGAACCAGAATAAAGAAGACATCCCGGAAATTCTTTTCTGGTCTAACTACCAAGCCCAACCCCCTCATCTCGACGCTGGGCAATTATGATACCCTTGGCCTCCGCTATAAGCGACCCAAGGTTGTCTTAGATTAGTCCCCCCCCTAAAAAGGGCGCAGGTCACATTCTGACCAGCACTGATTTCGTTGTTAACAGGTCCCCCTACCTTACATCAATGCAGCCTCTGTCAACCAATTAAGAGATAGCACCCAAGACCTACACGGTCGGAGGGCTAAAATCCTCAACGGATCCAAATCTTCCTGGATTCCGTCTGAGACTTGGGGCATGGCCCAGCGGAGGCGATAATGAGATCCATCAACGAGCTGAGAACTCAGGTGCAGAGCTTTCCTTAGCTGCTGTTAAGGCGAGCTCTTCCCCGAAGGCCGATCGGAGTTCTGACACGAGCCAACAACATTCTCTCGACTGAGAGGATTATCATGGCGTACAATATTGTATTGTATGAATTCTCTTTTCCTCCGAGAGATGATTCATTGCCTCGTGCCAGAACTGCGCGTCATATGTCTCGCCTGGTTGGTGAATCTCTTCTTGTGGTTGTTCGCCACGCTGAGTTGGGGGCGTGGTTGGGGCCCCCTGACCCACACCAGCTAACCATTACAGATGGGACTCTGAGTGTTCTGTGTATCATAAAATATGAAGCTAACGCACAATGTGTAACACATACAAACATGTTCGGAAATGTGAACGTGATGTAGAATGTGCAGCAAATAAATACATTAATATTATATTCTTGTCTCTTTGTATAGTATACAATAGCCGTGATCATTATTATCTTTATTAGAAGTAATAATATCCTTCAGTCAAAAGTTGGCGGTCTACGTTGTTTCACGTCCGTAGGTTTAACCACTACACTTCCCTACACGTGTCCCCTGGGATTGCGCTGAAATATGCAGTTGATGTCATCGTGCTTCAAGAAACACACACAACAGACGAACTACAGTTACATAGTACGGGAAAATTCCAGGCTTTAAATTGGTAGCGTCTATCATCAAAATTATGGCCTTGCAACTTATGTCAGGAATGATATAACAAATTACCAATTACTATCAGTAAACTCTGAAAATGACATTTTTACTACTACAGTTAATATTGAAAACTTGACAATAGTTAATGTGTACAAGCCACCAGATATTACTTGGCCTCCTATATCTTCTCTGCAGTATCCTACTATATATCTCGGTGATTTCAACAGTCAACGTCATCTTTGGGGATATAACAAGGATGACTCTAATAGTGAAGTTCTTGTGGACTGGACGGAAACTGAAAATTTGAATCTGATTTTTGATGCTAAGGACCTGCCTACCTTGCAATTAGCCCACTAGTCTCGAGGCTATACCCCAGATCTTTGTTTCACAAATCGGCTTCATAAGTCACACAATCAAGTTCAATGTACAGTGCTCAACGATTTCCCACATAGTCAACACAGGCCTGTTCTCTTGGAGGTTGGGATGTCTTTGCCTGTTGTTCGATCACATCCTAAACCAAGGTGAAACTTCAAGAAAACCAACTGGACTGAATTTGCAAACAGACTCCAATATAAGATGGATCAAACAAAACTACAGCAGATTTGTAGGGGCTATAAAAGGTGCAGCCAGACGATGCATCCCTAGAGGATATCGTAAGGAGTATATCCCTGGTTGGAGTTCAGAGAGTGAGGAATTACTACGAGAATATGAAGAACATCCTAATTCCGACAATGCAGCTGGTCTCCTCCAATCCTTGGATGAGAGTCGACGAAGGATCTGGCATGAAACAGTGGAATCCATAGATTACACCCATTCTAGCAGAAAGGACTGGTGTATAATTAGGAAATTGTATTCTTCAAACCCTGAAACTAAGAGATCAAAAACAGCCATCAATCTGAATGATTTTGCTAATCATCTAATGTCAGTTTCCAAAAACACAAAAGACAAGCGAACCAGAAAGGATATCCAATTAAAGTTGAACATGATGAAAAGAGCAGCGCCACAGTCTTCTGAATTCTCTACTCCATTCAAAGAATGAGAAACTAAATCCGCAATAAAAGTATGAAACTTAGAAAAGCTGCAGGATGTGATGGAATTTATCCAGAATTTTTGGCTCATTGCGGACCAGACACAATAAAATGGTTAACCAACTTCTTCACTAATATTCTGCAAACTGGAAACATTCCACCTATGATGAAGAAAACAAAGATAATTGCCATACTGAAACCAAATAAAGATCCATCTAAAGTGGAAAGCTACTGTCCAATAGCACTTCTAAGAGTCGCATATAAAATCCTTGAGCGACTGATCTACAACAGAATTTATGAAACAATCAACAGCTAAATTCCTATACAGGAAGCAGGATTTAGACCCGGAAGAAGTTGTAATGATCAAGTACTGCCTCTCACCACGTATATCGAAAATGGATATGAGAGGAAATCAGTAAGCGTGGCTGCCTTTTTGGATCTATCAGCTGCCTATGATACTGTCTGGCGAGAGGGACTCCAGATCCTTCAGTGTGATCCCATGTCGTAAACTTACGTCCTTGCTTAGCAATATGCTTAGTAATAGGTACTTCCAGATCTACGCTGATAATGACAAAAGTAGAGTGTTTAAATTAAACGATGGTTTAATTCAAGGATCAGTCCTCTCCACCCTTCTTTTCAGTCTGTACATATACGACTTCCCCGACACATCATCAAGAAAATTCATTTATGCTGATGGCATTTGTTTGGTGACTCAGTGCTCCAACTTTTATGACGCTGAAACTACTTTAGCCACTGATCTGGAAGCCTTGGATGCATACTCCAAGAAATGGTTCCTTCACCTAAATCCTCAAAAAAATGTTATATCTACATTCCACTTACGCAACAGACAGTCTAATTACAAACCAACAATAAAATTCCGAGGTCAAGTGTTGCCGTTCTGCAGTACAACAAAATACTTGGGAATAACACTTGATAGAACTTTCACTTTCAAGTAACATCTCTCAAATGTAGCTGCTAAAGTAAAAAACTAGAAATAAGATTCTTCAGAAACTTACTGGTACATTATGGGGAGCCAATACTCATCTTCTAAGATCAACAGCATTAGTCTTATCATATTGTGTTGCTTAATACTGCTGTCTCTCTTGGATCAATAGTGTTCACACACAGAAGGTCGATGTAGAACTCAATCAGGCAATGCACATAATCACGGGTTGCATTCGGAGCACGAACACACTATGGCTTTCTGTTCTCAGCAATATTCCACCTTCAGCCCTAAGACGACCAGCAGCTCTCCTAAAGGTCTGGAAGAACATTCAGCAGAACCCCCAACTACCCATCCATTAATATATTACACACACTGAACATCAACGACTGAACTCAAGGAAACCACCCTGGCGTACAGCAATGGATCTTGAAAGAACATCTTTTGATATTAACAGTTCATGGAAAGCCCAGTGGGATCAGTCTTCAGTAGTGAACAAACATCTAGTTGAGAATCCTTCTAAACACGTATAAGGATTTGATCTTCGAAGACGACAGTGTAGAAACATCAATCGGATAAGAACTGGACAAGGCAGATGTGGTTATCTATTGTGCAAATGGGGTTGGACTAGCTCTGCAGATTGTGATTGTGGTGTCTCTTCTCAGTCAATCCACCACATTATTGCTGACTGCCCAATTCGAGGTTTGAAAGAACGCTAACGGACATTCGCCACACATCGGATGAAGCAGTTGATTAGGTCAGAATGCTAGACCTAGAGTTGTAGTATTGCATGGACTTGTGACTACGCACATTTATCCTGAAACTATATATACATATATACATACATTCATCATACGATAAATAATAATAATAATAATAATAATAATAATAATAATAATAATAATAATAATAATAATAATAATAATAATAAACAGTCAAAAGTTGACAGGCTTGGACTGCCTAATAACCACAATACAATTATGCGTGTAGGTCTTCCTTACGACTAAATGAATAATATTGTTATGTTCAATTAAGTGAAATGAAATAACTGCAAAATGCAAAGAATGACGTGTCCAGACAAGATGGTTGAGGTTTATCTCTCTCAGCACATCTGCGCTTGTGTTAAACCATATCACTCGGTTTATTCGAGCTTGTGTTGTTTTTCAGGAACTTGCAAACCAAGCGAGGTAGTTTATGCCAGGGAGAGACTTACATGTAGATGATGTCATGCACTCAACGACTTTTTCAAAGACTGTACAATTTCCTGTGCGATGGAAGTTGTTGAAAAGAGAGAGTGCTTTTAAAAATAGCTGAACCATTTTGTCTAAACAGAAAATGAAAATCCACAGCATGTTTCTAGTGATTTGACCGGGTCAGGAATGGAATGAATGAAGCCCCATCTAACGGTGAGGATAGGAATTGTGCTGGCTGCCGAAGCCTGTCCCACTCCTCTGGGGCAATGATTAATGCTAGTGGCTTTACGTCGCACCGACACAGATAGGCCTTATGGCGACGATGTGATAGGAAAGGCCTAGGAGTTAGAAGGAGGCGGCCTTGGACTGAATTAAGGTAAAGCCCCAGCATTTGCCTGGTGTGAAAATGGGAAACCACGGCAAACCATCTTCAGGGCTGCCGACAGTGGGATTTGAACCCACTATCTCCCGGATGCAAGCTCACAGCTGCGCACCTCTAACCACACGGCCAACTCGCCCGGTGATGATTAATGAATGATAGATGAAATGTAATGATATTGGAGAGTGTTGCTGGAATGAATTATGACAGGGAAATCCGGAGTACCCGGAGAATAGCCTGTCCCGCCTCCGCTTTGTCCAGCACAAATCTCACATGGAGTGACCGGGATTTGAACCACCGAATCAGCGGTGAGAGGCCGGTGCGCTGCCGCCTGAGCCACGGACGCTTCTGTATGCTAGAATACCAGCGGTAATTTATTCCGAACTGGACCACTATCTGTCGCTAAAGAACGCCAATCTTACATGTTGGCTTTAACGAGGACCAAGGAACCCAACAGCAACCTTCTCCGTTATTATTGTTGCATCAGTTTTTTCCAATAACCATGACATTCATTGGATTTTTATGTTGATTTCATTCAGTAGCGTACGCAGGATCGGCCGATGGGGAAGGTATGATAGAACACTATGAAGGTGCCTGTACATGTGTGGTGTGCGCACGGAAGACTTGTGATCATAAGGACACTGATATAAGTGAATTATGTTGACATTCAGCCGGGCTCAGTGGCTCAGACGGTTGAGGCGCTGGCCTTCTGACCCCAACTTGGCAGGTTCTTTTTTTTTTTTTTTCTACTTGCTTTACGTCGCACCGACACATATAGGTCTTATGGCGACGATGGGACAGGAAAGGGCTGGGAGTGGCAAGGAAGCGGCCGTGGCCTTAATTAAGGTACAGCCCCAACATTTGCCTAGTGTGAAAATGGGAAACCACGGAAAACCATCTTCAGGGCTGCCGACAGTGGGGTTCGAACCTACTATCTCCCGAATACTGGATACTGGCCGCACTTAAGCGACTGCAGCTATCGAGCTCGGTTTGGCAGGCTCGATCATAGCTCGGTCTGGTGCTATTTGAAGGTGCTCAAATACGTCAGCCTTCTGTCGGTAGATTTACTAGAACGTAAAAGAACTCCTGTGGAACAAAATTCCCGCACCTCGGCGTCTCCGAAAAAGGTAAAAATAGTTAGTGGGGCGTAAAGCCATTGTTATTAGTTGATATTCAGACTGCAGTACAGTATATTAAAATACAGAACAAGAATAATATTATCAAGGTCAACAGTTTTACAGCGAATGGTGTGTTCTGCTTACAATCTAAAATCCAACTTCCGAGGCTTCTTAGAAAATAGATTCAACAGATCTGTTGGGTCTACAATTATGTTTATGGATGTTTATTTAGTTTATTGTCGGTATTTATTTTATTTATTTTTGTAAAACTTTCCATGGTGGGGGGTGTTCTAACCCCCGGTAACCCCCCTCCTCCTTTGGCTACGCCCCTTGTTGTTTCACTTACGCTATTCCGGCACACGCGGATGACAAACTTTTATGACAAAACCATACTGTTTCGCCCGGCTTGTCTCCTCGCTGCTTATGTATGTACGTTCAGTCTTCAGCCCTAAGACTGGTTGGATCCTCAACAGCTCCGCCATCAGCTGTCATAGATGGCTTAGCCATTACTGAAGAAGCGTAGAAACCTATAACCGCTGTACACCAAATTCAGCTCACCTTTTCGCGAAGTAATGAATTCCATGTTGTGCACTGCTCGATGATACCAAGCAGAATACTTGGAGAATTCCGTCTGTGGTAGTGTGACAATGATTCTTGTTAACAATACATGGGAAATACCATTCTAAAGCCGAGTTTACACGAGGACAGTATGCAAGACAGGACAATACTGTATTGTCCTAGTATTGTCCTGTGCTCAGTGAACAGTTCACTTGCGCAGGACAAGACAATATCAAGTCGTCCGCTTTCCATCATCAAAATGGATCCACAACGCCGTGCTCTTCAAGGAAAATTAAGAAAATTGATTCATAGCTTATACGAAGAAGTGTTAGATATAGTTGAAGACGTTATAACTTAAAATAAGAAGAGACTGTGGTTACGGAAATAGTTGTCACGCAGATCTTCATTAGGATCGTCTGTTTTATTATTAAAATAATTAGAAGAAGAAGAAGAAGATTCTCAAGAATATAAAATGTGCATGAGGATGTCAACTGAATGTTTTGAAGACCTTCTGAGGAAGGTCTCACCGATGATTCAACGTAACGGCACATTAATGAGAGAAGCAATACCCGCCAGAGAAAAAACTACAAATTATGGATTCTAACATACTTATCAACAGGACAACAAAAGCGTTGGGGGGGGGGGGGGAGGAAGACATTGTCCCGATAGATAGGAAGCGATGCTAACTCGTAAGACAGTAGCTTATTCATTGTCCTGTCCTCGGCTAGTTCGTTCACACGAAGACAACGTTGTCTTGGCCCACTGTATTGTCCAGTGTACTGTCCTCATGTAAACTATGTATAAAAGTGGGTGGACAAGACAACGTGAGTCACCGCGAAGCTGATCCCTCTCTGGAGTCGTACGTTTTGAGACTCAATAAAATGTTGTTTTAGCTAATAGTTCGTAGTCGTGAGTTTTCATACTATTTATTACGAATTTTAGTTCGTGAGTTTTGAGACTCGCTAATTTTGGGACGTAACTGTCGAGAGCTGGTTCATTGTACAATGTCTGTCTGTCTGTCTGTCTGTCTGTCTGTCTGTCTGTCTGTCTGTCTGTCTGTCTGTCTGTCTGTCTGTCTGTCTGTCTGTCTGTCTGTCTGTCTGTCTGTCTGTCTGTCTGTCTGTCTGTCTGTCTGTCTGTCTGTCTGTCTGTCTGTCTGAACATCACGGGAAAACGGATTCACACTCGGTATTTAAGTTCAGAGATATCCAGAGAGTGCCCTAGTTTAGGCGATTACAATTCCTTCCAGTAAAACGTCTATTGCTTCAGAAGAAAGAATCCGTCAATCTTCGAATATGCAACTGCAAAAGCAGTAGAGAAATTTGAATCTGTTCAATTAAAAATATTTTAGAGCGCAAGGATTCTGTAATTTAAAAGATTATGATCGATTTAAAGATACAAATACGGTGTAGTGCCGTCACCTCCCCATTTTGTCTGGTTGTTTGGCAAATGGGCCGGTATTCCTCATCGTTAAGTGGTATCCATAAAAGCTGTCGAAGAGAAAGAAAATAAATTGATAAGTGCAAAAAATGCACTTTTTAAAGTACGAAAGAAAATAGCACACTTTCTTAGAATTATTTAATCAACACATTGATATAACGAAAAAATTAATAGGACCTTACTTGCAGAATATGTTTTCTTTCACCTTTTTTGATAACCACTTCTGCGCTATAATTTCCCCGGAATATTTGGGAAAAGCCGATGTTGACGCCATTTTACCAAGATGGTGGTACGGAGGGAAATCTGATGGGGTTGTTAAAAATTGGTATGTTTCTTGAATTATCCAAATGTTACATTTTTACAAGTTTTCAGTACCAACTTGATGCAAAATTATTATTATTATTATTATTATTATTATTATTATTATTATTATTATTATTATTATTATTATTATTATTATTATTATTATTATTATATTATTTGCGTAGCCTATATAGATATGATTACAGTATTACTGTATTACTTTAATTACTATTTATATAGCTCACAGATTTCTCATATGATCTTTCAGTATAATTCCACGAATAAAAAATTATATTCATACACTCCCTGTAATTCTAATGAACTCTAAAACACACTCACAAATTCCATAAGGTAAGACCCGTTTTTACCATCTAGCCTCCTAACTACACCTCTAACAATAAGTTCTCACTTCCACGGTGTGCGGGCTCCACCTTGTCCACTAGATCCAGCATCTCCAACACATTATAACCCCATCTGCCATAACTGCTGTCATAACTTACAATAACAACTTAAAATTCGTTAAATAACGAACTACCAGCAATACGATTGCCAAATGCAAACAACTATAGCAAAAGGTAAGATAAGATTAATACCAATACTGAGGCATAATCACTTATTGCAGGCACGAAAACAATTCCAAGGACGCCATTTAACAACTGTCAGCCATGTCACCATTGGAAGGTTCAAATCATCGTACATTCTACAACGTATTACTAATTATATGTCATATTCAATTCCATAAATTGTTGTACTCATGTTGTAGTTGCTGTTGATGTTTTAAACTAACTTTATTATAACTTGTAATGTTAACCTGGTGGTAAGTTCAACCTATCGTTTTGTAAGCCATAGTGTTTTTGCTATTTTGCTTTACGTCGCACCGACACAGGTAGGTCTTATGGCGACGATGGGACAGGAAAGGCCTAGAAATGGTAAGGAAGCGGTCGTGGCCTTAATTAAGGTACAGCCCCAGCATTTTCCCGGTTTGAAAATGGGAAACCACGGAAAACCATCTTCAGGGCTGCCGACAGTGGGATCCGAACCCATAGCTTTAACCTTATCCACCGCTGCATTAAGTTTCGTCAGTTCTTTCGTGAATATGCATCCCACTAAATTTAGCCGATGTGCTCAACACTGGATACGAACTGCATCCACTCCGAGGAAGGCACTCAGGGAACTGAAGCACTTTGACAAATCGTTTACCAGTCCCAAGATGTTGTCGTAGTTAATAGAATACTTCTGTACAGAAATAAGTATTGCCGTGATGCAAGATTTTGCACAGCTGCTTCCAGAATGTACATCAGCAACATACAACTCCTGCTCTATTTTTGGTTCATGAGGGCGAATTAACACGACAAATACACATCGACCCAACCGATCTGTCGTTTCGTCACATAGTAACATAATCTTCTGGCCAAAGACTGCTTCTTTCACTTGTTGATCTCTTTTATCTCTCAGCAGTGGAAGATAACTTGTCTCTTAACAATCTAACTTGCGGAAAATTTCCAGCACCTGTTAAAAATATGTTATGAATTAATATTATAAAGTTCCGTTCCTGTAATGACAAATAATAATAATAATAATAATAATAATAATAATAATAATAATAATAATAATAATAATAATAATAATAATAATATTTCGGCAGCAATCTATTCAACATATCTTCAATGAATTCGTTCATAGCAGGGTGCTCCAATTTCTCTAGTTGTATATTCGCTTTAAGAAAAGACTCCGTAGTCCTCTTGGCAAAATTATCCCTTGCAGTTACTCTTTTGTTTGCAGCAAAATTGTACTGTACAATACTCGGTTGCCTCTTATGACAAGAGGATGTACTGGCTGTAGATGCTTTCTCCACAAGTTGGTGTTTCTCACTTCGCATATGCTCGGTACCCGTGCCTTTACTATCTCAAAATATCGTACAGTTAGACGCAGGGCCTCTCAAACGCCCAAAATCTCACGCGTGCAGACAGCGGCGCAGAGTTCCTGTGCACAGTGCATCGGTCCCGCTCGGCTCGGTTCGGACCAACGCTTCGTCTCTAGGCTACTCGACTACGCTCGGCTCAACTCGGCTCGGATTTGGAGCGCTACGGAGCAAGTGAGGAAGAGGGAGACAGGCGGAGCGAGCGAGACAGGCGTGGGGAAAGAGAGAGACAGCGCTATTGCTCCAGATCGAGGAGTGGGGGTCTGCACTCCGGTCAACCAAGCGAAGTCGTCTTTTGCACCGTGCACAGTGCATGTCTCTGACACATTGTGGGTTTTTTTAATCGGATGCATATAATCCGTCATTTTTAAATTCAAAAGCCCTTTCCTCTGCACAAACGCTCACCTTGGGCATAACACTAGTCGTAACAGAACACAGAGGGAAAACAATAAGACTGATATTGACCAGCTTCATAAGCAGAATGACGCACTTACATGAGTCGAGTTGATGGAGTGGGAGAACAAGTTGATTATGATGGACACGATAGTCTATTTTGGGGGTGCCGATGACCTAGATGTTAGGCCCCTCTAAACAACAAGCATCATCATCATCATCAGTCTATTTTGGCGGTAGAAAAACCTTTATAAGAAGGCAAACACCGTGTATTCGCATTATTATGCATATAAAATTGACAAAGTTGACACTTTCCCGTCATTGCCTCATTTCGTTTTATTTCCCGAAATAAATCTGTCTAATTTTCGAATTGTTAACAACATTATGTATAGGTAACTGTTTCCCAAGCAATTTAGAGAACATTTTTAAAAATTCTGTGTTATCGCAAACGTGGAAAGAGTTTATATATTATAAACTAGAATCACATAATCTTCTAGAAAAGACGGACAGTCCCACAGTAAAGAACAAAAAGCTGGTTATTTAGAAATTTCATTTAATCAAATGACAGCCCACCTAGTGGCCATGATCATTAAGGAGTCGAGTCCGTATGGTTTGATACCATAGTTAGCCGGTTCGAGTCCCGTTGGTCGAAAAAAATTCCTATCAGAGTGTTGGCCAGCAGGGTAAGCAAGGTGGCGTTATACAATTTCTAATCAGTAGATTGCGTGCCAAAAGCCTGGAATCAATCCCCAACCTCTCCGCAGTGTTCATATGGAGTGAGAGCATATGGACACTGTTGATGGCGATTCGTCCGTCGGATGAAGACGATTAGCATTGAGCAGACCCCTTGCTGTCGGCACCCGGTTTCACCTTCCTATTATCATATATCACGTCGATCATTTCATCTTATTAACTCCTCTGATGAGGTTGACATCAGGAAAAGTTATCCGGTTGTAAAACCTCCCTTCGAAGATTCATCTCACTCTACCTCGTAGAGAAACAAGAAAAGGGTTGGACATACATCCTTACTCAAATAACGTTTCCTCTCAGATTTCACGTCACTGGATAGTCGGAATACACTATAAAACTGTTTAAATGATAGTGATAACATCATTTTGAATGTTTAAAAAATAAATTAAGGTGTGAAATTGTTCAATTTATTCACTTTCATGAGAACTATGAAACATAACGTGTTGCCTTAGTTTCGAAGTGATGGACAATTTCTAAGGTTCAGCATCCAATAGAAGAAAATTACACCGGAAATGATAAAGCTAACCGAATTAACGACCCTGGTGTTGCTAAGCTTTCCTTTCTGGAAACTCTCAAAACATTTCACGCAATGATGGTAAACTTAGTAATGAAAAATTCACGCACCAAAGATATAATAGGTCTTTACCCATTCATGCGCATGAACGCAAAACTATATTGACTAATTAATGATGGAAGCTTCAATATGATGGAGTCTGCTTGATAACAGTTAACCACAGCTTGAATCAGAAAAGCAAAATGATGTATGCACATTACTCTTTTGCCATCGATTTCAAAATAGGCACGATGAATATTCCTAATCCACTCCTCTCTTAATGTTTTATTCCTTAGAAAACTTAAAAATAGTTGTATGAGAGGCATTGCCGAGTAAACCCGGTTCGCACCATGATCAAAACAAGGACATTTCCATGTTACTGCGTATAATTACAGTCCCTAAGTGACCACCGACTCATATAAATACACTCGCACATTTATATGGGCCTACTACAAAGAAACTAAGAGGTTATCGTCAACGTTCATGAAATTACACCGACCTCATAAGAAAACAACAAACCCACGTTTCCAACATGTCCGACTACTCGATTCGCCATCTTGGAACAATCGAGAGTAGCATTAATAGTAAGAATTAATTGCAGCCGAAGGCCAAACAAAATAGTTACATCTTACTGTATTAAGTTAATGGCATTGTTCTTTTAGTGCACTTTGTTAGGTGGTTAGGGTCTGAGGAAATAAAAACTGTTACTACCAGCTACAGAAAAATATACACTGATCTGGCAGAACATTATGACTCTCTACCTACTATTGATGTAAACCTGTCAGGCGATAGCAGCGTCACCTGACGAGGAATGGCTGCTAGTCAGACACACGCACGGTGCATGTAGTGTCAGTGAGCGTGCTGTCCGTGCGTAGAATGGGGAAGGCGCGCGATCTATCTGAGATTGACTGAAGGCAAATTGTGATGGCCCGGAGGCTCGGCACGAGCATTTCGGAAACTGCAAGATTTGTCGGGTGTTCGAGGAGTGCTGTGGTGAGTGTCCTCAACAAGTTGCGAAGCCAAGGTGAAACCACGTCCAAACGTCGAGGGGTTGGGCGGCCACCCCTCATTACAGATGTCGGACGTCGTAGGCTGGGCAGATTGGTAAAACAGGACAGGCGGCGAACTGTGGCGGAACTAACATCAGACCTTAATGCTGGGCAGAGTACAAGTGGTCTGACCACACAGTGCACCGAACACCCCTAAGGATGAACCTCCGCAGCCGACGACCCATGCATGTGCCAATGTTAAGACCACGACATCGGCAACTACGACTGAAATGGGCACGTGACCATCGTCACTGCACATTGGCGCAGTGGCAGAGCGTTGCATGTTCTGATGAATCCAGATACATTCTTCCACATGCCGATGGGAGTGTGCGGATCCGTCGTCTTCAAGAGGAACAGCTCCTTGACACCTGTACTGCGGGACGAAGACAAGCTGGCGGCGGCTCAATTATGCTCTGTGGAACATTCACGTTGGCATCCATGGGTCCAGTGGAGCTCGTGCAAGACACCATGGTGGCCCAGAAGTATCGTACATTTGTTGCAGACCACGTACACTCCTTCATGACGATCATGTTTCCCAACGGCAGTGGCATATTTCTACAAGATAATGCGCCATGTCAACAAGGCCGGGAGTGTGATGGAGTGGTTCGAGGAACACGGTGGTGAGTATCAATTGATGTGCTGACCTCCCAACTCTCCAGATCTTAACCCGATCTAATACATCTGGGATGTGATTGAACGTGGCGTCAGAGTTCATCCCCCCCTCCCCGGAATTTACGAGAATTAGGTGACTTGTGTGTGCAGATGTGGTACCAACTCCCTCCAGCAACCTACCAAGGCCTCATTGCTTCCATGCCAAGACGCGTTCCCACCGTTATCCATGACAAAGGTGGACATACCGGATGTTAGGTAGGTGGTCATAATGTTCTGGCTGATCAGTGTACAAAACTTCGGGAGAGAAGAGAGGCTAAGAGTAAAGAGATAGACCTAGACTTCTACGCTACAAGTGCAATAATGGAGATAAACTGGACGAAAGAAAATCAGGAACTACCAAGGCCGTACCCAGGATTTTTTTCAGACGGGGTTATGATTTGTGGGAGAGGGGCCTAACGAAAACAAAAAATATAGTAACAAACATTTTAACTTTCAGATAGATTTTACAGAAAAAAAAATGTGTGTTTTAGAGCAGTACCTTCTACACCTTAACGGGTGAAGTAGAAAGATACATTCACAGCGGTCTGGTGGGCAGAACACGTGCGTGCACTGCGACACAAAGATTTGTTTTAAAATGTTTCACTGTTCGTTCGTAATCGGTTTACCGTCCAGGGTCGGTTTTTTCCTCGGACTCAGTGAGGGATCCCACCTCTACCGCCTCAAGAGCAGTGTCCTGGAGCTTCAGACTCTGGGTCTGGAGATACAACTGGGGAGAATGACCAGTACCTCGCCCAGGCGGCCTCACCTGCTATGCTGAACAGGGGCCTTGTGGGGGGATAGGAAGATCGGAAGGGATAGACAAGGAAGTGGGAAGGAAGCAGCCGTGGCCTTGAGTTAGGTACCATCCCGGCATTTGCCTGGAAGAGAAGTGGGAAACCACGGAAAACCACTTGCAGGTTGGCTGAGGAGGGAATCGAACCCCCCTCTACTCAGTTGACCTCCCGAGGCTGAGTGGACCCCGTTCCAGCCCTCGTATCACTTTTCAAATTTCGTTGCAGAGCCGACCTTGAAAAGGCATTCGATAGTGTGTCACGCCGCTTGCTCCTCCAAAAATTGGAAAAATACGGCTTTAGGGGTAATGTGCTGGATTTTCTTGAGAGTTACCTGATAGATCGAGTACAGCATGTCAAAATTAATCAGCATCTAAGCACACCGATGAAGATAATAAAGGGTGTCCCACAAGGCACAGTATTAGGTCCACTATTGTTTATTATATTTATTAACGATGTAGAGAAAACAATAGCAAATGCCGAACATACGCACATCGTAACATATGCAGATGATACAGTCATTTATGTAGAGGGTGATAGCTGGAATCTCGTCAGACAGAGAGCAACTCGAGCACTACTTAAAGTTAAAGCATGGTTAGATAATAATGAATTATTTTTAAACATTAAAAAGACAAAATTTATGAATTTTTCAGTAACAGATACGCGGAACGATTTTAATGAATTAACTGTACACCACATCATCTGTAAATTTAATTGTAACTGCTACAAAATTCATAAAGTAAGTAATGTTAAGTATTTGGGATTATTAATTGATTCGAACATGAAATGGAAAAGTCACATTACCGACTTAAGAAAGAAAATCAGAAGAACTGTTTATATATTTCACAATTTAAAATACATATCCAGTATGAAATTGTTTAGAGAGGTTTATTACGCTTTAGTTCAGTCTATTCTTAGCTACGGAATATTAGCATGGGGAGGAGCCTACAAAAATGTAATCAATAAAATACAGGTTGTTCAAAACCAAATATTACGAATAATGTACCAGAAAGGAAGATTATACCCAAGTAGTCAATTATTTGCTGAAGCAAATATATTTAATGTAAAACAGCTCTATGCCCTTGAAATATACAAATATATTAACAAAAACAAAAATATAATTGAGAACATTAAACATGAATATTCAACACGCAGTAAGATGTACCACCGTTGTATGTTATACAAACCCAAACTTAGCATAACAAAGCGCAATTTCTTATACTTCATTCCAAAATTCTTTAATGTCCTTTCCGGTTCTTTACAAACTACTTCATTAAGTCAGAAAATGAGTCTGAAGTGTCTTAAATCCTTTGTCAGGGATAATAAAACTGTTATTGAAGAAATAACTAAATGAGAATATCACGTCACCATATTCAATTTCTATTCAATGCTCCACCATGTGCTGTTGATCATATCCATCATTCACTCATACCCATACTCGTACTTCAGGCATCATTTTAAAATATATTTATCTCTATGTAATTAATATTCTAAATTACCACACACAAGGTTTCACCTTACGTGGTATTTTACTGATATTTACTCTACTCTGTTGAGGCTGGTGTGGTTTTGTTATGTATAATAATAATAATAATAATAATAATAATAATAATAATAATAATAGGTCCCAGGAATTAACCTGGGAGGAGTCCATGTGGCTTTTGTCACCACATGGCTCTGGGCAAATGGGAGTGAAACGCGTCGTTGCTTGTCATCTGCAACTATAACATATTGGGTTCAGCAAGAGAATCCAACTTAGCCTCTTTCACTCCAACTCCAGCATGTAACCCACAAGAGGTGTCCCTGTTAAACCGAGCAACCCAGTGGAAGGTCGGGTAACCAATCCCAGCGGGAAACTGGGTCGGTGAGCCGATCAGTGCTGGTGGTTTCAAGGCTTACAACCTTGATAGTTAAAAACCCGTTACCTTTTAGGTAACCACCATTACGACTCTCGTAATACTCGAAACAAGGAGACAAAGAATATTCAGAAATGTACCCCAGGTGGTAAACAATCCACCCCCACACAGTCTGGGGCAAGCAGGTCATCGGATTCTGGGGAACCTGCACCTTCATGCTTCCCACTTCTATCTAATTCTGCTAAACGACAACCAAAGAGAAACATCGAGTACTTTGCTACAATAAATATTAATTCCCTACTGACGGTAGGTAAGCTCAAACAAACGCTTGACGTGATGGAAAAGTACAAGGTTATGGTAGCAGCGCTACAAGAGACTCGGTTTACCGACGAGGATACAATAGAGTCTGGAGTGTACAGAATCTACAAGGGGAAACCTGGTGAAAGAGTTATCAAGACACTTCCACAATTTGGTACTGGGTTTGCGGTACACCACAAGATGGTTGACCATATTTTAGATTTCACTTCACCTAACGGAAGGACCTCCTCGTTATCCTTCAGGTCTCGTAATAGAGCATACACAATCATAAATTTCCACTCACCCACGAATGACACAAACCGTTCAAACCTGGAAAATGTAGAACAATGCTGGGCCACCTTAGAAGAAACTCTAGATAAGATCCCTTCCCACCATTCCATCATACTCATGGGAGACTTCAATGCACAAGTCGGTAAGGAGTGGAAGTACCGGAAGATAGTAGGCCATTATCCAGCCCATAAGAGAACTAACAGTAATGGAGAACGTCTCATTGAACTCTGTGACAAGTACAACTTAGTCCTGAAATCAACAGCCTTCAAACGTCTACACAGAAAGGCCAAAACCTGGAGGAGTCCAAATCCTATGCTTGGTGAATTCCAGTTAGACCATGTCGCTATAGCACAGCAACATCATACGGACATACAGAACGTCAAGGTATTACGAGGAGCCAACATAGATTCTGATCACTACCTTTCACTTGTCAAGATTAATATGCAACCCTTTAGAAAAACACCAATTCTCCAAAGTAGTCGTAAGATACCCAGGTTCAACACTCTGCGACTGCACGATGAGGATTGTGATTTTCAGGGTACCCTCAGGAAGAATACAGAGAAAGAATGATGGCCTGCCTTACAAAAGGCCTTGCTGGATGCCGCTCAAGAAACTATCCCTGCCTCATCAACCAAAGGAAAACACCCATGGTGGAGTTCAAAGTGTGATTAGGTTATAGAAGAAAGGCGTAAAGCCTGGACTAGGTGGAACCAACATAAAATTGAAGCCAATTATGAAGCCTTCCTCATGCAAAGAAAAGCTACAGCTAACACCATCCGCAGTGCCAAGAGAATTTACCTCAGGAGCCTAATGCAACAAGCTGAAAATAATTTTCAGAGAAACAACTCAAGAGACCTGTACAAAGGACCTGTACACAGCTCCTAGCCTCATCCTCCACGGGCCAGATGGAAGACTTCAACTGAACAATAAAGACTGCACCAAAACTCTTGCAGATTATTCCCAGAAGCTACTAAACGCAGAGGAACCTAAAGAAAAGCTTATTTTCCATGAGCCTTCACACAGGAACCCTGATTCTCAACCACCTACGAGAGAAAAAATAAAGGACATTATCGCTGGTCTCAAGAACAACAAGGCTTCAGGTGAAGACGGCATAGTTGCCGAGATGTGGAAACATGCAGATGACCAGTCTTTGCAGAGCATCCATCAAATCGTAAAGGACATATGGAAAACAGAGTCCCTACCCGAAGGATGGACGTCTGCCGTGATTCATCCCCTCCACAAGAAGGGAAGTAAGACAGACCTCAACAATTATAGAAGTATTTCCTTGTTACAAATTACCAACAAGATCCTCTCTGTAGCCCTGCTCAATAGAGTCACCACACAGCTAGACTCACAGTTAGGTGAATACCAAGCTGGTTTCCGTAAGACTAGATCTTGTCCAGAACAGATACACAGTCTTAAGAGAGTTCTCAATTACAAAAGCCGAGGTGGACATCCCTGGGTGGTGGTCCTAGTAGATTTTCAGAAAGTTTATGACTCTGTGGACAGAGACACCCTTTTCTCCATACTATGGGTACTTGGTCTGGATGGGAAGACCCTACGATTGGTTCAAACCACTCTGAGAAACACGACGTCCAAGGTCAGGTTCAGAGGTGAACTATCTGAAAGCTTTCCAATCAGAACAGGAGTCAGACAGGGTGATGGTCTCTCCTGCATTCTATTCAACTGTGTCCTGGAAAAGATCATTAGAGAATGGAGAACGATGCTACCACCGGGAGCTGGACTGAAGCTTGGGTACAAGAGAGACAACCTCATTGTCCCGTGCCTAGCCTTTGCCGATGACCTCATTCTACTGGCAAACAATATAGAGGAGGCTACCTACAACTTACAGAGTCTTTATTGTGTAGCGGTGAAGATTGGTCTGAAAATCAGCATCCAGAAGACTGAATTTATGATCAATATCAAGGAGGCCCCTTCTACAATTCCTCTCACACACGCTACCATACGAAAAGTACCTGCAGTTAAGTACTTGGGAGAATGGATCTCTGTGAATCAGAGCGAGAACCCAGCCATAGATGCCCGATGTATCAAGTCTGAAAGGGCTTATCACTCGTGTCGTAGTATCTATTCATCTAAGTGCCTCTCCAAGAACCTCAAACTCAGACACTACAACTCGGTAGTCAAACCATCCGTTCTGTATGCTTCTGAGTGCCTTGTTATGGCTAGGAAGGGCCCACTCAGAAAGCTGGAGTTAAAAGAGAGGAAGATCTTGAGGAGGATATTAGGACCAATCAGAGAGGAAGGAGGCACTTACAGAATCCGCCATAATGATGAACTGTATGAACACCAGGAGGACATCGTCACGTGTATAAGGAAAAGGAGCCTGACCTTTTATGGACACTTGGCCCGTCTGGATTCCAAAAGACTCACCAACAGGATATTCACAGTAACAGGAAGAGGCAAGGCTTCTAAGAACAAATGGATCACGTCAGTTAAGTCAGATACGGAACAACTAGGTATCCCACCGGGACAAACTCATGACCGACTACTGTTCCGTCAAGCCATCCGATACGGAGTTTTCCCAACATCCTATACAAGTAAGAAGACTACAGGAACTAAGTGGACCGAGGAGAGAAAGCTGGCTCATAGTCAACAAATGAAGGAGTATTGGAAGAAGAAGAAAGCAACAACTTTACCCAATAGTAGATACGAGCCCCGTGGTCCTCAGTAGGCCTAAACGACAAAGGATGATAATAATAATAATAATAATAATAATAATAATAATAATAATAATAATAATAATAATAATAAAAATAATAATAATAATAATAATAATAATAATTTATTTATTTAATGTGTGCAAGAGATTAGTTACAAGTTCAATTTATTTTAAGTATTAAATGTTAATAATAATAATAATACTAATTTTTAGTCAATTTGTTAACTGTATTCTTAGAGAAATATTAAATGATGCCACAGATTTTATAGATTAAATGCTTGTTTTTCATAATATTTCTAATTTATTAGTTTCAAAACCCGTATATATTGTTTAAATTTGTCAAGTTCACTTTTATTTCGGAGAGGGTTGGAACCCAACTAACACCCCCTGGTTACGGCCTTGGGAATTACGACACGTCGTGACTAGATACGTCATTCACGGATTTCATCACAAAATATGCGCGACCAAATCGTGCCACAATCCCAGCGAAAATTGTATATGAAAGTTGTGCAACCAAGAGTAGCATTAAGGTCTGAGGATTGGAATCGGTTTTGTCACAGCCGTGGCTCTGTTGGGGAGACTTCCCACTAGGTGTCGGGACGTTTTTATGTGAATGGCATCCCATTCTTCGCGGAACACCGTAGCGAGAGAACGTATTGCTGTTGGGCGATAGGGTCTGGAACGAAGTCGCCGTTCTAACTCATCCCACAGGGGTTTAGGTCGGGTCTAGGGCGGGCTGTTCCAGTTGTAGAATATTGTTATCCTTAAACGACTGGACTACAGATCCCAATTTACGACTCGGAGCGTTATTATGAGGCATGATCAAAAAGTTTCCGTTTGAGGGCGTTGCTGCAGCGGACATGCGACATAGCGCGACTCCGACGCGGGTATATAAGCACGGACATGTAGTCAAAGGGATTAGCAACTAACATGTACAAGGTCTTAATTAGGCCAATAATCACGTTCGCACCCCCCGCATGGGGCCACACTGCTATAACGAACCTGGATAAGCTGGAACTAACACAAAATAAATGTATTCGAGCAGCCGCTAGACTCCCAACTGACACACCAATACGCCACCTACGCGAAATTGCGAAAGGCAGCTCGATAAGGCATCACATACGAAAACAAACACTCCGAATGTACACGAAGCCCTGGGGTTATAAGATCAACCCACTAGTCAGTAGAATAGGACGCTACGACGTCTATCTGTACACAAAATAACCCACTCCGAAACACATTCTGTTCAGCCACAGCGTTAAGAGGCCGGAGGTCGCAAAACACCCACCCCCCTTAAGCTGACACCCACTCACTACATCGCACCACTCAATATCTCGCACATATCCCACACTGCAAGCACTTGTATATATGTGCATGTGTATTTATGTGTGTTACAGCTATAACCACTACAGGGATGCAAGCGAGGAAGGATCGAGCGAAGACATTCAAATGACGAAGGCAACACAGCCATATAATAAGAGACGACTCAATCCACCTCCGCCCCCCGCCAGTGACAAGGAGGTGGACAGGAAGCACGCCACTAGAGGCTACATACTAACCATTCTATTATTCTATTATTTCATTACTATGCCGTTGTTTTTCAGTTATATATTTCCAATTGTTGTTTTTCAATTATATAGCTTGCAGTCTGTTACGATCGAGATGTGAACAAATGTGCAGATAACTAGCTTAGAATAGTTACAGTTTGCAATAAGAAGTGTGTGCCATCAACACCGCAACAACGGGACGTCACTAGGTGAAAAGAAGCAGCCCCTTTCTTTAAGTAAGGCTTGGCTCTATTTCCCTCCTCCTTAAAGGAGACTTGGCACCAGGGACCGCTGGCTGCTGGACCAAGGGACTAATCTGTGACCCAAAACCCAGACGCTAGTGGACCCAAGTCGCACCCGGCAGTGACAAGAAGGACTGGTCCCCATAATAACTGAGAAACGCAAGGAAAATGGTTATGATTGCATGACACATGTTCCTAACTAACACAGCCTCTGGACCAATCCAGCCCACATCCTTGCATGTGCTATACACAACAATCAGGTTTTACATATAGGCATTATTTCTTTCCGCCTATGTGGTTTTGTCCTGACGCTTAATACCAACCTACCATTACAAAATCTGCCTGGTAACGTGTCTGACGTGCAAACAGGCCGATACTCCTGTAGTATCACATCCCACACCTCCCTGCTATATCTTTCTTCTTAGAAGTGATAGCATGTCGGAAGCAATGTAGATTAGTGTCGATTGCCACGCGGGAGGAGCGCAATTCCCCCCCCCCCAAGAATGATGGTCGTGTCGTCCCGAGGTGCGTGAGTTAATGCGGTCACGTGAACTATGGCGACGTTATTACCAAATGCGTCCAAACAGGACCAACGTGCTTCTGTTCTTGGCTGCCGAAGGACAAACACCGGTGGACATCCATCAGAGAATGAAGACTACGTATGTATGAGGCAGCATGTCTGTCGAAAACCACCGTTGTGGAATGGTGCACCAAGTTCCGTGCGAGTCGCGTTTCGACACAAGACGCCGGTCGATCTGGGAAGCCAGCCTCGTCCATTACGGACAACAACAAAGCAACTCAAGTGGGAGACACTCGAGCACCCGTCATATATTCCTGATCTCTATCCATGCGATTAGCACGCCCTCGGTCCCCTCAAAAAGGCTTTGAGTGGTCGACGCTTCTTTTAGGACGAGGATGTGCAGCAGGTGGTTACGGACTTCTTCACGCAGCAGGACATGGTGTTTTATCAGACGGGGATCTTCAACCTCGTGCGTAGGTGGGATGAGTGCCTCAATTCTCACGGCGATTTTGCCTGATTGACATCCCAATTTAGGACTGTACGGCTGTCGAACGGGAACTTTTTGATCGCACATTATATATTGGTATAAACAACGGTCGTTACTGAACATATTTTCCACGGTAGATAGTATGAAAGTATTTACACTGCCGTGCAGACCTACTAGAGGGCCAAGTCCATGCCAGGAGAAACATCCCTACCCCGTAAATATACAGCTTCCAAACTTCTCAGCTTTCTAGTAGATAGCGTTTCTCGGTATTCTCCATACCCAGTTCATCTATTACTCTGCCACAATAATTTATAACGTGATTCATCACTCCAAATTTCCCGTTCCCACTGTTCCAGTGCCCAGTGGCGGAGTCGCACTGTACACCACGCCAGGTGGCGCCTTTTCTTAAGAGGAAATATTTGGTTCGTGGGCAGCTGCTTGAACATGAAATCCTATTCTCTTTAATTCTGGACGCAGCACTTTAAAATTCCTTGATGATTCTGATTCTTTCTACAAATAACCGACAATTTTCTCGCAAAACTGTAATAACCTTTCCTAAACCCGAACTGCCTTCTGTCAAATAAGCTAGTAATTTAGCAAACGTGTCTAATATAATAAGAAAGAATGCTTTCCCAGAGGTTACATACAACATATGTCAAACTGACTGGCCGTAATTACCTGCTTTATGTTTATTTCCTTTTCCCTTGTACGCTAGGGCTACTATTGCAACTCTCCATTCATTTGGTATCGTTCCTTCATGCGGGCATTAAATAAATTGATGTAAGCCAGGGCCTCTCAAACGCCCAAAATCTCACGTGTGCAAACCGAGGCACAGACGCTCCGTGCACTGTGCATCGGTCCAACTCGGCTCAATTCGACTTGACTCGGATGGCGTAGAGTGCTGAGAGCGACGAAGCGTTCGGTGATACACGGCTTGTTTATCAGTGAAATATATAAGCACAAGACAACAACATAATAATGGAGCAACCTTTTTCGAAGAAAGAAGACTTCCGAGAATCCATTTCAATCGAACTGGGAACTTTCGTATTTTTTCTCAGTCGTGGCTATAAAGCCAAATGCTTAATCTGTGAGACAATAATTACGTGATCACCACAAAGATTGTTTACAATACAATGACTCTGGACGAATTCTACGAAAATTTGTCAAATACAGATTTTCCTAAGGTGCATCGAGAAGCAGCTAAGATTATCTGTATCTGTATGTTTGGCTCTACGTGCATATGTGAAAACTTATTTTCTGTTTTGACTTGTACGAAAACTAGATTGCGTGCGAGTATTTCTGACTGTAATTTAAAGAACGCTCTCACAACTGCTGTTAGCCGATCCCTTGTTCCAGACATTACTGGTATCATTGCAAAGAAAAAGGAAAATAAGAGCTAGAGAAGATAAATTGTGTGCTCAAACCAAACTGAAAGATAGTTATTAACACCTGTAACATTGTCCCATACAATACAGTGTCTCCGCTCACCGCACATAAACATTTCGTAGTGAGGGGAGAATCAACGGGAAGGTGAAGAAGGCGGAGACAGGCCGAACGGATGAGACAGATGTATGGAAAGAGGAGTGGGGGTTTGCGCTCTGGTCAACCTAGTGAAGTCGTCTCGTGCACCTTGCACCGTGAAGTGCACTGGCGCATGCATCCTGAGAGGCCCTGTTGTAAGCTAAAAGTGCTTTCAAAAACCTATCTGTGTCGGTGCAAGGTAACATAGATTTTTTTAATTTGCGGTAGGCTGTCTCTATGGTAACGTGGTGGTTGTGATTATTGTTTTAAGAGAAAGTACAACTAGGCAATCATCCTCTATATAACACTAATCAGAGAGAAAAATTGAAGGGATCCGACGCTTCGAAGAATGGAGGTGTCGGCCAAAGGAAGACATGGACAACGAACGGCGAGAAAATGAAAGACTCATTAGGCCTCGCAACCTAATACCGTCGAGGTCGGAAAAGAACAATAGTTGACCAAGGGAGGTCGGATAGGATAGATCCACACAAAATACTACACAGAAGAAGATAAGTATATACACTTTTATCAAGGGCAAAAAATGAAGATCTACGAGGGCAAGTCAATAAGTATCTGCAATGTTGCTCTAATAATATTTGGCGTTGTGTGCTCACCAGTCGGTAGATGGCACCGTTGTCTACGTCTGTGGTAGGTTTCGGCGTGATCAGATCAGTAGAGCTTGCCCTGTTGCACCAAGGAAGAACAGCGCTCCGAAATCGGTTTTTTGTTGTCTGAGGGTGTACCAGGAGCGGAAATTCATAGATCAGTCACTCGTCTGTTATTCAGGATCATATCACGCACTTGTTCAATATTTGCATCAGTTACGGCTGCAGATGGACGCCCGGGTCTTACCTCATCCGTCACGCTCGTGCGACCCTTCTGAACTGTTCAATCCACTGGTAAACACTTCGCTGAGCCAAAACATTGTCCCCGTATTGTGCTGAAAGCCTTCTATGAATTTTCGCTCCAGGTACACCCTCAGACCACAAAACAATGGATTACGAAGCGCTGTTCTTCCGTGGAGCAAACAAAGAGTGGCACGGCCATCTTTACGTCACAATAGCGCAAGCTGTACTGATCTGATGACGCTGAAACCTCCCACAGACGTAGACAACGGTGCCATCTACCTACTGGTGAGCACACAACGCCCTGGAGCCAACCTAAAGACAAGTAGAGCAAAACTGCAGATACTTATTGACTTGGCTACGTATATAGCCTAATATACGTATTTTTTTATTTTGATGTACTGCGTCATATGTATGTATATCTAGAGAATGAATGAGACCTTACCTGTCTTCCGATAGTGAAAAACTACAAAAATGGAAGTGTAAATAACAGTTTTCGAAATGCAACTATGTTGACCATAACTGTTAGTATAGTGACAAACGTAACCGAAATGGGGAGCAATGCACATAAATACTGTTACGTGCCAGCTCCGTAGTAGCCCATTCAGGTACTTCCAAAGAGGCTAGTGACTCAGACGACCGGGGATCTACCAGCCGCCTTGTGTGGGGCCGGCCTTTCTCGGTATTGTTCTCGTCGGCCGGCTTATCTGTGAGTTCCTTGGAGATTCAACAGGAATGTTCTGCCTCTAGCCACCTCGCAAAAATTCTGGTTCCCATCACCCGAGCTATAAAAAGGAAGGCTAGCCGCGGACAGTCAGTGAGTGCTGGGCTCCGTGGTGAAGTCAGTGTTGATGCTGGACTCGGGGTCAGTGTTGGACTCCGTGGTGGAGTTAGTGTTTGTGCTAGACCCGGGGTCAGTGTTGGATTCCGTAGTGGAGTCAGTGTTTGTGCTTGACTCCGGGTCAGTGTTGGACTCCGTGGTGGAGTCAGTGTTAATGCTGGACTCGGGGTCAGTGTTGCATTCCGTGATGGAGTCAGTGCTTGTGCAGGAGTCGAGGTCAGTGTTGGACTCCGTGGTGGAGTCAGTGTTGATGCTGAACTCGGGGTCAGTGTTGGATTCCGTGGTGGAGTCAGTGTTTGTACTGGACTCGGGATCAGTGTTGGACTCCGTGGTGGAGTCAGTGTTAATGCTGGACTCGGGGTCAGTGTTGCATTCCGTGGTGGAGTCAGTGCTTGTGCAGGAGTCGAGTTCAGTGTTGGACTCCGTGGTGGAGTCAGTGTTGATGCTGGACTCGGGATCAGTGTTGGACTCCGTGGTGGAGTCAGTGTTTGTACTGGACTCGGAGTCAGTGTTAGACTCCATGGTTGAGGCAGTGTTGATGCTAAACTCGGAGTCAGTGTTAGACTCCATGGTTGAGGCAGTGTTGATGCTAAAGTCGGAGTCAGTGTTGGACTCCATGGTTGAGGCAGTGTTGATGCTGGACTCGGGGTCAGTGTTGGACTCCGTGGTGGAGTCAGTGTTTGTGCTGGACTCGGGGTCAGTGTTGGATTATGTGCTGGAGTCAGTGTTTGTACTGGACTCGCGATCAGTGCTGGACTCCGTGGTGGAGTCAGTGTTTGTGCTGGACTGGTGGTCAGTGTTGGACTCCGTGGTGGAGTCAGTGTGAGACTCAGTGTGTTGGAGTTCGGTGGCTGGGCTGAGGGCGACAGAGGTGTTAGCTGTCGCTAGTGTCCCACCGAGGTCTGAACGAGGAACTGTTGTGGTGTCGCAGAATCCAGTGAGTGGCTACACTGAAGACGTGCGGAACGGAAGACTGTACTATCTGAGAGTACTTTGTGCTTGTGTATTTGTGTGGACTGAGGCTCACTGTGAGTCAACGAGGGAAGTCGCTATCGTGAGTGCGAGGATAAATGGACCTGTGTTAATGTTCGCTGTTGTGAGTATAGTCCTGCTGCTGAATACTGTTGAGCTGTTGCTGTTTAGTTGTTCAATGCATGTGACTGTGTGAATTAGTGGACTGTCTCTGGAGTCGAACTAACCAATAGTCATAGTGTGTTCAGATCCAGCTGTCTATACACAGCTGCTGTATGAGGTGACTGGACTTGAGGAAGTGAAAGTAAGGATTAGCCGTCCTCAGGTACACAACGGGCCGGACCGCCTACTTTGCCGTAAGGAAGAGGGACTAAATTTTTAAATATTTTTTATTTATTTACTCAAGAAAGGTCACCTGAGCCGAGGGTCTTAACGGTGCAATATAAGGATGAAATACTGGCAGAGTTTACAAAATATTTATAATACAATAATACCTTATAGACGGTAATTAGTGAGTTTGGCCATTCATGGTCCATTAGAATTGTATGCGTGTATGTGTGTGCATTTATTGGGTCATTCGTAACAATACAAATAATTAAAGTAATTCAGAATACAAGGAATATTTAAAAATCCATCTATGTATACAGAGTGAACCGAAATTCGCACACTCGCAGCGCGGCTCCTCACATACCAGCAATAAAAAAGGTCTCTCACAGAAGTTCGTCCTGCGAGTATATCCGGCAGGAAAATGACGTTGAAGAGTGGCAGTCTGGCAACACTGTAACCACATGTAGGGTAACTACCTCTGTCAGCACATTTTCGGATAATTTGCTTAAGGGGTTTGTAAAAAGTACTGAATAAGGGGTTGAATTATTTTGATGAGGATACTTATATCTCAAAAACTGAAGTTGTTACTCACATGAAAATGTGTATTTGGAATCTTCTTTAAAATGAAAGAAAAACGTATTTTTTGTTTTCGGAAAATTCACTTAAGGGGGTGTAGAAAGGACTGAAAAAGGGGTTGAATTGTTTAACCTTAATAAAGTATTCATTCCCCCATTACTGTTCGACGTACAAAATAAAAATGTCACAGGTTAGTCGTTTTTACATCCTAGAAGTTAAATAAGATAGTGTTTAAAACATTCAAATTCTTCCATATGGTGTTCAAAATGAGTTTTAGAGCCAAAACAACTGGACATAAAGAAACGAAATTCTGAGGATATGTTTATAGTACAGTGTAGGTTCTCACTAAGGAAGGATTGTTGGATATTCCGTCGGTAAGGGAGTGAAAAGGATGGTGAATTTTTAAAATGAGTACAATATCTATATCTCAAAAACGTAACAGTTTAAAGACGTGAAAATTGGCATTGGTATCTCCTTTTATATAAAGAAACACGTATATTTTGTTTTCAGAAAATCTATTTAAGGGACTAAAAAAAGTTAAAAAGGGGTTGAATCCTTTTTATGATGATACCTATATCTCAACAACTAAAGCTGTTACAGATGTGAAAATTAGTACATTGAATCTCCTTTAAATGTAAAGGAACACGTAGTTTTTTCTTTTTGGAAAATCCCCGTAAGGGGTGAAAAGAAGGGTAAAGGGGTTGAATATTTTAAATGAGTATATCTCAATAGTCTGCCTCTGTGGTGTAGTGGTTAGTGTGATTAGCTGCCACCCCCGGAGGCCCGGGTTCGATTCCCGGCTCTGCCACGAAATTTGAAAAGTGGTATGAGGGCTTGAACGGGGTCCGCTCAGCCTCGGAAGGTCAACTGAGTAGAAGAGGGTTCGATTCCCACCTCAGCCATCCTGGAAGTGGTTTTTCGTGGTTTCCCACTTCCCCTATAGGCAAATGCCGGGATGGTACCTAACTTAAGGCCACGGCCGCTTCCTTCCCTCTTCCTTGTCTATCCCTTCCAATCTTCCCTTCCCCCCGCAAGGCCCCTGTTTAGCATAGCAGATGAGGCCGCCTTGGCGAGGTACTGATCATCCTCGCCAGTTGTATCCCCCGACCCAGAGTCTGAAGCTCCAGGACACTGCCCTTGAGGCGGTAGAGGTGGGATCCCTCGCTGAGTCCGAGGGAAAAACCGACCCTGGAGGGTAAACAGGTTAAGAAGAAGAAAAAAGTATCTCAATAACTTAACATGTTACGGACATAAATATTGGTATCTGAAATCTCCTTTAAAAATATAAAACACGTGTGGTTTTGTTTCCGGAAAATCCACTTGGGAGGGTGTGGTAGGTGAAAGGAAGTGAAAAACGGAGTGAATTTTTAAAATGAGTATATCTCAAAAATTAACATGTTACAGACGTAAAATTGGCATTTGGGGTGAAAATGATTGAAAAAGTGATTGAATCGTCTTTATAGGGATGCTTATATCTAAAAAACGGAAGATATTACAGGCGTGAAAACTAGTATTTGGAATCTCCTTTAAAAAAAAGAAACACGTATTAGTGGGTGGGGAAGTGGAAAGAGTTGAATTATTTTTATGAGGGTACTTATTTCTCAAAAACTGAAGATGTTACAGACATGAAAATAGGTATTTAGATTTAAAAAAAAAACAAATATACACGTATGTTTTGTTTTCTGCTGTCAAAACTAGGCATATGGATGTTTTAACCTCGTGTTCGCAACGGCACCAACATCAATACACAGATATTTTTCGCTATCTTGACTGCCACTATCCGGTCAAGTATTTCCTCCGTTTTATCACTTTCTCTGTGTCACCTATTTATTTTCAGGAGCTGAGTGAGACTCCAGGTAACCTCCTGTTTTCCCCGCTTAGTCTGGACTCGGTGTTGGCAATGCTCTGGGAAGGAGCTCGAGGAAGAACGGCTGGAGAAATAGCTGATGTCCTTGGTCTTCCTTTGAATTCTAAGACAATTTCTAGAGGATATCAGCAATTAATGAGGGACTTACATGTAAGTATCCATCTCATTCTGTATATCATACTATATAGTGCTGATCCGGCTTCCTTTGGAATGCGCTAGTACAAATGGATGAATACGAGACCTAGTCAGGCTTTGAAAATCACCATACAAATGCGGTTTCTGGTAAGTGGCACTGTATACGGGCCTCGTTCCCAATAAATAATTATTTACTACTCAGCAGCTGTTAACTTTATAGTGTTGAAAACATCTCTTAGCAGACAAAGGAATCATGAAAAACGTAAAAATTTTACCGAAATTTGAAGGGCTAAAGGGCTCGCAAAGATTTCAAATTGTGAGTTTTGGATAACTCTAACAAACTTTTAAAAAAATCGAAAATCACTTCCGGCCTAAATGCAGTTCCGGAAAAATAGCTTAAAATCACTTATTTCTTTACTTGTTTTCTTTCTTATTCAAATCCTAGCTAGATTAACTTATTTACATAATTCTTTCTGTAATGCGTTCCTTGGTTCAGTATCTTTAGGAGTATTTTGATTTTTTGAAAAACATCCACACCGAATGTAGTTATTAAGAGACAAGTTGAAGAGGTGCGCAAGTTTAGGTACATAGGAATCTCTCTATCTAAATGTTTTCATTCCCCTCCTGAAGGGGAGAAGGCGGGCCACCTAGAAGGTAACGCCTTCTCTCTGACCAGAAGATTCAGTGGGTTGGGAAATGTGAAGCATGATGAAGGGGTGTAGAGTAAAGGAGACTTGAAAGGTGGATTTCGACCCCCGGGCTAAGATTTTTCTTGCTTTTTATTTTATTTTGAAATTCACAGCCTCTTTCCAGTTATCTCACCGTGTCAGGAATGGAATGAATGAAGCACCATCTAGCGGGGAGGATAGGAACCGTGCCAGCTGCCGAAGCCTGTCGCACTCCTCTGGGGCGATGATTAATGACTGACAGATGACTTGAAATGATATTGGAGGGTGTTGCCGGAATGGAAGATGGCAGGGAAAACAGGGTACCCAGAGAAATACCTGTCCCGCCCCCGCTTTGTCCAGCACAAATCTCACACAGAATGACCGGAATTTGAACCATAGTACCCAGCGGTGAGAGGCCGGCGCGCTGCCGCCTGAGCCACGGAGGCTTTTATTGTTTTAATATTCTATTTTAATATTAAGGGTTACATATATTTACATACATTATTATACACTAGGTTTTTAATATTTGGGACTGCGTTATAATTTTGTTGACTGGGACTGTTACCGTGTTTTGGTGGATCGCAGAGAGGTGAAAGAAGGTGTGGGCTTGAATGGGTCTAACTACGATATCAAAAATTGAATTAAAACTTTGAAAGGCTATATTTCTTTTCAAAAAAACAAACTTAACTATATTTTTCACTGAGTGAACATAACAACATGACAGGTACAAATAGCAATCTTGAAACAAGACTTGGAAAATCCAAGATTAGTGAATTTTACAGATTTGGGGCTTCAAGCCCTTAGTTTACAAATTCTGAGATACCGGATCCAGTTTACAAAATTTTGCAAAATCTCAGTGTTTAGGCAAGGACAGGAATATCCCAATTTAAGAGCACTTTGCTCCAACAGATTTACAGCCTTCCAGAGGCACTCCTCAATATTACAGAAATTTAGGAAAGAGCCTACATGCTCTCTAACATTGACCAAATTTCTTCCAGCCCGCTTAAGGCGACATTACAAAACCTTACAATCTCTGGCCTCTCTAGGCGCAATTTACACTTAACAAAAGTCAGTACAGAGGGGTATCTAGTACCCAACCTACTGGGCCTTTGTGGAAAAAGAACAGGTTAAAATAAATGGACCGAACACAAACTGAATGGAGGCGTACTCTTGCGCTCCTAGATAATGAGGTATTAAAATCCTAACAGAGCTCTCGACCCGATGATACAGGGGCTAATCCCAAGCTACTGAGGTGACTCGAATGAAAGTTAATTTAATACATTACAGGAAAGAAAACAGGTACAAAAACGGAGTCACCTCAAACCAAGATGAAGGGGAACTCGAGAGGGTAACGCACTCTCTATCCCCGATTTACAGTTAAAGACTTTATGAAATTTTACATGAAAAGGAAGAAGTTTACATCAAACAGTTACATAGTTAGAAATTCGGACCTTCCCCTCGGATACGTTTGCGGAGACAGTTAGAAAGATAGAATATTGGTGGCTATTGCTTGGCTGATGTTCTGCCTGCCGAAGAATGAGGCGCCCCGCCTCCTGTCTTAACACACACACTCAGAAACACGACGATCAATGAGACAAGGTAGCCAGAGCAGCCGCAGTTTATATATCCGAAGGGAAGTTTCGAGAGGATTCTGGATTAATCCGGACACACCCTCTCAATTTTATTGGCAAATTCAAAAGTTACGCCCAAAGAACCAAAAAGAAGCCTGTGATAGGCTGAAAAATAATTACAGAAAAATCCCATTGGCCAGATTCAAAACTGGCGGAATGAGAACGAAGTGTTGCAAACTTTGAAATATATAAGAAAAACATATGAAAGTTGATTTACTAGAGAAAACCCATGAACACAGAATTTCTTTAACCTTGCACCAGAGTCTTTGGTAGTGACATCTATGGAGAAATGTCCAAACTTCTTGAAGTAAAAAAACACCAAGCGACTAAATGCAGTCAGTTTAGGCAACTTCACAATAACACAGTTACTCAATACTTCAGTCGTGACATCTTCTGATTAAAGTCCCAACTTCATGTAGTAGCAGTTTCACATTTTGTTGCATAGATAGAGTTCATTAAGGCGCTTCTTTTGAATGAGCGGAGATGAGGTGTAACTCCCGGTACAGACTATACACATTTTGATTAGTAATCTATTAAATGTATTTGCATTATGATAATTGTTTGGGAAATGTTACGAAGAATGGATGAAAGAAATTTACAGATGTACTATACATTTACCAAACAATTGACCATTACAATACTTTTCAATTACACTTTTGTATAATCCTATTTGCACTGTATTTTCTATTCCTTTTTCTCCCTCTCTAGGAGCAGTATATGAAGTCGTTGACTGGTGCGATGATAATTCTGGTTGTACTGGTTTCGTGGAATAACTTAAAACTGATAGAAGCTGTTGGTGTGAGATGGGAGGAAAATAGGTTTGGAGGCGTTCCGTCACACATCACAGCTGAACATCAATTTAAGGTGGGGGAAGGACCAGTAGAGATATAGAGGAGTTTGGGTGAAGTGTGGGGAACGGGAATACGGATCACGTAGGTGTTGGTGAAGAGAGGAGTGATCTTGGTTGAGGGCTCGAAGGAAGGCACGATGGAAATGTGTTAAGACATATCAATTGAGTTTAGGAAAGGAAGGATATTATACAAGTCAAAGGAGTGATAGCGGAATGACAGCGGAGGGTATGGCGTACAGTAATGTGTTCTATGGAGAGGGGGAGTGGTAAAGTTGGGACTAAAGTGGGCTATGGCTGCCCAGGTAATGAGACTATAGGTAATAGGGGTCGGATGATGGACTTTTACTTGAGGAGGAGAAGGGAAGAGTTAAGACCACACCGGGAATCGGCGAGGCGACGAACCAGTCGGGCACCAGTGGCAGTCTTGATTTTATTTTTATTTTTTTACAAGTTGCTTTACGTCGCACCGACACAAATAGATCTTATGGCGACGATGGGATAGGAAAGGGGTAGGAGTGGGAAGGAAGCAGCCGTACCCTTAATTAACCCTTCAAGCCGGTATTAAAGGTTGGCCAAGTTTTACCCTGCCATGGTAATAACTTTTAGAAAAACATCACAATTTTACATGCTGTCACAAACATTGAACTTCTAAACTACTTGTCTGATTTTGTTCAAAAGAAGTGGATATGCAGTTCATATCATGCAAATGTTGTATTTACATACAAAAAGGGGGCATACAAAGCAAAAAATGCCTAATTACCTTCTTGTGGAATCAAATTTGAATCAACAGTGTAACCGTACAACAGGATTACAGATTGCATTCAGCATTTATTAATATCATTATCATTAATAAATTAATTATCATTAATTGACCCGATTCATTACATTTTATATTCTGATTTTCATCATTTAGACTGTAATATAATTAGGCATCACGCATTTTATGTCATTTAATCATAGGATAAGGGAATTTTGTTTGTAGTTATTCTGTACGTAAATAAGTGAGATTTGTTGATTTGAAATAGTTATGCTGTGACTTGTAACTGTGGGTAGGTGAGCTGGCATGATATTTTGCAACCGAGGCTGTATTAGGCAAGTAAATTTTCCGCTGACACGCCTTTCTAGTCATCGTTTGTACGCGTGGGGAAGCTATTAAGACACATGACTACTTTTGTATAGTGCGTGATCACGTGTTTCGATCGAGTGTCTGTATTCGCTAGCTACCATGTGTCGGTGTGGAAAGGATTACGGAGTGGAAGGGATCTGAGTGGTCCTCACGAGTTTTTATAAGCCGATGTAAGGAAAGTTGTGCCGTCTAAGAGGTGTTCGAAGAGTGGTGGTCAGAGCTAAGAGGTGGTCTAAGAATCGTCGAAGAGGTGTAAGAGTGGTGGTCTGATCTCAGTAGAGACTTGAACTGGGCTGATAGCGTAGCATCAGCATCTAATTGAGGGGTAGAATTTTGCAATATAAGCCATTTCAGTAGATTTATCAGAGATTTAGTGCCGTGGTCTGCGGAGGTATAGGAAATATATATATATATCGAATTTAACCAATATATGCAGTTAACAGTCGTCTAGGTACTTCGAATTCTTTATTGAATTCTACTATGCAATTCGCGAACTTTGTTCGAGAATTGAATCTAACGTTGATACGTCTAACATCGCATAGAACTGTTGTATTTATTTCAACAGTCTCTATATTAGCTATCAGGACATGTGAAACTAGATAGAATGCCTGGATATTACAGGTCCTTTCAGTAATTTTTTCCAGTTTCTAACAATAAATATTGAGTGGACGTAACCGCATTGGAGCTTACTACACTCGGACAGAGAATGTAGATCAACTCCGGGTTACATAAGAAGCTAAGATAACAGCAGACGGCTTCCGACTTCAACCCAATGATTTTTCCAGGAATTTCAAGTTCAACAGTGGTGTGTGCAGACACCAGGTAATTACAGCATCAGACATGTTATGCATAAATAACATGAAGAAGAATATTATCGGCGGCGATATCATAGCTCAATTCAAGTTCATGCCGATAGCTTTCTTTATTTAGATCAAGTTTTCTGTAAATGTAACAACAAATCTCACAGGGTGTTTTTAGTGTTAAATTAAAATACGGCAATACTAGTTCATTGTGACGTAAAGTATAGCCATAAATTCAGTTTTCTTTTAACAATAATAAGTGATTATATTTCCAAGTACAATCCTCAATTGTGGAAATGCAACAGTAATCTACAATTGTCCTGATCCATATTCCTGTATTTTGCCAGGTGTGTGAGTTTATCACCTCACGCCTTGAGAATAATTGAGATAAGAGGCATGCTCTTCCGAATTTTGTTGCTCATTATAGCAACTGGCGCTCAACCAATTTAAAGTATATTGTGTGAAGGAAAGTAATAATAATAGTAGTGGCAGGAATAGTCACAACAGTTGTACATGACCACTCAGGAGTGCATTTACTTATGTATTACTATCATTATGTACACCACACGTACTTCCTGCTGTGCATAACACAATCACTAACACTTTTCTTATCATTCGGATTTTCTCATCACTACTTTTACCTAATAGGCGTTTGAGAGCTGTATTAGACAAATACAGACCATGCGAGGATGCCACCATATTGTTTAGAACGATCGACGTTGATGAAACAAATTCCTTTTATGCCAACAAAATACCGCATTAGGTAGAAGATACCCCCCTGGATAGAATGACACCCTGTGCTGCTAGCCGTGCTAAAAGTTCACATTGACAACCAACAGATGGCACGCAGATATACATCTAAAACTTCACTAGCCTAGTCCGTACAGGCATACGTCCAACTACTCCTGGCTTATGTTGTGTAGGTCCGTACACGTACACATCGAACCAGCTTAAGTGGTTAAAGTATAGCCCCAGCATTTGCCTGGTGTGAAATGGAAAACCACGCAAAATCATCTCAGGGCTGCCGACAGTGGGGTTCGAACCCACTATCTCCCGAATACTGGCCGCACTTAAGCGACTGCAGCTATCGAGCTCGGAAACTTTACTGGTATTCCCCTAAGTTCCCAACAGGTGTCTCTAGCTACATGCATATGTCTTCATTGCTCTACCGGAGACGTACTACTTACTGAAAGATTTATCACGAACGTCTATCACGAATATACCTCCCTTTACCCTATCTTACCTCTGGATTGTGGTTAAGTCGCACAGTATGTTCCTCATATTCGCAACGCTTGTGGGAGCCACTTCAATTAGCATACGAATATCTTCATCTGGATCTAGAGTAGTACCTAGCTGACATTTCCAATAACATAGCTTCCACTCCTTCCTCACAGCCACCGCCACACCGCTCTATAGTAGAATTCAATTTCATGGACTATATTGGGTCGCTCCTGACTGCGGTGGAATATCACCTTTCCACCAGCCAACAACAGGAATGAAAGTCCAATCAGTGAAGTGAAATATCAGTGCACTGTTTAATCTCAGGCTCCCTTTCAGTGAATCAAACACAATAGAAGTTGAGATAACGTAGTGTCACAACAGAATATTGCAGTACCATTAAACTGTGTACAAAATTATAATAATAATTGTACCGGAGGGTACACCTTCTCCGCGCCTTCTAGAAGGCCATCTGCGCTATGAATCTTGAACAAATGTAATACGAGATACTGGGACCTTCAACCACTAGGTGTCTCTACCATCGGCCTATGTGCCTCCTCTGGTGGGATTAAGGACAATTAATTCTTGAGGGAATTTCAATTTTCAAAATTTGTTAACCTTAAGTCTTGTAGGTTGTTTATCTTTATGTGTTAAAGTTGTCAACACTACTACGGCTTCGTTCTTCGTTAATTATTAACCAATGGGGAATTTTGTGTATATTTCTCTAGCCAGGTATCCTGCCCATCTGAAAAGAATACTGGAAGCTTTCCCTCTGAGATACTATCAAAGCTGGGTGCTTTAGGGGCGTATTGTCATCTTCTTCACTCCGGTCTAGTGAATGCGGCGTGTTATTACGAGACAGGGGCTACCTGCGGAAGGCCAAGCTACTCAAGGTAATGGCAGACATTTCTTAACATGTGATAGCTCCAGGCAGATAACTTGAGGGGAAGGTTTCAAACTTCTTTTATTAATGTAAAGTTTCAAAGTCACTGTTTAAATGTAAATTTTCGGCAAGTCTGAAGACTCTGTTCAAATCCTTGCAGGGAAACGTGTTAATTAAGAGAACAAAGAGTTTTCCCCCTCCGTTGATTCCAATTCAACTTGTATGGGATGACCAAAATTTTGTAAGTCTCTAAATTCTTCACACTCTTTCGGCATTTAATATTTTTCGCTTAGTCGCCCCGCTGTAGTAAAGGCTTAAACTCTGCAACTTCGGGTCATAACGCTCTTTAGGGTTTAAAGTGTTTTTCTGAAAGCAATGCAAGTGTTCCGCCTCCTAGCCTTTTGTCTATGGCCGCCATAAGACCTATCTACGTCGGTGCGACGTAAAGCAACATGCAAAATAAAAACAACAGTAAAGTCGAAATACTTAATCTGCAATAGGGAACTTTGTGATACTTATACAAATATTTACTTACCTGTATCACGAATGTACCTCTCTTTACTTTATATGTAACTTTGCCACCGGGCGAGTTGGCCGTGCGGTTAGGGGCGCGCAGCTGTGAGCTTGCATCCAGAGGAGATAGTGGGTTCGAGCCCCACTCTCGGCAGCCCTGAAGATGGTTTTCCGTGGTTTCCCATTTTCATACCAGGCAAATTCTGGGGTGGTACCTTAATTATGGAAGAGGAAAGAATCCCAAAACAGATGATGAAGATGCAGTTCAAGGGAGAGAGTGAGAGGGAGATAGAGCAAGGTGGATCGATTCAATAAAGAGGAGGGCAAGAAGAAGAAGAAGAAGAAGAAGTAAGTGATAGAAGAGGAATGGTGGAAGGAGAGAGGAGGGTGAAGCGCCATAAATGCTCCGACCCGGCAGGAGATAGATAAGGGGAAACGATGATGACGACGACGACTTTTGATACAGGGAAGTACACTATTCAGAGAGAACTGTGAATATACGAAACTGTTCAATCTATAAATACAGCACTGTGTTTCCATATCAATCAATCAATCAATCAATCAATCAATCAATCAAACAATCAATCAATCAATCAATCAAACCATTTATCTTCCAGGGTTGGTATTTCCCTCAGATACAGCAAGGCATCCCTCCTCTACCGCTCCAAGGCAGTGACTTTCGGTTGGGGATACAATTGAAGAAGAGGACCAGTACCTCGCCCAGGCAGCCTCACCTGCTATGCTGAACAGGGGCCTTGTGGGGGATGGAAAGATCGGCATTTGCCTGGAGGAGAAGTGGGAAACCACAGAAAACCACTTCGGGGATGGCTGAGGTGGGAATCGAACCCACCTCTACTCAGTTAAGCTCCTGATGCTGACTGTAACCCGTTCCAGCTCTCGTACTATGTTTCAAATCTTAAAGAAATTTACCAAATATCTTCCTTCGAAAATGACTCCAATCCCTACTTTCTCTTCCTATAAACGAATATTTGTCCCAATTTTTACTCTTGAATTCCTACTTAATCTTCTCTATTTTTAAAAACCCACCTCAATCTTATTCATCTACTAATGGCATTACAAGCCATCTCTCTACTGACACTTTGGAACATACACTTAGTCGAGCTGTTCGTCTCCTTACCTCCGAGTCTTCCTAGCCCAAAGTTTGCAACATTTTCGCAATATTACTCTGTTGTTGGAAATCCCCAGAATAAATCGTGCTATTTTCCATTAATTTAGTTTCATCTAATCACATAATTAATTTACTGACAACAAAAAATATCCTCAAAGGAATGTTATACTAATACTGACTGTTTGTTCCTTTTCCAGAAAAGGCAGATAAGTGCAACAGTTAAAATAGCTAATACGTTATTCCCAAATTCCAGTACACAAATAAAACCTGCCTACAAGAACTACGTTAAGCGATTCTTCTTATCCGAAACTCTAGAACTGGACTTCCGTAGCAACGAAGCTGCAAATATTATCAACAAATGGGTAGAAAAGAAGACCAATAACAATATCATGAATATTACTGGTAAGTTGATGACATTCAAAACAATATAACCTGCAGTAGTGGCGACTGGGAATTAGAAGTGTGGGGGAAAAAAAATATACAGGCAACAAAACAGGTTTATGGGACATGATATAGGCTTTTGGGCTTATGCCGTGCCAAGAAAGTAAGGTGAAATTCCTTACGTTTTGCAGAGAACTTTGCTCTGCATCATTAGAAGAAAATCTCGACTGTCCACGAGAAAGGCTTCTCAAACAGTTGCTTCTCAAAGGCTTCTTAAATATTGTTTAAGAAGCCTTTCTTGTGGGCAGTTGAGATTTTCTTCTAATGACGCAGAGCAAAGTTCCTTGCAAAACGTAAAGAATTTCACCTTATTTTCTTGACACGGCATAAGCCCAAAAGCTTAAATCATGTCTGTAAGTACGGGCTGTGAAAGCATCAATGGCAAGTTTGTGGGAGTTAGCGGGTGAGGTATATACATCAAAACTGAAGAAAAAGGCCACCAAAATGGTAAGTTTTTATGCTCTCTGAGCGAATTTCGACAGAGAGGTAAAGAAGTTTACCAACTTAAGTGCACTCAGGGGTTCTCTTTTGATACTCAGACACCACTTGTATTCGCCAGACTGAGACATTAATTACTTCCTTTTTTTTTTTTGAATGAAATTGTATGTGTATTCTTTGTCTTAGGCAGCCTCCGAGTGAAGGAAGATTTTGAAAATAAAATAGATTTTTGAGATTCTGATGCAATACTATAAATAAAACTTTCACAAACATCTGTAAAACTGTCATAAAAACATATTAGTTGGCAATGCATGTGTTGTATGTCCGGCGCTCCCTTCTCCCTCCGCCAGCCAGCTGCACGCGCGCCTGTGTATCATTCTGCTAGCTTCGACGCGCAGCCCTCAGTGCGCGTGCCTGACCATCGAGTGTACTATAAATAGGAGCTCCCTGTCTGCTCACTTGCCCACTTGCCCCGGTGTCCAGCTCCAGAATACACCCTACGTCGAGCACGGAGGCTACTCCTCTTGAAAATGTGCTTCGACCAGGTGGACTGAATTTCTGGCAGTACGAGGTTTCACCTCTGGTCACCGCTCCCTTACCTGTTTCCGCTGCCTATGTTCCGTAATTCTTTTACAAGCCATTTTCATTCCCTAAGTTATGCAAGCTCCCTTAGTTTCGCTAGGTGGAATTTCTTCAATCAATTGAACTTGCTTTTTAGGAATTCAGGCACTTCAACAAACAAGGACTCTCATGAACATTTATGTTAGTGTGCCAGATAGTTCTCGACTATCAATGTGTCAATTCACAAAGACTATCTTTTCAAGATAGAAGTGTATATAAAGACTGCAAACCTGTACATATTGTATAAAGACAGACTTTTCTCAAGATTCAATATTCCTTTTTGCTTCAAAATAAATTTCAGTTATTTGTGTAAATATCATAAAGTGAAGCAAATAAAGTTGTGTTCTGTAAACTTCAACCTTGGTTACAACACAACTCTATGGCGACGAGGTAAAAAAGCGACACTCCAATTCATCGGCCCCAGTCGCCAACTCTATGGCGACGAGGTAAACAAGCAACAAACTGCAATTCTTCGGTCCCAGTTGCCAACTCTATAGCGACGAGGTACACACGAAACCAACACTGCAATTCCACGGGCCCAGTTGTCAACTCTACGGCGACGTGTTAAACAGCAACGACACTCCAACCAGTTCTGACACACAGCTTACCTTACTCTTTCTTGCACGCATCTCGCAATGGCTACTGCGGAACAACTTGCTACGGTCTTCCAAGCCTTACAGCAGCAACAACAACAGTTTATGCAACAACAACAGGCAGCATTAATTCAGGCTATTCAAGCTATTTCTGTCTCTACACAGCCATCAGCCATTCCTCCGTTCTCTGCTTTTGATCCGGCTAAGGAAGAATGGTCAGTTTATTTAGCCCGCTTGCAACAGTATTTCATCTGCCATTCTGTCACAGATGATCAACGCCGCCGCGCACTATTTCTTAGTTCGGTTGGCAATGCTACGTGTGAATTACTACGTAAATTAAGTCCAGAAGAACACTTATCTGAGGTACCCTTCACACAGCTCTTGGCCCGTCTCACGGAACACTATGCCAAAGCTCCTCACATAGTGGCTGCTCGCTATAATTTTTTTCCGAGCAGAAAGCAACCCCATCAGACACATACTGAATGGATAACTGCATTGCGTGGTCTAGCTAAACCCTGCCAGTTCATCTGCTCCAAGGACGGTTGTGGTTCATCCTACACTGATTCTCTCATTCGGGACATGATAATTTTACATACTCCTGAAGACAAAATACGTTTTGACGCTGTCAAGCCGAGTAACCCTTCTTTAGAAGACGTCCAGCGTATTGCTACGGTTTATGAGCTTACTACCCAGACTGCCGCAGCCATAGCTTCTCCACACGCAGTTGCACAAGTCTCGCCTCAGGCCCGCAAGTCCTCTGCTACAGTGAACCGTACGGATAAGGCGCTCTCCACCAAGCATTCTCGCCAGGTTCCCTCTCGTCATGCTACACGGAAGCCCAATTCTAAAAGCACCTCGAAACTCCTGCCTTCCTGCCGAGGTTGTTTCAAGCATCATGAACGTCGTGACTGTCGTTTTTTCAAAGCTACTTGTGAAAGATGTAATAAACTTGGACACATTCAGACTGTCTGTCAAAGTTCGCTCCGCCCTGCTAAGACTACTGCAGCGCGCCGGAAGCATATACAGCCCCGCCAAGACATGGAAGTTGATCAGATCAATCTTATTCTTCCCACAAAGGATTCTCACAAAATCATCATTCCTCTCTCATTCTCTGATCAATCTGTCGATTTTCAATTAGACACTGGATCACCTGTCTCTATTATTAACCTGACTACCTACCACGACTTAGGTTCACCTTCATGCTCTCCAGCTGACATCCAGCTCGTGACATTTAACAAGAAGAAAATTGACATCAAAGGTCAAATTAAGCTTCAGGCTAGTTATAAAGGAATTCAGAAGGCCATTCCTCTTCTCGTAGTTAACAACTACACTGCATCAAACATTATGGGCATGGATCTATTCAACTTATTTGGTTTCCAGATACATGACAACATTAACGTCGTATCTACATTGCATCCTACTTCTGACGTTACCGCTCTCCTAGCGCAGTTTCCTGAAGTCTTCGACTCTCAACTCGGAACAGCAAAAGACTATACAGCTCACATACAGCTGAAATCCGGAGCTAAGCCTCGCTTCCTCAAAGCACGTCCAGTACCCCTAGCACTTCAAGACCAGGTCACGAAAGAATTAGAAAGATGGATACAAACTGGAATTGTCGTACCAGTTACTTCTAGTCAATGGGCTACTCCACTCGTGGTAATCACGAAACCTGATGGTAATGTTCGACTTTGTGGCGATTTTCGATCTACAGTCAACGCACAACTCGAAACCGATATCTTTCCTATTCCACGTCCAGAAGACTTATTCCGTCGTCTCTCTGGTGGACAATTCTTCTCTCGAGTTGATCTTAAAGAAGCATATCTCCAGCTACTTTTAGACGAAGAATCTAAGAAATTTCTCACACTCAACACTCCTCTCGGACTGCTCCAGCTCCAGCGGCTCCCATTTGGTGTTTCATCCTCAGCGGCTATTTTTCAGCGCTATTTGGCTCAACTCACCGCCTCAATTCCCGGTTGTGCTAACTACCTGGATGATATTATTGTTACTGGAAAAGATCATCAGGAACATCTAACCAATCTCCGCCTTCTTCTCCAGACATTGAAAGACAATGGACTACGAGCGAATCTCGCTAAATGTACCTTCTTTCAGCCTCAAGTTCACTACCTCGGACATATACTTGATAAGAATGGAATTCGTCCTAGTATACAGAATGTCTCCGCGATAGTAAACATGCCAGCACCTCAGAACCTCAAGCAGCTTCAGTCCTTCATAGGCAAAGCGAACTATTATAATAAGTTCATTCCACGCTTCGCTACAGTGGCAGCTCCATTAAACGCTCTACGCAAAAAAGGTGTTAAGTTTCAGTGGACTCCGCAATGCCAACAGGCATGGAAAACAATCAACAACGCCTTAATTCAAGCTATACAACTCACTCATTTTCAGCCCGACAAGATCATCACGCTAGCTACTGACGCTTCAGACTACGGTGTCGGTGCAGTTCTCTCCCAAGAGGATCGTCATGGACAAGAACGCCCCATCGCCTTCGCTTCGAAAACACTTAATGACCATCAACGTCGATACTCACAGATAGAGAAAGAAGCTTTAGCCATCATCTTTGGTATTCGCCGTTTCAATGAATATCTTTATGGCAACCATTTCCTGATCATTACCGATCATAAGCCTCTCGTACACTTATTCCATCCTGGTAATAAGATCCCAGAGAATTCCCTCAGAAAGCTTCAAAGATGGTCCATGTTCCTTTCTGATTATTCCTATCAGATTGTATATCGAGCCACATCCCAGCATTGTAATGCTGATGCCCTCTCCCGCTTACCCGTTGGTCCTGATACTGCCTTCGATTCTCAAGAATCTGAATGTCTTCAGTTAGACATAGAACTTGAAGATACTGTATCCAGTTTTCCTATTGATGCTACCTGCATAGCTAAAGCTACGGATAAGGACAGTACACTTGCTACTGTACGTACTTACATCCGCAACGGTTGGCCTCTTCAGAGCACCCTTCCTGCCCACCTGGCACCTTATCATCGTATGCAGCATCGTCTCACGACTCGTGCCGGAGTTGTACTACTAGAAGCAGGCACCATCTTCCGAGTGGTTATCCCACTTAGCCTACAGAAACAAGTTCTCGAGTTATTACACCAAAGCCATTGGGGTATCTCCAGAACAAAGCAACTCGCCCGTCAACACTGCTACTGGCCCGGTATTGATGCCGCCATCGAAAAGCTAATACGTCATTGTGAGCAATGTCAAACGAATCAGAACGCCCCGTCTTCTGATCTTGCTTCATGGCCTCCTGCTACTACTCCATGGGAACGAGTTCACATCGATTTCGCAGGTCCTTTCCTCAATTCCATGTGGTTAATAGTCATCGATTCACTGTCAAACTTTCCATATGTAGTGGATATGCATTCGACTACTACAACCGAAGCTACCATTCGTGCTCTCCAGAAAATCTTTACTACAGAAGGTTTACCGCAAGTACTCATTTCGGACAACGGACCTCAATTTACAGCTACTGCTTTTCAGAACTTTTGTACACATAATGGCATTCGTCATATCCTAGCACCACCTTTTCACCCTCAATCTAATGGTGAAGCTGAACGCTTCGTACAAACATTTAAAAGAAGTATGAAGAAAGCTGTCTCTTCAGGCTTAACTAAAGACCAAGCCTTGCTCCAACTCTTAAACAACTACAGAACTCTACCTGGCGCTGATAATATCACTCCTGCACAGAAGCTCCATGGACGCCCTCACAGAACTTTACTTTCTCTGTTACAGCCTCTTCCGGCCCAGCATAAGACCTCACCAACGAAGTTCTCCCTCAACGACAAGGTCTACACCAGGACATTCAAATCCAACCCACTCTGGATACCTGGAGTCATCTGCAGATCTTTGGGTCATCGTCTCTACGAGATACAGACTACGGAGAAACGTATCTGCCGCCATCAAGATCAGATACGTCTGCGCTACCGCCCCTGTCCAGCTATTGATGCTATTGCTAAACCAGATAAATCTATTGCAGAACGAGCCTTAGATCATTTAATAACAATGGGTTCCTTTCAGGACGAGACAGCGCCACTCCGCCCAGTTCCAGCTCCGGACAATACAACAGAGATATCAGCAGCTCCGCCCCAGCATCGCAGTCGCCGCCAGCGCCGCCGCCGTTTCACGCCGTACCGGCGCATTTAGGAGGGGAGGGTGTTGTATGTCCGGCGCTCCCTTCTCCCTCCGCCAGCCAGCTGCACGCGCGCCTGTGTATCATTCTGCTAGCTTCGACGCGCAGCCCTCAGTGCGCGTGCCTGACCATCGAGTGTACTATAAATAGGAGCTCCCTGTCTGCTCACTTGCCCACTTGCCCCGGTGTCCAGCTCCAGAATACACCCTACGTCGAGCACGGAGGCTACTCCTCTTGAAAATGTGCTTCGACCAGGTGGACTGAATTTCTGGCAGTACGAGGTTTCACCTCTGGTCACCGCTCCCTTACCTGTTTCCGCTGCCTATGTTCCGTAATTCTTTTACAAGCCATTTTCATTCCCTAAGTTATGCAAGCTCCCTTAGTTTCGCTAGGTGGAATTTCTTCAATCAATTGAACTTGCTTTTTAGGAATTCAGGCACTTCAACAAACAAGGACTCTCATGAACATTTATGTTAGTGTGCCAGATAGTTCTCGACTATCAATGTGTCAATTCACAAAGACTATCTTTTCAAGATAGAAGTGTATATAAAGACTGCAAACCTGTACATATTGTATAAAGACAGACTTTTCTCAAGATTCAATATTCCTTTTTGCTTCAAAATAAATTTCAGTTATTTGTGTAAATATCATAAAGTGAAGCAAATAAAGTTGTGTTCTGTAAACTTCAACCTTGGTTACAACAGCATGTGGTTAAATGCAGTAAGAATTAAAAAGAACAGTAATTATTACTACTGTCACCACCACCACCTAAGAAAGACAAAAATACACTAGGAGTGTATTTTAGAAGTATTCTGGTATCTTCAACTTTCTTATAGTTTATTGGAACCTTTCCAGAATATACCCTCTTTACTGGTGCTGGAAATAATTTCAGGGAACTCCTTTTATACAATGCAAATGTAAATGTATATGATCCTCCGATAAATGTACCTACTTCAACTTCACCACATGGTGAGCTTTTGTAAGTTATGGAGTTGTAATCTAACACATAAAATTATTAGTTCTCATTCTTTGCTTTTCCATTTGAATACTTTTATAATACAGATTTCTTATAACACTGCAGTCATTATTTTCCAGGGTAGGTACGGTACAACACAAAGTCATCTTCCAGATATGTCATATCTTCAAATCAAATACTGGGTTCATTATTCTCTATACACACTGGAGGAGATGTACAGTCCAGATGTACAGAAGGTCGTTCATCTTATAACCAACCAATTTTCAAGGGTACTCACCTTAGAAGATACCTCGCTGCCACTATCAGCCATGTGTTATTGTACCCCCCAGCACTGTGGACTATCGCCTCACATCAAAGTTTCCACTGAAGGAAACTCTGGAGGAGCACAGATATAGGAATTCTGTACCCTTCCTCCCTGTAAGATTTCCATAGACCAGGGCCTTTCAGACTGCATGCACCGATGCTCAAGGTGCATAAGACAACTTTGCTAGATTGACCAGAGTACAGACCCTCACTACTAGATTTTGAGCAATAGCTCTGTCTCTCTCTTTCCCTATGCATCTCTCGCTCACTCTGCCTCTTTCCCTCTTCCTCACTTGTTCTGTACTGATCCTACATCCAAGCAGAGTTGAGCCGAGCTTAGCTGAGTTGCCTCGAGACAAAACGCCGGTCTGAACCGAGCCAAGGCAGACCGATGCATGGTGCACAGAACATCAGCACCTCGTTCTGCACGCGTGAGATTTTGGGCGTTTGAGAGGCCCTGACATAGACCATCCAGAGTGCAAGGATGGCGATGTTTTCGGCAGTCCAAATGAACAGAGATGCACTGGACTGGCAACAGGGTTCTTCAAAGGAATGTCCTGGAACAGCATTATACGAATTCCTCATTTCTGCTCCATTTCCTGATTTTCAAAGAAGCAGATATGTGTTGGTGGTAGGACTTGAGGCCTTGTCCATATTGATCTGTTCCTGGTTTGAGTCTGCTCCCTACAATGTGGAATTTCTGTCCAATAGATATGTATCATAACAGATTCCTGGAAGTATCTTGCATTATTTCCATGTTTTTTCAATCTTTGCAACATCAAATCTCTCTCTCTCTCTCTCTCTCTCTATATATATATATATATATATATATAATAAGAGTTTTGTCTGTACATTGCTCAGAATTTAAAAAGGATGGTATTTCTGTATCGGTCGTGTCCACACTAGCAAGGAAATGCACATTTTAATTTTCCGTAATTTCTGTCTGTCTGTCTGTCTGTCTGTCTGTCTGTCTGTCTGTCTGTCTGTCTGTCTGTCTGTCTGTCTGTCTGTCTGTCTGTCTGTCTGTCTGTCTGTCTGTCCATGCATCACGAGAAAACGGCTGAAGAAAATTTAATGAAAATCGGTATGTAGTGTCCGGAAATAAGTTGCTACAATATAGGCTATAAATAATCTTATTCACGCTGAGAGAAATGGTAGTTTAGGGGAAGGCCTAAGATTTAATTCTCAAATATTTATGTTATTAGTGGTTCTATCTGAATGAAAATCGGTATGCACTGTCGGGAAATAAGTCGCTACAATCTAGGCCATAAATAATTTTATTCACGATGAGTGGAATGGTAGTTTAGGGGAAGGCCTGAAATTTAATTCTCAAATATTTGTGTTATAAGTGGTCCTATCGACAAATACTACATTACTTAAGTTATATAGTATTAAATTTCCGATCATTTATGTCTTATACATTTTTACTGTACCGGCTATGATAACAGAGATATTCAAGAATTTGAATTTTCATTGCTAAGTCCATATCAGCGCCAAGTCACGAGGAAATGGGTAAACAGAATTTAATGAAAATCGTTATGTAAAGTCTGGGAAATAAGGAACTACAGTCTACGCTATAAATAATTTCATAAGACACCCTAATATCACAGAGTCGAAAGAAAACCAAATGAGAAGGCCTACAATACAGAAGGCTCATAACATTGAACAATAACATTACATTGACCATTGTTTGTTGTGGTGTGCTTTGTGTCTTCCACTTGCCAGTCATGTCCAATAAATGGGACTACTGCTGTACAGGCCGAGTATTTTTTAAATTTGCTTTACGTCACTCCGACGCAGATAGGTATTATGGCGAAGATGGGATAGGAAAGGAAGCGGCCCTGGCGTTAATTGCGATACAGTCCCAGCATTTGCCTGGTGTGAAAATGGGAGACCACGGAAAACCATCTTCAGGGCTGTACACAGTGGTTTTCGAACCCACTAACTCCCGGATACAAACTCACTGCTGCGCGCCCCTAACCGCACGGCCAACTCGCCCAATCATACCGAGTATAACAGCATGCCTGAATATTAGCAGGAAGTATCTGGGGAGTTAGAAAACTTTCTTCTTTAGCATGGCATTCCTCTGTCATAAATTTTTCTGATACTACTGGTACGTAACAAACTGGATCATCATAGCATTCGAGCTATTCAATCCTCACCCTGTGGCACTGATTGGAATGAGCAGTGTGTATATTTAACGGAACAATGGCAGAGGAGTGTTCACTGCTGTCTGCAGCCTGGTCATTCCAGCACTGGAACTTTGGACTGTTAGATCGACACCGTAGTAGGCCTACTGTTCGTTAAAAGTGAGGAAATGTGCGGTTTTTCATTTGAGCGAGTATTTTATATGATAACATTGCTTTTAATCCCTACATTCCTACTGACGTTTTTGTAATGGCCTAAGTTAACTGTAGTTAGGAAAACCACAAAGGCAGTCTTTCTGAGAATCCCGTAGCGAAGCACGGGTACATCAGCTAGTACTTGTATAATTAAATCCTTGACAATCATACAGCCATTTAAAGATAAGAACTTCATAATGTTCCGTATTGAACTGAGTTCATAATTAAATTGAAATAAGATATATAATGGTTCAGCCTTTTCAATACAAGTAGAATTAGAAATGTAATATTATATTCCTAGTTGATTACAAGCGCTACCAGTTTCGACCACTGTTCCGGGTCATCATCAGCCAATCACTTAAAATACAAAGAACAATGCATAGGAAAACAATAGGTGAAGTATAAATCTTTCACCAGTCGCAGTTCATGAAGCACTATAACACTTTAGGGATTAGCACTGCATGTTGAAAGTTCCCAAAATCCTGAAGAATTCTAGGATCAGTCACATAAATGAAGCAAGACGCAAGTTCTTAGAGAGCAGCAAAACATACGTGCTGACCGGCACTGTGCTTCCAAATGTTTATGAAAAGTGGATGAAAAATTAAATAGTTCAAGGATCAAGCCTGCGAACATTGCTAGGCGCAAAATCGTACAGTGCACTACTTGACGATAGAAATATATATTAACTAGCTGATGTACCCGTGCTTCGCTACGGGATTCTCAGAAAGACTGGCTTTGTGGTTTTCCTAACTGAAATCAACATAGGTCATTACAAAAACGTAAGTATGAATCTAGCAATTAAAACAATGCTATCATATAAAATACTCGATCAAATGGAAAGCCGCACGTTTTATCACTTTTAAAGAACAGTGCTGCGGTTAGATTGCGGTGCCAATCTAATAGTCCAAAGTTCCAGAGCTGGGATGACCAGATCGCAGTTTGCCATGAACACTCATCTGCCATTATTCTGCTAAATATGCACATTGTTCATTCCAATCAGTGCCTCAGAGTAGGGATTGAATAGCCCGAATGCTATGATGATCCAGTGTGTTACGTACCAGTAATATCAGAAAATTTATAAACCAGGGGAATGGCATGCTAAAGAAGAAAGTTATCTAACTCCCCAGCTACTTCCCATCAATATTCAGGCAGGCTGTTACACTCTGTACGACTGGGTGAGTTGACCGTGTGGTTAGCGGTGCACAGCTGTGAGCTTGCATCCGAGAGATAGTGGATTCGAACCCCATTGTCGGCAGCGCTGAAGATGGTATTCCGTGGTTTCCCACTGTCACACCAGTCAAATGCCGGGTCTGTACCTTAATTAAGGCCTAACGCACTCCTAGCCCTTTCCTATCCCATCGTCGCCATAAAACCTATCTATGTCGGTGCGACGTAAATCAAATAAAAAATACTCTGTACGCAGCAGTAATCCTATCTAACAGAGATGAGGGGCAACAGAAGACACAAAGCACATCACGACAAACAATGGTCAATGTAATGTTATTGTTGATCAATGTTATGAGCTTTCTATATTGTAGGCCTACACATTTGCTTTTCTTTCGACTCTGTGATTTGTAAAATATTTTATACCGTAAACTGTAGTTTCTTATTCTCCGACTTTACATACCGATTTTCATTAAATACTGTTTACCCATTTTCTCGTTACTCGGCGCTGATATGGACTTACAGTAGTAACAAAAATCCAAATTTATGAATATCTTTGTGATCATAGCCAGAACGGTAACAATGTATAAGACATGAATAATAGGAAATTTAATACTATATAACCTTAGTTATGTAGCATTCATCGATTACACCTCTAATAAGAAATATTTGAGAATTACATTTTAGGCCTTCCCCTAAACTACCATTTTACTCAGCGTGAATAAAATAATTTACAGCCTAGACTATAGCGACTTATTTCCTGACTTTGCATACCGATTTTCATCAAGATGGGACTACTAATAACAACAATATTTGAGAATTAAATTTTAGGCCTTCCCCTAAACTACCATTTTTCTCAGCGTGAATACAATTATTGACAGCCTAGGTGGTAGCAATTTATTCCCCAACTTTGCATCCCTATTTTCACCACTAATAACATAAATAGTTGAGAATTCTATTTTAGGTCTTCCCCTAAACTACCATTTCACTCAGCGTGAGTAAAATGATTTATAGCCTAGGTTGTAAAGGGTCATACCCCGACTTCACATACCGATTTTCATTAGACCACTAATAACATAAATAGTTGAGAATTCAATTTCAGGCCTTCCCCTAAACTACCATTTCACTCAGCGTGAGTAAAATGATTTATAGCCTAGATTGTAGAGGCTCATCCCCCGACTTCACATACCGATTTCCATTAAATTCTCTTCAACCGTTTTCTCGTGATGCGTGTACATACATACAGACAGACAGACAGACAGACAGACAGACAGAAATTACGGAAAAGTAAAAAGTGCATTTTCTTGTTACTATGGACATGACCGATACAGAAATACCATTATTTTCAAATTCTGAGCAATGTACAGACAAAACTCTTATTTTATATATATATATAGATATATAGATATAGATAGATGATTATAGAATCTCGTATGTCAGATTCTTGAAGTTTGGAGATGCAGAACAGTTGACATAAAAACAATTGTGAAAAGGAAAAAGTTAAAAAGCACAATATTAGAACAATTGAGAAACGTATTTACACAGCGTGTGATTTCTTGAAGACAAGTCTCCGAATTTGTCAACGCCATAAATATAAATGAATAGGACATGGATATACTTAAAATTATTAACAAAGGCCCCCTTCTAAACACAACTGAAAATTGTTGTATGCACCTTCAATAATTCAACCCTGATTTCAATTTAAACAACATTTCTGAAAAACCCAATATTCTATTCGACTTCTTCATTCTCATTTTCAAAAATGCTAAATTTCTAAACCCAAATTCGATTTTCCATGCCTTACACAGTTACTACCCACGTTTTCTACGTCCAATAACCCATCCACCTGCCCCACCTTAAACTACAACTCCTCCTTTATTTCCCTATCCTATCTTTTTTCTTCTTTCATCATTCCACTTCCCACTCTATTAATCATCTCCTAATTCAACTCCTCTCTCTCTCTCTATGTATATATATACATATTTTCTTTCACCTGCTTTAGTCATTATTTATATTCTGATCCACACCTATTTACCTTCTAATTAACATCTTTGCTTTTCTCTCTTTTTCTTTTCCGCATTGAAATGTGTATTATATTATCACTTACGGTTCAGATCATTATAACATTTAAATTTAAATGTATACCTTATGCCACCTAAGGAACTACATGAGCTCTTGTCTTCAAGAACTCGTTGCTCTAGCACCGACATCTAGCGGTGATTCCGAGAACTTTTCAAACAGTCCTCGTATGTGCAGGACATCGTGAAACCCAAGGCGGGCTGTGATCTGGAGATGTCACGCACATTACAGCATAGTAGGGCATGCAGGCAGCTAAAAAAGGGCAGTTGCTTTTTGTCAACAGATGAGAAACATATAGGTACTGCTGATCTTGTCATTCACTTTGTGTGTGAGAACAAATTAATCAAGGGCATATAAATTCCAAGTGTTCTTTACTCAGTGAACTTGTGTTCCCTTTTACTGTACTTGTGATCTTTTCAGCTTTATAAAATCATTTTTGTTTTTTCTTGATTCCTTGTCAAATTCCTCCATTGAATAATTACATTTATTTCTTTTTCATTTTTGTCTCCATTTAATTTGTTCAGAGAGGATTATTACCAAGTTGTATACTACTTCCTCTTTGGACAATATCATGTTGAGTCCGTGAATTTTCTTGGCACGCCAGTCAGCTAATCTGCTGAAGCACTGCCGGTGACACTTTCTTTCGAGCGAAGTTCCTGGTGCTTTTCATGGGCTCCTGTAGTGTGTATAGGCTGCAGTTATGGGCAGGACATCATAAAACCCAAGGCAGGCTGTGATCTGGAGATGTTGCACACATTGTGGCGTAGTAGGACATACAGGCAGCTAGAAAGGGCAGTTGATTTTTGTCAACAGACGAGAAACATACATAAATATGTGGTGTTCTTCTGATGAACAGGAAATGTTACCCTTATTTTTTCTTATAAGACCAAGAAGCACAAAATAAATTTACAATGAGTATAATTAGACACAGGTAATGTCGAGAATTACCATCTGAGTTCAATCTAAGTCCTATCTCCCTCCACTTTTCTACTTTTTATTGGCATTTTTGTAGTTAACGTTTCCTCAGTCATACAAAAATGAGTAATTTTTTCACCTCTTCGATCAGTCCTTCCGAGTTCATTTCAAGAAAAAACGCAATAGGCCTACACTACACGGGCAACAGACTCAAAACTCAACTGATTGCTGTCCGTTCCGTTCTGGATGAGATCTTTACCGCAGACTGGTATGTGCATGACCAAGATGATGCAATAATATGAAACACTGTATGGGGTCCAGCCCGCTGTGGACAGCATTTGGAGAACATGGTCGCAGCCTGCATTGTGTGTGCCCATGCCTTAATGGGGCACAATAGCAAAAGCTGAGTCCTGGCACTGTTTGTCTACGCATCTGTACAAAAACTGAGCATGCGAAAGGGGCCAGTAACAGTTGATTTTTGGTGCCATTTAATGACACTCACGAACAATACTCACACAGATACAAGTTCAGACACAACACTGTTTGGGGCAGTAGACCCGTAGTTCCAGTGGTCATTCACTAGATGGCAATAGCATTGTGCAATTGGCTGGACATAAGTAGAATGACCTACTGTATGGGGTCTCCCTTAGAAACCCAGACCATCTACTCTCGGAGACCTAAGCAGCTGTATGGAAGGCATGTGCATAGTTTTTGACTTTGCAAGGAGCGTGCACGTGTTTGACCTAGCATCAATAGTCAGTCTGAATTCTCAACTGTTAACGTGATGAGACAGTTATCACTGCAACACAGTATTTTTGTAGGTAAAATTTATTTTAAGTACAAGTTGGTTCGACAGGTACGCGATGCATTTGTTCAGCAATTTCCTGGTGAAGTACCACCTACATGAGCACAGATTCACATAATTGTAAATAAATTTGAAACTACTGGCTCAGTGCCAGATAAAAAGGTGTGCACAAGAACAGTTTTAACAGAGGAAAAGCTAGATGACATTGGTGCGAATCTTGAACGGTCACTGAATAAATCACTCACAAAATTAGCTCAACAAGTAGTGGTTTTGTATTCTTCCGCACACAGAGCTACAAAGCTCTTACACGGGCCCGTTATTTAAAACCTGCTGATCCAGCCACAAGAGTGAGATATTGTGAGTGGTATCTTGCATCATGGAATGATCGTTTATTCAACCCACAGCTTGTGTTCTCTTCAAATGAGGCCTGGTTTCGTCTTAATGGTCGTGTGAATAGTCATAACTCTCACTATTCATGTGCAGAAAATCCTAATGGTGTTTATGAAGTCCCTCGTTAAGAAGCATGACACTTCCAACATTCATTATTTCTTATACAGGGTGGCGCACAAAATGTCATACATCGGAAATGTTTCATAAAATGTGCAAACCTGGGCTCACAACCATGTCCTTTCGTAAACAGATACCTTATTTCATGTGTGATCCGACAGGCAGCACCACATCTCGTGCATGGCGGACAAAGGGAGATTGACGCGTGAACAGAAGGTGAAGATAGTGTTGTTTTATGCGGAAACAAAGAGCAAAGCTCGGACCCAGGAAAGGTTTTGTGTTCGTTTCCGCACTCGGTGGGCTCCTTGCCGGCAGACGGTATACGGACTGGCCAAGCAATTTGAAACAGAAGGCAACATACTGGAGAGAAAACGGCCCCACCTCAAGCCGGTCCGCTCACCGGAGAATTTTGCTGCTGTGAGAGCGGCTGTGGCTCGGAGCCCCTCCAAATCCACCAGAACTGCATGTGTTCAGCTGGGTATCTCTCGTCGGTCATTCAGAGAATACTGCAGTCTCACCTTGACGTGTTTCCATACAAAATGACAATTAATGTTCTGGACTTCCTGAATGAACATTTTGGGCCCCGTGTGATGTCCCATCGATATCCCGAGCATTTTCAGAGCGGCTGAATCTGGCCACCGCATAGCCCCGATCTCAATCTCTGCGACTTCTTCCTGTGGGGATATTTGAAGGAGACAATCTACCGCCATAAACCAGAAAATGTACAGCAATTGCAAGCGGCCATTGTGACTTTCTTCCGAGGGTTAAGTGAGGACTTGTGTCGTAGAGTGATCGCGAACATGGAGGTTCGTCTCGAAGCTGTTGTAACACCAAGAAGGTGGACATATTGAACATGTCCTGCACACGGAATAACCATGCACATGTCAGTGAATGTTGTAACGCCATTTTGTATTCAATATGTTGTATACTACATTTTCTATAAACAATTTCCAGTGTATGACATTTCGTGCGCCACCCTGTAAGATTGTATACACCCTTAAGGCAGGGTGGCCGCGTGCGATGTAAGTTGGGCTGAGGCAGCTGAAGTAGTGTAGAGTATAAAAACCGTGCGCTTGGTCTGGCTTTATAAGAGAGACCCTGTGTTTACCTTTGAATAATAGGTAATTAAAGGAGGGTAAGCACTGAAAAAAGTAGATACGATGATTTTTCAACTTTTCGATTCAATTAAAAATGTCAATATCCCTTAGTTTTCAAATTTAATAATAATAATAATTGCAGATGCCACCAACACTCTCAACACAGCCTGTGGGGTCATAATTCGCCTGTTTAGTATCACTGCAGTCCGACTCGTTGGCTGAATGGTCAGGGTACTGGCCTTCGGTTCAGAGAGTCCCGGGTTCAATTCCTGGCCGGGTTGGAGATTTTAATCATTTCTGATTAATTCTTCTGGCTCAGACAATGTAGCACACTACCAACCACCACAGAAACATGCAATAGTAATTACTGTACATCCCTCCATATAGGGTTGGCGTCAGAAAGGGCATCCGGCCGTAAAACATTGCCAAATCCACATGTGCGTCGCAGTTCGCACCCATGACCCCACTGGTGTGGGAAAAGCGGTAGGATGATGATAATAATAATAATAATAACAATAGGAAGAAGAAGTATCACTGTAATAGGAAAACCATTTGGATTGGTCTCCAAGAGTTAAAAGAAAACTGATTCACCGTCATCCTCCTCCTTTCTCCTTATCCAGCACCTGCTGGGTTGGGGCATTTATGGCACATCTCCAGCTTCCTCTCTCCTTCTACCGTTCCTCTTGCATCATTTCGTCCCAGTCCAGGTTTCTTCTGCTTGCACTCCTCTTTATTGAATCGATCCACCTTGTTCTAGTTTGCCCTCTCGCTCTCTAAAAGAAAACCAATTATGGAGCTTAATCAGTAAATTAACTTTAAGTAGATCATCATCATCATCATCATCATCATCAATGTCCCACGCCAGTCGCCCGGGTGTGGTTAACAAGCCTCCTCTACTCCTTTCTGTCCTTCCACTTTCCCTGCTCCATTACTTCTGCCACATCCGATCCAGCTTCTCTAATGTCCTTCCAAATCTGATCCATCCACCTTCTTCTTGGTCTTCCAACTGGTCTCTTTCCCTTAACTTCTCTTTCCTATTCCATTCTTGCTACCCATTCCTTTCCCATTCTTTTTACATGTCCGAAAAATCTCAGTCTTACTTTCTGTACTGACAGTTCTATATTTAGCTCATCCCTGATTTTAATATTTAGACTTCTCTTCTTGTCTCTTTAACTGATGTTCTTAAAAATTTCATTTCTGCTGCTTACTTTTTTTTTCTTATTAGTTACCAGCATTTCTAGTCTGTATGTTACAATTGGTATGAAAAACTGTTCATATAATGTTAATTTTGTTCCCTTGGGTACGTTGTCATTCCATAAAAGCTCTCTGACCTGATGATATAATGTTATACCTTTGCTTAGTCTGTTATAATTTTCAGGGTAGATTTCATTACTTTCATTAATAATTTATTAATATGAAATGCGCACAAATGTGCATATAATTATGTAACATAATATGAATTATACTACTGTTCTTTACTGTATTCTCCTAGTGCACACACTAAAATGGTAACGTTCACATATCCTCTGGCACAGCTGCATACACATTGTGGTCTAGGGTCATGGGAAACTTGTCGTGTACATAAGGTGTGGTGAAATCCATGAAAAGCCAATCTGGTCACAGCACTGCGTAAGTCTTTGTTTGCTTTCATTCAGTTATGATCAGTCATTGCATCCGTGCTGTAGAAATCCAACCAAATTTAATTTCTCTTTTGGATTTTACTCTTTAGTAGGGTAACCTCCTGAGGAGTAGATGAAAGGTGTAGTCTTAGTCTCAGATCTTCTATAAGCAAACATTCGTTCATCAGTTCGTCAGTTCAGACACCCAAGACCCTTTTGAGAAATCTGGCTTTAACACTTTCAATAGCGGAAAGATTGGACATTGTTAGTTTTTCCCAGATAAGTTCTATGCCAACACTGGCAACATCTTCGTATGGAAAAGTGTCATGGCAGTTTGAAGGGCTATCTTAGTCGGATCCTTTATATCATACATTCCTCTGATAGCTGCAGCCGCTCTTTCTCTTAAGTGAATTTGGAATGATGAACCGGTCGGTTGTAGAGAGATACCCAGGTATCTGAAGGAGTTTACTACTTTTAGTTCGTTTGATCGATAGAAAAGTTTGTCATTTTCATATACATTTTTCCACCTTTCCTGAATATCATTTGAACCGTGTTGTTCTCATTTACAATCACTTGATTTTCTTCAACCCAGGAACGTAAACTGGTCAAAGTATCTTGAAGAGCCTGTCTGTCATGTGAGTCGATTACAATGTCGTCGGCATATAGACTGGATTTTGGTTTACAATGTACGTGATATCTGCTGTTGCCAATATGAATAAGAGGGGATTTATCGGATCACCTTGTAAGACATCGTTTGTTTGAACTATGGGTGATGATGACATTGCAACATCCATAATTTAAACATTGTTTTGGAAAATATTTCTTATTGAGGCTGTTATCGGGTTCTCATTTCCTACCATGTTTTCCAACTTTGACATTATGACTGACCTATCTACAGTAGTACATCAAAGGCCTTTGTAAAATCAATGAAAATTGCATAGAATTTTCAAGATGGGAGTTTTATAGTGTCAGGTATATTTTCCAGTGAAAGGTGGACAGCATGCAATGTTTCTCTTCCTTTTCTAAAACCAAATTGCGTTTTAGGAAGAAATTCTTCTGTTAAATTGGAGAGTCTCATTGTTAAGATTTTGGAGTAAATTTTGTAGATGTTATTCTCTAAAGCTATACCTTGATATGAATTGAAATCTGCACTATCACCTTTGCCTTTGTGTAACAGAAGTATCTCCGAGTTCCTCCAGGATTTTAGAATTTTACCAGTTTCAAAATGCTACCTAGATATGTAATCTATCTATTCTACATTCTCTAACTGTTCTCCGTCTATGTTCACTTGCCTTCTTTTTTTTTTTTCTCTTTTCCACAATGCATCATTACAGGTTTTTTTTTTTTTTTTTACAATTCCAAACTCCTTCATATTTTCACTCCAAATGTCCAGTCTCCTTTGTACTTCCTTTCCCAAATCACTACCAACTTTATCACTACTGATACCCTCTTTTACACGTTTTATGATTTCATCCATCAATATATTAAACAATAATGGCGACAGTGCACATCCTTGTTTGAGACTTTTTTTTTTTTTTTAAGTAGATATTAGGGTTTTATTTTAGTATATTTAAATTGGGATATCTACTTAACTTTCTCATTTTCAGAGTCTTTGGGACCTGAAACTTCCATGATCATGGTCAGTGCACTGTACTTCAAGGGAATATGGAGTTCTCCATTTGATGCAATGGATAGTTACCAGGGAGACTTTAAAATGACTGATGAATTGAGAAAAAAAGTTGTATTCATGGGACAGAGCAATCATTTTGGATATGCTGAAGATAATAATCTACAATTCTTAAAGATGGATTTTGAGGTAAGACAGTTATAACCATAACATAAGACGGTATATAAAAATTGTTTCCAATTTCTTTATCAACTCAAACTTCTTCTTAGGGAGATTTCCATGTCTGCGTGGTACAACTGTAACTCAGGCTTTGATGGTTTAAGATACGAGTGGGTATGAATTTCGCACGTACACAGATCAGCTGATGTTGCCTTGCACACTTCCCCATCATAGTGGTCTTCCCCTCCTACATCGATGTGGAAAAGTAGCTACCTGTCTCTCTTCTATCTGTCCTGCTCTGCCAGTGTGTTACCTCTCTAGGTCATTCCCCAAAGCTTCCTCTACTGTGTTTATGTATTTCCATTACATTTCTGATGGTAAAATCATAGGCCTGCATAGGACATTTATTTCCAGGTGGCCGATGTAATTACAGTAAGAGACAAATGGCATTGTTGGGCTAAGATATTCTTTGCCTCTGTAAATTTGATTGTAGAGATGGCTAAGCTGGTGGGGAGGTATAATACTTTTATGTGGCTATTACTAGCCTGGAACAGCCCTTGTAAGGCAGACCCTCCAACGAGAGTGGGCGGCATCTGCGGTGTATAGGAAACTGCTTGTTTTTGTGGTGGAGGATAATGTTGAGTGCGGTGTGTGAGTTGCAGGGATGTTGGGGACAGTACATACTCCCAGTCCCCGAGCTAGGGAAATTAACCATTGACAGTTAAAATCTCCGACCCAACCGGGTATCGATCTTGGGGTCCTCAGAACCAAAGGCAACTATGCTGACCATTCAGCCAAGGAGCCGGACGTTGGGGAGGTAATAGCATGACTCAGACCAAAAGCATCGGCCACGAATTTGAAAAACAAAGCTGCTTGTTCTTTAAAGGGCCCTAACATCTAAGGTCATTGGCCCAAAAAAAAAAAAAAAAGCATTCTGTGAGTTGCCAGCATTTAAATTGACATCAAGGGAGATCACGATAGGCATCACGGAATTGGGCTTCATGTCTCTTATCTTCTTTTGTTTTGATTAATGAAGTGTTGCCTGGTTGCACTTCCCCTAAAAACAATAATCACCAACACCAGGCTGAAATAGGAGATCCATGACTTGTAATAAGCTGCTATCTCAGCATTAACCTCTTTCTTAGGTCATCAGTCCAGAGTAATCCTGGTGAGGGTTCCATACATGGGAACTACACTCTAATTAAGGTTTTCCCACTATCGGCAGCCCTGAAGATGGTTTTCCGTGGTTTCCCATTTTCACACCAGGCAAATGCTGGGGCTGTACCTTAATTAAGGCCACGGCCGCTTCCTTTCAACTCCTAGGCCTTTCCTATCCCATCGTCGCCATAAGACCTATCTGTGTCGGTGCGACGTAAAGCCCCTAGCAAAAAAAAAATTAATTAAGGTCTTACCAGCAAATTATACATCCTCTGCTTTACATCCTTAATATAACTCCCAAAAACCCTCCTAAACATGTGAAGAGATATGTAACTTTTAATCACAACATCGCTGATGCTTGTTGTTTAAAGAGGCCTAACATCTGAGATCACCACCTTTGCTGGCAGGACCTAGTGTTTACAGTGTACTATGTCTTCTGGTATAGGTTAGAGCAATTTTGTTACTTTCATAGATCTGTCTCTGTCTTATCCTTGGCTTTGATAATATGAAAGTGACTGAGGTATGAGCGATGCTGGTAATGCCAACCCGTATGCAGCCAGTCCCTGCTATGAATGGTGTGAAAATGTTGCTCATAGGGTCGGTTGGTGTATGCATTTCAGTGGGCTTGGCAGACTGATATGTAATAGAAACTCTGGCTCGGTGAGGAAAGCAATGGGAAACTACCTCACTCCTCATTTCCCTTGTACGCCTCTTCACTGATGCTTAGGCCATCTATGACAGCTGATGGCAGAGCTGTTGAGGATCCCACCAGCGGCATCGCTGACGGACTGAACATACAAAACATCTAAGGTCATCGGCCCACGAAAATCCATATCCCCTGACCACTAACAGCCTCAGATCTAGGTTGAGATTGCAGTTGCTGAGGAAGTTCTTCATTTTAATGAAAGTGTTTATGCACATGCTCGATTCCTGCATCGTTCTCTTGGCTGGGCTCCCACAATTCGTTCAGAATACAACCAGGGTACTTTCACCATTGAACACGCTTGATCCCCTCAGTGCCTGGCACAAATCTTGCCTGGATGGATCTCTGCTTGCTCACGATCATGAACTTGGTCTTTTCTGTGTTCATCTTAAGGTCTCCAGTTGTTGCAAGCAGAGTTGACTCTTTCCAGCAAGACTCGAAGATACTTTGCGCTCTCTACAAGCAGCACGGTATCATCTACATAGCGAATGTTGTTTATACACTTTCCATTAATGCAGGTGCCTTCTGTTGTGGCTATCTCCAATGCTTCATCCAGCACAGTGCATGAATGTCTCGTCATTTGAGCTGAAGGCCTGGCCAGTGCTCGTATGAATATCATGTTAAATGAGTTGAGTGGGTTGAAATACCATGGACAACAAGAGTAACTATTGAAGAAGTCCTGAAATATGTGAACAGAGATTGAGAACTGCCTGTTACAGTTGAAAAAGAAAGACTGCATTCCCCAGAAACATGAAGAATTCCAAATATTACCCTATCTTCACTCTGCCTCCATTTGATATCACATTGATGGTGTACAGGTCAACTGGCATAAGCCACAAAAAGCAAATTTTTCAACAGAGATAAAAAACAGTTTGCACCTTACTACAGACACTGATCTGTCTTAATTATTGTTTATTTGAATTCTATAATGTATCTATAATGTATTGTACACTAATAAATATTTGTATATTATATGACAAAAATACTATTACTGAATTATGTACTTTATTTTAGTGACAACTAAATCAGACACACTCATCAAAACAAAGACAAACACTGTGTTACGCCAGCTGGCTTGCGCAGGATTGTGAGGTCGAGAGACTTAGCCGTCACAAGTATAGTGGCTTCGCTTACGCCAATTGACTGGTACAACCTACTATTAATTGTGCGTTACGACTAGTTGGTTACGTCAAGCGGCTTGCCTGACCTTGACATGTGCGGGGTTATAGGACTTGTTTTTTTTTTTTTTTTTTTGCATTAAAGGAAGGTGTTGAGGGTTACGCTAATTTACCAGAATGTGCGTTACAATGTTAACTACTTGATTCACACATAACCTCAATTTGAAAATTCAGGAGGGTTATGCCAATTGGCCTGTACACCATCGACATACAGATCCTAACTACCCCAGCAGTGATCAGTTGGCTAAGTAAGTCAATCACTGTCTCCATACACTGCACTTTGAATTCCCTACTTGCTGAAATCAGGAGCATGTCAAATGTATCAATGCACATCTGTACTACTAGTCGTAGTTGATCTCCCACAGGTGTAAACTACAGTGAGTTCCTCTCATTGGTTGGCCGGCAGACGCGCCCAGCTTATCTGCCTCCCATTGACTCATCACTCCCCGCACCACGACATAGCTACAAGGACAGCACTTTGCTCACTTTAGCCATGCAAGACAGAATATAACGATTAAAGTGAGCGTTTCGCAATGTCCAATTACAAAAATGTACCTGCTTATCATGATCACGTGAATGCAGTTCGTATACTACAGTTACCTTGTATGGTATCAATTGTAACATTTTTGTAGCCTGCAAAACCCCAGCTTCTTGTCCAAGTTGTCTTAGGGATTTTGTAGATTCTTCTGTTATTTCATTTACTTTTTCCTCAATAAGTACACATTGTTAAAACACTTCACTTCTTATCGAGTAAAGAAACCGTCCCTCTCAATATGTTTCCATGTTTCTGCACGGTCTCTCTATGTGGAGGGCGTACACCTGGAAATTGTGTTACAAATTTACTAACGACTTCCCTGCAAGACTCTGTTTCCTCATAATTATCATACATAAATACCCTTTCTTCTACCGTGTACACATGTGGAGGCATTATGTGAATTATACCCCGAAGTAACATTTCACAACTTAAGAACAGTTGGAGCGACTGATCAACACTTAATGCAATACCTGTGACAAATCCTACATTGGGCAGACTGGAAGAAACTTCAATATAAATACCATGAGCACACTAACGCAATAAAACACAATAAGTTTTCAGCTATCGGCCAACACATGCAAGATTATAACCATAATTTTACCAATATCGAACAGGACAGGAACATCCTTAAATTAGCAAATAAGGGTTCTTTACTCAACATAATGCAAAATTACTACATAGGCCTACACCTAGACCAATATTTTAATGCCAATTACAATATTAATGAAATCTCAGAGAAACCCAAAATCCTTTTTGATTTATTTATCATTTTCCTCAGAAACAATAATTCAGCCAACCAGAATTCAATCCTAAGTTTAATTAAAGGTACTTTTCTGAAACAATTACCCTTTCTCCCACACTCTTCAGCTACGCCTTAAATTCCCCCTCCTCCCCTTCCAACACCCCCCCCCCCCTCCCAAGCCACCTCCACTCTACCCAACCCGCATGCGCCTGCCTTCCTCCCCTCCCATATTTCTCCTTCCGCCACCAGTCGCACACTATCAGCAAAGCTACACACACACCACAGCGCAAGGTGAGTGTCCATTCTCTTTGTGGTAATCTTTTCCTCTTTCCGTGTACTTTGCATTTTACTGGTTTTTCTCAATTTTAAATAGGTCCAAATTGTTTTCCACTATAAACTGAGATTTCCACCAATTAATATCACCATGCTACTTCTCAAGAAAAATTCAAAAACTTCATATTAAGTTTGCACAATTCCAACAATCAACCATGCAGCCCTATCAACATAGCTTGGTTACTTAATACACCAAGTACCAAATTCTGCGCTTAAGCTAATACAGTGTATAGTCAACTCTTCTTCTAAAGAGTATCAACTACACATTTTGTTACTCAGACATTGTACATACTTGTATATTTTTATATATGTGTCAATTTACATTGTGTTCATTCTTAGTACCATAGCACTTGGTCCACAACCGTTATGTATTACCAGGACCTATTGAATTCCATGAGTCTTAAATCATACTGAAATTTTTAACCTACAACACAGAACATCTCATTTGTACTTTTATTCCAGACCTTTTAGCATGTTTAGTGTACTTGTATTATTTATTGTTTACCTATGTCACACATAATATTTCACTTTCATTTGCAACATTTTGAGCGCCATAGCCCTTGCCTAATTCAACCACACTTCATATTGTAAATTATATATTCATAAGATTCTTACTGCTTATAAACATGTTTTACGATTTTGTCAAATATTGTGTATGTTTAATATGGCTGATGATGACCCCCAAGTAGGGTTGAAACTAGTCCCATGTAATGCAAATAACATTGTAAATACAACTTAGTATTGAATACGAGGACGGTTTGAAAAGTTCTCGGAATCACCGCTAGATGTCAGTGCTAGAGCAACAAGGTTCCTGCGCAATAATCACACATCCTTTGTGAGTGAACATGTGGCGCGTCAGTGCTCTAGCTTCAGGAGTGTGGTAGTGATGACTCTTTGTTGTTGTTCCTACGTAGTGATTTGTGACATTGGAAAAAACTGAGATTCGAGCAGTGATTAAATACTTTGTAAAGAAAGGTATGAAAGCAAAGGAAATTCATACCGACTTTCAGAACACACTGGGGGACTCTGCTCCTTCATTTTCGACTGTTGCCAAGTGGACCAGCGAGTTTAAATTTGGTCGGAAGATCCGTGTAGTGGACGGCCAAAAAGTGTTACGACCCCAGAATTTATCGCAAAAGTGCATAAAATGGTCATGGAGGATTGTTGACTGAAAGTGCGGGAGATTGCTGAAGCTGTAGGGTTGTCTTCTGAATGGGTATATTATATTTTAACCGAAGAATTGGGTATGAAAAAATTATCCTCAAGATGGGTGCCGCGGCTCTTGACATTGGACAATAAACGCACCAGATTGGAAATGTCCGAACAAAGTCTGGCCCGTTTTCAGTGCAACCAACAAGATTTTTTGCGCCGGTTTGTGACTACAGATGAAACATGGATCCACTACTATACCTCAGAGACAAAACAGCAGTCAAAGCAGTGGAAACATGCTGATTCACCACCACCAAAGAAAGTAAAGGCAGTGCGTTCGACCGGAAAGGTCATGGCCTCAGTTTTCTGGGATGCAAAAGGCATTCTGCTGATAGATTATCTTCCTACTGACCAAACAATTATGGGGCAATACTATGCAAACCTCCTAGACCAACTACAGGAAAAGATATGCGAAACAAGGCCTGGTTTGGCAAGGAAAAATTTGGTCATCTTTCATCAGGACAACGCTCCGCCGCACACAAGTGTTATTGCCATGGCAAAACTTCATGAACTGGGGTACGAATTGTTGCCACATCCACCTTATTCACCTGATTTGGCACCATCAGACTTTCATCTATTCCCGAAAATTAAAATTTTCCTTGGTGGATGGAGATTTTCTACAAGGGAAGAACTGACAGCCGAATTGGAGAGGTATTTTGCAGGCCTGGAGGAATCTCATTTTCGAGATGGGATCAAGGCATTGGAACATCGCTGGACCAAATGTATTAGTCTACAGGGAGACTATGTTGAAAACTAAAAGCAGTTCCACCGAGATAAAATACTTAATTCTAGTACATTCCGAGAACTTTTCAAAGTACCTACGTAGGTGGAAAACTTTCCTGTGTATAATTTACATGTTTTAAGCATGGACCAGAACTGCGAAGTGCGGGCATTCGCGTGCTATTGCTGCGCTGTGTAACAGGAAATTATGAGACAATGGGAGGCAAATAAGCTGAGCGCACCTGCCGACCAACCAGTGAGAGAAACTCACTGTAGTACTACCTGCACCAGGTCTCTCCGGAGGCCATACAATATCACATCCCATCACATCACATCACTAATCACAGTGCTTGATTTAATACTGCCCTTACCAGAATCAAAAGCAATTGAACCATTGCCCTGTTTTTCTCTAGGATGGCTACAGTATGCTGGTTGTACTGCCAAAAGAAGTAGGTGGCTTAAGACAGCTTGAAGATGTTCTCATAAATTTGAAGTGGAAAGAAATTGAAGACTCCATACAGCCAATGACAATGTCTGTGAGATTTCCTAAATTCAACATAGAGTCAAAATTTCACCTTGTACCTCTACTCCAAAAGGTAAGCATTTTCTTCTTCCAACAAATGATTAAAAACTTTACGCCCACATTGTCATCGATACCAGCTAGCTGCAATCATTACTCTGTAGTATACAAAAAAGCATGTTAAGTAATGAAAATTTCAGTTACTACTGATCTGCATTTAGGGCAGTTGGCTAGGTTGCAGATCCCCTATCTGTTGTTTTCCTAGCCTTTTCTTAAATGAATACAAAGAAATTTGAAATTTATTGAACATCTCTCTTGGTAAGTTATCCCAATCCCTAACTCCCCTTCCTCTTGAATTCCCTGTCCTCTTGATTTCCAGCTTTATATTCATATTGTGATCTTTCCTACTTTTAAAGATACCACTCAAATTATTCTTCTACTGATGTCATTCCATGCCATCTGTCCACTGACAGCTCAGTGCATAACACTTATAAGATATAACAAAGATATTTTTAATGTTCCGCCTATTCAATACAACACACTGTTCTGTGGTTACATTTATAAAACAGCTATATACATAGATGAATGGTATATGTTTCACCCTTACTAGAGGGCATCCTCAGCCAAACCTTCAAGACACATTCCTGACATGTTGAAGAAGAAAATATATATTAGGCTTATATTCCTTATGTCAATGTTAGAACTCATGTTCTGCAATGCTAATAGTACAATAATCATGGGAAATACACAGGAATATAATGTACCAGTATACTTCACTGGAATAAACTTTCCTAAACCCAAACTGCCTTCTATCAAACAAGTTAGTAATTTCACAGATGCATCTAATAAATAAATAAATAAATAAATAAATAAATAAATAAATAAATAAATAAATAAATAAATAAATAAATAAATACAGACATTCATACATGAATAAATAAATTAATTAATTAATTAATTAATTAAATAAATAATTTTTTTGCTAGTTGTTTTACGTCGCACCGACACAGATAGGTCTTACGGCGACGATGGGACAGGAAAGGGCTAGGAGTGGGAAGGAAGCAGCTGTGGCCTTAATTAAGGTACAGCCCCAGCATTTGCTTGGTGTGAAAATGGGAAACCATGGAAAACCATTTTCAGGGCTGCCGACAGTGGGGTTCAAACCTACTATCTCCCGAATACTGGATACTGGCCGCACTTAAGTGACTGCAGCTATCGAGCTCGGTAAATAAATAAATAAATAAATAAATAAATAAATAAATAAATAAATAAATAAATAAATAAATAAATCAATCACAAACATGGTCAGAAAACGCCAACTAATGTTCTATGAGCACCTCGATAGAATGGACAGCAGCAGACACACACAGGGGATTTTTGATGTAGCTAAAAGCTCAATAAAGAAAAACAATTGGCTGAAAGAAATATGAAAAGATCTAGAACAAGCAGATATCAACACTGCAATGATAAATGAAAGAAACATATTCGGAAATAAAATTATGAATGAGAAATTTGAAGTAAACGAGAATTTTAAAAACCAGGGAAAGTATGGACTGAACAAAGGGAACAAGAACACAGTCAAAGAATGAAGAGAATTCGGGAAGAGAAAAGGAAAAAACAAGACAACATTGAATAATCATGTAACATTCAAGTTCTACCACTGTAATAATAATAATAATAATAATAATAATAATAATAATAATAATAATAATAATAAAGCAGGACTTAAAAGAAATGAACATCACAGAAGATATCATCAGGGATCGCAAGGCTTTTGGGAATCTGGTTGCAAAGCACACGTTCAGGGAAAAGGCTAAAAGAACCACAGGGAAACAATGGACGGAAGAACGCAAGAAACAGCATAGCGAGTTCATGAAGAGATTTTGGGAGGAGAAGAAGAAAGGAAAACCATCATCAAGCTAACAAGTTCCAAAACGCTCTGTAAATGGGCATAATGAAAAAAAAAAATATATAAATAATAATAATTGTACCGGGCGGTACACCTCCACGCTGCTAATTCAAATATTGCTTCAGTTGAAACTCCTCTACAAGAGAAAGCCTGAACTTTAACAAACTGAATTAACTCAACGGTTTTTCAGAAGATGTCACTACTGTAAATTTGGTAATTTTGAAGTGTTCTGAACTGTGTCTATTTCGATTTGTGTTTGTTTGCTCCGTATCAAGAAGTGTGAACATTCTCTAACAGATGTCTCTACCAAAAAAGACTATGGTAATACACTCTGGCGCAATGGAATGAACTCTCTTGAAGACATTTTGTATTCTTAAGTTTTGTCTTTACTAAATTTTGTTCTTTTATTTTGGGGTTGGCAATATTAATCTTTCTGTCCGCCAGTTTTGAACTCAGCCAATCCCGAATTTCCTTAATTAATTTTTGACCAATACTGTCTTTCTTCTTCGATGTTGATGCATAACTTTTAGCGACCCAATAAAATTGAGAGGGTGTGTCTACTCATTCTTGAAAGGTCTCGAATTCTCCACGAGGGTATAAAAACTGCTGATTTTCTTGTCTTGGGGCCACTTCAGTAACATCTTTCCTAGTGTGTGAATATGTAGCAGGGGGCAGGAAGCGCCTCTTTCTTCAAGCAGCAGTTCATCTACAAGGTAATGGCCTGTTAACATCTTTATTTCTTGCTAGCTCAGCAGTTTAACTCTCGGGGAGGGTTCGAAACCTTTAGTATGTAACCTACTTTTTTTAAATGTAAAGTCTTTTCTGTCTATCTATAAATTACAAATCTGTAAAGCGGGGATAGAGAGTGCTTCACCCTCTCGAACTCCCCTTCATTTTTGAAAAAGGAGGTGACTACGTTTTCATAACCGTTCTTCTCTTCTTTAATGTAGTAAAGTTTTCTCAGACGTGTCACCTCACTAGCTTGGGATTAGCCCCTGTATGATCGGCCTAGCGCCACATAGGTTTTAGACAAACTTGGTGTAGGAGTGCAAGTTATCGCCTCCATTCATTTTGTATTTTGGGCCATTTACTTAACCCGTTTTGTTTTCCTTCCTGCGAAGGCCCAGTAGATTGGGTATTAGTTACCCCTGTTTCCTTGTGTGCCTGAAGGGCAGATAGAAACGAAGTTTGTTGTAGCCTTTGATAGGCTTGTAAAATTGAGAGCGGGTCTGCTCTTTTTCTTAACATTGTAATTAGGAGCAAGTGCTCCTCGTACTTTGGGGTTTTCTGCCCTTCAGCAATTGCGGTTGTGAGCTGAGAGCTCAGGAATTAGACTTGGGGCTCGAAGCCCAAATCTTGTAACAAACTGTAATTTGTTAATTTGTTGATCTGCTACTTGGTACCTGTTATACTCTGTTAATTGTTGATTTTGAAAAGAAAATATAACCTTTGTTAAAGTTTTAAATTAACTTTAATTTTGTAGTTGAGACCTCTTCCAGCCCGCACCTTCTTTCACCTCTAACTAGCACGGATATCTCCGTAATTTTTTTTTTAAGTTCCGTTTGGGCCTGCTATGGACCACGTGGTTCTTATCTCTAGCAGCTTTCTTCTTTGACCAGTTACTCCTTCATTCTTGCACTGTGAATGTCTTTTCGCTCCTGAGTCCATTTCACACCTCCTCCCGGACGTACTGTTTTTTTCTGTTAGTGACTGGAGAGAGTTTGATGTTCTGATCAACGTTCTGTACCTATTCCTGTCATAAATTTCACTGGGAGCAATGTCCAATTCTTGAAGGTCTTTTCTGACGAGTCTTGCCCACTTGGCATTAGTCGCTTTCCCTCTAGAGATGGTGTGGAAGATTCTGGAGGTGAGCCTCTGATTGTCCATTCTCATGACATGACCGTAGAAGTTCAATCTCCTCTTCCTCATAGATGTTGTAATGCTCTCCAATTGTTGGTACAGTTCGTTGTTGTGCCTGATTCTGTACTTGCCTTCTTCTTTAATGGGGCCCATGATTTTTCTCAGGATCTTCCTTTCCTTCAGCTCCAGTTTTCTAAGTTTTACCATGTTTAGGCATTCTGAGGCGTATAGTACTGACGGTCTCACTACAGTAGTGTAATGCCTGATTTTGAGGTTAAGGGAGAGGGATTTGGATTTGTACATACTCTTACATAGGTGGTAGGCATTTTCCAATTTGATGCATCTGCTGTTCATGGCCTGATCTTCATTCATGTTTGGGGTTATCCATTCTCCTAGGTATTTGAAGGAGTTAGTCCTTTGTACTGTTTTGTCCCCCAGTGGGATTGATTTGGGTGCATCTTTGATGTTGGTGATAAACTGTGTTTTGTTGATGGCGATCTTCAGCCCTACTTTAGCTGCTATGTGGTCGAGAGAGGATAGTTGATGGATAGCTTCCTCCACACTGGATGCCAGGAGTGTAAGGTCGTCTGCGAAGGCTAAACAGTTGACTGTTAACTTGTCTTTCTTGTAGCCAATTCTCAATCCAGAGTCATCCTGTAGCATTTTCGTCCACTCACGAATGACTTTTTCAAGTAGGCAATTAAAGAGGATTGGAGATAAGCCATCCCCTTGTCTAACACCTGTTTTGATCTCAAATCTCTGGGACAGTTTCCCTCTGAATTTGATTTTGGCAGTAGTGTTGGTAAGAGTTGCTTTCACTAGATTCAAGGTTTTCTTATCTAGTCCCAGTTCAGCGAGTGCCTGGAAGAGTGACTCTTTATCTACTGAATCGTAAGCCTTCTGAAAGTCAACAAATGTTGCCACGTAGGGTGAGGCGCTTAGGTTTTTGTAAGTGATGATGGTTTTGAGGTTCAGGATTTGTTCGGCGCATGACCTTGACTTGCGAAACCCAGCCTGGTACTCTCCAATGCAGGAGTCTAGTTGAGCCTCTACTCTTGTGAGTAATACTTTGGAGAGTATCTTATACGTCACTGATACAAGGGAAATCCCTCTGTAGTTGTTGAGATCTGATTTGTCGCCTTTTTTGTGTAACGGGTGGATGATAGCTGAGGTCCAGTCGCTAGGTAACGCTTCTGTCACCCAGATGTTTGATATGATTTCATGGATACTTTGGATTGACTCCTCATCAGCGTATTTCCAGAGCTCTGCTATGATTCCATCCTCGCCCGCTGCTTTGTTACATTTCAATTCTGAAATGGCTTTCTTGATCTCCCCCTTTGTTGCTGGGAGAGAGTCCGACTTAGTAACATTCTGACTTAGTAACATTCTGAGGTTCGAAATGCAGTTTCTCCTTGGGTTCCCTTGAATTTAGAAGGTTGTTGAAATACTCTGCTAGAACTGTGGTGCACTCTTCATTGTTCATTTTCAGATTTCCGTCAGCTCCCCGAAGGTGAAGTGTAGGGGCTGAGTAGGGTGTTATTTGAGATTTAAAAGTTTGGTAGAAGTCTCTAGTGTTGTTTCTTTGAAAATCCCTCTCTGCTTGTTCAATGATATTTTTATTGTACTGCCTCTTGGTGTTCCTGATAATTTTAGTAGCAGTTTTCCTAACTTCTAAGAAGTTTTTATGGTTTTCCAGACTTTTGTTACGGTTCCATTTTAGCCATGCTTACTTTCTCTCTTCTATTGCTTTGTCACAAGTAGTTGTCCACCATGGATGTTTGTTCTTTCTGACTGCCGGGATGGTGGTTGTCGCTGCATCTATTAGTGCCTTCTGTAGTTGGGGCCAATCTTTTTTGTCTTTGTTTTTAGCCAGGGTCTCGGTGAAGTTATTGTTATCTTTCAGCCTGGCTGGATTGAACCTTGGAATTCGCGACTTGATGCAGTGGTTTTCCCTGCTTCTTTTAAGAGGGATGAAATTTGTTTTGATCAAAGAAAGATAGTGGTCGGAATCAATGTTTGCACTTCTCAATACTTTGACATTCAGCACTTCTTTGCTGTTGCTTCTACTGATGGCTACGTGGTCCAGCTGGAATTCCCCAAGCATTGGGTTAGGACATCTCCAAGTCATGGCTTTCCTAGGAAGGCGTTTGAAAGCTGTAGATATGAGGACTAAGTTGTAATTTCTGCACAGGTCAATCAGCCTTTCTCCATTCCTGTTGGTCCTCTTGTGGGCTGGGTAATCTCCAACTATGTTCTTGAATTTTCTCTCTTTGCCAATCTGGGCGTTAAAGTCTCCCATTAAAATAGTTATGTGGTGTTTTGGGATCCGGTCCATTGTCTCTTCGAGTACCCTCCAAAAGGTTTCCACATTTTCAATATCTTTCCTGTTGGTGTCATTAGTAGGTGCATGGAAGTTAACAACTGTGTATGCTTTGTTGAGAGTTTTAAAAGCTATAGTGGACGTTCTTCCATTTGGAGATGAAAAGGAGATGATGGAGTTGATCATTTTGCTGCTGACTATGAAGCCTGTCCCCAAGTGAGGCACATTCTTCATCACTCTTTCACCGGGTTACCCTTTGTAGATCCGATAACCTTGTGATTAGAGATGGGCACTATAGACTGATAACTATCGAACTAGTCGATAGTTTAAACTATCGTAATAGTCGACTACTTTAAAAAACAAGTCGACTGAATTCAGTCGCATTCCCGCCACGTATCTTTCCATGTTTCACTGTCCAGTCAGCACAAAACAAGTCGACTGAATTCAGTCGCATTCCCGCCACGGATCTCTCCACGTTTCACTGTCCAGTCAGCACAAAACAAATCGACTGAATTCAGTCGCATTCCCGCCACGGATCTCTCCACGTTTCACTGTCCAGTCAGCACAAAACAAGTCGACAGAATTCAGTCGCATTCCCGCCACGGATCTTTCCACGTTTCACTGTCCAGTGAGCACAAACAAGTCGACTGAATTCAGTCGTATTCCCGCCACACATCTCTCCACGTTTCACTGTCCAGTGAGCACAAAACAAGTCGACTGAATTCAGTCGCACTCAAGTCACAGCAACATGGAAGCGAATGGAACTATCGGTTTATGGTCACTTCGGATATGTAATATATAATTATATTAACTTCATATGTACGTACCTACTATATATGGCGATTTTCTCTTGTCGTTTATATGCTCTTTATTTCGTTGCATATTTGTTTATGTTAATCACGTTAAGCCCTATTCATATATAAGGCATAACTATAATAATAATAATAATAATAATAATAATAATAATAATAATAATAATAATAATAATAATAATAATAATAATAATAATAATAATAATAATAATAATAATAATAATAATAATGATCTGAATAACTATAATAATCTAGAAAATACGGTAGTATTGTGTTTGGCTGTTCTCATATACAGTATATCTTGATTGTGTACCGGTACTACAGCAACGCGTTTTACATATTATTATTGTTAGCATTGTACGGGAATAGAGCCTCATTGTCGTCTCTCTACGTTTCACTGTCCATTTAGCACCAAGAAAGGCCATTCGTATGATGTTGGTTCGTATTAAGGGCATCTCTCTATCTATTAGCCCCATGTACGAACGAGTGCGTAAATCGGATTTTAATGGGTGTCTATACAAGTGATTTCTAATTATTGGTAAATTACGTTAAAATGAGTCGAATTCGTAAAAGTACGACTCTCCACTTTTGATACGGAGATTTTCGACTGGAAACATTCGAATGTTTTTCATGGACTGACTACTTGCGTTATATGAATACTTTCATTCGACTGTTCAGTCTTCTCCACAGGAAGTAATGAATACTTTTGTTCGACTGAAAACATTCGACTATTTAGTCGATAGTTCGAAGGGACTATCGCCCGACTAGTCAATAGCGGTTTTCAGTCGATAGTGCCCATCTCTACTTGTGATTCTTTCACTTCTTGATCGAGGAATCTGGTCTCTTGCACAGCTGTTATCAGGATGTTGTGTTCAGTTAAAACATCTAGCGTATGTTTTAGTTTTCCTGTCTCTAGGAGGGAGTTGATGTTGATGGTCGCCAAGAACTTAAAACGTTTCTTCGTCTCACATGAAGGTGCAAGCTCCCCAGAATCCAAAGGCTTGCTTGCCCCATCAAAACTGGGGGTGGATTTTATACCACCTGGGGTAGTTTTTCCGTTGGTCGTTTTCTCCATGTTGCGAGAGTTAAGAAAAAAGTTTAGGGTGGTTACCCGCAGGTAACAATTTGTTAACTGTCAAGGTTGTAAGCCTTGAAGCCCCCAGCACTGATCTGTTCACCGACCCAACTTCCCGCTGGGATTGGTACCCAACCTTCCACTGGGTTGCTCGGCTTAGCAGGGGCACCTCTTGCAGGTTATGTGCTGGAGTTGGAGTGAAAGAGGCTAGTTGGATTCTCTTGCTGAATCCAATATCTTCATGTTGCAGATGATTGGCAACAACGCATTTCACTCCCATTTGCCAGAGTCATAATGACTCCTCCCAGGTTGATTCCCAGGACCCATCTCCGTAATAATAATAATAATAATAATAATAATAATAATAATAATAATAATAATAATAATAATAATAATAATAATAGAGTCACCACATAGCTAGACTCACAGTTAGGTAAATACCAAGCTGGTTTCCGTAAGACTAGATCTTGTCCAGAACAGATACACAATCTTAAGACAGTTCTCAGTTACAAAAGCCAAGGTGGACATCCCTGGGTGGTGGTCCTAGCAGATTTTCAGAAAGCTTATGACTCTGTAGACTTAGACACCCTTTTCTCCATACTATGGGAACTTGGTCAGGATGGGAAGACCCTACGATTAGTTCAAGCCACTCTGAGGAACACGATCCAAGGTCAGATTCAGAGATGAACTATCCAAAAGCTTTCCAGTCAGAGCAGGAGTTAGACAGAGTGATGGTCTCTCCTGCATTCTCTTCAACTGTGTCCTGGAAAAGATCATTCGGGAATGGAGAACGATGCTACCACCGGGAGCTGGACAGAAGCTTGGGTACAAGAGAGACAACCTCATTGTTCCGTGCCTAGCCTTTGCCGATGACCTCATTCTACTGGCAAACAATATAAAGGAGGCTATCTACAACTTACGGAGTCTTTATAGTGAAGCGGTTAAGACTGGTCTGAAGATCAGCATCCAGAAGACTGAATTTATGACGAACATCAAGGAGGCCCCTTCTACAATTCCTCTCACAGACGCTACCATACGAAAAGTACCTGCAGTTAAGTACTTGGGAGAATGGATCTTTGTGAATCAGAGCAAAAACCTAGCCATAGATGCCAGATGTACCAAGTTTGAATGGGCTTATCACTTGTGTCGTAGTATCTATTCATCTAAGTGCCTCTCCAAGAACCTTAAACTCAGACACTACAACTCGGTCATCAAACCATCTGTTCTGTATGCTTCCGAGTGCCTTGTAATGGCTAGGAAGGGCCCACTCAGAAAGCTGGAGTTAAAAGAGAGGAAGATCCTGAGGAGGATATTAGGACCAATTAGAGAGGAAGGAGGCATTTACAGAATCCGCCATAATGATGAACTGTATGAACACCAGGAGGATATCGTCACGTGTACAAGGAAAAGGCGCCTGACCTTTTATGGACACTTGACCCGTCTGGATTCCGAAACACACAGTAACAGGAAGAGGCAAGGCTTCTAAGAACAAATGGATCATGACAGTTGTCAGATATGGAACAACTAGGTATCCCACTGGGACAAACTCATGACTGAATACTATTACGTCAAGCCATCTGACACGGAGTTTTCCCAACGTCCCTTACAAGTAAGAAGACTACAGGAACTAAGTGAACAGAGCAGAGAAAGCAGGCTCATAGTCAGCAAATAAAGGAGTATTGGAAAAAGAAGAAAGCAACAACTTTACTGAAGAGTAGATACGAGCCCTGTGGTCCTCAGTAGGCCTGAACGACAAATAATAATAATAATAATAATAATAATAATAATAATAATAATAATAATAATAATAATAATAATAATAATAATAATAATAATAATAATAATAATAATAAACAGCCCTGAAAATGGTTTTCCGTGGTTTCCCATTTTCACACCAGGCAAATGCTGGGGCTGTACCTTAATTAAGGCCACGGCCGCTTCCTTCCCACTCCTAGCCCTTCCCTGTCCCATCGTCGCCATAAGACCTATCTGTGTCGGTGCAACGTAAAGCAAATAGTAAAAAAATAATAATAATAATAAGGTACGGAAGTATTTTGCGCGAAGGCAGGTCCGAACCTCCGCACAGGGGTGCCTGAACCAGAGTTTACATACGGTAGGGTGGCCAGTTCCCTTCCACTCCTCCATTCCCTTACCCCCCACCAACAGCATGTGGAAACCCAATAATAATAATAATAATAATAATAATAATAATAATAATAATAATAATAATAATAATGATAATAATAATAATAATAATAATAATAATAATAATAATAATAATAATAATAATAATAATAATAATAATAATAATAATAATAATAATAATAATAATAATAATAATAACTGTTGAATGGGGAGAGAAGGAGCACTGTCTAGATGTATGTTAAATGAAATTAAACATCATTTTGAGAGTATTAACTGTACACGGAACTTGAATTTTTAGTTTCAATTTCATCAGCAAAAGGCAATCTCATTATTATAATTGTTAAAAAGTGTTTGTGTTTAAACTGTATTAACTTATATTATTGTAACAATAGTGTATTAAGTAAGCATTTGATGTTTTATTTATTTCCAATCGAAACGACCGTACGCAACTCCTGACGTTACACTCGGCACGCGACCCCTCACGGGTTAAAAAAAGATTGATTTGTGCAACTATCGCCACTAATGACTATTAACCGGTGGCCCCTTCAGAGTCGTTACAACTGGTTTCAAATTTATTTTTAATTTTAAACAATTATTTATTTTTTGTGATGTGAGCTCCTAGCCTAGGGTCATATATTATACCTAGGTGTTCAGGATTTGAACCAGCCTGTTCTCTACTCGGAGCCTGATCTACATTGGATTGAGATTTAACCAGCTTCCATCAGGTTTTCCTAGATTGTAATCTCTCTGGATTCGAAGCATTCGAGGTCTGAGATATGGACAATTATGAATTCTTTTTGCAGAGCTATTTCCTTTAAATGTCAGAAGGATGAATGCTTCACAGCCATTTCAATGATATGCATAATATGATGGTACTCAGTACTATCCTCATTGTTTCATACAGCTGGATGTCAACTTTTATAGTCTGTACGCTGTTACGCTACACAAGACTGCAGCATTCTACAACTGGATATACTAAGTCAAGAGTGGCTGTTTGTAGAACCATTGGGATTGTTCCCCAACCTTTACCAGAGTCGCTGTTACTCTGACAAGTGAATTTTACCAATCACAGCTTGCTTCAATTCAGCCTCAGCTTGACTAATGCTAGCCCTGCTGCGGGTGGGGGTGGTATCCCCTGCCTGCCGTAAAAGGCAACTAAAAGGGGCACCAAGGACTCTGAACTGGGGAGTATGAGTTGGTGACCATGGAGCCCTTAGCTGAGTCCTGGCATTGCTTCCACTTACTTGTGCCAGGCTCCCCACTTTCATCTATCCTATCTGACCTGCCTTGGTCAACTCTTGTTCTTTTCAACCCGACAATATTAGGTTGCGAATCCTAGGGAATCTTTCGTTTTCACACCTTTTGTGGCCCTTATCTTTCTTTGGCTGATATCTTCATTTTTCAAAGTATGAGATCCCTTCCATTTTTCTCTCCGATTAATGTTAACCAGAGGTAGAAAACTATCAACAGTGCTATCGATAATATCGATAGCTCTACTACCATCTGATATCGATAGTCAGTTGCCTACTATCGATAGTCAACGATAGGTTTTTCCCCCCTCATTGGCTTATTTTATTCCCTAACAGAAATTGTACCGCTGCTTGCAGTTAAGTGGTGAGGAGTTTGTTCCAATTCAAAGGTGTGCATTTAAGTATCTCTGTGCACCTGTGACTTCAGTGCCAGCAGAAAGACTATTTAGCATTTTGGAAGGTGGGATTCTCCATTCAACCTAATCTTAGTTGAGTTGGTGCCAATACGGGACAAAAAATGAGATTTATAAGTTGTCAGAGATTGTATGTTGGCGAGAAAAGATAAGGCACATTTTAGGTCAAAGACTTAATGAAAACAACTGAAAACTCTCCTGCCAGCTGTTGAGAATGCTGTAAAAGATTTTTCCAAATATATTAAAATACCCAAGAAAATGTCGGGTGATCGCAAAGTGAACACTGCAGCTGAACAAGAATTTCTCAGGAGGTCACGTTATGGGCAAGCGCGTGCAGCCCAAGAATGTCTCTGACGTGCCACTGAAGAGATTTATGAGTGATTCCAATTTGAATTTCAGAAATTACATACTATGAAATTGTTGTGCTTTGTAATGATTTTTTGTAGATTGTGTTCAATAAATGTTCTATTTTCAGGCATAATGCTATGATTCGTTCCACTTTTTGAAAACATCGATTTTTTTAAATGCTGTTTGTTCGGAGCGTCGACCTATAGAGATCTTTTACCCCTACTTGCACTATGTGATATGAACTTGCATGTAATTGGAATGGAGGAAATGTAGAGTGTTGAATGTGAGGAAAGGAACGTTAAGGACGACACAAACACCCAGTCCCCAGGCCAGGGATATTAATCATTTACAATTAAACACTCCTGACCCAGCCAGGAATCGAACCCAGGCCACCGGGTGACAGGCGGACGCGTTGCCCCCTACACCGCGGGGCTGGACAAACTATCGATTACTATCGATATTAGAGCTTATAATATCGGAAAATATTGCGCCGTCCCCGCTCCCTGAGAGGACGCATAAGATCCAGGCTAGCTTAACTACGATCCTTTTTGACTAACATAATCTATCATTTGGGCTATGAGTTCCGAATATGAGAAAGACATGCCATACAGAGCCAAAGAAGTCTTAATTTACACATAGATACAACTTTCATACCTTACTTATTGAATTTCTTACGCTACCAAGATGTTGCAGCATTCATCCACTTAAATCTTAAGTCTCTACACTACGGTACACATTGAAAGAATGGTTTAAGTTTTACATATCTTGTTTACTATATACTTGTTTCAATCCAAAGGTTGAATATTATGCTATCCTCCCTAAAGAATTTCTAATAGAGGAAACTGCATGATCATCTTATCATACCATCCATCTGTGGCGAGCATGGCCTTAATTTGTTAAATCAATCTACTTCTTCTACCCGAATGCATAATCAATCATTTTACTTCCTCTCTTAGCCTCTCTCCTTACCAATATTCAGTTAATGTATCCACATTTCTGGCGTAAGGAGAAATCGAAGAAATGTCAGTATCGGGTAAAAATACATGCAAGCGACGTTCACCTTGAATCTGCCGGTGATTGACACGTCCGGCACCACTATGCATTATATAAGAAATGCTATCTGAGTTAGCCTCCTTTTTAAAAAAAAATGAATCTATTGAAATTTATTGCACTAGGTGCTTAAATCTTGACTGACCCCAAAAATCAAGGACAGAATGGAATATACGGCAAATTATTGAAGTCCGTATAACCAATTATTTAACTGAACATTACTATAACTCTGCTCGTAATTAATAAATTAAGAATTAGAAGTCTAAAGATGTCGAACTCACCATCTTAGGTTTTCAAAGAAATGATTAAATCGAAATAAAGTTAAAAATTAATAGATTGAAACAATTAATTAAAATATGTTTGAGTAATTAAAACATGTGGATAATCAAAACTTGTGTGGGTAACTAAAACATATTTGGGTGCACCCTAGCAAAGAAAAAAATATTTACAATATGATGCCTTACAAGCTAAAGTGTAGACTGAGGGCGGTTTCAAGATATTCAGGACGCATTTTAGGCCTAAAACCATATCTCATGAATTGGAATTCTCCTCTGTTGCCTATGAATTCTTTGAGTTAATTGCTGGCTCTCACTCGGAGCTCATATTAATCTGCTAACATATAATTATCCCTATCTTTCACACAACATATCAATAGATACCTATAAATGTCAACTTGGAAGGATAGTTCCCTAATATTTCTACAAACAACAGATGAATATTCATGCTTCTTATTTCTTTTATGCGCGGATATTGATAAGTCTTCTTTTAAATTAATGTAATTTTTATAAATGGTTCAACAAGTACCTGTAGGTTCCATATACTATTCCAAAATCTGAGTCTTCTCATCCTCTTAATTGAATATACGTGCGACTTTATATATTCTAATGACTACTCTACTAGTTTCTTCTGAAGTATACTAGCTAATGTGGTCTGCATTGTGCGAAGACTCGACCATAAGATACAATTTATACACCTACAGTCAGCCATCAGTGATAGAATATTGCCTAAGAAGTTACTACATTTACTTTCGCCTGAGAATAGATCAGAATTAGAAAACATCTGTGACATAGTGACTATGTTCGGTTTCATCCTCCTAACTGAGACTTCATTGGTACTACCAAGTATGCACGTTAACCAACAGGTGTCACTTCAATCATCTGTGAACTTTCTCATGCTTGCTCGTAAAAGAAATAGTACATATAAATGCTACATATTCATTTCCACTTAGTACAAACTCAACTTGAAACCATTAAGTCCACTACTACATCACCGTGCTCATACTCGCGAAGAGTCAATAACTACCACCATTCTAAATTATCAATCTCATATCAACTTCTCTTAAAATAATCATTATTATACTTCCAAACATATATTCCATCTCCTTTACTAAATACATATCCACTCCATTTAATCGTGGCATTTATTATTTTAATCACGGTTCATGGACATATTTCACGACATTATGACCTCAATTCCGTCATAACCTTAAATTATTGTAAACACATCTGTCTATTTAGCAAGCATATCCTACTGCTGGTTCCTAACTTGACATTCTTTGCTCATAAGCAACGTACACGCGTACCTAAGTCTCCCTTTGACATAGTATACAATTCACTATCACCTTAATGAACTCAATATTTCACACTACATGGATTACATCTCGAACATAGGCTTTCATCACTGATTGACTACCTATCTTTGGATTCGTCATTCATATACGAAGATTACCTATCCACCTTTGCTCTAATTCAATACACCACTTTTGTCGCTTCATTATTTCGCATGGAACAACTTAACATATCATATTACACTTACAAATGAATATAAACATTACTACACTAATTTAAAAGTAAGACTTATCTGAAATCAGCAGCTCCAGTCGTCGGCATATGTCCAGCTGACAGGACATACGGATACGCCTCCTTTTATTTCCCTAGGTGAATGGGAAATACTGGCATAATTCTCCTCTGGGCTTAGTTATCTCTCGGCAGGCAACGTCATCCGACGGCACCCATTTGGGCAGTCTGGCCTATCATCTTCTTAGAACATCTTGCTCATCTCTGGACTAGTTGGAATAGAATAATAAACAGAATCAATTAGCATTGCCATCATGAAAAGCCGTGATAATCTGCTTAACGCAAAGATTGCTTTCTTTGAAAGAGTTGATCTACTTGACAAATAATACTCTTGGGGTAGTATAATTCTATGACTCGAAATGAACAGATTTTTCTCCTTTGTCTTTCCAGGAGTTATTATAGGATTCCCACTTCTGTAGTTCTTTAACTTGGGTGATATCGAGTAATACGTCAGCAGAGACTGCCGTGACGTAAGCTTGTCGTAGTTTATACTTGAGTTTCCACGTATCTTAAAGTTCGCGGAACGAAATTAATAATCTTCTGCTTGATCTGCGACGCAGCTTCCAATAAATCTGCTCCTTGTTTCTGCTGAAATTATCTCTTGTCGATACCTTCTTTAATTCTGACGTAGTTGCTTTCCGTCTTCGACTCTGATTTAGAAGTAGCAATTCAATCTCGTTTTCTTATTTTTTTAATTTTTTTTTTTACTAATTGTTAGTAACAATCTTCACATTCGTTCTTTTTCACTGCCTTCTGGATCTAAATTCTTTTCTCTAGCGCCTAAGGTAAATACTTTTGCTTTCGCTCGCGGTATCATCATACATTTTGACGTTAATTATTCTTGGAGACCTGGACTCCATCTTTGTCCTTCTTACGGACGGAACTTCTTATAACAGTGAAATGGCACAATATCGATGGCGATTACTATCGATAGTTTGCCGCCTCTAATGTTAACAGAAGATGGTTGCCTAGTTGTACTTCCTCTTAAAACAATAATCACCACCACCACCACCACTGCCTAATGTTATCTGCTTCTTTCCAGATGGGACTGAACTCTCTTTTTGAAGATGGAGCAGATTTGGTGGGCATTACAGACAGCAATCTATATGTCAATGATGTGGTGCAGAAGACTTCCATCACTATCACTGAGATGGGGGTGGAATCTACTTCTGCCACAGGTTAGTTCTGTCACTGAAAAACTCATCAACTTTTATACTGTAATGGTGGTTGCAAAAGGTGGTCTTGCACACAGATGTCATAACATACTCTAAATTGCTCAACCACTTCACTTAGTTTAGATCTTTATGAAACCCATTTTGTTCATTGCCAATGTTATCATCGTAGTATTTGTAGTATTGGTACTACAAGAGAAGAGGAGTGCAACAAGGCTGCCCATTGTCACCATATCTCTTTAACCTATTTATAGAAAATGCAATAAGGGAAATGAAAGAGCACACTAAAGGGGTAAATTTTAATGGTATTCAGGTGCACAGAATCTGCTTTGCGGATTATATTGGTCTCTTAGCTAATTCTGAAAAGGATATGAGTAAGATGTAAAAAACAGTCAACAAATCCTTAGAAAAATGTAAACTAAAAATAAATATAAAGTAAACAAAATTCATGATAGTAGACAAAAAGAAGCATACAAGTAGAAAACACTTAAAGTTAAATAACACACCAATAGACCAAGTCACAGAATATTCCTATTTGGGTAGTGTAATTACCTCTGATAACAGATCCCTTTCAGAATTCAAGAAAAGAATAGTGGTAGCAAAACAAGCCTTCCGAAATAACAAAAACTTATTGCTGAACAACCATCTCAGTTTGGAGACCCGAAAATTCATTTCTCACGACCTTTGTTTGGAGTGTGCTACTGTATGGATGCGAAACCTGGACATTAGGGAAACAGAAAGACACAAAACTTGAGGCTGCAGAAATGTGATTTTGGAGGAGAATTACAAAAACAAGTTGGATTGATTAAAAAAAACAAATGACTTTGTTTTAAAACAGGATCAATATTTATTAAATACAATAAAGAAGAGGAAAACAAAATTCCTTGGACACGTACTGAGACATGACTCTCTTCTCGAAACCATCATTGAAGGTAAAGTACTGGGAAAGAGACCCAGGGAACGACCAAGGATGTCATACAAAAGGAACTCCATCGGTAAACTGGCATGTGGTTCATATAGCAATATGAAGATTTTTGCTACTTTGCTTTACGTCGCTTCAACACAGATAGGTCTTAATGGTGACAATGGGACGGGAAAGGCCAATGAATGGGGAGGAAGTGGCTGTGGCCCTAATTAAGATACAGCCCCAGCATTTGCCTGGTGTGAAAATGGGAAACCACGGAAAACCATCTTCAGGGCTGCCGACAGTGGGATTCGAACCCACTGTCTCCCAGATGCGAGCTCACAGCTGCACGCTCCTAACCGCACGGCCAACTCGCCTGGTGCAATATGAAGAGGCTAGAAGATCATCAGATGTGGCTACAGCGACAGTAGATGATGATGATGATGATTTTTTATGATATTGGTATAAATCTTGCAGGCTAAGTTCAGCAGACTAATACTTGTATAATTTCCTAAATCATCATTATATCCCTTTTGCATGGGTAAACGTCCATTCCAAACCATATTTAGGAACCTTAGAAAGCTGTAAATAAATTCTTCACTTGAGTATTTAATGAATATTAAATTAATTTGTTCTTCACCAGGAGCTTTATTGTTCTTCATATTCTTTAGAACAATTTTGATTTCTGGCAGGGAAGTCCTTCGAAATCAGTTTTTTCTGAGTTTGCCTGTTGAAAACTGTAATTATTTTAATCAAAATTACAATGCGGTCGTGAAAATTCGATGTTCATTGACTTGGTCTACAACGGGCTACTTACACGCACTCTACAGTGTGGTGGAGGTAGTGCCACATCTGTAGCTTTAAACCTTTCCAACAGAACAAATTATGACCTATGCCAACATAGCTCAACGATAGAGCAACCGACACAAAATTAGGATATTGTGGGTTCGGATACTACTGGTGTCCGGTTGGCCACTTATGTCCTGAACTTAACATCTCTTCAATACATACCAAATGTATGTAACACAACCCAACAGGTTGAAAGCTAATTTTGATTACAGTATGATTGTGAAAATTCAATACTGATGGTAATTATTTTGTCTGTCTTTTCAACTTACTTGACCTTCTTCCTGGCTTTTTCTTGACATTCTTCTTAACAGTCATCTACAGTGGGTATAATGGTCATTTCTAAGTCATCATTTCTTTCTTGGATCAAGTGCTTTAAAAGTTTCTATATTTTGGTCTGAGGCCTCGTTATTTCCGTTTCAGGGGAGTAGATGAAGTTTCCTAGCTTTCTCTACAACTTTTCCAAACTTCTCTGTTTGTTTTTTTAATGGCCCTCTTTCAATGGTAGTTTTCTAATTTTTTGGTTTATAAATATTTCTTGAAAGCTTCTCTCCTGTCTGTAATTACTTTCTCAATACGATCATTCCAGTGTCTTAAGCCGTTCTTTCCTTGCTGCCATTGTTTTCTTACCAGGACTATTAAAAGCAGATTATTTTAATATGGTTTGAATATTAGCCTATTCTTCTTATTGGTGTTGATTCACCTAAGGCTGCAAGTCTCTCCTGACATAACCATATTATATCAGAATCATGAGCCCCCTTAGGAGGGGTGGTGGTCCCCTCAGTGGAGGAAATGCCACTCTAATCCACCATGCAGCCTCTGTTCTCCAGGTTAGGGGTGGCCTTGTAAAATACCGGGCAGCAGAGATAAAATGCTTCAACATCAGGCTTTGCGACAAGCCGGTTGGTAAAAACATTTTTCCATCTCATGCACATGGCTGAAAGAAATTTTATTGCACAAAATGCTAGGGCGTCCCCTGCATTAAGCAACCCGCATCATTTTTGCCCAAATGGTGCGAGAAATGGGCGGGGGCTACCAACTCAAGGGCGGTGAGGGCTAAAGATGTTAGTCCAAAAATTAGATTGGCCACCATCAACATTGGTACTCTTACGAGTCGCAGTCATGAACTAGCTGATGTCTTGAAGAGCCGTCACATTGACATTCCCTGAATCCAGGAAACCAAATGAACCAGTTCAAAAGCTAATTAAACTGGAAAAGGTTATAAGTTGTTCTACCATGGAAAGACCTCCAATCAGAATGGCACGGCCATTATTGTGAGATCAATGTTCAGAGACAGTAAAATCGATAGTGGTAAAAAAAGTCCTACATGGGGTCTCCAGCTATGCTCCACAAACTGGGTGCGCCAATAATGAAAAAGATGAGAATGAACTCTTATTTGTTGGTGGCAATCTCAATAGGAACATGGGACAAAGTTAAGATGGCTATGATAGAACACGAGGTTGTCAGGGTTATGGACTGCTGAATGAGGATGGAAACTGATCTTGGCATGTGTCCCCCTGTAGGTGGGGGCGTAAAATAATACCCACAGTATCCCCTACCTGTCGTAACAGGCAACTGGGCCCTTAACTTTGGAGCATATGTTGGCAACCATGGGGCCCATGGCTGAGTCCTGGTATTGCCAGGCTCCTCACTTTCATCTATCCTACCCGATCTCCATTGGTCAACTCTTGTTCTTTTCTGACCCCGACGGTATTAGGTTTACGAGGCCTAGGGAGTCTTTCATTTCCACGACCTTCATGGCCGTTGTCTTCCTTTGGCCGATACCTTTATTTTTCGAAGTGTTGGACACCTTCCATTTTCCCCCTCTGATTAGTATTAATAGAGGATTGCTGCCCAGTTACACTTCCCCTCAGAACAATAATCACCACCACTACCACACTTGGAGTCTGCCAGAGCATGTGATTTAGCTCTGTTCACGAAACGTTTGTCACATCTAATCACCTGCTGCAGTGGTGGAAGAAATAGATCGATTACTGGTTGGTAAGAAGACAGGATCTAAAGTCATTCAAGTTATTCCAACAGACATCATCGTACCGCATCCACTACTCTTCCTAAGCTTCAAGATCCACCTGGATATTCGCATAGAAAATTTTGGTAAGCATTACTCCAGTTGATGCCGAAGATGGGAAGCGATGGAAAGTGAAGTGAAGAAAAGCGGACTCTGCAATTACGCAGGAAAAATGTTAGGGAGAAAAGGAATATATTGGGATCATTCAAAAGGCTTGTTCTAAAAGAGGCACTAGTATTTGTTGTATTTTGTAATTTGTTTTAGTTTTCTGTTACCACTTAGGCTTCAAACGAACAGAGCATTCTAGTAAATAATAATCAGATTCAATTTCTGGGCCTTTCAGAGAGTATTTTTCAAAACAAATAATATTGTCAGTTATGGATCTTTGACCACTTGCTTCACATTGAAACATGGCATTCAAAATTTTGTACCAAAATGGCATATGACTTTTAGTGCCAGGAGTGTCCAAGGACAAGCTTGGCTTGCTAGGTGCAGGTCTTTGAATTGACTCCCGTAGGCGACCTGCGCATCGTGATGAGGATGAAATGACGATGAAGACAACACAAACACCCAGCCCCCATGCCAACAGAATTAACCAATTTTGGTTTAAACTCCCAACTCTGTAAACCTGGGACCCCTGTGAACAAAGGCCATGGCTAACCATTTAGCCATGAAGCCGGACACAATCTTGTACTGATTATAGAAGTCAAATTCTATTTATACAGAGCCATATATAATGTACTATCTCTCCATTTATTATTATTATTATTATTATTATTATTATTATTATTATTATTATTATTATTATTATTATTATTATTATTATTATTATTATTATTATACACAAAGCTGGCCTCCGCTGTACCACAGCTATCCTTCGCCAGTATTTTTCAAACTTCACAGATTCAGCCCAGACTTCAGCACCATATAGAAGTGTCGAGTGGAATATCGACATCAGAAGTCGTCATTTGCTACACTTCGGACCTTTAATGTTGCTCATTAATCTACTCAGTGCAATCGTTGTTTTCACCGCCTTATCTGTCACCCATTTGATATGATCCCAAAAAGTAAGTTTGGTATCAAGTGTCACTCCGAGGTACTTTATACTTCTAGATGTTTCAATTTCTGTTTGTCCAACATACATTGCAATGATGGTCGTGATCCTTTTTCTTGTCAAGAGAACGATCTCTGTTTTATGATCCGCCAGCTGTAATCTGTGATTCGCCATCCAATCTTTCACCTGTCGCATTACTTGATTTAGCTTAAACTGAGCCAACTCCAAATTTCAAGCAACTATCAAAACAGCTATATCATCAGGATCAGCATAGCCCACTAGCATTGTGTCTTCCGGCATCTCTAACCTCAACAGTCCATCATACACTATGTTCCACAGATTTGGGCCAAGGATGGACCCTTGCGCTGCACCAGTTGTGAGCCGTTTCACTTCTCTGCCCATCTTCTGTGTGATGTACTAGAGTATGATCTTTCAAATAATTTCTCATTATGCGCATGAGATACTCTAGTAGTTTGAAAGTATTTTGAAGCACTTCCAATATGTCATTCCAACTTATCGAGTTGAAAGCATTCTTAACATCCAGAGTCATAAGGAGTGTAACTTTTCGAGAATGATGATTACCCATTTGTGCCCTTTTAGCTGTATTCAACACTTCCCATATTGCATCGATTGTCGAATGTCCTCCTCGAAAACCATGTTGACGATCAGAGAGGTCTCCAGCTAGTTGAACTGCTGAAAGTATTCTTGACTGCAAAAGTTTCTCTAATCCTTTACCAGCAGTATCCAGCATACATAAAGGTCTATAGCCCCCAGATTTTCCTTTGCTTATTAAAACTAGCCAAGCTGTTTTCCAGCAAACATTAAACACCCCCGATAGCAGGCAGCTATTGTACATTTTCAGCAGTAGTTGTGGACAGAAATCTGCTATCAGCTTTAGTATCTCTGCTGGAATACTATCTGGTCTCTGGCCTTTTTATTTCTAAGAGACCTAATCGCTCTCGTCGTCAATTCTTCTCATGTAAAAAGTGGTACATCATCTATGAAGTCATCATCATCATACCTCTCAGGATGATCTGGGAATAATGTATCTACAATATCCTTCATTGCATTTGAGTCCATGATCAGGTTCGAGAAACTTCCAAGTTTCTTCTTAACGATCTTGCATCCTAAACCCCATGGATCGTCATCCACTTCTTTAGCCATTTTCCACCATTTGTCGACTTTACTCTTTTTGATAGAATTTCTCAATTCTTTCTTCGCCGCCTTATACTCAGCTGTGAGTGAGGTGTCATCTTGGCTGACTCGTGCTCTCTGTACCTTCCGTCTAAGTTGCAGACAACGTCTTCTCTGGTCAGCAATATCTTTGGTCCACCAGTATGCTGAACGCTTCTTGTTTCGTAATGTATTACAAGTCATGGACAGATCACATGCTCTCCAAATAAGCTGCATGGTGACCTCAACACGTTTCTCAGCCGCTTCTTTCCCTTTATAACAACATATTTGTTCTTCTTCTTCTTGCGTTCCGGCCTTCTAAGGACCATGTTACAATTTCAATTGTTCCTCCTTAGTTGTTCTTTCCTTTTCTTCCAGTATTCTTTCATTGTTTCACTGTGTTTCTTTTTCCTGTCTTCAGTCCACTTTGTGCCTGTTTTCTTTTCCTTCCTCCCTTGGAATCCTTCCATTTGTAAGACTTTCTTCCTAAAAATCTTTCTTTCCAATAATTCTTCTTCTCGTATGTTGTTCCTTTCCAGGTCTTTCTTGACTTCTTGAATCCAGGTGGTAGTTGATTTCTTTTCCCAAAGGTACTTGAAGATTCGTTTAGTTAGTCTATTGTCATTCATTCTGTAAATGTGTGCAAGAAATAGCAATCTCCTTTTTCTTATTGTTTCTGATATGTTTTCTATGTTCTGGTAAATTTCATTGTTACTTTTTAATTTCCAAAACTCTGCAATTTTTAGAGGACCTAATATTTTCCTTGTAATTCTTCTTTCTAATATTTTAATTCATCGAGCTTGTAGTTCAGTGCTAGACATTCGCTGGCTTAAAGGCATTCTGGTTTCACTACTGTGTTGTAGTGCTTCATTTTAAGTTTTCTTGATAAGCACTTTTTGTTGTAAGTATTCTTAGTTATACCGTACGCTCTTTCCATCTTTTGTATCCTCTCCTCTATAGCAGATTTTCTTGAATTGTCTCACCCAAATATTTGAATTTCTTTACCTTTTCTATTTGACCAATATCCATTACTAAAAACTTTGGAGCACTTTTTATATTCATCAAAACTTTTGTTTTCTCGGCAGAGATTCTCAAGCGTGTCATGTTGGCTGTCTTTTCAAGGAGATTGACTTGCATTGCTGCATCTGTAAGGCTTTCTGAGAATATGGCAAAGTCATCTGCAAATGCTAGGCAATTTATTGCAACACCTTTGTTCTTCTTCCCCAGCATGAGTGGCAATATTTTAGATTCTTTCAGTTTTTCATTCCAAATTCTTACAATTTTCTCCATGACACAATTGAAAAGGAGTGGAGATAGACCATCGCCCTGCCTGACACCTGTATTTATTTTGAAAGGTCGAGATACTTCACCCATAAATTTTACTTTCGAGATAGTGTCTGTAAGTGTTTCACGAATTAGGTTTGCCAATTTAGTTTTAACTCCAAATTCACAGATTACTTTATCTAGGGTTTCCCTATCAACAGAGTCAAAAGCTTTTTTAAAGTCAATAAATGTTACAACTATGTCTTTGAAATTTATTAATCTGTGTCGAATTATAGATTTCAGGTTGAAAATCTGTTCGGAGCAAGATCTTCCTTCTCTAAATCCACCTTGATATTCACCCAATTGACTGTCCAGTGTCGATTTTACTGTATTTAGTAGTATTGTTGAGAATATCTTGTAAGCAACTGGCAAGAGAGATATACTTCTGTAGTTGTTGACATCTTGCTTGTTACCCTTCTTGTGTAATGGGTGTATTAAAGCCACTTTCTAATCCTCTGGGATCTTTTCTGTTTCCCAAATTTCTTCAAAGATTATTTGTAGATCTTCTATAACTTTGGCTCAGCCTATTTTATAAGTTCAGCTGTTATGGAGTCTTCCCCACTAGCTTTGTTATTTTTAAGATTTTTTAATGCTTCCTTTATTTCTTCCGCTGTTGGAGGTGAATCAGCTTCTAGATTTTCCTGAATTTCTGAAAATTCTAATTTATGATTTTGCTCAGGGCAGTTCAGCAGGTATTCGAAATGTTTTGCCAGAATCTCACAATTCTCGGCATTGTTAAGGCCAATATTACCATTTGCATCTCTGAAGCAAATGCTCCGGGACTGATAACCTAACGTCTGATAGAAATTTCGGGAGTTATTTTTTACAAAATTATTCTCAATTTCTACTAGCTGCGATTTTTCAAAAGATCTTTTAACCTGCCTTATTATTCTTGTTGTTTCCTTTCTTTGTTGTTTAAATAGCTCATAGTGCTCATTCTTTCCGGAACATTTCCATATTTTCCACTTTTTCGTTCTTTCCATAAGTGCTTCCTCACATACATTATTCCACCAAACTTTCCTTTTAGTTTTAACTGATCCAAATACTTTCTTTGCTGCACTATTAATCTGTTTAGATAATTCTGGCCATTTGCCATGCTGAGTTATTTTAATTTCTTCCTGAAAGTTTTCTATAGTTGCTTGTGTAATGTTGAGCCTATCTATGTTGTATTTCATTAATTTTCTCGGCCTTCTTGATTCTTGCGAGGTAGAAGATTTAGCTTAATTTTAGAGAGGTAATGATCGGAGTCAAACTCTCCACTTATTACTTTAACATTCATAATTTCCTTAATACATTTTTGAGAAATAGCTACATGGTCCAACTGAAACTCGCCTAACATCGGATTTGGGGACACCCATGTTTTAGCCTTTCTTGGAAGTTTCTTAAAGAAGGTCGACATTAATTTTAGGTGAAAGGATTTACAGAGATTAATTAGTCTCATGCCTTTTTTGTTTGTTCTTTTGTGTGCCGGATACACCCCTACTGTTTTGCTGAAAACTTTTTCTTTGCCTATCTGTGCATTAAAATCACCTAGTAGAATAATAACACCGAGCTCGATAGCTGCAGTCGCTTAATTGCGGCCAGTATCCAGTATTCGGGAGATAGTAGGTTCGAACCCCACTGTCGGCAGCCCTGAAAATGGTTTTCAGTGGTTTCCCATTTTCACACCAGGCAAATGCTGGGGCTGTACCTTAATTAAGGCCACGGCCGCTTCCTTCCAACTCCTAGCCCTTCCCTGTCCCATCGTCGCCATAAGACCTATCTGTGTCGGTGCGACGTAAAGCAACTAGCAAAAAAAAAAAAAAAAAAAAAGAATAATAACATTTGATTTTGGAATTTTTGACATTTCGTCATCTAGAAGACTCCAGAATTCTTCAGTTTTACTTGGGTTCTTGCTATTATCTTCATTTATTGGTGCATGACAGTTAACAAATGTATACTTTTTGTTCTTGCATTTAAGTGTGAGAAGAGATAACCTTTCTGAACTAGATTTGAATTCCATAACATTATCAACTATTGCTTTATGGACATAAAAGGTGGTACCTGGTAGTGGCATTCCTTTCATAATTTTGATTGCTGGTTTACCTTTAAAGATTCTATAATTTTTGGTTTCTGTTACATTCTCATCTATAAACCGTGTCTCTTGAGCTGCTAAGATCTGGATTTCATGTCTATCTAAGAAAATTTCCAGTTCTTTCTGTTTGCCGGTTTTTAGCAAGGAATTTACATTAAGAGTGCCTGCAAAGAATTTCCTCTTAAATTTAAGTCTGAAAGGATTCCAAGGATGCTCCGACTCACCTTTATTGCAGATGTTGGGACTCCCCAGAACCCTAGGTCCCGATGCATTGCATAACGCAATGGTGGATTTCTCTTCCGAGCTACCACCTAGGGTAGTGCTTTCATTCAGCGGACTATCCATTCTGCAATTGAAATTGTACATTGTACAAGGTAGGAAATTAATTCCAAGATAAGATCGGATTGTTAGTCTGAAATGATTTTTAATTCGTGCTTTACTCCACTAGGTTCTTCCGCTCTCTCCGCCATTGGGACATTAAATTCCTCATCTGCCTTCGAGACCGTTGACCAGGTTTCACCTGTAACCATAGGCAGGGGCCCTTACAGGGTGCTACCATCCGGAGCCAGATGGACCCAGGTTTTTTTACGAGGTTGTTACTCCTCCCCCTCCTCCTTCCCCATCACTTGCAAGATGAGGCCCTGGGCTTGGGACCGGCAATGGCAGAGTTAACATATTTGTTCTGTTATACTATCCATTTAATTTCTTAAGATAGCAAGAAATTTTTCTCTGTCCATACTTTCTATATTCCACCGTGTTGGTTTATACGATGTAATATTAATCTGTGAAGTTTCAGGAAAAATACGAAAAGTAATGTACCGGTGATCACTTTCCATGTATTCTTCAATCACCCACCAGTCACTGATAATCGACACGATGTCCTCAGATACAAAAGTCGCGTCCAGTATGGTTCCCCTACAGCCCGGTCGTCGAAAGGTTGGCACATTTCCAATATTAGTGACCATCAAACCCAACCTAGCGGCCATCTCCATAGTTTGGCGCCCTCTAGAGTCGCACTGTGACAACCCCATTCTAGTGCTTGGCCACTGAAATCACCAACCACGATTAAACCGTTGTCAAAACCTTGTAATACGTCCTCTAGGCCATCCAGCTTAGCTTGAAATTCAAATACTGACTCATCTGGCGTAAAGTAACAACTCACTAAAGTATATCTACCAGTGCGGACCCAAACAAAACCATCTCCGCATCCTTGGTTTGATACTGGGCACCCAAATCTGGTATCCAAATTGCAGCTGTCTCACAATTATCCATGAACCATCCTGGGTAATCTCTGTTTTAATAAGGTTCACTAAGAAGAAATACGTCTACTCCTATCTCAAAGGTAAGTAAGGAGAAATAAAGGAAGAAGAAACCTGAGAAATTAGCACGACACCGCCCTGAAGTACTGCGAGAGAGGTTCCGGGGTGGAGATATACGTCATGGGAAGAGGGTGTGTGGGTTTTAGTGAGTAGGAATCTCACACGCTTGTGGAGTGCGGACCCTCACAAAAGTCTCATGAAATATTTCCCACACATCCCCGTAAAAAATATTATTATTATTATTATTATTATTATTATTATTATTATTATTATTATTATTATTTCATAGCTGTACGAGGTATGAAATTAATGACAATCAAATACACAGGACTCTTGTTTAAATCCTTATACCAAACTTGATTCTTAGAAAAGTCTCTATGTCTAGGCAGGAAGGCCAAGTTCACTAGTCTACCCATCGAATATATACCAGAATTCAAAGCGGATCATCCTTTCATCTTCATACTGCGCCACCAGGGATCGGGAGTGAACCTTTTCATTGGCCGTGTCTTGCAGCCGTAGATATACAAGGTAAAACATTACTTACTAGTCGCATTAATTAGCTTCTTCAGAGACGAGGCATCATTCTTAACCCTATGAGTGCCAATGTTGATATTATCAATGCTTTGTTTAACTGAATGTAGTTCTTGCGAGATCTGTTGTAGCAGAATGTGAAATGAACTCAGTAAAGAATGTACACTTCCTTTTGTAAAGTAAGGTGTTATTCGCATCTGTTATTGCCTTTAAGAGTTCATTCAAGTTTCAAATATTGAATTGACATTGGTGCAAATGATTCCTGCTGTTTTTCTTTACACTAGAAAGCTGTGAAAACTTTTAAAAAATATTTGCATATGCCTGGATAATTCCACAAAATTATTAGTTTTCAGTAATTTTTTTTTTTAATTACAAGTGTTTTGTAAATTATTAATGAAAAATGCAAGAATTATTTTTTTTATTAGAAGAACATTATTTGTAACAGGGGTAAATGTTAATTGGATTTGATATTGTTTTTTTCATAAAACCCTTTCAAACGAACTTAAGAATCTGGTGGCTAAATATTTAGCCACCGTTCATTCCTACTGACAATAGGCTGGTGCTAAATATGTGCGCTGTTAGCTATTAGCTTCACATGGATTATTGACAATGGTTAAAAATCATTATACTTACATGAAATTATGAATATCAGGATATAATATAGCAATCACTCCAGAAACACTCAATATATAGCAACAAACTGAGAATATACACATTAAGTGATACTGCTAGGTATGCAAGAACTCGGTGTCTAAATATTTAGCCACTTTCGTCCTCAATGGCAGCACAGTGCAGGAAATGACGCACAAAACAGAAATTGGCCAAATATTAAGCCACTGAACGACTGCAGACACCACCAAATTCAATAAGGCTCAATATCAATGGCTTCTGTCAAGCACATTCAACTTTATTGAAGTGTCTAAATATTTAGCCACTGTTCATGTACGCAAACTAAACATAAAATAATGTGAGCATTAAGGGGTTAAAATATAATCATTTCTCTACATGAGTAACCACCACAAAGACTATAATCACAATTATACTACAATAGATCAAGATCTAAAAATTATACAGTGTGAACAAAAAGGTCCACTACTCAACATTTTAGAGAATATTTACATCAGTATGGATCAATATAAGAACCCAGCCCTCAACTTAAATGAGACAAATGAAAAAAAGAACGTAATATGGGAAACTTTTATTCCGATCATTTGTAGTAAAAAACAGGAACATAAGAACTCACAATTATTACATTCGGTTTCAGTCACTGCCACCATTATTCTGCACACTCCCATTCTCCCGCAAGCCCCGCTCCGTTTCCCCACTCCACTTCCTTGGAGCAACACGTCTTGCGTCTCGACTGCGGGAGAAAGTCAGTCAAGAGCTGGACTCCAAAATCAGAGAACACATGTGATACATATAACGTAAGTTAATTTTCGTTCTTCATAACTTAATCTAAATGTTGTTCCTGTTAGTCACCACTTTCCAACCTTAATTCGATTTGTATTATCCATTTTACAGACTAAAATCATACGGTTTATCTTCAATAATGCTTATGTATATCAGCCCACGTCGGAATACAAGAACTAAGCCAGTAGTATACAGATACCAGTTGATCCACACCAAAGGACAACAAAAAGCATTGACCGCACATGAATTACTTTTACAACACGAAAAAAAAAAAAAAAAACGAAAAAAAAACAGAAAGACTTCCAGCACAAGACTGTTTTAACGATCAACATATCACAGTTTTTTAACTTTCATCATGCTTCTTAAAAACTTTTTAACTAACATTTCATTTTGTGTGTCTCCTGTTTTTTAATACATCATACGTCTTACTGAGGATGACCCAATGCCGGGTCGAAACATGTCTATTTATGTGTGAACTTTCATCTTAATTGGACATAAAATATTTATATAGTATTGACTAGGAGGATTAAAATAGTTTTTGTACAATTTTGTAAGAAGCTTAAATGTTGTTACAGTGAAACTCGAAGATTATCCCTGATGTGCAGTTGCAGTCATTTGAGAAGAGTCACATAGTAGTACTTCTGCAAGGCGGGATGGACACATTGATGGACTGTTTCACACATTGGTCATGATGCATCTGCAGTATGGCGATGTTATTAACGGTCATCAGTTGACCTGCCTCATGCTCATATAACAGGTTTGGGACGGCTGCGTAGTACAAATGTAGGTCAAGATGAACGTATTGTTAGGACATTATTGACAGACCGTAATATATTCGTAAGAGAGATTTTAAAATATGTTGCACCAGTAGTATGCAAATGTACCACGGGGAACCATCTACTTGCAGCAGTGCTTTTGGCCCAGCTTCCTCTTCTGTCACAACATTGTTGTGCACTATTTCCTTTGGTTTCAGGCAATGAGAGCAGGTTCTACCTTCATACAAGTGATGTCATGTCACATTGTGATGTGGGACGCAATAACTTACCATTTCCATTCCCCTCTGATGTTTGTCCAGGGTCTGTTAAGAAATGCCCACCACATTCAGGACTTTGTTCAACATTGTTCGACATCTGCCCTACCCAGCACAATCCCAAGACCTCTCTTCCATTGAACATGTTTGGGACACATTGTTGCAATTATTTTCCTTCAGTGAAATATAAGTAATGTAAATAATGAACCATGTGAGTATGTGTTGTATTAGGTTATAAAGTTTTATGTTGTACTTAGAATAGTGTGATGACAGCACTGTGGTGTATTTGGGATCAGTTCCTTTTATATTATCAATCATATTGAATGTTTACAGGTTCCACGTTCTCTGTCTAGAAGTAACGGACACTTGGGTGCATCTCCCCTCCAATAACTCGTTCAGAATCTTCATAATTTTGCACTGTCACTACATCAAGGTTTCATTTTACTGATTTATGTATGTATTTGTTTTCTGTCTACCTGATACGTAAGTTGCAGTGGGCTCTGTTTATGAGCAACAGAATAGAGAAACTTTATTTTGTAAATTCTCCTTACATTAACTTGGTGTGAAAATATTAATGTATAAAACATGAATACCTCTTCTACTTTTCTAATAAAATAGAATGCAGGTGGCACAAGATTGAACTGCTGCTTAACCAAAAAAAGTATTTCTAGATTAAGGATATGAATAGGCTGTGAAAGAGGTGTTAGCATTCTACACCCTGAAGACATGAACACAATAAAAGTAAGGCTTATGAACATTTTTATACATCTTTTCATAGTGCTGAATTTAGGCTTAGGTAACCTAATCAGTTGCTTAGGGCAGTAGTTTCAAGGGGGTGATATTTTCTTATTTTTCATTTTACAGTGAAATTTGTTTTTAAAACATTTGTTAAATAAATGTAGCAGCAATTGAACACATATAAATAAAAATAAAGAAAATTTAGAACATTTAATAAAATTTAGAATTGTTAAAACCCTATAATAACATCAAAATTAAACAGGGTTAAAAAAGATGACAACTACAGGCAGGATGTGGACAGCAGAAGGAACGTTTTGAGGTTATGGATCAAAAGACTTTTGTGGCCAAAACTTCAACCAAACAATAATTTAGTTAACACGTATTTATTATAAAATCATTAAAGAAAAGAAAATAAGGAAGGCTACTGGTAGCATAAACACAAAATAGAAATACAAACTCTGATTTAATTAAGTTTCAATCTTACAATCTTGCCAGTGCTAGTCATCATGTCAATATTCAAAAACAATTACAAGATGAAAAAGCAACCACCTTCACAAAAATAAAATACAGGTCACAGGAAAACAATTTAAATGAATCAGATTTACTGAGGTCAAGGTCAGAGAGAATCTTAACCATAATAGGTATTTTATTTGATCCTGTATTGAATTGTCTAAATCTATTAGAGAAACTATTTAAAATAGTTTCTTTAATAGAGTTAGAGAGAAATTTTGTTCAAATTACATAACTGTTAGAGAAAGCTTGCCTCGTGCCAACGTGAAGATGGATGTAAAATGTCTTTACAGCATCATAAATTACAATTGATTTCTGATAGAAAGATCGATGGATAAACTGTGACAAATTAAAATATGAAATAAAATTAAGTTACATTAGGAAATTTAAAATTGCTTATCCCAAGTGAGGCCAGAGCTCCCGGACAACACGTCCACTCTACATGATCCCGAAGACAGAGAAATGAAGCTCCCCTGCAATTCACTTTCCAAAGGTAGCCCATGCCGGGTGATGCAACAGGAAAAAGCACAGCAAAATTAATGACCAATGACTGCACAGGAGTTACCTTTCAATTTATTTAAATCAATCAAATTTAAATTTTTAATTTGACTCTTGTCTTGCCCTTGGAAATTTCTTGAAGCTTGTATCTTGTGCAAGTCCCAGAAAAATTGGCACATGTGGTACACAGTCTCCTACAAATTTTGATGATAAAACTTAATACAATTTTAAATGATCCAAAATTTACTTGAAGAAGGCCAAATATATAAACTCTCGCAGCGTACATCACAATAAACTTTTCACAGGCTCTTGAACACCTTCTTAAGGATGTTCCGTAGAATTCAAGTCAGTGAAATTAAATACCTAAGAAGTATTATAGGAAAGACAGATTGAGAAACGAAGATGTAAGAAAGGGGGCTAGAATGGAAAACCTAAATGAAAGAATTGATAGGAGTAAACTAAAATGGTTTGGACATGTAAAGAATACCAAAACAGATTATGGAGATGTTTTCTTCTCCTTCTTCCTCTTCTTCTTCTTCTTCTTCTAGTCCGTATCCATTCCAGATGTCGGCAACCATCTTGGTTATGTCTTCTCTGCTTGGAGTAACTCTGCCGATGTCTTGAGAGTCCAGTCTCTGAGGTTTTTTAGCCAGGAGATTTGTCTCCTGCCAACACCTCTCTTTCCAGGCATCTTTCCTTGCAGGATTTCTTGCAGTAGATGGTATCTGCTTCTGTTTCTCATGATGTGACCGAGGTATTATAGCTTTCTCGTTTTTACAGTGGTCAGTACTTCCTTATCTTTCCTCATTCTTTGAAGGATTTCTGCATTTGTGACATGATCTGTTCATGACACTCTTAGCATCCTTTGGTATAGATGTTGATTCCCATAGGGAACCTAAAATATTTGTCCTGAATGAGTAAATTTATAATACCAATATAATGGTCCGTTATTGGACATTATAAAATTTCCAGCTAACTCATTCTTGGTTGCCAGCGTTTCACCCTCGTGTGCTAAGTTAGGCTCATCAGTTGGGACTTAGCACACCACCCAAGACGCAAGGCTAGTGCATACCGTGGAGGCTGCTACTACTAACAATGCTTTCATTCCCCACCCTGAAGAGGTGGGGCGGGCCACGTAGAGGGTAATGCCCTCTCTCTGGCCAAGAGATGCAGGCAGGTTGGGGAGATGTGATGGAAGAAGGAGGTGAGTAAAGGATGTGAAGAAGTAGGAGATGGGATAGGAATTATGTCTATGCCTAGGGATTGAACAAACGCTTTATTTAATTCATAAGTACATAGTAAAGCACATAAATGATTTACGGAAGGGTGTGAGGGAAAAGGTGTTGTGCAAGGGGGAGAGATGAAGTTTGGAAGGAAGTGCCGGGGTAAAGGTGCAAGGTGAGGAGATGGAGGGTGGCTGCCATATGACTGAGGGAAACGATGAGAAGATGAAGGAGTTCAAATGTTGGGAGGGGTGGAGGGATGATACCAGTTGGAGGAAGGGGTGGACACACTGGTGGAGATAGGTAAACAGGAGGAGGAACTGGCCGGGGGCTGTGTCATCCGTGGGATTGAACCTGCCATCACTGAACAGGAAATCCTGCAGGAACTGCAACAGGGGGGCATCCCTGTCCGCCGGGTATTTCGAATCTACAACACCGACGGCCCGACCTTCATGGTTCGCCTTTGCCTCGCCTCCCTTGCTGACGTAGACCATCTTACCACCAACGGCGTCCGCTTTAGAGGGTGAATCCATCGCGTGGAGCACTCTCGCTCCCCACCGCAGCTTGTCCGTTCCTCTCGTTTTCCACCCTCTCCTCCATCTCCTACTCCGCCATCACCCACCCCACCGTCGCCCACTGTTAACCTTCCTGGACCGCAACCACACTTCTTCCTTTCGCCGCTCCCTACTTTCGATCTTCTCCGACTACTTGCCACATCCATCACGAACATTACCACTACACTCTATTACCTTCTACTCCAACATTATCCGAACACTTACTCTACCTTCATGACGACCCCAAACATTGTACAAGCTTAATCTCTGTAATTTGCCTATTTACTTCTTTGTATTATTTTCAGAATGCGCGCCCGAGATACACTACGTCGCTGTAAAATAAATCGCTACCCTTCTCCCTCTGGTGTTTGTGAGGGTTTGCTTCTGCGGGGTGCTCTGCGGGTCTTCCCTGGGTCCCGCCTTGTTGTGACCGTGCCCATGCGCCCACTTCACGTACTCCCCTTTATGTATGTACAACACATACATCCTGTGTGTTTTTGTTTTCCTCTCATTACTTCTTTCGATGGCCAAAGAGCTGCTCGTTCAGCTGACGGGCCCGCCTGCCACTGCTGTGGCAGGAATGAAATAACCTATATCGCATCGCCTCCACGGTATGCACTAGCCTTGCGTCTTGGGTGGTGTGCTAAGTCCCAACTGATGAGCCTAACTTAGCACACGAGGGCAAAACGCAGGCAACCAAGAATGAGTTTGGAAAATTTATAATGTCCAATAACGGACCATTACATTGGTATCCTTTGGTATAACCACATCTCGAAGGCCTTTAATATTTTTCTAAGCGACTTCATTTAAGTCCATGTTTCAACACCGTAATAGAGAACAGAAAATACATAGCAGCAAAGGAGTCTCATTTTTGTAACTAGTGTTAAGTCACGACTTTTAAACAGTTTTCCCATTTTTTTGAACACAGTACTAGCTTTTCCAATGCGGGACTTCAACCGAATTATCCCCCGGATTCGTTCAACAGGTTTATGGTCAATTACTAGATGACAGGCAGGGATAAAATTTTTACTTATGACCATAACTTTGGCTTTCTTTATATTAATGTCAATACCGTATTCATGGCCAGTGAATGCTACTCTCTCAGTGAGATATTGTAAACTTTCTAAACAGTGTCATCCGCATATCGAATATTGTTTATCCACTGTCCATTTAAAAGCACTCCCATTTTGTATATCATCCAGTGCTTCCCTGATGATATATTCTGAATAGATGGATGGAGATGCAGTTTGAGGCCTAGAATAAGGTGAATCAATTCAATAAAGAATAGTGCAAGAAGAAGAAACCTGGACTTGGATGAAATAATGGAAGATGAACGGTGGAAGGAGAGAGGAAGCTGGAGAAGTGCCATAAATGCCCTGACCCGGCAGCTGCTGGATAAAGGGAAAGGAGAAGAATGACCAATGAAGAGGAAGTACAGACTCTCACTCTCCGCCTGCCTTTTTACATCCTCAGAAAGACTGTCTTAACCCCCTGTGGGTAGGGGTGGTAGAATAACACCCACGTTATCCCCTGCCTGTCGTAATAGGCGACAAAAAGGGGCCCCAGGGGCTCCTAACTTGGGAGCATGGGTTGGCGACCACGGGGCCCTTAGCTGACTCCTGGCATTGCTTCCACTTACTTGTGCTAGGCTCCTCACTTTCATCTATCTTATCCGACCTCCCTTGGTCAACTCTTGTTCTTTTCTGATCCCGATGGTGTTAGAGCAGTCGAAGCATAGGGAGTCTTTCATTTTTACGCCCTGCGTGGCCCTTGTCTTCCTTTGGCTAATACCTTCATTTTTCGAAGTGTCAGATCCCTTCCATTTTCTCTCTCTGATTAGTGTTATTTAGAGGATGGTTGCCTAGTTGTACTTCCTCTTAAAATAATCACCACCACCACCTTTTCTCACTGCCACTTCACAGATTCTTTAGACTTTGGTAGTGAACAGCAATGCTTAAGTTTCACAAATCAATCTCAAAATTAGCTAACTCAGTGAAAAAGTGGACCACACAACAAATAGAATGCTAAAAGAAAGCAAGAAGGAAATAGGGTGGTAATAGAAGGTGTAAAAATTACACAATTACATATAAATTCTGTTGTTTGAAGGAGTGGTGGGGGAAGGAGGCAATAGGCCTATACCTAAATTCGGCCCTGCCTCATAGTGCAATGTAATGTTCAACATTTAGAGAGTGTTTCTATGAAAAACATAAACTGGACTCAGAAATTTGTTACACATTTATTTTTGTTCATTTTAATAATCTTACAATATTTGTATTGTACTTCAAACATGGACTATGAACTACAATGGAAGGAAACAACCTTTGTTTGAAATGTAACAACAGGCAAGATATTCTTAAACAATTGAAAAAATATACATAACTATGTAAGATTTTTATTTAATTATTATCACTCCTCTTATTTTAAGTGTGTGAATATAATTTAGAACATTTATTTCCATTGGTATGGACGGTATAGCCTATGCATCACTATGATTAAGTGGGGAATTTAGTAACATGTAGAGAATCTGAACAGCTAACTAAGTTATAACAAGAAATTTCTCATGCCAGTTTCCTTCAACCTACTTAAACCAGAAAAATCAAGTTCTAATTAGCCTAATGCTAGTAATGTACAAAAATATGTCTCCCTAACATCATTAACTGCTGTTGTTTCTTCTATTCACTAAGCTGTTTTGTCTCACTATTATAACAATCAGTGATGTGAAGAGAACAAGGAAAAAGTAATTGGGCTCAATTACAATTACACTTACTTTGAACACAGTACTTTACAGAAATCACTGGTGGTTGGAAAATGTAAGTTTGTAAGGAAAAGATATTGGGTCCACTTCATTTAGTGTTTTTTATTTCAGAGAGACATTAAATGGCTATTATCACTAAGTGATACTGAACATAATACCTGGTAACCTTCAAAATTACCTACATACATTGTTTTTTTTCAGTTTTGGCAACCATGCTCAAGCACAGCCGTGCAATGGTGCCAGGCTCTGTTATTCTCACCAAGGTTTGCTGACCTGCGTCCCCTTCCCCAGAGCACAGGACCTCACTGTTCTCCCTCCACATCCATTATAGTGGCCAGGTAAAGATGAACAGTTGTGAGCAAGTGCTCACGAAAGACAGTCACCATGTTTTCCAAGCGTGAACAGAGAAACTGGTAAATAATCCAATGTGCTAGAGGTCAGACGATACAACAGTATCACCAAGGATGTGAACGTTTATGTCTCGATCTGTTCACCGACCAGTAAGTGACGAACATGTACAGACTGAGTCTGCATTCGAGGAGATGCATCGGATTCGATCTCAATGCATACTGTTCCTCCGCGGCAGACCGTTAATGCGGCGTACTAATGTTCATTTTTGCAAAAACAATCTGTGAGCAGCTCTGTAAAGAAAACAGTGACACTTCATGGATAACCCACCCATCGTTCTGAAGGACAATGCTATGGCACACACAGCAGGAGTTGTGTCTCAATTGTTCAATCGCTGGGGGTGCTCTAACGCCCCCAATACTTTCCAGATTTTAGTCCCTGGGACTTCGATCTAATCCCTAAGATGAAGAAGCCACTACGCTGGAAGCGCTTTCGTACAATTAAAGAAATTTTGGAGGCCACCAACTGATCTCTTCGCACCATTGACTGACTGGGCAGTGCCAAGGGGATCCCATGGCTTTCGCATCACTGGGAACACGTTGTACTCAATGCTGGTGACTATATCGAAGGCCTATGGAACTTAGACCCAAGTATGTATGCTGTGTATCAATAAATAAAACAGTTGCCAAAACTTCAAAACCAACCCTTGTATTTTTATTGTAGTTAATGACTTTCAGCATTTGAAATAATTTGTCATTTTCTTTGCAAATAAATTAATTGGTTCTTAAAATTCTCATTGCTCAACCTCAACATCTTAAGGGGGAAAGTACATCTTTGCATTTAATGTAAAGATGCAATACAGGGGCACTTGAAGGAATACCTGTGTTTAATTTTAAGAACATCGTTAGGACAAGTATGTTGTCTTTGAAAGTGCTGGAGAGATGAGAAAGTACCTCATCCAGCACTGGTGAAGCAAATAATTCTGTTATCTTAATCATAATCTTTTTCCCCATTCCTGCTTCCATGTGATGAATATCAATTACTAGAATGTAATGATTACAATTTTATTTTAAGAAGTAAATTCACTCATCCCAGGGAAAAACAAGATAAGTCACTTTTTTTGTTATTTTTTATTTTGCAGTAACCTACTAACGCCAATGCTCTCTATCTTTTGACACCAACAAGGTAAGTTATTTTGTCATAATATTGAAGAAATGGCGGCGGTAGATGCAGAGTGGGTCTCGGCCCATAAGTGGCCATGCCTGGTCCGTGGTCCAACAGCTCTGCACTCTGACCAGCCAACCGAGCAGAGGAGGGGTGGCCACGGCTCTACAGTGGCTGTACGCCTCTGATCTGGGAGACGGGACAGGGCTGGACCTCATGGCAGGCCCCAAACATCGGCTGTCCTGAGAATGGTTTTCCGTGGTTTTCCATTCTCCTGCACTAAGGCGAATGCCAAGACAGTTCCTAGTATAGGCCACGGCCATCAAACCCCTTATATTCTCCGAGCATCTCCTTCACAGTAACAAATCTTCCGGCCTGAGAGACAGCGTCACCATCTAAGAGGCCCTCTTCAGGAGCAGAATGAAAAGATTTTAGCAGTAGAAGTGAAGAAATAGTCGTATTTACTTCCAAATTATTTAAGCAAACAAAACAGTCGCCGGTAAGAACCAGGTAAGTTGAGTTATCTTGTTAATATTCTGAATATTGTTAATAAAAGCGTATTCCTTAATACCAATTTTATATTCTTGTCGAGCTGAATACCGGACCTGTGAAGATTACAAGATTATTTTGTGCATCTACAGAATGGTGGTGTTAATGAAGCTATGTAATATAGAGAGAGACTTTCAAAAGGTGGTTAAATGAAGAAGTTATATCATGTTCAAGATCATGCTTTCACGTCTCTGCACAGTATTTAAAATACAATTTACCGTTGGTCTTTATAGCTATTGTTGAGAGTGAAGGAGAATTTCCTGTTGTGTATGTTTATCAGGAACTCAAGGGAGACTTCATTAGTTAGTCAGAACATAGAAAAAATGATGAACTCTTCTCAGAAGAACTCTTAAGGTTTCACCTTACTTTTTCCTGCCTGCTGGCTCTTCAGAAATGTGTGCGCGTGCGTTTTGTATTCAGGAATCATTCAAGGCGAATATTTTCGCACTGCATGATGTGTGGTTAAGGTTATTTTTAATATGTATAACTTTTGCTTTCTCAACGATTCATTTGTTTCTATATTCGTCCCTGTTTTTATCTCCTCGTAAGATGTGTATTGTTTAATGTAACGCCTTGTGTAATATAAATGTCTACATGCTAGCCTATTTCCCACATTTTGGCTGAAGATGATGCCAAACAGCGTCGAAACTAGTTCCAAGTGTAAATATATGTTGTAAATAAACTATAACATTTTTGTATTGAAAAGGTGGACCCTTTTAAGTTTCCTACCTTCCAATAAAAGTGGCTCCAACCAGGTCAGTTTGTCGTGGACATTACTATATTCTAAATGAACTACTGATCAACAAAAACTGACTTTTGGTGGATATCTTGGTATCCAACATTCATTCTAAGACAACTGAAATATGTAAACCATTTGTCTCTATCACCTACCGTTCTTGAGATATACGACATCAACTATTTACATATCGGTATTCTACCCCTCCTGCGTCCAAGTCGGAGCATAGATGATCTCAGTAGCGTCTCAGGGAAAAATTTATTTCATCAATATTCTATTTATTCACCATAGGTTCTAGTCGTCTAAGTATAGCTCAATAAAACAATTCTGTCGGTGGACGTCTTAATTCGACATTCAGTATGAATAATTCTTAACGCAAAAGAATATGTGACCTTAACTCTATATATCTTATAACCTAACTTTCATAAATAATAAATCCAACTTATCATTATACTAATTTATTAGCATGCTAATCTGACGAAAAAATAAAAGTAACTTCGGTTAACGTGAGAAAAGAACAATGTGCTTCCATATAAAATCAAACGTATTTTACATTTCTGTCTGGCAATGAATCATAATTGAAATGGGATCTTCCTCTTGATAATAACTCATCCATTCAATACTGTACTTCCTAATATTGGATTATTTACCATCATCTTATAACATCTAAATCACACTTCGACTCCTCTGTCGAAAGAAATTAAGTTTAATGATATGAATAAGATGCCCTACTGAAAATATAATTCACGTAGATTAGTTGGTTTTCATCTAACTTCATTCATATTTAATATACCTAACGTCCCTATACAAGACCTTCATCCTTATTCTCTTTATTATTTGGGAAATTTCATAATTGGTTTCTTTTGACTTTGTCTTGGGAGTCTTGTCACTCCTTTGGGAACTGTTGCCTTTTCCTCGGATATTACACGTGCTCCATGCGGCCGGTTACCGCCTGTCCAGACATCATCTCTGGTCCCAATGCATTGCTGCTGCTCTGCTTCGCTATGGCATCCTAGGTAATCTTCTCTCTCAGCTTAAGCAGATTCCATGATGTTACAGATGCTCATGAAAGTAGAAATTAACATTGGATTGGTAGAATACATATTTAAAATATTTATTTAGCCTCTATATTATTGTCTCTGCGTGGAATTGCATCTCTATTACTATGTAGATATGGTTTCTTGTCAATAAATATATTTTTCTCAGGCTAATTATGGATTCCAATTGCTAATTTAATCACTCTTCAGTGTACTATATTGCATGAAGTACAGAGTTTTGACTTCTCGCCTCTTCTCTGCAGCGGTCTCAATATAACTTTTCGCTGGTATTTAAATTTAAAGTTCTCGGATATTCTCCATATTTCAATTGCTGTTCTCTGCTATATGGCTCGCAATTATGCTTCAATCTTCTATTTAAATTATTATTTTGTAATGTAAAAGTTTCAAACAAATTTATTTAAAAACCACCATTCCAATACTTTAAAATCTCTAAGTCTAAGATACAAATACTACATACATGTTAAAATGGGACATGTTTTGCTTAGGCTTTGTAAGCATCTTCAGCCATACTTAATCTAAAGCTAAGTCAGGGCCCTGAACTGGGTTTCTCATTAAAGTATAATAATACAAGATAAAACAGTCATAAAATCTAGTTTGTGGGAAAAGTAATACTTAAATGTAAATAAAATTCAATAATGAACTTGTCATAGTATTATATGTACATGGAATGAATACTAGTGTCCATTTAAAAAAGTACACATTAGTTATTTGTAGAACGAGACAGTCATAATGATCTGACACATTTGGATTGTACAGATTGCTTGACATTAATGAAGCATGGATTTATTAAAAATGTCGAAAAATAAAACTTCGAGCATTGTTGACAGAGAATCAGGTACGTAGAATACAGTAGAGTTGTTGACTCCAAGTGGTTGCGTAATAAGGTCAAAAGGCGCTTGAAGCATCAGTATTGAAGTGTTGTGTCTCCTTCTAGAATAATCGTCTTAGACAACCAACAAGACTAGTCACCTCTCTGTCAACACTAGGGTTTTCAACACCCACTACATTGCGAATTCCCCCACATCTAAGGCTTTATTGAACACCCTATTTGTTGAATCTACACTAGACAGCTCGCGACTACAATCTATTACAAAGATTATTCTAGAAGGAGACACAACACTTCAATACTGATGCTTCAAGCGCCTTTTGACCTTATTACCCAACCACTTGGAGTCAACAACTCTACTGTATTCTACGTACCTGATTCTCTGTCAACAATGCTCGAAGTTTTATTTTTCGACATTTTTAATTAATCCACGCTTCATTAATGTCAAGCAATCTGTACAATCCAAATGTATGTCAGATCATTATGACTGTCTCGTTCTACAAATAACTAATGTGTACTTTTTTAAATGAACACTAGTATTCATTCCATGTACATATAATACTATAACAAGTTCATTATTGAATTTTATTTGCATTTAAGTATTACTTTTTCCACAAACTAGATTTTATGACTGTTTTATCTTGTATTATTATACTTCAATGAGAAACCCAGTTCAGGGCCCTGACTTAGCTTTAGATTAAGTATGGCTGAAGATGCTTACAAAGCCTAAGCGAAACATGTCCCATTTTAACATCTATGTAGTATTTGTACCTTAGACTTAGAGATTTTAAAGTATTGGAATGGTGGTTTTTAAATAAATTTGTTTGAAACTTTTACATTCTGTACACCAATATGGCTATCATAATGAGACTCATAACGTGTAATATTATTATTTCTTTCCGTAACGGCTATAGATTCCATCTTCTTTCTTTTCCGATGTCTTATTTGATGCAATCCTTTTTTTTCTTCTAGTAAAGAATGAATTAGGTTTCAATTAATTTTTTAAAACAATACCTGTTCCATCTCAACGTTCTTATACAGGGTCTTTATAATTCTTCGCCTTCTAAACTTAGGATTGGTCTGAATTTCCGTGACATTTCCCGTATATTTATACTGCCTGAAGTTGCCGTGCACCATTTTGTCTGCCCCTTTTTCTTTCGTATTAGCATCTAGATCGTAATGTAATGGTACAGTATGTTTAACATTGTATCACGGAAAACAACTCACAAACAGAATTACATATTAAAAAATTCACTTTGGTCCCATATTGACATCACTACGTAGCCTCTGTGGCTTAGGTGGCAGGGCACTGGCCTCCTACCGCTGGGTTCCGTTGTTCAAATCAAGGTCACTCCATGTGAGATTTGTGCTGGACAAAGCAGAGGCAGGACAGGTTTTTCTCCAGATACTCCAGTTTTCCCTGTCGTCTTTCATTCCAGCAACACTCTCCAATATCATTTCATTTCATCCGTCAGTCATTAATTATTTGCCCCAGAGGAGTGTGACAGGCTTCGGCAGCCGGCACTATTGCTGTCCTCGCCGCTAGATGGAGGCTTCATTCATTCCATTCCTGGCTTGGTCAATGACTGGAAAACAGGTTGTAGATTTTTCATTGACGTCACTAAACTTGTACAAATGCAAATGTAATAGATCCACCAATTCAATACATGATATATTCAGATAAAATTATTATCTTACAAGTACTAGTACATGTTTCGTCCAATTATTGGACAGCTAATGCCATCAGTACTAAATCATTAACACTAAAATATTAAAAGAACAATGGAATAAAATCTATGGGAAACTAGTGTATGACTCATTAAAATTTAAAACAAAACATCAAATTAAAATATGAACAGACAGTGCATCTAACAAGTCGTAAAATCGCACATCCTGGCAACCTGATCACTAAAGTCTTAAAATTGTTCTTTGATGTGGTGAAATCCAAATTACGTATTGCATACAACAAGAGCATAAAACCATTTAAAATTAGGATATACTTCCTCCTTTGTCATAGATTAGTCTTATTTAATGTTGTGGTGAACTTCAACAGGGAACCATTGAGCCTTTTGAGATTTTGCTATTGACATAAATCGTGTGTGAGAGAACCGGTCGTATTATAACAAGGCTGCAGACCAGCCTGAAAAATTCTAACGGGGCCAGCAGAGAACCTATGGAATATACATCACAGACAGAAGTTTCACTAGAGCACTGATAATTACGTGGAGTATTATTGAACACGACTTTAGCTAATATTAGCGCAAATGCACTGCACGGCTCACATTGGATTTGTTTGTTATATAGCCACACACGTAGTGAAAAAGATCTGGTGAATTTATGCAACCTCTGGACCCCATAATGTCCACGGTTACTGACAATAAAAAAGAAGCAAATGAAAATATTCAGCTTTACATGAAAAATAACAAAAAGTAATAAAAACAATTCTTGATCAACGCTGTTGCATGAAAAATAAAACATTGTCAATATCTTCAAAATCTGAAGTGACAGACCAAAACAGATTTCAGATTTGAAATTAGCATGAAAAACTGCACTGAAAACAGTTAACATCATGTCAGATATCTACCACTTGTAAATCAGTGTTATTGGCAGTGAATTTGGCAGCAAAAGAGAACTATTAAATATTACTAGCTAACAATACACAAATGTGACTTACACGCTTTGCTTTTTACTGGTCCACATAAGAAAATAATGTCTGGTCAATATAGGACAAGTCAGTTTCATTCACAATCCAAAGTGGATACTTCATTCATTTTTTTTTTAATTTTTAAAAAATCCAACCTAAACCTTTATTTTAAGCTGTTTCATTTAACACAGAATGGTTTGACAACATTTGGTCAATCAGTGATTTTGTATTGTTTAAAAACAAAAAAACTGCTTCACCTAAGAACTTGACTTATCTTGTTATTCCCTGGGATTATGAGTGAGAATTACATTTTGTAAAATGTAATAATTACAAGTTTTAAAAAAACTAAGAATGTAATCGTTACAAGTAATTTGATTACTTCCTCTGATAACAATACATAATATACACTCTGACTCAACTTAATTGTTCACCTCAAATAACTCATAAACAGTCAAAGATGTCTACATTCTGTTTCCATTTCTGGTAATGTTTACCATGGAGCTCATAAATGAACCTGCAATATTTTTCTAGGCCTCCAATATCTGCAGGGTAGTGCTACAAATATTTTTTTAAATGGAACTGCACTGTATTCTACATCTAGCACAGTCTTTTTTTAATATTTTTCAACCTGCAGCACACTAAAGGAATATTTGATGCTGCTCAAAACAAAATCATCATAAATAAATACATCAAACAACACAGTGGTTTGTCTCCTATTTCATTTAATAGGGTAAACATAATGAGAGGTCACAGGTGATGTGCTGTAACTTATCATATAAGCAAGCTTGGATAGAGCATTATATGAAATAAATTTCATGTCTAAAAAAACCTGTATTGACAGTCTATATACTGGGTGGTACAGCTGCCCCCATTTTTTCCCAAACATGTGCAACCGGCTAGGAATTAAATGACTCTTAGTCCTATCTTGCGCAACATCTTACAGCAATTTTATGTGCAGTTATTCTGATATAGACTTCCCCGCACAATGCAAAAACAGTACAAGAGGCAGTAAGTGAGGCCCATCTCAAAAACACTGTACCATTTTATGTAGAGCGGAGTCCAATACTCCAGTTATTTTTGCAAAATATTACAAACCATAGTCACTCCTTTAGCTGTCGGTAGTGAATTGCGTACCTGATTGGTTCAAGAGGCCATTTTCTTTTAACAGAAAAGGGTGGTCACTGTATCATAGAAAACACGATAGATTAGGACCGATTACAGACATGTCAGTTCACCGCCATTTTGTATTGTCGCATCACATCGAAATTGATAGAAACACGTTTTTCACAGTATTTTATAATCTATGGCGCGTGAATGCTGTACAACAGATGTGATAGCTTACGCCATATAATTACTACCGTTCAATAAAGTCACAGAGCTGGACCGTAAGGCTGTAACACATCAGTAACTTCACGAAGCGAGAACTTTCGCTCTCCTCGTGAATACAGAATTGTAAGAGCTAGACGTTCAAACAGGAAGTAGCTGCACGGGATTAGGCATGTTAGATGTACCTGGATAAGCTACATCGAGCAGTGCGGGTTCGAAACATTGTTGGGTCATGCCTTTTATAATTTTCATTTCATACTCTTCTAGGCATTCTTTATGAAGACTTGACTTCTCTGAAGTGTCAGATATTCTTCTCCAGGAAGCTATAATAAACAGACATAATGATTATCCCAACGTAAGCACCAACTGCGGACAAATTCATTGTGAACACCACCTGAAACATAATGCTGCACTAATTTAACCAAGTAATAGGTACATACCCTACACGTAATGAATGATTGCAACTATTTGGGGTTATGAGAGACATAATTCTTTAGCATACTGCGGTGTTTGCAGCCAGGTAAACCTGCGTGCACATTGGAGTTCAGATCTTGTAACATACAAGATCAGTTTCGAAGCGATAGCATAGATTATTCCATTAGTACAGAGATACGAGACCTAGTCTTCATCGCCTGGAGTGGCTACATGGTACTAGTCACAGCCAGCATGTGATTTTTCCGATGGATTTAGAGTTCGAATCTACAAAGGTAATCCCAAAAATAAGGTCTCCTACATTTTTATCAATACATAGCCCTGTTTATTTCTACAATCGTTTACATCAATTTACAGCTTGAACATTTAGCTATTTTTCTACATAATCACCATTTTGGATGATGCATTTTTGTAGACGCTGTGACCGTTTTTGTATGCCCATGTCATACCAGCTCGCCACCATGCTGTTCAGGAAGTGGTGAACCTCATATTTCACCTCATTGTTGGTGCTGAATCGCTTTCCAGCCAAATGTTCTTTCAACTTAGGGAAAAAGTGATAGTCACTGGGCGCCAAGTCGGGACTATAGGGTGGGTGATGATGTTCCACTAAAACTGTTGCAGGAAAGCAATGGTTTGCCGGGCAATGTGCAGGTGAGCGTTGTCATGGAGAATATTTACGCCCTTGCTCAACATTCCTCTTCTCCGGTTCTGAATTGCCCATCTGAGTTTTTTCAGAGTCTCACAGTACCTGTCAGCGTTAATTGTGGTCCCAGCGGGCATAAAGTCGACCAACAATACCCCTTTTTGATCCCAAAACACAGTTGTCATGACATTACCGGCAGACTGTGTTTGCTTGAATTTCCGCGGCTTTGGCGAAGAGGGATGCCGCTACTGGCGTGATTGTCGCTTGGTCTCAGGTGTAAAGTGGAACGCCCAGATTTTGTCACCCATGACAATTGAGTCCAAAAAGTTGTCATGTTCAGCTCCAAAGCGTTGAAGAAATGCGCAGGAAGAATCAACTCGTTATCACATGTGGTCTTCAGTCAGCAGGCGTGGCACCCATCTTACGCACACCTTCCGGTATTTCAACTTTTCCATTCAAATCTGTGTGCGGTGCTTTGGGAAACCTCAGGAACCAAAGTGCAGAGCACATCCAAGGTGATCCGCCAATCTTCACGCACAATTTCCTCAACCTTCATGACTGTCTCGACGGAAATTGGCGGTCTCCCACTCCTTTGTTTGTCATGAATTTCAGTCCGACCAGCTGCAAACTCTCAACACCACTTACAAACATTTTTGACATCCATGCATGACTGACCATACACTTCTGTCAATTGGCTATGGATTTCAATCGGTTCAGTACCTTTTGCGTTCAAAAACCGAATAACTGCGCGCACATCACATTTGGCGGTAACATCCAACGGGAGCTCCATTCTCAATGGCTGCCAAGCCAAGACTGAGTGCCTCAGTGTCGCGTGCGTATCTTTATATGCGAGCGCAGGAAACACTCTTCACAATATTGTGACCAACAGCCACACAAACAGAGTTCTGTATTTATTAAAAAATAGGAGACCTTACGTTTGGGATTACCTTCATAGCTCCAAGGTTTTCATTTTAATTTTTATACTCTTAAAGCATTCGTAGTTAAGGTTTAACTTCCTTAAGTCTCAAAAGTCACTTTTCACCTTTAGAAAGAAAGCATAAATCAGAAAGAAATAATAACATGAGACAAACTGCTACAACAAATGAAGTGCACTGCACTGCAAGATTGTGACACACCCGTTCAACCAAGCAACTGCGCACGTTCAATTCGAAGAACGACTGGACTTCATACATAGAGCACATGAAACAGCACTTTACAGCAAAGTGCAGGCAGGTTCCACCACATACATTGCAGCAAGCAAGAATGACACACCTCTTCCATACTCAGATATGCATTAATGAAGGAGGTAGTCATTTTGAACATTTCCTTCATTAATCGAATGGCCATGCACAAGCCCATTGCACCTCTGTCGGTAACATCTTATTTTACTGAAAGGAGCTCTTTTAAGAGCTACTTAGAAATGAACATAAGAGAGTATCTGCAACATGAGAACTGATCATGATTTAGATTTGTCTTCAACTTCGTGACTCATACGAACATTTAACAATGAAATAAAAAAGTCGTCCTATATCGGACTCGAACATCCGACTATCAACCACCACTTTCCTCCTCACGCTCGGCTATCATGAGCTATCGCTGGCGAGAATTATATCAACAGTACTTCTAGTCATTCAGCCATCATATTCTCTGAACATGAAGTTTCTGTGATACAGGATTTTTATGACTCTTTACAATCATTCGGTATTTTATCATTAATGCTGATGTAGTTGACATGAATAAACGAATTATAGCAAATGTAGTAAGACCAGACATCGCTGTGAGTAGCCAAGGTCAATATTTTTAGGTTAGGGTATAATCTGTGGGTTGCATAACACTGAGTGAATAGGGGCAGCTGTACCACTCGGAATATATACCTTAAATTCTGAGAGAGGTCCACCCTTTCAGTACCAAACAATGTATTCACTTATTAAAGGAATATACAGTTATAAGTCAAGTAGGACATGTTTTATCCTTCATCTAGGACATCTACTACAGACACCAGAAGAAAGTTCGAATAATATAAAATAGATACATTAGAACAGGGTTTCCCAAACTTTTTGTCTCCGAGGCGCCCTGAGTATATCGCATGCATGTTCAAGGACCCCTTAGCTACAGAACATAATACTACATTCAGTAAACAAAAAAAAAAAACAGAATTTTGTAATGATTCCATGTTTGATTTTATTCGTATAATTTAGGACTAATACAGTATTTACTTTCTTTGAAAGTTTAACATAAAGATACTTTATAAATGCATAGAAATTATACAACAATGTAACATTTGGCTAATAATTACAACAGTCTGGATCTGGAAACTTATTCAAAAACATTCACTTGTTGTGATTTTCAGATCAATGGGATGGACAGTGCTGTTTCCCGAAGATCGACCTCTACATTAGCTCTGTTTCTGCATTTCGTTTTCATTTGTGTGAGAGCAGAAAAGGTATAATCAGTCGGGTATGTTGCCATGAAAGGCATTAAACTCAGTATTTCCCTTCTAGAAATTGCAGTGTATAGGGGATGTCATGGACACAAAACCAAATAAAATAATAAGTGAGTTATTCCACCTTTTCAATACAAATTGAATAGTGTTTATTAAATAAACATTTAATGGGACTAGTTTCAACCTATTTAAAGGTCATCTTCAGCCATATCGCTTGTAGAATGAAGTATTTGAAACAGTTGTTTTAAGACATCGCGTGTAGAATAAAGTATTTGAAAAACAAGTGATATGGCTGAAGATGACCTTTAAGAAGGTCAAAACTACTTCCATTAAATGTTTATTTAATAAACACTATTTAATTTGTATTGAAAACATGGAATAACTCACTTATTATCTTATTTGGTTTAATCAAAGTTCAATACGGACCCATAAAATGAAATTCATTTCTCTAGATGGACACAAAAGTCAATCAGAGAGGTGGAGTTGTGATACATTCTGGTACTTCCTGGAGCTAAACATTCCACTCCATCTGCTTCTGCACCCATATCATATAATTTAATGTTCAATTTCTCTCTACCAAGATAATTCAGCTAGTTGATCTTCCATGAGGGACGGTAGCTGATGTTCAGTTTCAAAGAAGAGTTTTTTGATCCATGAGATTATCTCAACCAGAGGCGGAAAATATGATCTGAGTGTGGATGGTAGCAATTCCAAGTGTCTCACAATTACATCACTTACACTGCCCTGTAGTATTCCTTCTTTCTCCGCTGCTAACGAGTACCCTCCATCAGCCAAATTAAGAGTTACACATACTGTATGTAAGTTATACAACAGAGAAGACATAGTTCCTGAATTTAGTATAATGCTCTATGAATTGTGCATGTACAATACATTTTCACTCTTCAAATACAACTTATATTATTATTATTATTATTATTATTATTATTATTATTATTATTATTATTATTGCAGACCCCTTGGATTATCGTCACGAACCCTCAGGGGTGCCCGAACCACAGTATGGGAATGGTTGCATTAGAAGATAAAGTAGTTCTGAAAAATTACGCTACATTTAAACACTATTTCACTTTCATAACATCTTGATGTTTAACATTGTTTCACTTAAATTTTTGTCCAGTTCCATGGCTAAATGGTTAACGTACTGGTCTTTGATCCAGTGGGTCCCAGGATCTTTTGAGAAGGTGAAAGTGAAAAAAAATCTTGAAGGAAATTCAGACTGGATGGAGTACACACAACAGAACCATTATCATCATCTGGGTATCCTTCTAGCAGGCCAGATAGGACTTCTGTGGACAATATGCCTCCATCGGTTCCTGTCATTATATAGTTCCTCTCCTTTCACATCCTGCAGTGTTGTTCCTTTCTTGATAACGTCTACATTTATTTGGTCCAGCCACCTTCTTCTGGAACGTCCAACAGGTTTCCTTCCAGGTACTGCCATTTCCAAGTATTGCCTGCGGGGTAGCTGCCTCTGTGGATCAGTGGTAGAGTGTCGGCCTTCGGATCCCAAGATAGTGGGTTCAAACCCGGCAGAGGTAGTCGGATTTTTGAAGGGCGGAAAAAGTCCATTGGACACTCCATGTCGCACGATGTCGGCATGTAAAAGATCTCTGGTGACACATTTAGTGTTTACCCGACAAAATTTATTAAATCTCAGCCATAGACACCCAAGAAAGTTTTGCTTTACTCAGTCTGCCATCTAGTGGGCCTAGAGTAAAATGGAATGTCGAAACTGATGAGCAGGCAGCCAGATGGCGTCAAATTGAAATGTCTGCACATGGCAGCTGAGGCCATATGATTATCATTATCATCGCCTGGGGGGTTCTAGCCTCTTCCATTCTTTGCACATATCCCATTTCAACCATGCAATGCGTAGTCTTTCTTCCATCGGATAGAAATATATGGGTCCAAATTTTTCAGCTGCAGCCTTAGTCATTGGAGGATAAAATATAAAGTCCCTACTATCCATCTATTTCCTTTATGTCTAAATTTGTCTTCCATTTTCTTTCCTGAGCAACAATAACAAGTCGGGAAGGGAGAAAAAAATTAGAAGTGAAAGCTAAGACAGTGCCTTCTTGATGAAGCTCAGTGGGGGATGATAATGATGATGATGCTATTACTCGCTCAGTGGGGTGGGAGTTGAGGAATTGACTGAATGTGGATACTACACGTTTTCAGACAGTGACTGCATAAGAGAGATTCACCACATGTTCCATATGATATTATCAATTTACTCATTCGGGACAAATATTTCAGGTTCCCTATGGGAATCAACATCTATATCATCTGATGACCAAGCAGAAATCAATTTTTGAAAATGAGACAAAATCTCTCATAGTGCATCGGCACTGCCGGTGGCTCCAAGTAGCCTACACAGTGGCCTCCACGGCGTCGGTAGATGCAGAGCGCGTTTTGGCCTATAAGTGGCCAAGGCTGGTCCGTGATCCAACAGTTCTGCACCTTGACCGCCCAGTCAAGCAGTGGAGGGGTGGCCACGGCTCTACCATAGTTCTGCGCCTCTACATTCAGGAGACGGGACAGGGCTGGACCTCACGGCTGGCTCCAACCGTCGGCTGTCCTGAGAATGGTTTTCCGTGGTTTTCCATTCCCCTGCACTAAGGCAAATGCCGGGACAGTTCCTAGTATAGGCCATGGCCGCCAACCACCTCACCTTCTCTGAGCATCTCCATCACTGTAACAAATCTCCCGGCCTGAGAGACGGCGTTACTGTCTAGGAGGCCCCTGAAGAGGGAGGAATGAAAACATTTTGATAGTAGCAGTAGTAGTAGCCTCCACGGTATGAACTAGCCGTGCATCTTGGTAGGTGTGCTATTTATCAACTGGGGCAAAATGCTGGCAACCAGGAATAAGTTAGCTGGAAAATTTATAATGTCCAATAACGAACCAACTATGTTGGTACATGTTCCTTAAATAAGGAGGGCCTCTAGATGAAAAAAATAAATGGCGTATGGTTTTTAGTGCCGGGAGTGTCCGAGGACATGTTTGGCTCGCCAGGTGCAGGTCTTTCGATTTGACTCCCTTAGGCGACCTGCGCGTCCTAATGGGGATGAAATGATGATGAAGACGACACACACACCCAGCCCCCATGCCAGTGAAATTAACCAATGATGGTTAAAATTCCCGACCCTGCCGGGAATCGAACCCGGGACCCCTGTGACCAAAGGCCAGCACGCTAACCATTTAGCCATGGAGCTGGACCCTCTAGATGAATCAAAACAGCATGGTGCAGGATTCATAGTAAAGAAGAGCCTTGTCGCTACCATCAATTTCCCATCTTGTGGGACAGAGCTGACTCTCTCCTCGTCTGGCCCTGTCAATGTCCTCACCATCTACACCCCATTCCGGTTGTCCCCTCAGAAGAGAATGATCTTTTTTAATGTTGAAAACATTTCTTATCAAACAACGTAGGGCTCCCCATACTATGAAAAACATAAAATTAAGCAATTTTTCTCAATTGTGCCAAAAGTTGAAGTGCCAAAGGTCCTGTAAAGGTTTTCAATTGTGAGTCTCGGATAGCTATATCAAACTAAATAGACAAATTTCATAAATCACTTCTGGTCAAAATGCAGTTTCTGAAAAACTGCCTAAAATCACTTGTTTCTCTACTCATTTTCTTTTTTATTCAAATCCTAGCCAAATTAACTTATTTACATAATTATTTTTGTAATGTATTCCTTGGTTCAATACACTCTGGATTTTTTTTTTAATTTTTTGAAAAATGTCCACAACGAATGTAGTTATAAGGGCTTAAGTGAAACTCTGCATTGACTCAGATTAGTGCTCATAGTGGTAGAAAAAGGCAAACTGCTAATCTAATCTACAAGATAGCGATGATTAAGAAAAGGATTGTAATTTTTAGGAATTAATAAAGAATATATTCTCATATTAAATATATTTTATTTATCTACCATTCATAGCTCATATCCCTAGGATATTTTCAACACTGAGTTGCTTGCCAGTAGGGTTTGAACTGTGAATTTATTTTACAAGCTCCTTTACATCACACTGACACAGATAGGTCTTACGACGATGATGGGATAGGAAAGGGTTGAGAGTGGGAAGTAAGTGGCTGTGGTATTAATTAAGGTACAGCCCCAGCATTTGCCTGGTGTGAAAATGGAGAAATCACAGAAAACCGTCTTCAGGGCTGCTGACAGTTGGGTTCAAACCCACTATCTCCCAAATGTAAGTTCACTGCTGCAGGCCCCTAACCGCATGGCCAACTTGCTCAGTTTGAAAACATATAATAATAATAATCATAATAAACTAAATTTTACGTATAGAGCTTCCAGATAAACTACATTAAGTGCCCTTGAATATTTTTTTTTTTTTTCGAGGGACTGTGGAAAATCTTCAAAAGACACTTGTGAAGGGTCCGCACTCCACAAGTGTATGGGATTCTTATCCACTAAATACCACACACCCTTTTCCCATGATGTGTTTCATCACCCCGGAACCACTCTTGCATTACTTCAGGGTGATGTTGTGCTTACTTAGTCTTTCAGGCTTCTCCTTTCTTCATTTTTCCTTTATGGGCATTCGTACGCTTCCAAATCCCTCTTCTTCTGACGAAGGACATCCTCCACATACACTGCCACACGATCCCAGGATTCCTGATTTCATAGCATTACAGAAATTATATTATCCAGTGTCAGTTCTCCCAGTTCAGTTTCCACACGCCTTCTCTTTATCATCCAATGACCGCACACAAAGAAGGTGTGAAGTACATCACTGATGTCACATTATATGCATGCTGCATCACTCGCTCCGCCCACTCTATGCAGGAATTTTAAAAAATATCCATGTCCTGTTAGAAGCTGCGTGAGGTAATAGCTGACTTCACCATGAACCCTTTCAACCCAGATAACCAAGCGTTGTATCAGTCGCTTGGTCCATTTACCCCGAGGGTCACTTTCCCATCTGAGTTGCCATCGCCTCATCCGTTGACTGAAGGCATGCTTCTTTGCACATTTCTTTCCCAGCTCTCCTTGGGTATGCCAGATTTCTTGTTACTCCAATGCAAGTAGATCTAATGGGGGTATTGATGCCACCGTGCAGTATGCACATGCAATACGTAAAGCTGTTCTCCGTTGTATGGCAGCTATCCTTCTCCAATACCAAGCAAATCTCAAGGATTCAGCCCGGATTTCAGAGCCATACAGGAGCACTAATTGAACCGTCGACATGAGAAGGCATCGTTTACTGGATTTCGGGCCTTCAATATTCCCATCTGTCTATTAAGTGCAGTCATGTATTTTACTGCCTTATCTGTCGCTCTCTGAATATGATTCCAGAATGTGAGCTTGGAGTCAAGTGTCACTCCTAGATATTTTTTGCTCATAGACGTTTCAATCACTAACTCTCCAACAGTCATTGGCACAAGAGTCTCGATCCTTTTCCTCGTCAGAAGAACTATCTCCATTTTGTGTTCTGCTAGTGTTAGCCTGTGACTCATCATCCATTCTTTTATGCACCGCATCACCTAGTTCAATTTCATTTGATTCATCTCAACATTACAAGTCACTATCAAGGCGGCCATGTCATCAGCGTAGCCCACAAGCTTCGTATCCTCTGGCATCTCCAAACATAACAAGCCATCATACATGATGTTCCAAAGATCTGAGCCAAGGATCGACCCCTGCGCTGCACCAGCCATCAGTCGTTTTGTCCTTTGTCCATCTTCTGTATCATACAGCACAGTGAGATTCTTGAAGTAGTCTCTCATTATACGCATAAGATATTGTGGTAGCTTGGATGTTTCTTCAAGAGCTTCCAACATGTCGCTCCACCTTGCCAAATTGAAAGCATTCTTTACATCCAGCTGATGACCGATATTATTCTAATTGATAAATCAAAAAGATCCGCATCCTTATAGAAATTGCTTGTCCAAACACCTCCCATCTACAAACAACAATAGCCACAAAGATATCAAAATACACAGAATTGGCAATAGAAATACAATGCCTGTGGAAACTAGAATCAGTCACCACAGTTCCAATACTAATTACATGTACCGGTGTTATTCCAAACAGCTTGCACAGCTCTCTGGCCGCATTAAACCTGCATCATCACACATACGTTGAACTACACAAAGCCACACTCCCGAGCACATGCCACATTGTGAGAAAGTTCCTAGGAACGACTTTTCCTCTGACTTAGCATGAAGTTCCAGGCCACAGATCCAGTAATACTGAAGGACAGATTCCCAAAACGGGTAGATAAGAAGTTGTTTGAAGTTGTTTGTATTTATTGAATAAATGTATATGTTGTAATTATTATGTTGTAGCTGTCTCTGTGGATGCGTGGTAGAGTGTCGGCCTCTGGATCCCTAGATAGCGGGTCAAACCCAGCAGAGGTAGTCGGATTTTTGAAGGGCGGAAAAAAGTCCATTTGACGCTCCATGCGTACGATGTCGGCAGGTAAGACGAGTACGCAGCATTATGTACACGCCCTGGGATATACAGTTTATCATGCTCTTATCTAAATTCGAGGGATCCATTCTGGTGAACCCTGGCGCCCATACTACGGACATTTCGGTTAATTATGCTTATTAATTTTATGAAGTTTTTGAGTAATTTTATTTATATTTTTTATTCATGATTTTATTTATTATTATCATCAGAAAGTTACAACATGATCAGGTAGCAAAAATCATTCACCTGAAGCTTACTGTAAAATGTGGTTTCTGGCGTACGATGTCGGCATGTAAAAGATCTCTGGTGATACATTTGGTTGTTGTTGTTGTTGTTATGTTGTAAATATTTGTAGATATATGTACCTACAAGAGGGTGATTCCTGGCTTAGGTTGATCTAACGCCACAACAAGAACATAGTGCTCAATATTTTAATGCATAGAGACTTTATTCTATTGTGTTTTATCCTATTTGACTAGATGGAATTTAATTCCATGCATCCACACTTTGATTTTTAACATGTTAAATTGTATAGGCAATAGTTTTGGATTTCTTAATGGGGGGCCCCCCTTTTTATTATGTCTTTTTGTGTACAGGAATTTTAATTTGACTAGCTGATGAAGGGAATGTATATAGATTCCCAAAACATGTACTAGACTTATGTAAATAAATATAAATAATTAATATTTAGTATTGACTAGACGGACCATCCACCTACATATTTGTTGTCAGCCCATTATGTTACGGCACAAGCCGAGCCTTCCTAAATTGATATAATAATAATAATAATAATAATAATAATAATAATAATAATAATAATAATAATAATAATAATAATAATAATAATAATAATAATAATAATTTTAACTAATTTTTACTTATAGAGCTTCCGGATAAACTATATTAAGTGGCCTTCCATTTGGAGCTAAGATGTATATGGTGTTTGAATAATAATAATAATAATAATAATAATAATAATAATAATAATAATAATAATAATAATAATTAGCAGTCTCCTGCTGGCTCCGCCCACAATGTACAAAATATGGTGTTGTTCGTTACTATCCTCACGTATATATTTGCAAAGTTTCGAGTTAATGAAATAAAGCACATGATCTGCTGTGGTAATAGAATGTAATATTATGTCAACAAAACACTTGAAAATGCATCACACAAAGAAATTGAATTAAAGGTTCCTTGGAACAACACTATGCATTGAACTGTTAAAAAGTCCTTCAAAGATCTTCATCATGGAGACAAATGTACTCATAACTTTTCTCAGAATCTACCAATTTAAGTAGTTATTACCTCAAAAGAAAGTGCTTGATCCACTGAGTGTTATTAGACCAAACCAAACTGCACACCTCAATTAGAATGAAAGATTTTATTGCTTCAATGAGAAAAAATGTTCAAGAAATGAGACGTCAAATTGAATGTGCACTCATAACTTTCCTCAGATTCAACCAATTTGAATAGTTAAGAGATGAATTGAAAGAGTTTGATCCACTGAGTGTTCTTAGGCCAAAACGAACTCCATACCTCAATTAGAACCAAAGATATGATTGCTTCAAAGAGACAAAAAATTGAAAAAGTCAAATAATTTGAGCAAGGCGGAAGTGACAAATGAATACCTTTCAGTTAAAAAAGAATGAAGGAAATCGACCAGATAGAATGGCCGGATTGACTGACCTCAGTTTTCATTAAAAAATTGAATATATAGATAATCCCAGTGGGACAGGCAACTACCCTCTCTGAACAAACAAGTGGGGAAGAAAAAGAAAATACAATCAATTATTGGATGAAGGAATCTGAAAACAAATTAAATGAAATTATTATTATTGGCTATGAAATTCCCATTCAAAGATGTAACATAAGTTGATTATCAATGTGAATGCTTGAATGCTAATGCAAAGACATTGATGATGATGATGAATGTGCAAGTGTAACTTGTTCCCATTGCTTTCTTTACTAATGATTTCACCATTTTAGTGTCATTCCAAACGTACTCAGTGGTACTAGCATGTACCCAAAGCTTTGCCCGTTTATTAATTCAACCTTTAGATGTTTTTAAACCATTTATTTCAAAGCAAAAATAAAAATGTACATAAATCGCATATACAGTGGAACCTTGGATTGCGAGCATAATTCGTTCCGGCAACATGCTCGTAATCCAAATCGCTCGTATATCAAAGCAAATTTTCCCATAAGAAACTATTGAAACTCGGATGATTCGTCCACAACACAAAAACATTTACTCGCATAACATTTCTAAAACAAAATATAACGTAAAACAATTAAACTGCACTTTACCTTACAATAGAATCATTGTTGGTGTGAGGGAGACGAGAGATGACATGAGAATTACTGTATAGCACAAATTTCACTAACGGAATCACTGCTATCGGTTGGCTCATTGGAAGTGTTTTCTTTAACTTTAACGAGGAACCTGTCCAATGACTGTTGCTTTTGCCTCTTTTTGAGGATTTCACGAAAATGTGACATTGCATTGTCATTGAACAGATTCATCCACTGTAATCATCTCCTTCTTCCGACCGAATTCCTTTTCAGCCTTCTTTTCGTTCATAGGGCCCATCGTTGCAGAATAGTTATATCACAAATGACAAAAACAAAACATGTAGTACACTCGTACGGTGTTGACTATGCGAGCGAGGCATGCCAACTGAAGTCCAGCGCGGGGAAATGATTACACACACTTTCCCAGGAAAGAGAGTGGCAGGGGGAGGGGAAAACAAAGACACAGGGGAGATGAAAACGTACGTAATCGTGACGCTCGTATTGCGAAACCTCACTCGCTTATCAAGTCACAATTTATTTAAAATATTTGCTCGTCTTGCAAAACACTCGTAGACCAAGTTACTCGCAATCCGAGGTTCCACTGTATTATGTTATTTTATTTTTAATAATATTGTTACTTTCAATGCCTAAGATACTGAGTGGATGGTACAAATAATATTAAAACTATATTAAGTGTCCTACCATTTGGAGCTAAGATGTATACAGTGTTTGCCTTTCCAACTCTTGAACAACCCAGATAGAGTTGATAGGTTGACTATGGGAGAAGCACCATTTCAAAGATCGAGTCCTACAACTTTAAGTGATTGTTCTTAAGCCTTGTTGATGTATGTAGCAAAACTCAAACAAACTGCAAACTTCAGACGTCTAAATTGGAACGGTATAATCGAAGGAGTGATATGAATCCAAGGAATGAATACTACTTCACCCAAGACATGTCCAGTCATCATGGTTGTTTCAATCATTTTCGGCATCAGTTTCTTGACTGAGAGGAGTGTTCCATTGCAGAACGCAGGAGGATTTATATTCCTGAGAAGGGTAATTGGTGCCACATCGTCCACTGCAAAATCTTTTGGGAGTAATCCAGTGGACTCCAAGTTGTTTAAAGGCTCTGTCGTGTAGTTGACAGCCTCATCTGTATAACAAGTCGTGTCGACAGACTTGTAAATTACACACAACAGATTACTTCTCGACAACATGCCTTCGTCGTCTGTCTCTACAGAGGACTGTCTTCTCCATTCCCTCATCCCAAACTATTTTTGATTTGGCCGGGTGACGCAGCAACTCTAACATCGCACCCAGCCGACCCAACAAAGCATATCGGCCAGGCACCAAGTTGGAAGTCGGCCTTTCCGCCATGTATTATACCTGTATAGTCCGTGATGTTTACCTTGCGATCTCCGACGAGGCCATCCAGACCGATTTGCGCATCCTCGCTGTTCATAGTGCCGCACGACTCTACGACGGCCCCGCACCATCACCGGATGTACTTCTGTATATCGACTCTGCAGATGCCTACTTCAACATTCACGATAATGGTGTGTTCATCCAACATCGCCTTCACCGTGTGGAATCTACTCCTTCCAACGTCTTCGTGCAGCTCATGGACAATGCGCCTGCTACAGCTGCTTCGCCCATCGCAACCCCTCCATCCCCGTCACCACCAGCACACGCGTCCTCTAGTTTCACCACCCCCGTTACTACCATTACTACTACCACCACCACTACCACCTCTGCGCACACCTCACTCAACACTCCTATTTCCACCACAACGATGTCCCATCTTTTCCCCCTTATGATGTCTTCTCTCCCCATCCCTCCCACCCCTGATCTATCACGTCCCCAGAGCACATCTCTTCAGCCACCTGCCGAGGGAACTATTACTCCTGATACTCCTGGAAGTATGTTACGTCCACCATCGACGCCACCGCCTTCGGACCGTAATATCCTGTATAGCTGTGTCGTTCGCGGTGTGGAACCAAGTATACCAGCTGACGTCATCGCCCAGGAACTCCGCCAGTCAGGACTGCCCCTGCGAAGAGCGTTTCGCATCCACAACGTTGACGGTCCGACCTTCTTAGTCAGACTCCATCTTCCAACTTCCGAAGACGCTCAACGCCTCATCAACAATGGGATAAACCTCTATGGCTGCCACCATTGAGTTGAACCATCTCGCTCGCCTCCCCAAACCTCGCCCCGACGTACCACACCTTCAACAATGAGGTTTATAACATGTAATGTACCACACCTTGTCGCCGTCCCCGGCCTGCCCCTTCTCCTCAACCACCTAGTCCACATCTCCGACCTTATGCACCCCCAACCCGTTACTTTTCGCCACCATCGCCGACCTCTCACCTCCTTAGCCTCCTACTCACTTCTCTTGTTAACTTCTCTTCCTTCTATCACATCCTTGCACCTCATCTTGTCCCTTGCAACCTTGGTTAAACCTTCCCTCCTCAGCTTCTCCCCAATACAAATATTTGTAAATCTGTCCACAAAGCACTAAATAACCTACACATCCGTTATTCTCATCTCCTTAACTTCTTCATACCGCATTACCCACCTTCCTCACTTCTCACACCTCCCAGTTCTCTTCGCATCTCCCGGCCTGAGCGAGATCATCACTCACTAAGGGACCCGCCCCACCCCCTTCAGGGTGGGGAATGAAAACGTGATAACGTAACGTAACGTTGTAAATTAGTAATACATCTGATAATTCCTGTAAAAGTTGTTTTTTGATGATGATGACAGCTTCATTTCTTAGAGCAAGAACTGGTCTTTTACAAAAAATTTCAGGTCTCTGTGTGCCATGATTTGGATGGGCATCACACACATACACATAAACAAACTCTTCTGGATATGAAAGACTGAATGAAAATGGCTTCCTATGCCATGGACTTAAAAATGGCACCTTGAATATGTATTACTATTCATTGTTTAGTATTATCAATCTTATGTTTCCCCTAAATAAACTAGCAAAATATAACATTGAGTACTCTATACAATTCCTCATTGTAATAAAACTATGTGTATATCAATATCTTATTAAAAAATTAATTTCACAGAACAGCTCCATTTATGACTTACTCGCCTTGTGTGGAATCAAACTTATTAATCATGCGAGTGAGGTTGCAACACAATTTTTTTCAAATATGGGTGTGGCTGTTTGTTTACAGTACACAAACTGAAACTCAGAACACATCTGTGAGTATCAACTACAAACAATCTATGAAACACTTTTCTACCTTGTCAATATTTCACATTTTATTATATTACCTCCTGTACATGTTTTGAGAGCTCAACTGCTCTCTTCCTCTGCAGTGCAAAACATCAAACAAAACTCCTTGGACTTGACACATTTGTACAATGCAGTCATCAATAAAACAAATCACACATAAATCTTCAAATTGTTAAAAAATTGACAAATTTGGTATCAGCTGAAACTGAAGTAATAAAAATGTTCACTAGTCATCTGAGTTATCATCTTTTTTGTACAAACTGTCTCTAAAGTTGTTTTGATGGTTGTTTATTTTAAAGAAACTTGACGGTTAAAAATAGCTCACATGGCTGGACAAGATTAAGAGAAGAAATTCCAATTTATATGAAAGGTCTTAGAACTTGAACAGTAAGTCAACTGACAATTTTTGGAATAAAATATACAAATAAGTTATTTGAATAACAGATTAGAAATTTAAATATAATGTTGTTTTTTTTAGGTGTAAGTAAGGATTTAAGGAAAGGAGAAGTTTTCAAGAACACAGCAGACAGCATTTCAAATTTTAGTTTATAGTGACTAACTTACTAGGTTTTATTCATTTTATGATTTGAAAATTATTCTACTTTTTAAAGTTTTTACTAAATGAGATAGTGTACCAGTAAAAGAGCCCGACTTTAAGATTTTAATTTTAACGTAAGCATGAAACAGTTCTCAGGGCGAAACTGGATGGACACTAGCTAGGGCTTGGTACAGGAGGCAGGGTCCTATCTACAAGAAAAATTTTAATTAGATTGAATAAGAGTTTATTCATGAAATGCATATCAAATTGCACATCACCTCTTTGTAGATAGGGCTTGTCTTCAACATCGTCCTTTTAATAGTCCGGGTCTCCAGCTCACCGGGCCGAACAGGCTGGAACACGTTCCGGAAGATGCCAAATACTCCGTTAAGATGAGGCCGGAACACCCAGGTTGGTCGTGTATGAGTGAGTCTCAAACTTCCGATGTTCTGGATGATTTCCGATGGTCTCTGACGATGTTGCAGGTAATCACTCATCACCCAAGTCCAATGTGGCTGACAGACTCAATGTCCACAAAGACTTCAAAAATGTGTTCTTCGTCACTCGCAGAATTTACAAGTCAAAGTTCATAAAGACCTCGAATAATTGGTTTCTCACCACTGGCAAAATTACAGGTCACTGTCCATAAAGACTGTAAGAATTCGCTCCTTAACACTCGCGAAAATGACAAGTCCATGTTCAGAAAGACTTTGAATAATTTTAGAGTTCACGCGCGCACAATTGATAAGTCCCATATGGCCGTGATGGTTTAAGTTCCGCATGAAGACTGTAACTACTCGAAGATAACCTCTGACGACTACGGCAGCATGTAGAGTCAGGCTGAATACTCAGCTGTGACTGACTGATCAGGCTAAAGTGAGCCCTCCTTATATTCGGTTTGGGGGCTTCTACATCATCATATAGCGTGATCCCTTCAAGCTGGTTATCCCATGAATCCCTTGACAGATTTACTTGAGATTCACGCTTTGCGACATTTATGTGATTCCCTTCAAAATGACATGTCGCTCAAGTCGCTACCATAATTATTAGAGGAGTTTAAAAATCTTCTTAATCGAATGTTCGTGAAGGTGTGACGCTTGAATCCAGAACATACCAGGTCAGGCCAGCTACACTTGGCGTGTCAGGCAGGTGATCTATCTTGCCCCTGCAGCTACATCACACACACAGTTGTCCTTGACTCGCTCGCTCGTTCCACTGAATGTAAACAAACCAGGCTTGCTCGGAGTATTACGCGTGATGATTAAATGCAATTAACTATCAAAAAATACACATGTACAGGTCGTAACTGGTACAATAGTAAGTATAGATGAACATTTTAGACAAACATAAGGATATTTTAACAATTTCAAGATTTATACACAATTTGTTTTGTTGATGACTGTAGTGATACAAATGTGTCAAGTCCAAGGATTTTTTGTTTGATGTTTTGCACCACTGAGGAAGAGAGCAGTTGAGCTCTCAAAACATGTATGGGAGGTAATATATTAAAATGTGAAGTTCTGACAAGGCAGAAAGTGTTTCATACACTGAATGCGAGTCAATATGGGCAGGATTGAACCATCATAGTAAAAATAATCAATTGTATGTATGTTGTCCTCAGCCCTAAGGCTGGTCGGATCCTCAACAGCTCCGCCATCAGCTGTCATAGATGGCCTAGGCATAGCTGAAGAGGCGTACTAGGGAAATGAGAAGCGAGGTAGTTTCCCGTTGCTTTCCTCACCTAGCCAGAAATTGGTATTATATATCAGTCTGCCAAGCCCACTGAAATGCATGCACCAACCGACTCTATGAGCAAGATGTTCACACCATTCATAGCAGGGACTGGCTGCATAAGGACTGGCATTACTAGCATCACTCATACCTCAGTCACTTTCATTTTGTCAAAGCCAAGGATAAAGCTGAGACAGATCAATGAAAGTCCCGGTCTAGAAAGCCAAGAATAACGGCCAAGAGGATTCATCATGCTGACCACACGACACCTCGTAATCTGCAGGCCTTTGGGCTAAGCAGCGGTCGCTTGGTAGGCCAAGGCCCTTCAAGGGCTGTAGTGCCATGGGGTTTGGTTTGGTTTGGTAGATCAATGAAAATAACAAAATTGCTCTAGCCCATACCAAAAGACATAGTGCCCTGTAAACACTAGGTCCTGCCAGCAAAGGCAACAATAATCAATTATCAGCTGCAATATAAGATACATTGTTACTAGAACTAGGAAGCTGAAGATCTATAAATTGCCTACAAAGAACCTATACACAGGGTGAACCAAAATTCGTACACTCGGGAGTCGCAGCGCAACTCCTCACATGCCGGCAATAATAAAATGTCTCTCACAAAAGTTCATCCTGCGAGTATATCCGGCAGAAAAAGGACACTGAAGAGTGGCAATCTGGCAACACTGTAACCACATGTAGGGCAACTACCTCTGTCAGCACATATTAATCGTGCTGTACAGTTGGTGCAGTGGATAGAGTTTTGGGTTAGCATGCAGGAGGTCGAGGGGTCGATCCTGGGTTGAGGCGTGCTGACAGAGGTAGTTACCCTACATGTGGTTACAGTGTTGCCAGATTGCCACTCTTCAGCATCCATTTTCTGCCGGATATACTCGCAGGACGAACTTTTGTGAGATACACTTTTTTATTGCTGGCATGTGAGGAGTCACGCTGCGACACCCGAGTGCGCGAATTTCGGTTCACCCTGTATATTCAATAAAATGAGCTAAAAACTGGCAAAAAGGATGTAAAAATGCTATCTAAATTCATTCATAATTTTAGTTTTAATTACATATTTAATGAAGAAATGTAATGTTTTAAGACTGCAAAATTCTGGTGGTATGCAACATGCAGTGAGATACTTCTTCTTCCAGACATTATGTATTTTTAGATTAACATAATTTTTAACAAGGAATTCTGCATTTGTTAAAAAATTTAATTGCTCCCCAGACAATGTTGCATAATCCATTTCATCTCGATTCACTCGCACTGATTTTTTAGGCTGTTTGTACAATGGGTTCACCACTCCCAAAAGCATTTTATTACCTTCTGCCAGGTTCAAATTAGGCCGTCCCTAACGTGGAGTCAGGTGCCTTTGTAGCCGCTCCTCTGGAGCACCTGTATCGTGGATTACAACAAAACAAGAGGAAACTAGAATACATGCAGCGGAGATGAAATTCCTAAGAGGTATCGAGGGCAACACCAGAAAGGACAGAATTAGAAATGAAGAAAAGAACAGGAATTGTGAAACTTCAAGACAGGATAGAAACAAGAAAGCTAAAGTGGTATGGGCATATGATGAGAATGGGAGAAGAGAGAGTGCCAAAAAAAGCTTTTTCGGAGAAGTTAAAAGGAAAGAGACCATGAGGAAGACCCCAAAACAGGTGGACAGACTCAGTGTGGGAATGCATAGAGAAGAGGAGAGGAAAACCAGAAGATGTACTTAAAAAAGGAGAAGAGTGGTGGAGAGACAGGCAGCGATGCAGGTCCTTGATTCACAAACCGACCCGGGAAGCTCGAAATGGGAAATGAAGATGATAAATCCATTTCATCTATACAGGAGAAGGTAAAAACAATATTGTTCAAAAATGCTTCATAAATATGAACTAGAAATGAACTGAAATTGTTTAATTGATATTTCTTTCATAATAAATGAGGCCAGCCAATTACATTTTCTAAAGGAATATACCTATAATACGCTTCAAAATTATAACCCTTTCAGACCTGTATGCACAATTGTGCGAGTTCATATTTCATTTATCTCTGAGTGTATTTGAAGTTTCCTTGGCAATAGACCAGACTGCAGTGCTTATGCAGGACACGTAGCATGTACTTCAGTTCTTTTTATTTAGAGCTTGACCACTAGGAGGCAGGAAGAAGAGATTAAAAATACAGTTGATGGTTAAGATGCAGTAATGCCAAAAGTAAGTATTTAAGTATTTATTTATTGCATTCATATTAATCTGGATGCTTTACTGAATATCAGAATGTAATCAATGAAGTATATAAATTGATTAGTGAACATAAATTGTTAAGATACAACATTGTACATAATACCATGAGGATTTGAATGTTGATATGCACAATTGTGCGGGCTAGGTTTCTCTACAGGCAATGCATATACAAGTGCTGGGTGCTGCCACCAAAAGGACTGTAAAAGCAGAACTCCTATTCTATGTATGAAATGTAATATATACGATTTTAAATGTTTTAAATCTTTCCACACTGTAAAATAGAACATTTGATCATGTTCATGTGTATACTCACATGTACTGAGCTGGTTTTTTTTGTAAGGAGTGAATTAAGTCCTGACACACAGAATTGTGTGGGTGCTGTTTTTCAGATGATAGTTTTTATTTTGTAAAATAAACTATAAACATATGCATTTAAGAACATTTTAGTAAGTTTTTGACATACAAACAAAAATTCACACCTCCAGTTTTCTTTACTGGTCTGACAGCAAGGTACTGCAACCAAAAGAACTCGTAACAGCAAAACTCGTACTCATTGTAAGAAATGTAATGTATACTTGTGTTTGAACAAAGATTTTAATTGTTTTAAATCATTTCACACTGTAAAATAGAACATCTGATCATGTACATATGTTTTTTTTAAAGTAGTGAATTAAGTCCTGACACGTACAATTCTGTGGGTGCATTTTTTCAGGTGCAAGTTTTTATTTTGTAAAATAAAGTATAAATATATATATATTTAAGAGCATTTTAGTCAGCTGTTGATGTACAAACAAAAGTTCACATGTCCAGTTTTCTTTCAGGTCTGAAAGAAATAAGAACATTGCATGTCCGACCTACTCTCTTTGAACAGCACTAGAAAATCAGTGCCATTATGTTTCATAATATAAGGTGAATATTCTTTCTACAATGATGTGAAATGGAATTATAACTAGTCTGTTCCATCTTGAAGCCACATGAAATTAATCACTGTTCCTAGAGATTCAAATTGCAGTAAAATTCTCTGTACGATGGTTCCAGAAAGTCACCCCTGGCTATCAGGTCAGCTGTATTTTCTTACTGATTGGAAGACTATATACTCTGGACGGAGTTCTTCAACTGGAACGATGTGATGTGGTTCGTGCCTGTTCCCTTTTCCTCTTTGATGCTTAGTAGTACTGAACATACTCCAGTGTTCTACCATGTTGTACCCTCTCCTCAATCAAATAACAGTAGGTTCATCTGAAGATACCCGTAACCATAGTGCCAAGGTGATTTTAAAATGTCTTTCTGCACATTTTGTTCAAGAATAGAAAAATCCAGAAAATGTTCCCTATCCATCTCCTTCACCACAAATGGATTGCTTGGGCAAGCAGTGTCTCTCCATGAAAAGACACCGTCACCCGCCGAGAATACCTAATAAAGGAAATAGATAGTGTGCAGAGGAAAGCAGCAAGATTTGTAACAGGGGATTTCAGGAGAAAGAGTAGTGTATCAGAAATGTTAAAGGAACTTGGGTGGGAAACTTTAAGTAAGAGAAGGGAGAAAACTAGACTTATAGGATTATATAGAGCCTATACAAGAGAAGAAGCATGGGGAGATATCCATGAGAGGCTTGTTGGAAAATAATTATATTGGCAGGACAGACCACAAATATAAAATTAGAAGGAATTTTAGCAGAAGCAATTGGGGTAAATTTTCATTCATTGGGAAGGGTGTGAAGGAGTGGAACAGTTAACCAGGGGTAGTGTTTGATCCTTTTCCAAAATCTGTACAGATATTCAAGAAGAGAACAAACAGCAACAGAGAAAATAAATGACCAGTGCAGGTTATCGTAAATAATAAAATGTGTGTGAATAAATTAATTCCATCCCCTGGTCTAAGGAGTTGGACAGCCAAAGTAGGGGACTGCCTTAAGGGGTGAAGTACAGTGGGGACTTCGAAGGCCCTGGGACCGCTACGGAAGCTGTGAAGGCCCTTCGGTAACTCTGAAAAGTGGTGGCAGAAGGGGCTCTGGTTAAGACGCAGCAGGTTGTTATGCTACTTAGGTTCCAGAATGGGTAAAAAAAAAAGAAAGTAAATGCAATGTAAAGTTTAATCTTATACCAGTTGTATAGTATCATTTGAAGTAATTCCACATACTCTATATCAGTTGACTATATTTGTAAGTAGTACAGGAGATATTATAACTAGAATTTTTTAAACAATATAAATTTATTAAGGATGAGCTTATGTTTAATAGAAAAAATTGTTAGCGTAAATTGTATAATATTGTATTATAAGAAAATTTTCTTCTCTTGTTAATTTAATATTTAGTACTTGACAATAATGTATTTTAGTACCATTTGCCACCGAGGTAGACACCTCATTTGCAAATAAAGAGGTTTTGATTTGATTTGATTTGATTTGATTTGAGTAACCTTCTGATACTCATTATGTATGCAAGAGCAGCTACGTTCCTAAAACAATCAATTACATGTTACATTAATGATGACGGAGGATATGACATGTAGTATTGCTTTTCCTCACGGATATGCAACGTTTTTATACTAACTTCATTTGGTGGCTTCAGTCCTGGTTTTATTACATTCCTCCTTGTTGTATATGCATTTCCGCTGTTCCTCAATACCTTGTTTTACACACCCTTCCACTCATTTATATTAAGCGACCATCATTTTCCTTTAATTATGAGATTAATAGATCCCCCAGACACTCAAATGCTGCTTGTGGTTGCCATCATCTCAACTACTGTAAATGCAATGTTTTTTCTAGGGACCACCAAATTAATGGCTTCATAATTTTTTGTTCAGTAAATATTTCAACTTTCTACCATGGAAACACCATCAGATATGGAATATACGTTTTTTCATCATTAACCCCATTTTGACAATGGATTATGCAAAGTTATTCTAGGGAGCTATTCAATTGCAAAATTTAGAATGAAATATTTTTTCCACCTAGAATGAATTCAGTGAACTCGCGATGGACATCCTGGCAAAAGAAATTGAAATTGGTATGACAGAAGGCAGTTTGGGTTTAGGAAAGGTTATTCGACTGAAGCCCAGCTTGTAGGATTTCAGCAAGATATAGCAGATATCCTGGATTCAGGAGGCCAAATGGACTGTATTGTGATTGACCTATCTAAGGCATTTGATAGGGTAGATCATGGGTGCTATTGGACTAGAAAAAAGATTGACTGAATGGGTGGCTATATTTCTAGAATATAGAACTCGGAGAATTAGAGTAGGCGAAGCTTTATCTGACCCTGTAATAATTAAGAGGGGAATTCCTCAAGGTAGTATTATTGGACCTTTATGTTTTCTTATATATATCACTGATGTGTGTAAAGAAGTGGAATCAGAGATAAGGCTGTTTGCAGATGATGTTATTATGTACGGAGTAATAAATAAGTTACAAGATTGTGAGCGGCTGCAGGGTGACCTCGATAGTGTTGTGAGATGGATGGTGGGCAATGGTATGATGATAAACGGGGTTAAAAGTCAGGTTGCAAGTTTCACAAATAAGAAAAGGCCTCCCAGTTTTAATTACTGTATTGATGGGGTGAAAGTTCCTTATGGATATCATTGTAAGTGCCTAGATGTTAATATAAGGAAAGATCTTAATTGGGGTAACCACATAAATATGATTGTAAATAAAGAGTACAGATCTCTGCACATGGTTATGAGGGTATTTACGGGTTGTAGTAAGGATGTAAAGGAGATGGCATATAAGTCTCTGGTAAGATCCCAACTAGAGTATGGTTCCAGTGTATGGGACCCTCACCAGGATTACTTGATTCAAGAACAGGAAAAAATCCAAAGAAAAGCAGCTTGATTTGTTCTGGGTGATTTGCAACAAAAGAGTAGCATTACAAAAATGTTGCAAAGTTTGGGCTGGGAAGACTTGGGAGAAAGGAGACGAGCTGCTCGATTAAGTAGTATGTTCTGAGCTGTCAGTGGAGAGATGGCGTGGGAGGACATCAGTAGACGAATAAGTTTGAGTGGTATCTTTAAAGGTAGGAAAGATCACAATATGAAGATAAAGTTGGAATTCAAAAGGACAAATTGGGGCAAATATTCGTTTATAGGAAGGGGAGTTAGGGATTGGAAACTTACCAAGGAAAATGTTCAATAATTTTCCAATTTCTTTGCGATCATTTAAGAAAAGGCTAGGAAAACAACAGATAGGGAATCTGCCACCTGGGTGACTGCCCTAAAAGAAGATCAGGATTGATTGATTGATTGATTGATTGATTGATTGATTGATTGATTGATTGATTGATTGATTGATTGATTGATTGATACATCACAATAGTCATCTCCAAGTTCTTAGGAGTAAAGGATCATAAATGTTTAGACAGTAAGTTGTGAAACATCGAGAAACTTCTCTCCACATCAACAGATATTAAGGATTCAAGCAAGAGATCTTCTTCTTCAAAAGCACTCACATCAGAATTTTCTCCTTTCAATACTTGCACATAATTTGATAGCCCTGGTGTTTTTCAAGCACTAGTTTCATTTCATTTAATTTCATTTCCTCTCTTTTCAGATATGATTCAAATATATGTATTTACTAGAGAAAAAGTTTAAGAGGTGATAGATAGCTAAAACAGACTAAGAAAGGACCAATAAGCCAAAAATTCAGGGGAAAAAAGGCAAAACAGACAAATAAAACCCACCTTTTTCTGGCTTACAATGACTCAGGATGAACATATATTACATTGGGCTTGGTTGTCTCCGGACACTAGAGAAAAAAGGGTTTTTCCCTCAACTTCTAAGCCCTAATAAGCAAGAGACTTCTTTTCTTCATGGGGCCTCTAAATATTAGTTCCTAACTAGAATTGACCTCTAAGATCATTTCCTACCATGTTTTTCCTTCATTCCCACCTAGATGTACCTGCTCCCTTCACAAACCTGCAGGTTGTTCTCATTGGGTCTTCTTGGATTCTTTTTTTCTCTCTCTCCACCTGGTAGTCCTAGAGTGGAGAGTCTCATTCTACCCAGCACCTCATATTCGAAAAGTATGTGTTCAGCTGATTCCTCTGCTTCATTGCATTTCCTACATATGTTGTCTCTTCTAACTCCAATTCTATGTAGGTGTTTTTTCAGATGGCAGTGTCCTCTCAATAGTTCTACTACTCATCTTATATTTTCTCTGCTGAGTTTCAACAGTATGCTCCTTGTTTGGTCCTTTTATCAGTTCCTTCGCAAGCCTGTGCATCCTGGAGTAATTTTCCGGTTTTCCAATTGTTTCTTTTGTAGCCATTTTCCTATGTACAGTAGTGTCAGGCTTGTCCATAGGAAATCCCGCATACAGGTTCTGGGCCAACAAAATGTGTTTCTGTCCCTTTCCTGGCCAGTGTATCTGCCTTTTCATTTCCTTCTATACATGGATGCCCTGGTACCCATATTATTTTGACAATGTTGTACTTTGAGAGCTGCAGGAGAAGTGAAGCAAGAGACAGTTTTTAAAATAATTTTATTTATAAAACTGTATAACAGCTTTTAAGTTACACCTAGCAGCTGAAGTTTTGTTTGTAATCCTGTAATGGGATTGAGTTAGTTTTTATTTGAAGAAGAAGAATTAGTTATAACCACTGTCATAATTGTAAGTTTTTAATTGCAAAGTAACATGTGATTTTTATAAATTTATCAATGTTTTTAGGGAATTATTTAGGCGGAGGAAGAGAATGGGCTATTTTCTCTAAACATGTACGAGTAAATAAAGTTTTTGTCTGTGTATAGTTCGTGTATCGCGCTCACTTGTTACTCTCCCTGGCCGCCTTCTGCGTGACGTCATGTGATATGAGACCGCTCGCCCGTCCTGCTGACACGTATTACCACTACAGTCTAAAATGGTCATAACTTCTGAACCATTCATATAAATAATGTCCTGACAAGGTTATTGTAATCCTTATAAAATACTGGAGGAGGTCAAACAATTTATTTTGATGAGGAACTCGAGGATAATATCGAAATATTTATTTAATTTTAAGAAGTTATATTTTTTACCGCAGACTATAGCATAAAATTGCTTCTAGAGGGCAGCCGGTTGGAAATAGGTACGTGCCATCACGGACTTTTTTGTACAGGTTTCTATGCTCTACAATTCGTACGCTTACACTTGGGGTCTATCGTTGATGGTTCACGCAGCGTAAGCCAAGAAAGCAAGTGACCGACCGACATTTTTGTCTCTTTCTACGTATTTACTGTATATCGGATCACGGATACATAATAATTTTACAGTGGTTCATTACGTGAACAGTGTTCGTGTTGTCAGTATCTGAAGTACAACCACTGTACTGATTAAAATGCAGTCAACATATTATGAAAACATGTGTGGCGCTATAAATTGTCGGCACATAAAAGAACTCCCGTGGGACAAAATTACGGCACCTTGAGTCTCAGAAAACCGTAAATGTTGTTAGAGAGACGTAACACAAATAATATTATTATTATTTTGCATATTATAAAGACAATAATGACAACAACCATCATAGCCAGTTAGTTTGCTACTGTGATGGCATAACAATGCTTCCTCGTCAGCAATGATTGGTTGTTGAAACACTTATCTCCATTATTACAGCTCGTATGGTAAAAAGGTGTCAGATATAAATGAATGAATGAAAATCATATTTTCTATAATTATTGTTATGTACTAATACTGCCTGCTGTCATTTCTTGATGGATACAGTACTTTTGCATCCATCTCTTGGCACAGGCCAGAGCAAAGTGTAGCTTCCACTGAAGTCCCAGTCTCATCCATGGCTGTGACAATATGGAAGCTGCTGGGGTATGGGTGGTACTGATTAATGACATTCAGAGCACAACCAGTGTGTCTGAGTGTCATGAAAGGTGTTGCTCATAGGGTTAGTTGTGCTACAATAGCACTGTCTGGCCCAGTGAGGAAAGCAATGGCAAACTACCTCACTCCTCATCTTGCCTAGTACGCCTCATTTTGGTACTGCCATTGGTTCTTGTGGTTTCCCTATAACTGCATAGCCTTTGGTGATGCTGTTTGAGGATCCAACCAGCCTCTGGGCTGATGACCTAACAGACAGACATGTACTAATAGCCGGGCTGAGTAGCAACTCAAATGGTAGATCGCTGGCCTTCTTAGCCCAACTTGGCAGGTCTCAGTCCGGTGGTGAAGGTGCTCAAATAAATAGTGGGACATAAAATCCAATAACATTAACATTATTATGTGCTAATCTATATATATATAAAGTAACTTGTCCTGACTGACTGACTGATTCATCATCGCCGAGCCAAAACTACTTGACATAAAGAAATGAAATTTTGAGGATACATTCATAATAAGATGTAGGTGCTCGCTAAGAGAGGATTTTTGGATATTCCGTCTCTAAGGGGGTGAAAAAGGGGGTGAAATTTTAAAATGAGTGTATCTATATCTCAACACTTTAAAGGTTTACAGATGTAAGAATTGGTATTTAGAATCTTCTTTAAAAATAAGGAAACACGTATTTTTTTGTTTTCGGAAAATTCCAATGGGAGGGGTGAAAAAGGGTGAAATATTGGTTGAATGCCTTTAGTGAGGATACCGGTACTTATATCTCAGAAACTGAACATATTACAGACCTGAAAATTGGTACTTTTGATCTCTTTTAAAAATAAAGAAACACGTATTTTTTTATTTTTGGAAAATCCAATTAATGGGAGGGTGAAATGGGGGGTGAATTTTAAAATTAGTGTATCTATATCTCAAAACTTTGAAAGTTTACAGATGTAAAAATTGGTATTTAGAATCTTCATTGAAAATAAAGAAACACGTATTTTTTTTTGTTTTCCGAAAATCGCAATAGGCAGGGTGAAAAGGGCTGCAAAATTGTTTGAGTGAATTTAATGAGGATACTTATATCTCAGAAAATGAAGATATTACAGACCTAAAAATTGGTGTCTGGGAGCTCCTTTAAAAATAAAGAAACGTGTATATTTTTGTTTTCGGAAAATCCAATTAATGGGGGTGAAAAGGGGGGTGAATTTTTAAAATGAGTGTATCTATATCTCAAAACTTTTAAAGTTTATAGATGTAAAAATTGGTCTTTAGCATATCCTTTAAAAATAAGGAAACACGTATTATTTTGTTTTCGGAAAATCCCAATAGGAAGGGTGGAAAAGGGTGAAAAAGGGGTTGAATGCCTTAAATGAGGCTACTTATATTTCAGAACATGAAGATATTACAGACCTGAAAATTGGCGTTTGAGATCTCCTTTCAAAATAAAGAAACACGTATTTTTTGGTTTTTGGAATATCCAATTAATAGGGGGTGAAAAGGGGGTGAATTTTTAAAATGAGTATATCTATATATCAAAACTTCTAAAGTTTATAGATGTAATAATTTGTACTTAGAATCTCCTTTAAAAATAAAGAAACATGTATTTTTTGTTTTCGGAAATGCCACTTGGGTGGAGGGGGTAGTTAATAATGACTGAAAATGGTGTTGAATTCTTTTAATTAGGCTACTGATATCTCAAAAATGAAGATGTTACAGACGTGAAATGTGATATTTGGAATCTGCTTTAAAAGTAAAGAAACACGTATTCTCGGAAAATCCAATGAGGGGGGGGGGGGTTAAAGAATAGAAAAATTAATTGACTTATTTTTATGAGAATACATAAGCTAATAAAAACTAAAATTGTTACAGACGTGAAAATTGGTATTTGGATCTCCTTTTAAAACAAAGGAAAACGCGTTTTTGGGGTGAAACCATCTTGGGGTGTGTGTGGGGGGGGGGGAGTGAAGAGGAATTGAATTCCTTTCATGAGGACACATAAATCTAAAACTGAAGAAGTTAGAGTCGTGATATTTGGTATTTAGAAAACCCTTTACTATTAAAGAAACAAGTATTTTTTGCCGGAAAATTCACTTAGGGGGGAGGGGGAGGAGTTTGAAAGGAAGTGAAAAAAGTGAATTATTTGTATGGGTATACTTATATCTCAAAACTGAAGGTAATAGACGTGACCACATTGGTGTTTGGAATCTCCTTTAAACATAAAGAAGCACGCCATCTTTTCATTCTTTTTTTTGGGGGGGGGGGGGTAAATAAACTTAACGGCGGTGGGGTGTAAAAGGAGGGGAGACCAATTGATTTTACTGTTCGCAATGTACTTACAAGGAGCCTCCGTTGCTCAGGCAGCAGCGCGCCGGCCTCTCAAAGCTGGGTTCCGTGGTTTAAATCCCGGTCACTCCATGTGACATTCGTGCTGGACAAAAAGGAGGCGGGACAGGTTTTTCTCCGAATACTCCGGTTTTCCCTGTCATCATTCACTCCAGCAACACTGTCCAATATCAGTTCATTTCATTTGTCATTTATTAATCATTGCCCCACAGAAGTGCGACAGGCTTCGGCAGCCGGAACAATTCCTATTGTCGCCGCTAGACGGGGGCTTTATTCATTCCATTCCTGACCCTGTCGAATGACTGGAAACAGGCTATAGATTTTCGATGAACTTATTCTGATCATAAACCGATCATTTCTAACCTTTCCTGGGTTCATTTTCAAGAACCATCTTTTCCTTCGGAGAACGTTCTTAGATTACAGTAGATTCTGCTGGCATATAAATAAAAATTTAAACTAATTTGAAATAAACGATAGGAAAGAGATTGACCGTCCGTTCACCTCTATAATAAGGTCAATAATGCACGGAAGTATGTCATTCGTATCGCCAGAAATCCCGCACATTTGCCTACGCGTGACGATGGTGCTGGTCACATTGTCAACAATGACAATGGCAGCGGGTGTAAGTTACCGCCAAGTAGCGGTCTTGCATCTTGCTGTGGGGTCCAGAACATCTATAATAATAATAATAATAATAATAATAATAATAATAATAATAATAATAATAATAATAATGTTGTGGACCGTCGTCAAATGTGCGGACCGCGCTGGAAACGGGTCCTGGACTGCTAATGACTAAGAATGCAGTCCGGCCGCGGGTTCAGTACCGCCAAGGCATCCAGGACGACACCATGCCGGATCTCCTGAACGATTTGATCCATATTTAAAATGCTTATAGGAAAAGATGGCAAAGATTTAGGGACCCAACTGACCGGGTAGAATATCTGGACCTAGCCCGGGGAAGTACGAAACCGATTGCTGGAAAGAAGGATTGAAAAATGGGAGGAAACTTGCCGTAATCTATTAGAAAACGAGTCAGATCTCGAATTTTGGTGGATTCTCGCAGAAAACGAGTCAGATCGCGAATTTCGGCATTCAACAATAAGCATTCAATTACAAATTTCGGTATAACACCGTAGCGAAGCACGGGTATATTGCTAGTAACTTATATTTCTGAATATATTTCGAAGCTCGTGAAATAATACAGTATCCGTGATCCGATATGCAGTAAATACGAAGAAAGAGACAAAAATGTCGTGCGAGGAGAGACCTGTTATCTCGGTTATTTCGAAAGGGGGCCTCACACATCCCAGGCATGAGTTGTTAAAAAACATAGCCCAGTTCGAAATTTCATTTGGTGTGTTTCACGGTAAGACTGTATCCAGATGCAAAAACGTAATGAAAACTCTTATTTCTATTATTAAGTAAAAATTTCCAGTATTCCATGACAAAACAATTTGTCTCTACGTAAGGACCAGGACATTTATTAGGATATGGCATTTCAATGCAAAGAGTAAGGAGCTAGCACTGAAAAAATATGCCAATAAGAAGGCTAAGCTTTGGGCTGGACGTACGTTTTAATAATTTAATATAATTCCATAAAGATGTCGATATGATGTATATTTTCCTATGCCATTTGATATAAATATTTACTTCATCAGGAAATAAATTAATTATTTTGAGTTGCATGGCAATATTTTATTTCTTATCGTATTATCATGTATTTGATAGTTGATATTCTACCTGCTCAGCATGTGACGAAATTTAACGCATTTTCACGTTCTTAAATCTATTGGAAGTGCCATTACTTATCGAATAAGACTAAACCAAACTATTATTTGATGAAAGATTGAGATGATGTTTCACAGGCACGAGAACTCGCAGGCTTGCTGTACTGCGACTGTATACCTTACTCGTTATCGTTCATAGCGCTCCAGCCAATGGAAGCTTCAACCGTCAGAGTAGCCTACCCTTTATTCTAGTTACCTTGGTGTATAGTATTGACAAGGCAGACTCCTATTAAACTCAGGATAATAAGATTAATGGTAAAAGTCAGCATGGGCCAAAAGAGGTCATAAAAATGGTCGAATTAATAAATTCATCATTGTTGATTCTCGAGTATTTGAGCAACATGAAGACAACTGTCCTTCTCCATTCTCCCTGCTCATCTGAGTTATCCCCTTTGTCCTCTGAAACTGAAATTCACCCTGAAAGAAAGTTGATTTTAGTCAACTGAAGAGATTAAACTGAAATCCCAGGTAGAACTGTATGCCATCCCTAAAAATGCCTCCCACACACTGAAACAACACAGGAAGCACTGTATAAAGAGAGGAGGGAGTACTTCAAAGGAGATAAAGCTAAGCCCTCTAAAGAGTTACTTTGAAGGTTCGGTTACATTTTGAACAGGCCCTGCATGATCATATGATCCATTGCCTTTACCTTCAAGGTGTGTATCTTGCCGATACTGAAGCAAATTTATGATATGGAGTGCATACAACATCAACAGCACTAATAAATACACAGCAAGTGGGTTGGATGTGAAGTTAGGGTCACAGTCCTTGCTTTCCCATTTTCATACCTTAATTAAGGCTACAGCTGGCCCTGCGTCTAGGGATAGCCTGCCTGCCTCTCACCTGGAAGTCCCAGGTTTGATTCCTAGCCAGGTCAGGGATTTTTACCTGAAACCGAGGGTTGGTGAAGTCCACTCAGCCTACGTGATTAAAATTGAGGTTAGATGGTGACCCTGGTCTAGAAAACCAAGAATAACAGCCAAGAGTATTTGTCACACTGATCCTAACCTGAGCAGCGGTCGCTTGGTAGGCCAAGGCTGATCAGGGCTGTAATGCCATGGGGTTTGTTCATTAGGGTACAGCCGCTATCTTCCCAATCCTACCCCTTTCCCATCCTTGCATTGCCAAAAACTTTTAATGAATTAGTGCGACGTTCAACCACTAGCAAAAATAGAAATAATAATAAATAATAAAGACAACATATTTTAATTACTATGTATCTCTGCTTGTTAGGATAATTATCAACAATTAACAGTGTCTAAAATTTAAAAGGCTTTACTTCCCACTTTTTAATTCATATCATGATCAAAGAACCAACTTTTTTCCCTTTTAAAATATCTAATTCATGACCACCTGTTAGGGAAACCCAAAAGTTTACTTCTGCATGAATATATTTTACAGATGTTTCAAGAGCAAAATTCCAAATATAATCCCATGTTCTTCAAGTGGAGAGAAAAGTTAATGGTTAGCTGATCACTCAGTAGTGTACATTATCCAGAGCTGTTTCTTGACATCATGTGATAGCCAGGAGATCTTTTCAGATAGACTGGCTGCCAGAATATTGTTGCTCAGGCAACAGTATAAGCACAAGAAAAAAACTCAAGAATGGCTTACCCCAAGGATCGGTTCTGTCCCCTCTGCTGTTCAATCTATACATCTCTGATCTTCCTGAGTCAAATTACAGGAAATTCCATTATGCTGATGATATTGCACTAGTCACACATCATCAAGATCTCAATAAAACTGAGGAAAGAGACCGAAGGAACAAAGCTTACCCTCCGAGAGTTTGGGAGAAATTATTTCCCCATCATGAACTGCCTGAAGATCATCGACAAAGCCCGGGATGGAGTCACCAAGAGAACTCTCACTTATGCCTGGGGAAAGCTGTGGCCTGATTGTGTTCTTGGGCGTGACTTTGAGGGGATTGTTGGTGACAATGAGCCACCGATTGTCGATGAAATTGTGTCCTTAGGGAATGGAGCTGGAGACGACGTGGACATTCTAGAGCTGGTGGAAGAAACTGGCCAACTGACCAAGAATGAACTGATGGACCTGCATCGCGAACAACAGGAGGTTATGGAGATCTCGTCCGGGGAAGGGGAGGAGGAACAGTCAATAGAATCTCTGACTTCAACTGAGATTCGGGAGAAGTTCAAAATGTGCGAAACGGTGCAAAATTTTGTAGAAAACACCGCCCGAATAAGGCTGTAGCAGTGCGAGTGATGAATCAGTTCAATGACAATGCAATGTCACATTTTCGTGAAACCATTAAAAAGAGGCAAAAGCAACAGTCATTGGACAGGTTCCTCGTTAAACTTGCACAAAAAGGAAACAATTCCAGTGTGCCAACAGATAGCAGTGATTCCGTTAGTGAAATTTGTGCTACACTGTAACTCTTCTCATGTCATCTCTCGTCTCTCTCACACCAACAATGATTCTATTGTAAGGAAAAGTGCAGTTTAATTTGTTTTAGGAATGGTATGCGAATAAATATTTTTGTGTTGTGGACGAATAATCCGTGGTTCAATTGTTTCTTATGGGAAACTTGCTTTGATATACGAGCGCTTTGGATTACAAGCATGTTGCCGGAACAAATTATGCTCGCAATCCAAGGTTCCACCGTACTTTGCAATTTATTTATCTGTGCATTGTTTTACACTTATTTGTGATCGGCTGATGATGACCAAAAATACTGGTCAAAACCGGTACTAATTTTAATTAAATAGGAATGTAAACTTACATTTCTTATTTTAATAGTATTGAAAGGTTGAACCATTTTATACTTCCTTTTAACTTATTAGTGAACTCATACTAAGTGGGAAAAAATTATTCTAAATTCTGCAAGTACTTTTTTTTTTTTTTAACAAACTCTGAATTCCTTTTATTATGTTAATTAATAATGATAATAATCGTATGGCATCAGCTACCATGTGCAGACATTTCAATTTGATGCCATCTGCCTGTCTGCTCGTCAATTTTGATGTTCTGTTTTTCTCTAGGCCCAATAGATGGCAGACTGAGTAAACCGAAACTCTCTTGGGCGTGTATGGCTGATGAATTTTGTCAGGTAAACACCAAATATGTTACCAGAGATCTTTTCCATGCCGACATTGTACGACATGGAGTGTCAAATGGACTTGTCTCGTAGACAAACTTACTGTACTATGACAAGCTGACGAATGACAACACTCATCGATGAAGAGTTGCTGTGAGTCTACTGCATGACATTGCTGAAGATATGTCTGATGTAGAGTGTGGTCCAGATATAGATGACCTAGGAGGAGAAGCTGCAGATGAAGATTACTATCAGTCAGGGATCACTTGGAAAGCAGCAATTCAGATCACGCTGAAAACCGGATGGTTCATGCTGAAGGTAAGTTTAAATTTTTTAAAATACAATTGGCTTTACGTCGCACCGACACAGATAGGTCTTTTGCCAATGAAAGGATATTAAAGGCCTAGGAGTGGGAAGGAAGCGACTGTGGCCTTAATTAATGGGAAACCACATTCAGGGCTGCCGACAGTGGACGCAGCCTCACAGCTGCCTGCCCCTAACCGCACGGCCAACTTGCCCAGTGTAAGTTGATATTATTATTATTATTATTATTATTACACAAGGAGGTACCCAAAAATAACTGGAATAACATTGCCGTGGGCGAAGCTTGTGTAGTACGCATTTCTACCACTAGGCGTGTATAGCGCAACTCATTGCCAGTTCAGTGCTGCCTGTGTTGTCCACCTGGCTTGTTCTGTTCGTCTACAGTGATTGTTTTTGTTAGCGCTGTTTTGTTCTTGTTTAGTTTTTTATGATGGCAAGTTTAAGTGAACAACGTGCAAACCTTTTATTGGGAAGTTTCAAGAAGATTGCGCAACAGTGTTCATTAAAAAAAAAAAAAAAAAAAAAAAAGACACGTTTTGTGGCAGACAGGAGTCTGGTTCGTACACCACAACGCACCTGCACAAATAGCCATCCCTGTTAGAACGTTTTTGGCTAAAAGTGGCATGGTTCTGCTGCCCCACGCCTGACCTGGCTCCGTGCAACTTTTTCTTACTTTCACGCATGAAAACGGGCACAAAAGGACACCGATTTGACAACATTGAAGAGGTCGAGAGAAAAACGAGGGAGGAGCTGTCAACCATTTCTAAAGACGACTACAAAAAATGTTTCGAACAGTGGAAGCACCGGTGGGGCAAATGTATTAGCTGTAATGGAGAGTATTTTGAAGGGGATAAGGTTGTTTTGTAAACAATTTGAAAATATATAGCTTTTAAAATATAATTCCATTTTTCGTTTTGGGTACCCCTCATAACTATCAGCACAACAACATTGGTGAAATTCCTTGATTCATACCGTATTCGAATTATAATGATGCCTCGCATAGGCCGAGTACTGACAAGTTTTCAATTATTCTATTACAGCTGTAAAAACTGTAACCCGTAAAGCATAGCATCATAGCGGCCACGACAACCAAGGTAAAAGCCTCTCAGGGCCAAGTAATACGTTACTACAAAGGGCACGAGGAAAGTTTTGCAATGTGAGTGAACGCTTTAGTCTTTTTCAAAATAATTTCCACCTTTCTCCATATGTCGAAACCAGTCACTGAACCAACTCTGCCACTTTTCTTCGGTTACATTTTCACACTCTTGATCCCATGCTGCCAGAAGCTCCTTGTCGGATGCAAAACCCCATCTCTTCAGCTTCATCTTCACTTCTGGGAAGAGTGCGAAGTCACGTGGGGCAAGATCAGGACTGTATGGAGGGTGATCAAGCACAGTCAACCCTGATCCGGCAAGAAAATCCATTGTTACATTAGCACGATATGCTGGAGCATTGTCGTGATGCAAGAGCCAAGTGTTGAACCATGACCTTGGACGGAGCTGCTTGAGAGCCTGGATGACCTGAGGCAGACAAGTCTCACTGTACCACTTCGCAGTAACTGTCCTTTGTGTTTCTAGCACAACCCGAGTCAGGATGCCCCGTTTAGTGAAGAATTCTGCAATCATCCTTTTCTTCACTAACCTTGACTTTCGCACAGTCACAGGAGTACCCTCATCTTCAAACAGCCACACCTTGTTCTGGGATTATGTTGTGACATCGTAATAAAAAAGCCAGGTTTCGTCAACTGTAACAATGCTACTGACGTTATGCGAAGTCCCATTTTCAAACTGTTTTAGCATTTTTCGGCACCATTTCACTTGATGTACCCTTCGTTCCTCTGAAATTGAATGGGGCACCCAAAGGGAACGAACCTTTCTAACATGGATGAATGAATAGGTGGTGCAGGGATGTGGAGGGCCTCTTCTACCTGCCGATATGTCAACCGCCTCTCTTGCTGCAACATTTTCCTCACAGCTTCAATGTTTTTCTCAGTCACTGATTCAGACGGTTGCCCAGAACAAGGAGAACGAGGATTGTCTTCAACCCCAAAATTTCCCTTCCGAAACTCTTCGTACCAGCAGAAAATTGTTGTCCGATGTGGACATTCTTTCCCCAGCACAGGAGTCATTTCCTCCAGACACTGGTCAACAGTTAATCCACGAGCAAAATTGTAGCGGATAATTGCACGATATTTACCTTTAGACCACACTGACATGTTAACTTGCTTTCATTCCCACTGCTTGGTAACAACTGGTGTGAAGGTCGCGCCTTGCTGTCTTCTAGACTGGTTTTCACCCCTCACCATAACAGGGGTGTCCAGCCAACCATTTTTGTGTATTGCAAAACTTTCTTAGTGCCCTTTGTATATACTGATGGCATCACAGAATGGACTGTAGAAGACTTTGGGAAGACTACACCTGGTTTGCTTGCTCACTATAACATCTTGAAAGAAAATCCAGGACCTACTCCATATTCAAAGCAGCATGTTTCTGACAACAGTGCGTGGTGCCTTTTTATTGACGAATCAATATTAAAACAAATAAAGCAGTGTACAGAAACAGAGGCAAAATGATAATGAGTAACTGTATCGAGGAAAAAAATATAATAATTTCAATAGCGGTCAAAATGAATGCATTGGCGGTTCTACGTATATAGTATATTCTGGCAATTCTAGTATTAATTTGAATCACTATCAAAATGTCCGGCTTCATGACTAAATGGTTAGCATGCTGGCCTTTGGCCACAGGGGTCCCGGGTTCGATTCCCGGCAGGTTCAGGAATTTTAACCATAATTGGTTAATTTTGCTGGCACGGGGACTGAGTGCATGTGTCGTCTTCTTCACCATTTCATCCTCATCACGACGCGCAGGTTGCCTACGGGCGTCAAATCAAAAGACCTGCACTTGGCGAGTCGAACTTGTCCTCGGACACTCCCGGCACTAAAAGCCATACACCATTTTATTACTGTCAAAATATCACACACTTCCCATATAGAAACCAACCCTGTGGACCTCCACAATAAACATTGGATCCATAGGTTCAGTGCACCTGCGAGGAACTTATACAATACCGTGCACTCATTCTTTTTGAGTAACTGTACATTGTCATTTATAACCTTAAATGTGTTGTAGGACTCTTTTTACCGTAACTTTGACATCAACGAGTGTTGAAGGCCAGCAGAAATGAACTCATCGAAGGCTGAGAAGAAATGGATGTAAAGAACTGGGAATATCGAGAAGGGTAGTTTATGAAGGTGCGGAAATTTTCCTGTCCTGTACTTTCAAGTTTGTCCTTGACCCTCTTTCTGTTGCTCCCACTCCCTACATTGTCCTGTCTTATAATACATTGCTATCTTTCTTTAAGTGTCTTGATTTATCATTGGTTTTTTCCTTTCCATTATTTATATCGTTATTGTTACTGAACATCATTTCTCTACCTAAAACAGTAACTTACCCAAAAATAAATACACAAATCAGAATATACCCGACTTGTACAATTGTAACTGCCACAAGGGAGCCACAGATGTCAAAAGTTTGGGAATCAATGAGCTACACCAAGGAATCGAAACAGACAATATTTAACTCTCATTACATGTAATAACTAGAGCCCGGATTTTTAGGTGCTGATAGGTTAGACTGCAAACTTATTAAGCCAATAAGAAGTGTACCCTACCGTGTACAACAGTTATGCTATAAGATTTGCATAGACATTAGGAGTACGGCCTATAGAATTCCTAAAATGTATGTTACTCTTCCTACAGTATGGAAGAGCGAGTTGTGCGACACTTCCTATTAACCAAAGCAGTTTGCATTCTAACCTATTACCATCTAAAAATCCGAAGTCTAGTAATAACTCGTGCTATATCCACACAAGAGCAGCTAACATCTACTGCATTTGGTGTTCCAATTTGTCCACTAAGTTGCCATTGAAGACACAAAAATCTGTCAATTGTGTATCTAGCATGGTAAAGTCCATCTGTGAAAATCAGTACTTGTTGGAATAATCTATCAAAACAGTGATATGCAGTCTAACAGTTTCCAATGAATACCGGATAAATAAGAATGTTAATTTTAAAAATAAACACAGACTAATGTATAAAATATAATACATTTATAATGTCCTCAAAATACATTCACACAATGTTATAAGTTATACCATAAATGAGATAATGAACAACAAGAATAATATTAACACTCTTGGTACAAATATGGCAAGAAATACGTATTGAGCCATTTAATGCAAATGAGAAAGGAATTTTTTTGGCAAAATTACATACCCAAAAGGGTAGCATGATACTGAAGTACCAATAATCTTAACTGAGTACACAAACCACTCAAAAAAAACTTCATTTAGTTACATTCCTTCCAAGATCTATAAAGATAGATACTGATGATATTTCTATGTCATGTTTACATTGTGAGAGAATATACAGCATGATCCAACAAACTATGAACCACCTGATGGTATTTTTCCACTGAGCGATCATGTGCCCAGATGGTGACGGGGACATCACAATAGCTGTTGGTGTGGATCGATAAGTGATCGAGTTCAGTTCAGTTATTACACGTGGTGTGTTTTGTTCTGATTTATTTACGATTCATATGTGTTACCTCAGACGGCTCGATAAGTTCAAAGATGTTTTGCAGAAAGATACCCGAGTGTAGGAGTTCCACGCTGTAAAACATCCATAATCTTAATAACAATCTTCAGACCACAAGTAGTAATCAGTCTAAGACTTTTATCTCTCGTTGGCTGAATGGTCAGCATACTGGCCTTCGGTTCAGAGGGTCCCGGGTTCGATTCCCGGCTGGGTCAGGGATTTTAACCTTCATTGGTTAATTCCAGTGGCCCGGGGACTGGGTGTTTGTGCTGTCCCCAACATCCCTGCAACTCACACACCACACATAACACGCAGTTACCTACACATGGCAGATGCTGCCCATCCTCATCGGAGGGTCTGCCTTACAAGGGCTGCACTCGGCTAGAAATAGCCACACAAAATTAGTAATCTCTGGGGTAAATTAAAAAATACCCTATACAAGACAAATCCATACACCCTTGGGAGAACTGAAACACAACATGAACTACAGTGAGTGATAGGTGATAGATAGATGTCTAGACAACAACGATAGCCAGTTTCAGCACCTCCTTTCATAAAGTCCATTAGAAATAGTTAAGGAAGCTGTTCTATGGTTCTATGATTGTGTCAGTGCCATTCTATCCACAGACAGCTACGATCACCATTCAATTCATAGTTCATTGAATCTCTCTGTATATAGCAGTTAGGAATTAACCTTACTTTGATGCAATGAGTTTCATAAATCAATAATAATTACTTTAGAAAATAGCTCAACATACACCCACTGTATTGAAGTACAATGCAGTTTCAATTACATTTTCACATAACATAGTAGAGGTGCAGACTGGAAAAGTTGGCATAATGAAATTCGATAGGAGTGTGAAGCCTTCACATGATAGGAACTTACTGATGGACTTCGTTCATGGGTCATTCCATGTAGGATCATCCAGTCTGAATTAAACTGTCTGCATGATCATTTTTTTTAAATCTGGAATTTTACTGAAGTGTTCTTGTAGATACATAAATGGATAACAAAATTAGTAATAAATTTTATCCTTGCTTTGCCTTGCACATGGCAGCATGTTTCCAACATGGCTAAAACAATATTTCCAGAATGTTGATGTTTACGAATAGCTTAATATATCAGGGTCTATAAAAGCTAAAGACCTGAAACAAAATTAATCTGTAGCATAAATAAACAGTTTACTTGTACTTTAATAAGCCTTTCCCTTTTCTTTGTCACAGCAGCCGAGCACGTACCTTAACTTTAACCACATTTTTGTTCGTTTTGAACAACTTTTTGAACTATCAGAACATTAATCTAGGACTCAACAGTACATCTCTTCCCTCACCGTAAGTAAATACAAAATTATCCTTTAGATATATATCTTTCTTTTTTGCATGGCATTGATTTTGTCAGAAATTCAATATTTGGAAGCTAACAACTTTGGTCTGGGAGAAACTTACAGGAATTGAGGGTCTGGATGATCCATATCCACAATAAAAATTTCAAGTACTAGACTTAGCTGATTTAATAGTTATAGAATTTCAAAGTTGAGTCAAAATATGTCAAGTACTGTCATTAATTACACGTGTTGTCCAATTTAGATGCAATGAAAAGCACCTGTTTGCTAAATAAACGTATTTTTCAGAGAAACTGTGGTTTTTAATCATAAGTTTCAGTGTGGATGTTAAGCATGTAAGCAAATTTTAATTGAAAAGCAGCATATTATTGCATTACAATGCGTGATTTACCCGCAGATCAAGGAATTCAGCAAAAGTCCACTATGAGTGGAACTGAACGGACGAGAAAGTGCAGGAATACCAAGGCCAGATGTTTTCCTGCTCACATGTCCAAATGGCTTGATCGACAGAGAAGGTCTCATAAGGAATTAAAAAAAGTGTCACTCAGTAATACAGAGAATGGCAGAAAGCAAGCGTTGCCACTGTATAACTAACTAGCTCACGTTACGGTCAATCGACTATGGATGTGAACATTGAAGATGCTAACAGTTTGTCTCGAACAGTAATAACCATGTATTTTGAGAAGCTAGCTGCTGTTTGATGTCATCACGGCAGAACTAATGCAGCCGACACACTACCTTTTATTTTTATTTTTTTCCTTAAGAAATTTTAATTTTGTACCAACATAGATAGGATTTTGGTAACACTGCAATAAAGAAAGAGCTATGACTGGGAAGGTAGCTTCAGTTAAAGAGCATCTTTAGCATGTGCCTGTTGAAAAAATGAGAAACCATCATCGAGACAATAAACGATGGAGTTCAAATTCACCATTTCCTGAAAGCAATCTCATAGCTATAATTATGATCCACTCTTCTTCAGAAATTACGATTATATTTTTATCGACAGCAAACCGTTATAGCAAAAATACCGAACAATTCACATTGGAGATTAGTCGCAACAGATAGTTCTAGTTCTTTTCAGAAAGAACAGAGAAAAGGAAAAGAGAGGAATATGGTGCTGGGTTGTTCTTAATTATGGTGAGCTGATGTAAAGATCACTTCTTGTTTTCTATAAAACTATTTAAGTTATCAGGCTGAAATTTCTGTAGCATATTAACTGTTACTGTATATTCTTTAAAGTGAGTATAATATACTTCTAATTTTCTTCATAACAGCTGAGAAAAATGTATTAGATTCTGTAATTTTTTAAGCAAAATTATTTTAGTCTTAAGTGATCTAAAATATAGAAAACAATTGATGTTACTATGCTCAATCTGTCAGATGGGATGTATTCAGATATATGTCAAGCTCTACGGTTATTTCTTTTATGTATACTGGTATCCAAGTGACAGTTGGGCTGTCAAAATTATTTCAAAAATTAAAGTTTGGAAATATTCTTTGTGAGAAAGGAATAAATCATATCTTTTTAATTTCTTAAATTAGTCAACAGGCCCTGAATGATGAGTGGTCCATAGTTTATTGACCTGTGAACATTAGAAAATGAGAAAGAGAAATGTATTATAGCATGTAAAATGAATGATATGGAATTATTCTACTCTAAATGCGTCTGCATAAACTAAACAATTTACTCTACAAGAACAAGAACATTCACCAGAGTTAAGAACCACGTGGTTCAATGTAGGCCTAAACGAAGAAGAATGAAATATGGGTTCAGTGACTGCGTTAAATAGATAGCTCATCAGAGGAAGATAATGTCTTTGTCCTCACCCATCTCCACACCCTGTAAGAACCATACCAAACCTGAAAAATAAGGATAAGGTAAGTCCAGTCCTATTTTATAAGCTTACAGGGAAAACTGAAAGAAAAAAAATCATTAACTTACATACAGCATTTATTGTTTCTCTATTACAGATGGAACTGATGTATGCATGAACAGACAATTAACCTGCCAACCAAGATCTTAATCAGAAGAACTGGAGGGCACATAAAAATTATAACTAACAAAATACTATAACTACCTAAGAGTTATTTCTCTCTTTAATTAAGTCAGTCTTTATAAATATGTGACATGGAGTAACAAGGTAATACTTCTTCACTCTTGAGTGACAATCAAAAAGTAAAATGTGTTACTATTTTGAAATATCCACACTACATTAAAAACAATGTGATCTCAATCCCTCACGTTCTCACATTACACGATATGGAATTATTCTACTCTAAATGTACCTGCATAAACTAAACAATTATCAATTCGTAGGTGGCTCTACTGTGTTCATGGAGGCTCATACTCTACAAGAACATTCACACAAGAATATCATAAATTAAATTCAGAAAACAAAAGAAACTAGACTTAAGATCAAGCAAATAAAGATCAAACTTTAATTCTGCACCAGACACTTTGATAGCGACAATCATTTAACACTTAGCCTAAACACACTGACTATCAAGGATGTCAATAGATTTTTTCATGTAATTGCTTACATTTTCAAGAGATTGCAGCCAAATATGATCAAAATCTCATTGAAGGGATTGGGATATCTGTTTTTTGTTTTTTTGTTTTGCTTTTTTAATCTAAAGAAATCCTTATCCATTGAAAATACTTTGTTTTGGCTTGTAAATGGATATTTAAGGAAAGTGAAGTGTTACAAGGAATATTTGTTGATCATGATTCAGAAAATAATTTAGTAACATGTCTGAATAAAAGGGGGAGAGAGGGTGAAAGTAATGAATATATTATGGCAAGTGTTTCAGATCTAAACAAGGTATGCACATTACCTACCAACCATTTGTTGCTTGATCTGAAACCACTTGGCTACACAATGACCATCGTTACAATACCGTACTAGAGTTAATAGGGCAGAGTTCACAGAAAAAAGTGGACAAGCTGCAGAGTTCATAAATTTTTTTAAAAAAATGAAATGGCCACATTCAGTAGGTCATTACATCACTGTTCCTCATCAGTTTGTTAGTTTTTATTTTGTTTTTGTGTTTTTTGTTGTTTTTTCATGTGTCAAAATGAACAACACAATATATAGAAAATTCCTTCTATCTTGCAGTATTTACAGTCTCTAAACCTCAATATTTAAACAGAAACATTAAATATTTCTGAAAAACTAAAGAAAAGCATCAAGTCATTTATTCCTTGTCTAAGCAGAAGAAAAAAATGTGGATGACATTACTGTATAAGATTTTTTGAAATGTGTTGGACAATGACCAAACTTTGATGTGAATGGGAAGAGCATATCTTTGAAAGTCAGCTATTAATATGGTACGAAACAGTCTTCAAAATTCATTTGCTCAATAATCTGTGTCTTAAAAACCAAAACTACCTTTAACTAGTAAAAAAAAAAAATTAATAATACTGAATCACTCACATTCATGAAACACATTGGGAACAATTTCACATTAAACTCTCAATACAGCTAGAGAAACAGATTGCTTGTGTGAGCTGAGGGATCCACATTAACATTCCTCAGTATTTGCTGCCTGATTGCAAATAATATGGCATTCATTTAGTTTTGCTCATAAAATATAATAATTTAATATAGTGAAACCGCTTCTTACAGACACTCCTTGAATATGGTCAGATTTTTATGTCCCAATTCAAATAAAATAGAAATAATTATGAAATCAACTGTTTCTTAAGAACACTTCCACATATGGACAACAAGACAGCTGTTTGATGGTTCTGTTCTCTTGATTATGGACAGAACTGGAATTTTGAGACCTAACACAGTGTACTGTGTGTTACAGAAATAGAAACATTGGTTTTAAGAACTGTACAGAAATGCAATGTATTGAAAGGAAGCCAATAAGGGTTCCTGCTATCGCTCCAATACTATTATTCTAAAGCGGGTGAATAAAGAAAGCCAGAAAACGTTGCCCGGCTGATGGGTCCGAAATCCAGGTATTATTCTAAAGCGGGTGAATAAAGAAAGCCAGAAAACGTTGCCCGGCTGATGGGTCCGAAATCCAGGAACTGCAATCAATTTGACACGTACTGTGTAGCATAGTCGATAGACAAGCCTGGCCGACTTTATTAACGAAGCTTCATAAAGCTGGGCTTTACATTACTTGCGAGTCAATGTTGTAAACTTACAATACTGCATACAGTAACTTGTTTTAGGCCAAGCAAAAAACTGTAAGGATCAAAAGTTGAGTTCCCAGAAGGAAACCATAATTTAATTTTATGAATTCAACTGCAATAATGTTTTACTTTCTTTTAGCCCTTTTTCAAAGTTTTAAAGCATTTACACCATTCAGAATTTCATTTAAAGAATGGAGATCTATACAATAAATTGTATCAATTTACAGTTAGAATGGGCAGCTTTCCTACCAATAAAGGACACCTCCTCCAAAGTCACAGAAAAAAAAAAAAAAAAAAAAAGGGAAAAAAAGTTCCTTAGAGGTTTGTGAATGAGTTTTCACTGGGTATCTGTTTTGTTAAACAGTATACACCATCTTTGATGTTTTAATTAGAATGTAGTACTTGTCTGGTACTAAGTGGGAGCATAGTATCTGACAGAATGAAATAGTGGACACAGGATTAAAACAGGATTCTTGTAGAATAAAGACTATAAAATTGGAACAGTTTGTTTATAATAATAAAACTTATCTGTGGAACAATACAAAACTTGATGTTCCTTGTTATCCATTTTAATACACTGACTTTATAAACTTGTTGTATACAAGATAACAGAAGAAAACAAAAACATTTTCACTGTTCAAGAACAGCCACTTCTGCTACTAATGAAAAATTCTTGTTTATTTTATTTCGTATGGCATGAGGATACATTGTTACAATTTGGTTATTAACTATATTTATATATTTGAGCTCATCAATATCTGCATTGCTGCTAAAGCTGAATGTCCAGTTTTGTTAGCCAACTCACAGCTTCATCACTGGCCTCGTGGATATCCTTTATTGTCCCACTGAATCTTCGGAGTGGGCACTCTGTGACGATATGTTGAACGGTCTGAGGCACATCAGAGCAGTCGCAATAAGGATCGCTGGTAATCTTCCACTTGTGTTTCCAGAAGTTGCATCTGCCATGTTGAGTTCTGATCCGATTAAGTGATGACCAGATTTTTCTGGGTAAGTTGAAACCAGGAGGTTGCATAACTGGATCCGAAATTAGACCTAATCTGTCAGGGTTTGAAGCTGCCCACCCATAGCGCCAGGCAGTGTTAGTATGAAATTCATCTTGGACTAGCCTCTTTCCTAGTAACCAAGAAGGTTTCCTAGATTTCAGCCTGAGATCTTCACGTAGGCAGTCTTGATGTATTGGTAGAAGAGGATTGTCACAGCATTTAACCCATTCTTGTTTAAATGGCACAAAATTTCATAGCAAAATCAGCTGTCTCAACACTGATGTTTGTGTTATACACTACTCTCGCTAATCCAGCCCTCAATACACGGCCTCCAACCATGACAACATTAAATAACCAGAACGCTGTTATGAATCAGCAGCAACTGTTACACTTTAGCTTATAATTGGATGCCAACGTTCTGGATGATTTTATTTGAAAGTGATGAAGAAGAGGACATCAAAATTTCTGACACTGCTGGTGCTGTAGTTTCCTGGTATGTACAGGATGGTCGGAGACAATATGAACGGGGCATATGGGCGTTAGAGGGTTGGTCATACTGGTAAATAATTTGAAACCAAAATTGATATCTTGCTTCGTAGTCATTTTATCAGCCAATCATGAACTTAGCCAATTAGGTCGCTTCGTGGGCAAATTCAAATGGGCTTTATGAGGCGGTGTAGCTAAATCTGAACATGGCTTAAGACTAGCTTGAGAGCACCAATCAAAGAAAAAGAAACTTGAATCACAGAGCTCCAAGCTGACAGGATCGCGCCACATCAAGTGCGCTAAGGTGACATCGGCTGAAACCCATGGTGTGTTTGTGTTTGATGCTGATTTCTCAGCATGGCTCTGAAACCAGTCGTAAAGTCATGTGCAGAGATAGCAAAATCATGTTGCAAAGCCCATTTGAATTTGCCCGTGAAGCAACATGACTGGTAACTTCAGAAGCTAATAAAATAACGACGCAAGATTTCAAATTATTTATTAGTATCACCAAACCTCTAACACAAATATACCTGGTCGACGTTGTTTCCCACCACCTTGTATAACACAATTAGATACCTGCAGTAATGTCGTAATATTTGTAAAGCAGTTACGTGATGAAGCATGCCACCATCTAGCATCATCATCACGCCAACAAAAAACTTGGAACAAGTTTTATAATGAGTGATACCACATGTAGAAAACTCAAGGACTAATTTTATTCCTCATTAATTTTTAAATCGTATGAATACTACACTGTCACGTCGAATTTAAAAACGTACAGTAAGTATTCAACTAAATTTCTCACACATTTGTGCTAATTTGGCACCCCCCTCTGCAATAAATGGTTGTATTAGTGAGAGTCTAGTGTACAAACAGAAACTTAAAAACCTCACATTCACATACTGTAATTATTCAAAATTTATACAATCTAGATATAAAACCTACAACACAGTCAAGTTTATTGGTACTTCTGTTCGGAAGTTCTTTCAAAACATATAAGCAACACCAGATTTGTATGTTTATTCTCTTGTTTTTTTTTCTTTTTTGACTTTTTCAAAGTACTTTTTTTAGTTTTGTGATGATTATTAAAATATCTTCATCCTATATCATAGGTACCTTTCCTCTAATAAAACACAATATTTTTCAACAATTTTTGTAACATCCAGTCAACAAAACTAATTTTTAAAATCAGTAATCCTTACTCAGTGTAAAAGCTATAAGATATAATTACTCATTATTTTTTATAATGGCTTCTTAGCAAAGCATCATTGGCATGTTTTGAAAGTAATTCACTATAGTACAAGAAAGTTTTAAAAAATACATCTTTTCAATATAAAACATGAAGATGGCTTTTGGACGATGGAGTTGATTTCAAGTGGTGGTGATGCTTCCTTCTAGAAATCCTCAAACAAATGGCACAGGAAGTAGTAGACTAGAGTTACCTCCTGCCACTATCCCTGAAACAGACAGAACACTCTAGTAAATTAAAAGAATATGCAGCACTTTAAGATAAAAAGGGGGGATCAAAATACATCAAGAGGGTAATAAAATCAGCATTTAGAGGTACAGTCAACCCCCGGATATACCGCCACTCTCAGTTATCGCCCACGATGAGGAAAAACAGATATTCCTGGTGAAAGTAGCATAGTAACTACCTCGGCATATTGCCACTCCCGCCATCTACCGTTGGTAACACAGATACAGAAATAATGTATAGTGTTAAAAGTGTTGATTTAAAATCATCAGCAGAAACCCAGAGAACTTATCTTCAAATGGAAGCATGCCTTTTACCCAATCTTTTAAAAATGTGAGCAGTGGCTGGATGTCACTGATCCTCATTAGTAGGTCATTATCTAAATTGGCATAGCCTGAGGTATTTACTGTACCTGCTCTGGATGAATGACGAAATGAAATGGCGTACGGCTTTTAAAGCCAGAGCGCTAACCATTTAGCCATGGAGTCGGACTGGATGAATGATCATGGCATACAACAGGGATCTCCTTATGGCTTATCAATGTGGACTGTTTCTGAGAATAGCTTTGGGACCCTGGACAAAGCAATTAGAGAGTACAGTGCTTGGTAGTACAAACTTCAGTCCAGTATGCTGCACTGAAATAATTTTTCAGACCTGAATAAATGTACATTACTGAGCTCATGATAACTGTATTAAATTTGCTCCTGACATCTGTCATGGTATTGTACGAATACATATCCCTACATAAATTAAATGTAGCATTAATACTATTCCAGAAAATCCCACACTCAGAACAATCTATGGCATTGCAACAAGGGATAACTGTACAAGAATGAATACAATGTTCTTTCTGTTGATAATGATATCTGGAAAAAGGATGAGAGAGATGTCCAAATGCAGACTGAAGCAATAAATGGAAAGAGTGCAGAATAGGGAATGAAAATCAGTTTAATTATATAACCTGCAAATTTCTCAGTCTGTCAAACACTATATATAAACACTAGTACACTTCTAAAAATGGCTTTCAGGGCTGCAGATCTTGAAATATCAGGAACAGAACCAGCCTTTGGGTAGTTAAGCCGTGTGTGTTTGCATACTAATACACTAATTTATGTCTGAAAAACAAAACATGTTTCGTTCTATAAGAACATGCTCAGATTTTTTTCAAATCACTTATTTGAATGTCTACAATACTGTTTATGTTAAGTCTACTTGTTACTGATTATGAACAGATGATATTATGAACAAGAGGAAGTTAAAATTCTGCATCTGCTTAGCGACTGCAAAAATGTTTTGTGAACGTGTCTTAGTGCAGTCTGAATCATTTCTAATCATCGCCAATACCTACACGTGGTATTACTGTCATACGTATATTTCTCACAGATGATGTGATCATGCAGTGTGCATGGCTGCCAACCCATCAACTCAGAAACTAAGACGAAACGCCATGCGATAGCAGCGCATTCTGTGACACTCTGCTGTCTTCAGTGACGAGAGTAAGTGATGGACGCACACGTGTATGGTGCAGACATTGTGAGCGGCCTATTCCACCGTGCATTCGCCCACGACACCCAGGTCCCATGGTGTGGGGGCCATCAGTCATTACAACTCGTGGTCACAGCTGGTGTTTTTGCAGGGTAACGTAACCAGTGCCCGCTACACTGCAGAGGGTTGTTGTCCATGCGCTACTGCCATTTCTTCAACAGGAAGGTGATGTGCTTTTTCAGCCGGACAATGCACGTCCACATACAGCTGTTATGAAGCAACATGTGGTGTACTACTGCCCTGATAAGCAAGATCACCGGATCTCTCGCCAATTGAACATGTGTGGGACTTACGTGTTCTCCGGAGCCTGCAAGAGCCATTGTCGAATTGCATCAAAAGGCGCAAGATGCTTGGGACAATCTATCGCAGGATGCCACCAGCACCTTTATGATTGTTTGCATGAGCAAATACAAACCTGCATTGCCGCCAGAGGGAGGTACACTCTGTACTGATGTGACTGTTTGGGCAGCCTCTACTGTGACGTATGTTTCATGTGGTCTGAATTGGTAATCGTATACTCCTGCAATGATGAACTACTTGTCACATTAGCCTACTTGTGAATAAAATATATCCCCGTAGTGCACTGTTGTCCTACAAAGGAGACTTGCAGTGGTGTCAGAACGGTACACTAGCTGCTACCATCTTGGAAAGGTGAGGCAATTTAACTGATGAGTCTACTGCCATACCGGGCAAAAGGCACGACTGAAACGGCCTAAAGAACGTTAATACTTTAATATTCACAATCGGAGAAATTTAATTGTTGTTTCTTTCTCAGAAATTCATCTTTTAATAAAGTAAATAGTTTTCTTACTATTTTGTTCTGTACAGTTACTGACTCGTTCATCATTGAATTTCAACTTGAGCAAAGGAAGAATTTAAAGAATTTCCTAGAAATGAGGAAAGATCATTAAAAAATTAACACTTCGGAACTGTAGCAGAAGAAATATTGAAAAGCATGATATGAGTATTAAAAATGCAACTGGTGTCATATCAATGAGAGAGGGGCCTCTTACTCATGATCAAATACCATAAAGGTACTGCCCAAATCCAATATTCCAGGTGAAAAGTATACAGAGGGAAAAAGTGGGCATTTAACATTTTTCGGCCATCTCACAGACGTATGATACCACTAAAGGGTTAAACATGGCAGTCCCAAGCTTGCGCCTTAACTCTTTGAAGCAAAGGTTGTAAGCAACATGTTTATCCCTTTTATGTACAGCAACAATTTGTAAATTCATTTTCTGCTACACGATATTTGAAGTAGATTAGACACAGGAAGTAAAATTACACCATTGATCATGTTAAAATATAGCACACATTCTAAAATAACACAAATGTAAAGGTGGTCAGCTCTACTGACCACCATGCAATTCTTGGTGCCATAACGGCTAACCATAAGTTGAGCATTTGAATGTAACACCTGGCTTTCTAGACTGAGTCAGCTATCTCAACATCAGATGGTTCCTCGATTATAATCACGTAGGCTAACCACCCTTCAGGTCCAGGTAAAAATCTCTGACCTGGCCGGGAACTGAACCCAGGGTCTCTGGGTATTAGGCAGGCACACTACCTCTATACCACGAGGCCGGCAAATCATAGGACATGTGGAAGGATTATTTTGAAAATCTTCTCAAAGTAAAATGAAAACTCCCCATTCATATTGCGAACAATCTAGCTCTTGGAGAAGAGAACAATGATGTCAGTGAAATTAAGCTTGAGGAAATGGAAAGGATGGTAAATAAACAATAATACCAATAGAGTTGGTCCACCATTGGACATTATAAATTTTCCAGCGAACTCATTCCTGGTTGCCAGCGTTTTGCCCCAGTGTGCCAAGTTGGGCCCATCAGTTGGTAAATAGCACACCGACCAAGACACTTGGCTAGTGCATACCATGGAAGCCACTGCGTAGGCTACTTAGGGCCACTGGCAGTGCCAATGCACTATGAGAGAATTTGTCTCATTTTCAAAAATTGATGCCTCCTGGCCATACGATAGGGAACCTGAAATATTTCAGGCTCCAAGTAGCCTATGCAGTGGCCTCCACGGTATGCACTAGCCATGCATCTTGGTAGGTGTGCTATTAACCAACTAACGAGTCCAACTTGGCACACTGGGGCGAAAGGCTGGCAACCAGGAATGAGTAAGCTGGAAAATTTATAACATCGAACAACGGACTAACTATATTGGTATTATAAATTTACACATTCGGGACAAATATTTGGGTTCCCTATGGGAATCAACAACTATATCATGGTAAATAAACCCATTGTCACAAAGCAGCAGGAATACCTGAAATTAGACCTGAAATAGTAAAATATAGTGGGAAAGTAGGAATGCTAGTGGCTTTACGTTGCACCGACACAGATAGGTCTTATGGCGACGATGGGATAGGAAAGGCCTAGGAGTTGGAAGGAAGCGGCCATGGCCTTAATTAAGGTACAGCCTGGTGTGAAAATGGGGAAACCACGGAAAACCATCTTCAGGGCTGCCAACAGTGGGATTCGAACCCACTATCTCCCAGATGCAAGCTCACAGCCGTGTGCCCCTAACGACACGGCAAAGTAGGGATGAAATGGCTGCACCAAGTAATAAGATTAGCCTAGAATATTAGTAAGGTACCTTCTACATAGTCCCTTTCATTGCATGGTGGTCAGCAACACTAACCAGTTATTGCACAGCAAAAAAGAGTTAACATAAGAAATGTTATACACATGCAATATATACAGGAAAAACATAAGAAAAGTGAAAGCAAAATTTTCAATGTTAAAAGTAAAACAGAGAAGAACAAATGCAGTTGAAAATAGGGTTGGTAGGAAGAAGGAAAATGCATATTAGTCATACCAGTATCTACAAGGTGGGCAAACAGTCCTTTTATACTATATACAGTAGATGCATAAAAATCCCTTTTTATTGATCTATGTGCTTCCCTCCAAGTTTGATGTAAACGTTTATGTGCTGACACATTCTTTTGTGCATCCACTACAACTTAACAGGGGGTGATCATTTGAAATTCTACACAAATTCTGTCTTTCAGCTCATCGTTACTCTCGTATCGCCACTTATACACCTCTCATTTACTGTAATTAGACCCCACAGTGCACTGTCTGATTGGGGGGGGGGGGGGGGGAGTGGGGCATGACAACAGGGCAGGAAAGTCTTGTGAACCATGTCCAATCCAATGGTTTGGAAACAGTTCGTTCAGCCGTCCGTGGACTTAGAGTGGTGAAAACGTAAAAGGCATAAATCCTTCCACATGTGGTCTCCCACAGGGCACCTAACTCCGCAGAACATTTACAAGTTTAATTTTTCGGTGATTGTTTCATTGAATCTGCCACAGGAACACAAGTCTCGGCGGGAGTGCTGGGTCTCCCACTACGTGGCGCACCGCAGCACCTCCCATTGAATATGCTTTCTTTTCCCATATCAATAATGTCTGCGCCGTGATGGTGCCGGTTTCCCAAAATGCACAACAAAGTCCCTCGTAACATCTTCCATTGTCTAATGTTTATTAACTTAACCACTGTGGCTTTGATTTTTATAATGATCCATATTGACTACAATCTCTACTTCAATAAATACACCTTTGATATTTAATACTGTCAATACTTAGAGTTGTTTAATTAATTATCTTCTATCACCTCATACACCATACATATTTCGAGAACCTACTGCCCTCTTCCTCAATGATTTTTCCTCTCACTAACAATTATTTCTTGGACTTCTCAACCTAATATTACACATCAAAAACTAAAGTTCTAAACATCTCTTAATATCAATCTAATATGTCATAATTAAAATAACATATATCCTAAATGTAATATACTGTAAGAACACTAAAACTACCCTATTCTATTTAAATTTTCTTAAAATGCCATCCTTGTCTATTATCTAATAACACAATCAATTTATTAAAATTAGTGTCTCATAAATTATTTCTACTAAAATCTTCCAATTCAGAGAGCATGTCAGTTAACTTTTGCTGGTAATTGCCATTTGTCCTTGAAAATCCTTAGAGTTGTAGCTCTTCCCTCCAATTTGACAATGCTGTTATCATACATAAACATAATTGGCCTGACCTTAGCAACGGGTAACACTGCCAATATCAGGATCACTACCTTTTTCCTCTATTTCCCAAATGGACGACGATTATTTTGACCCTAAATCTGAAACTCTGTCAGTTATACTATTTAAAATGTTTAGTGCTTTAGCTTGCCCTTGACCTCTGTTGATAGTCAATCGAATCAATATGTCATAGGATGTTCGTGAACCCACACACGACCCACAAAATGCTCCTCAATGCTGAAATCACTTGTATCTGTCATCGCATTACACTCCGACTAAACCAAGCAGGAATAATTAATAATAACGAAAGCTGCTTACAACTCAAGAGCTTTGTAATCAGTTACTGTGATAAGGGACTATCTATAAAATAAATCAAAAAATGTACACATATTCCTTTTTATTATGGGCTAGTGTAAAGGGACTTTTCATCCACCCTATAATTAATTACCTCAAGAAAATATCTCAAACGATTTCTAATTGAATTATTCAAAGAAAAAACAGAATTATAAACAAGAATCAACCCAAACCCTTCACATTCTACACAAGAAGAAATCTACAAAGCTAATAATAACATGCATAATTAACATCAGTTCTTTCAACAGTTGATTAAGTGAACAACACAGAAATGAAAAGAAGTTAAAGTCAAAGTTTCAGTAGAGGCTCTAAGACATCATTGACATCCATTATCTCTGACCACGCTCCCCAGAATAACCCAGTTATGGGCAATACATTCCCTTGTGGGGGCCTACTTTTTTACCCCAAGTATTCTGTTATGACGTATGCAAGTACAACAGAGAGTTAACCTCATGGTTGGTAGTTTCAGGTGCGCACAAAAGTCACCGAGTACGTCCAAATCAAAGATACGTATACATAGTAATTTTCAAGAAGCAATATTTTTTTTTTTTTTTTTTAAGAATGGCTTTGCACCGATAAAAGGAATCCTCAGACATGAAAAATGTGCTAATTTAATTTTATGTATTGTATACAGTACTGCCAGTAAAATCTGTAGCATGGTAATTGTGAATGAAGAAGCATAAGAACACTGTTTATCGTTGTCCACAAGGTCACCCTCACAACTCCGCCAGTAACCACCTTGCAGTGCCAACAGCAGGCAGAAGTGAAAGATAGAGTGGGGAGTGTATGAGAACTGTATCGCTGTTTCGGGGTTATTTCATTGCGGAAAGCGAGTTAAGGAAATTTTTTCTACGCTGAAACTTCAAAGTATCAATGAACGATTTGTGTTTCGGGCAATAGCAACGTTTAAACAAACGGGTGCAACTGTTGATCACGTCAGATCAGGCCATCTTAGGTGTGTATACAGAAAAGAAGTTGTGAATGCTGTTCATGTAAGGATTCAAGGCAATCCTTTGCGTAAACAAACAATTTTTTTCGTGAAACGAATCTATCTTGACGAACTACATCACATATTTTGAAGGACGAATTACGTGTTGGTGCATATAAAAGATACACACAGTATTTATTCTCTGTGAGAGAAGCTCAAGGTGATTGCATGTCAAAAACGGCACTGCAACAATGATATGTTAAAAAAAATCAATCACGTCATCTGTCAAAAACATTCCACTGGACACGATTTATGAGTGCCTCTACGTCTTCGCCGCTGTGTTGCCGCACGCGGTGGTCATTTCGAATAATGGGTTTGTACACTCTGTAGCATTTTTGTGGTTTTTCAGAATATAAGTATATTAACGGGTTTGTGTAGTTTTAGTTAGTAGTTATTATGCAAGGGCGCCCATGCCCGGCCCCCCTCTAGCTCTCGGGGAAAGGATAAAATCTAATGTGGTCGGGTGTTTTTCTTTCAAGAAATTGATTTAGAACTCGGTATTACGTAGGAGTGGTAGTACCACCCCAACAAACCGGTAAGGGATACCGTTGGTGTTATTCTACCGCAGAATACAAGGCACCATTCATCTTTTAAAATATTAAAAATATTACATACCCCCAGATCTAGGCCCCCCCCTACAAATTGTCATATGGGTGCCCATGGTTATATGCAATGAAAGTATTGATAGAACTGGCGGCAGTACTGTGTATAAAACCAGAAAGAGAAGAAATCTCGAAGGTTCAACAGAGAGACTAAACCTAGAAATCTAATGTTGATTCATAAATACATTTTTTTATGTATGTGTGTGTATATATATATATATTTTTTTTTTTTCTTTGCTAGTGAGTTAATGTCACACTAACATATCAAAGGTTTTCAGCGACACAAGAATTGGGAAGGAAGCGGTTATGACTGGGAAACCATGTTCAAAGCCACTGACGGTGGCATTTGAAAGTTCTTTCTTGGCATACGATGCTTAAACCGTCAACAATGGATCCCAAGTTTGTGTGGAAGAATTGCTGAAAAAAAAAAAAAAAAAAAAAAAAAAGTCTGCAACAGTATAAACTTATCTGTAAATAAACAGCCTTTGATAAACATTTCTATGTTATAGTTTACAGTAAAAAATTACTGTAACCTTAAAAACAGAAACTATATTTGAAAGTCGGTTTCAATTACAATGCGATCGTGAAAATTCAACATTCACTGACTTGGCCCTCAACGGGCGACTTAAACGCACTCTACAGTGTGAAGGCAGCAGTGCCAGACCTGTAGCTTAGATCCTTTCCAACAGAACAAAGATGACCTAGGCCACCATAGCTCAATTGGTAGAGCAACCGACGCGAAATCGGGAGGTTGTAGATTCGGATCCCACTGGTGTCCGGTTGACCATTTTTGTTCTGTACTTAACATCTCTTCAACATGTACTAAACGTACGTAACACGACTTAATAGGTTGAAAGTCGGTTTTGATTACAATGCGATCGTGAAAATTCAACATTCACCGAGTTGGCCCTCAACGGGCGACTTAAACGCACACTACAGTGTGAAGGCAGTAGTGCCAGACCTGTAGCTTAGATCCTTTCCAACAGAACAAAGATGACCTAGGCCACCATAGCTCAATTGGTAGAGCAACCGACGCGAAATCGGGAGGCTGTGGGTTCGGATCCCACTGGTGTCCGGTTGGCCATTTTTGTTCTGTACTTAACATCTCTTCAACACGTACTAAATGTACGTAACACGACCTAATAGGTTGAAAGTCGGTTTCGATTACAATGCGGTCGTGAAAATTCAATATTCATACCCTTAACAGTTTGTCATTTGTATACTGTTTTATGAGATAGTGTCATTTTTTTAGAAACTGCAAGAACGGTTTAAATATCGCATGGACAGAAAGGCTCACGCTAACTAGCAGGCAACCAGGCTGTGCTGAGCTAGGAACACACATCAAGAGGAAAAATAACTAATGATGTCAACAAGGAAATATAAGGCTTATTACCGGCAATTCAAAGTTACTTCCATGCAAAGCTGAGTGAGGTTGTTATCAGGAATGCTTTCTTTTCAAGAGGTGCGAGGAACAAAACAATGATCGCCTTGTTCGCACCTTACATTTATGTTTGTATTTTCCTGTCTATTTATTCTTACAAAACAATATGACACATGTTTTTCAAGACCTCCTTCTTGTTACTAAATCAGATATCAATTTAAATTGGGTCACTATTTTCAACTGCAATTTCTTCATAACAGAAAACACATTGGTTAAAAATAACCATACTTACTATTTCCCAAACTATGAAAATCAAGCAAATTCAGATGCACGTGGTGTACGTGGTTGAGCAAATTTCAAAGAACCAAAGCTTAAACGTGGAAGTTCCTTAAAAGAATCGAGCATAACTTTCATTCTCGGAGCAGAACTAATTCGTTTCTTGACTGATCCCAGCATGTCCATGGTCAATTTTGGAAGACCACTCAGGGTATAATACTTCTCCTTATCAAGTTTTTCAGAATGTTCAGCCGATTTTTCCTTAGGTGTTTTTCGTATCTTGCTCTTTAAACGTTCCAGAAATGACCTGTTCCATGTACAGTAAAATTACAAAATATTAATTCTTTCAAATGATTTGAGCTGACGATGACAAAATTGTCTGTTTCTTGCCTCATACCTCCAGAGAGGCCCTGTTTAGGGTTTTTATATTGACGCCCATGGTCAACCTGCATGCCTGTAAGGGTGGTGCTACCTGGCATGAACTCTTATGTTGAAGATAGCACAAACACCCAATACCCAAGGTAAAAATCTCTGACCCAGCCGGGAATCAAATCTGGGACTCGTTAGACCAAAGGTCAGGTTGGTAACCAATTAGTGGACAACTGTAGTTAACATCTTTGTTAGTTTTATGGCAAAAATTTAACCGAGAAGCTTCCACTCAGTACCAGTTCATTTTTAAAGAAGTTGTATGGAGCTACACATTTAGCATTTTGGAATAGTTGCTTACATTTCCATAAACATTTGCAATAATATTCTCAAAAACATTTATAAGTTTTCTGATTTAATACTGTTTTGTGGAAGGAATCTGAATGTAAAATTATAAAATATTATATAAAATAATATAATGCTTATACAAGACGTTACATTTCGAACTGCGTAGTTATGCCATGCACAGTAAGCATAAACAGCACTTATGGGTAATGTACAGAATTTCATGCATAGAAGTCATGGTTTCATCATACTCGTTACATTTGTTGCTAACTGTAACTTCCATCTCTTCAAACTTTTACATTAATTTTAAGACTTATCTCCTATCATTATAAGAATAAACACACATTCATCAGTCATACACAAAATACCATAAAGTTTCAAGAAACAAACTGATTTCGCCGGGCTGAGTGGCTCAGACGGTTGAGCTGATATCCATCATTGTTTGAAAGACAGCCAGTGAGTCGATATGAGGCACACCCTTACCTCCCTGCTGTTCAATATTAGTGAAATTATGTAGATAAGTAAACTCACAACACTGTACAAAGAATATTAAGCAAACGATCAAATACTGTAACATAAAGCCTAAAGTATACTGAAATTACACAGTGGTTGGCATTCAGTAATTATATTAACGTGGCTCAATATTGGTAAATTATATCTGCAAATGACTATAAATACTAAAATTACTGTAGAAGGAAACTAATTTAAAATACTGAATTTGTATGAGACAAGAATACAAACGATCTTATTATTCACAAATTCCCCATGAATATTGTACAATGAAACTACTTGGACACACAGTCTTTGGAATTGGGTAAATACAAACATACTGGTGATATATTATTTAAAGGAGAGGTTTTTAATTTTCTTGGAAGAGAAAGTAAAATGTTAGTCATTTTAAAAATCAGTATCATACGCAGAATTATTCTACAGCGGGAGCGATTGAGTTGGGCTTGAAATTAATAACATTACATGGAGGAGCATGTTCTTGACCAACAACAAAGGTTAGATGAAGGTGTAGCAGTACAAAGCTAAACTACTAAAACATTTTTCATAAACCTCAACATTATTCCTACAGCCTTGATTTTTCACTAATATAAAGGGGAAAGAATACAACTATCAAAATCTCCATTACACACACTGACAAACCAATGCCAATATAAATGGTCCATTATTGGACATATAAATTTTCCAGCTAACTCATTCCTGGTTGCCAGCATTTTGCCCGAGTGTGTTAAGTTGGGCTCATCAGCTGGTAAACAGCACACCCACCAAGACACATGGCTAGTGCATACCATGGAGGCCACTGCGTAGGCTATTTGGAGCCACCGGCAGTGCCAATGCACTACAAGAGACTTTGTCTCATTACCAAAAATTGATGCTTGCCTGGCATGCACAAATAAAGTGCTGTCCTTGTTGCTATGCTGCGGAGCGGGGAGTGATGAGTGATTAAAGTGGCTATTTATTATAACTGAATAGTTGAACACAGTATTGAATAGGTGGATGTACAGTGAGTTTCTCTCATCGGTTGGCCGGCAGGCGAGCCCAGCTTATCGCCTCCGTTCACTCGTGGATCCTCTTCAGCTAACATCAAAAATACAAGTTAAAATTAACAGAGTACAAAGACATTTAAATTTAAAATAAAACACACAGGCATACAGTATTTGAACCATTTTTAAATTTCTTGCTGGTCATATTTAAAAAGAGGATAAAAACTGATTCTTTTGGTGTTCTCAAAAAAAGCAGTAGAATCAATGGTGAAGAAATTGAGGCTAAAATAATCCTTTGTTATGGTGAAGGTAACTGTCATTAGGGATCAGTTCAGAATACTGCAAGCTGAATCTTCAACATGGAACAAATGTTGTGAAGATCGTTATTTGAAAAATCCAAAGAAATTTATAATAGGAACTGATTATCTTCCTGTCTCCAAGTGTATAGAAATTTATAATAGCAATTCTCTTCTTGCCTTGAAGCGTATAGATATTTATAATAGCAACTGATTCTCTTCCTGCCTCAAAGTGTATAGAAATTTATAATAGCAATTCTCTTCTTGCCTTGAAGCGTATAGATATTTATAACAGCAACTGATTCTCAACCTGCCTCAAAGTGTATAGAAATTTATAACAGCAATTGATTCTCTTCCTGCCTCAAAGTGTATAGAATAGCAACTGATTCTCTTCCTGCCGCAAAGTGTACAGAAATTTATAATGCCAATCGATTCTCTGCATACCTCAAAGCATATAGAAATTTATAACAGCAACTGATTCTCTCCCTGCCTCAAAGTGTATACAAATTTATAATAGCAATTAATTCTCTTCTTGCCTTGAAGCATATAGAAATTTATAATGGCAACTGATTCTCTTCCTGCCTCAAAGCGTAAACACACATGTCAATAACTTTGGAGTGTATATGCTTCAAGGCAGAAAGAGAATCAATTGCTATTATAAATTTCTATGACTGTTTATGTTTGCCATAATAATAAAGGAACATTTTAGCCTTGATTTCTTCACCATTGATTCTACCAAAAGAATCTATTTTTTATCCTTTTTTAGACATAAACAGCAAGAATTTTATAAAATGTTTTAAATATGTCCATGTGTTTTAGTTTTAATTTAAATGTCTTTGCACTCTGCTAATTTTTCTTGTTAGAGAACACCAAAAGTTATCCTCTTTTTAGATACAAAATAACAAGAATTTTATAAAATGTTTTAAATATATCTGTGTGTTTTTATTTTTTAATTTAAATATCTTTGTACTCTGTTAATTTAACTTGCATTTTTTATGTTAGCTGAAGATGATCCATACAAGGATCAAAACATGTCCTAGTTTAAGATTACTGGGCGAGTTGGCCATGAGGTTAGGGGCGCGCAGCTGTGAGCTTGCATCCGGGAGATAGTGGGTTCGAAACCTACTGTTGGCAGCCCTGAAGATGGCTTTCCGTGGTTTCCCATTTTCACACCAGGCAAATGCTGGGACTGTACCTTAATTAAGGCCATGGCTGCTTCCTTCCCATTCCTAATCCTTTCCTGTCCCATCGTCACCGTAAAATCTATCTGTCAACAAGTATAATTAAAGAACCACCTAATCGATTATGTGGTTCTTTAATTATACTTGTTGATTATACTCATCGATACGGTCATAAAGTGGACAACTTGCAAAACCTATCTGTGTCGGTGCGACGTAGAGCAAATAAAAAAATGTAGAAAGTTTAAGATTTAACTGAGTATTTATTATAAATGAATAGCTGAACACAGTACTGATTAGGTAGATGTATATTTGAACAAAATTTCCTTCTGGACATTTCTTGATCTTAAAAAATGTTACTTTAGCAGCATCAGGTCCAGGCCTGGATGAGCAATTGCAGCCCTGGAAAAATACAGACGTAGTACAAAAATGATAGCAAACTGTAAAATACAATTTGTATTTGTTATCTTCCTTATCACCTCCTTGCTTTTAGCCCTTATTTTCACATTTTATGCTTAATATCAGCAAAGTATACATGAGAGTTATGTCACCATTGACAATCCAAGTAACTAGCAACAGCTGCATTCAAAACAAACTCCTGAGTCCTCTCATGCTCACTATTTAAGCCAAATTTTTCAGCACAAAAGAAAAGAAGCATGTTGTAAGTACAAAATCATGTTTGCTTGACACATGTCTCAGGCAATTACTGGAAATACTACTGCAAAACAACGAAAGACTGCAGTGAAACTATTTTTTTAAAAATTAACATGTTCAACTCAGACTAAACAATGCAGCATGACACGTTGCCAGCAGCATGCAAGAATTACTTACTTGCTGGCTGGGATTTCTTGGTTCACATCCCATTTAGTCCAACTGATTTTCATCTATACAGGTACCTAACAGGGAAAAAACGCTCATTATGATAATATGGACTATCTAATGGTATTCTACAGTCTAGTCATCAAAAGAATATTCCATACTTTACAAGTTTTTGAATGTTATTCATTCAGACATGCAAAAGTAAAGTGTATGAATTTCAAAGTTTTTCTTCTACTTCAATGCTTGTCAAACAAACAGGCTGGATAATAAAAAAGGCAGAGAAACGGTGATTCTCCTAAGCAAAGACACTTGTCACTCTAACCTATTATGTAACTGCTCTTCATGTCCTAGACAGGTCAGTAGCTCTTAAATCAATTAATCAATCAATCAATCAATCAATCAATCAATCAATCAATCAATCAATCAATCAATCAATCAATCAATCAATCAATCAATGATCGGCATTTACGGCTGTTGTCCTGGTGGCAGATTCCCTAGCTATTGTTTACCTAGTATTTTCTTAAATGATTTCAAAGAAGCTGGAAATTTATTACACATTTCCCTTGGAAAATTATTCCATTCCCTATGAAAAATGAGCGCCTTTGCTGTCAGGACCTAGTGTTTACAGTGCACTATGTCTTCTGTTGTGGGCGAGAGCAATTTTGTTACTTTCATTGAGCTGTCTCTGTCTTATCCTTGGCTTTGACACTATGAAAGTGACTGAGGTATGAGCGATGCTAGTAATGCCATTAAGTGCGGCCAGTATCCAGTATTCGGAAGATAGTAGGTTCGAACCCTACTGTCGGCAACCCTGAAAATGGTTTTCCGTGGTTTCCCATTTTCACACCAGGCAAATGCTGGGGCTGTACCTTAATTAAGGCCATGGCCGCTTCCTTCCCACTCCTAGCCATTTCCTGTCCCATCGTCGCCATAAGACCTATCCGTGTCTTTTATACTTTATTCTTTGTTAAAAACCTCTTAGTATGTATATTCCTTGTATTATTAACTATTACCATAACATCTCATTTCACTTGTTATTCTTTAAAATAATATTGTCTTAGGATTTCGCCACAAATGATCTTTGCTCCAATACGGCTGATGATGACCCCTAGATGGGTCGAAACTAGTACCGTATAATTTTGTAATTTTGTGAATATATTGTATTGAAAAGGTGGAAACATTTACGTTATTATTATTATTACTTATATATTATAAAGCAACTAGTAAAAAAAAAAAAAAAAAAAGTAACGCCATTCCTTATGCAGCCAGTTCCTGGAATGAATGGTGTGAAAATGTTGCTCATAGGGTCGGTTGGTGCATGCATTTCAGTGGGCTTGGCAGACTGATATGTAATAGCAACTTCTGGCTTGGTGAGGAAAGCAACAGGAAACTACCTCACTCCTCATTTCCCTAGTATGCCTCTTCAGGGATGCCTAGGCCATGTATGACAGCTGATGGCAGAGCTGTTGACGATCCAACCAGCCTTAGGGCTGAAGACTGAACATACATACATATATACATACATGAAAAATGAAATGGTGTATGGCTTTTAGTGCCGGGAGGGTCGGAGAACACGTTCGGCTCGCCAAAATGCAGGGCTTTCGATATGACACCTGTAGGCGACCCGCACGTCATGATGAGGATGAAGATGACACATACACCAGCCCCCTTGCTAGCGATATTAATTAATGATGGTCAAAATTCCTTACTCTGCCGGGAATCGAACCCGGGACCCCTGTGACCAAAGACCAGCACACTAACCATTCAGCCATGGAACTGCACTCTAATCCCTATTTCTTCTTCCTATAAACAAATATTTTGAATATTTGCCCGAATTTGTCCTCCTGATTTCCAACTTTATATTCATATTACTGTCATTCCTCCCTTTACAAACTCCATTCGAGCTTATCTGTCTACTAATGTCATTCTGCGTCATCTCTCCATTAACAACTCGGACATACCACTTACTTGTATTTAGTTCACCTCCTTACACCTAAGTCTTCCCAGCCTAAAGATTGAACATTTTTGTAACACTACTATATTGTTGGAAATAACCCAGAACAAATCGTACCTGCTTTTTCTATATATCTTTTCCAGTTCTCGAATCAAGTCATCCGTGTGAGGGTCCCATACTCTAATTGGAATCTTACAAGGGACTTATTCACCATCTCCTTCACATCCTCACTACAACCCCTAAATACCCTCACAAACACATGAAGAGATCTCTAATCTTTATTTACAACCTCATTAAAGTGATTAACTCAATGCAGATCTTTCTTATGTTAACAACTAGGTACTTGCACTGATCCTCCTGAGGTACTTTCTCTATCAACACAGTAATTAAAACTTCTTGGTGAAACTTACAGCCTGACTTTTCACCCTCTTTACAATCATACTATATGCTGCTGTCTGTCTCACAACATTGTCAAGGTGTTTTTGTAATCATTCACAATCCTGCAACTTATTAATTACTTATAAGGTATATCCCTTGTCCATCCTGATTTAATTTTTTATAAGCTATTTTTAACATAATTTTCTTCTGATGTAACTTTGATTGACGCTGAGAGATCCAGGATCTAGTTCGGTCGCCTATTTTTGTAGACTATCAGCTATCCTGCATAAGCAGTCCGCTGCCCAGGGTACACCACAAAGAGGTTATCTACATGTCGCAGGATAGAAAATTATAGCGAGTCTTTTCTCACCTGTCCATGGATGGATCAATCATGCGTGCCAGAAATAATATTTGCAACATTTCACAAGTGAACTCCCAAAGAATGAAAGATAGAAATAATCACTGCCAAAGTAGATCATTTGACTATCACATCAGTTTACAAACCACCTCACTCCAACTGGCCAACTCCACCACTGCCTTCACTGCCCACTCCTCGTATATACGTAGGCGACTTTAACAGTCGTCACACCTCCTAGGGCTAGCCAAACTATGATGAAAATGGAGAAAAACTGGCTATGTGGTGTGATAGCCAAGATCAACATCTCAGTTTTGATGCTAAAGCAGAGAAAACATTCCACTCTGTTTTAGATGGCAATCTGACACCAACCCTGACCTGGTTATTGTTTTCACAGATGAAAGAAAACTCCCCATAGACCACACAAGAAAAGTCCTTCAACATTTTCCAAGAAGCCAACACAGACCCACTCTTATCAATATACGTCTTGAAATACCAGTTGTCAGATCCATACATAAACCAAGATGGAACTTCAGTAAGGCAAACTGGGACCAGTACAGATCAGAAGTAGATAGTAATCTGAGATGGATTCCCCCAAAGGCAGGTTTCTAGGCGTTGTCATTGGTGCAGCTAAGCGAAACATCCCCCGGGGATTCAGGAAGCAGTATATTCCATGCTGGGATAAAACTACCCAAAAAATGTATGATAGTTATCAGAAAACTGGAGATCCTGAAATGGGAAAAAGGATATTAGAAGATCTGAGTAAAGGAAGAAAAGAGAAATGGAGAAATCTAACTTCTCAGCTGAGCTTTACTCACTCCAGCAGAAAAGCATGGACCCTCCTTAGGACACTTGGCGCTCCTTCAAACATATGCCAAGATGAGCCAGGAATAGCACCAAATGAAATGCTACTACAAGAGCTGACAAAATTCCAATAGACCCCACTACGAAGAAACACACTGAGAGAGAGATGAAGAAATTGGACAACAGCCTTCAAAACGACTCTACTCTTGCTAATTCATGCAGCCAAGAAGAAACTGAGAAAGCCATCAACATGCTAAAAATTAAAAAGGCCGCAGGTTCAGATGGTATTTTCCCTGAATTCATAAGATATCTTGGGAAGCATGGGAAAATATAGTTCAAGAACTCCTCAGTGACGTATTAGAGACTGGAATCATTCCCCCGGAGTTCAAGATGGCTCACACCATGGCAATCCTCAAACCAGGAAAACCAGCAGATGACCCCTCAAGCTACCGTCCTATTGCACTACTGAGTGTCTGCTACAAATTGTTGGAATGCCTCATCCTCAACCGAATCCAGGAAATAATAAATGACATAACGCCAATATACCAGGCAGGTTTCAGAACCAAATGAAGCTGCTATGAACAAGTATTAGCATTAACATCATATAATGAAGCAGGATTCCAGAAGAAGCTTTTGTTGACCTGACAGCGGCATATGATACAGTATGGCTGGAAGGACTACTATTCAAAATTGAAAAGCGTACATGCTGCCAAAAGCTTACAGCCCTTCTGAAGGACATGCTGACAAATCGTTACTTCAAGGTCACCATAGAGCAAAAGACAAGCAAGTCTTTTACAATAAAAAATGGACTACCCCAAAGGTCTGTATTAGCCCCAATACTTTTCAACTTGTACACCAGTGACTTGCTGACACCATTAGCAAGACATTCTGCTATGCTGACGACTTAGCCATCGCTGTCCAAACTGTCACATGAGAAGAGGGGGAAAACATTCTCTCCAATGACTTGGAAACCTTGAATGCATACTACATGAAGTGGAGACTTTGCCCAAATCCGACTAAGACAGAAGTATGTTCATTCCATCTGTGTAACCAAATAGCTCACCAAAAGCTCAACGTTGTGTTCTGCCAACAAAGAATTAAACATAATTTCAACCCCAAGTACCTTGGCATCACCTTAGACCATTCTTTAACATACAAAAAACACCTGGAAAATACAAGTCAGAAACTTAAGTCAAGAAACATCATGAAGATACTAGCTGGTACGACATGGGGAGCTGATTCATCCACACTACGCACTACTGCCCTCACCACGGTTTATCCAGTGGCTGAATATTGTGCCCCGGTGTGGCAACGTAGCGCTCATACTAGGAAGATTGATGTCCATTTGAACAAATGTATGAGAACCATAACAGGCACACAAAAATCTACCCCAATCCCGTGGCTACATACTATCAGTAACATACCACCTCCGGAACTGAGACGACAGGAAGCAACTATACGTGAGTGGAAAAAGTTACACCACCCTGATCATCCACAGAATCTCCCAATCCATGAGGTCCTTACTGACCTACCTTCTTCTCGTCTTAAATCAAGGAACCCAATATGCCATGACATAACTGGCTTCAATATCCAGGAAAAATGGCGTCAAAGCTGGAGCTCTGCATGTGTGAAACACCAAGGCATCCAAGACCCTACAACTGAACCCCCAGGATTTCACCTGAAGAGACACCAATGGTCTAAACTCAACCGTTTAAGAACAGGCCACGCTAGATGTAATGCAATGCTACATAAGTGGGGACTTAAGTTGTCATCAGTGCTACACCCCCCTTGAATCAATCAATACTGATCTGCATTTAGGGCAGTCGCCCAGGTGGCAGATTCGCTCTGCTGCTTTCCTAGCCTTTTCCTAAGTGATTTCAAAGAAATTGGAAATTTATTGAACGTCTCCCTTGGTAAGTTATTCCAATCGCTAACTCCCCTTCCTATAAATGAATATTTGCCCCAGTTTGTCCTCTTGAATTCCAACTTTATCTTCATATTGTGATCTTTCCTACTTTTATAAACGCCACTCAAAATTATTCGTCTACTAATGTCATTCCACACCATCTTTCCACTGACAGCTCGAAACATACCACTTAGTCGAGCAGCTTGTCTTCTTTCTCTCAATTCTTCCCTTCTTAGAATGGCTACAGCAACTGGACATTGATATGTAAATGTGAACACTACCAACATTCTTGTCCTTGTATATGGTGTCAATTTTCTTTTTCTTTTGTATACTTGCCATACAATAAATTTTTAAAAAAACATAATTTTGTAATTCAGAAGCATTTGCTTTCAGTAAACAAAGGCTAGTATATATATTTGTCTCATGAAAGAACTTATATGTGATAGTCACCCGGAAATGATACCTTAAGGAGGAAAATATCATTTTTTACATTTTAATTTTTACAATACATAATCAAAATTATAATTTTCTTGAAATATAGAGGTCTCCAGCTTGAAAATTGAGCATGTTTTTTACGAGACTCTCCAGAACAGCGACAGCGCTAAGATGCTACCATAATGTAGTTGAAGGATCAGACTAACAGACAGCACTGAAATTGAAATATATCTCTCACCAAATCATGTCTTTTCCTCATTCTGTAAAAACTTGCTGCGTGACTGAAGGTACAGTTTCCCTGAGAGCATCATTCGCACACTCACCATGGTATCTCAGAAAGCAGCAATCTGACGAGAGTGAAAGTTAGTTAGGTTACCTATAAGCATTGCTGAGATTTTTAGGTAAAATACATCTTATTTTCTTATTAGCTGCAGTTAAAATTTTGTCCTGTGTTACAAATCAGGATATTTGGAGTAATTAAAAACATATTTTGTTTTCCATATTTCTGGCTTTGGCACTTGCTTTTACTTAATGTGGAAAACTCATGTATATTTACATAATTTAATATTTTACTTTAAATATGTTCAATATTTCGTGGTTTCAAAGTTATTCGATTTTATTTTACGAGCAACAATAACATTTCAAAGCTGGATTCTTGTATTTCTATGAAATGGAGAAAGCAAGTGCTGTTCTATGTACATTTTTAAAATTATTTTCTTGGCTTTGGCCTTGTCACTCAACCCACTGTGACCTGCACCTTAAAGGTTAAATTCTTATTCTGTGGTTTTCATGTTTAACCCTTTTGATGCCAGGCTGTAATGTAGTGGATGCGCTAAGAATGCCAAGACAATTTTAATGAAAATGCACACACTAAGGAAAAATATTCTCCTACTTACATTTTTGGAGGCAAATCCCTCTTTTTTCTATTCCATAGCACACAAGTGAATATAGAACACATGAGTGTGACTGTAATTGCAACATACTCTCATTTTCTTAGTTAATAGTACACGACTTTTTGAAAAAATTAAATTTCATAATTTGACCTAATTTTTACATTTATAGTGTATTTTTATCATGGTTATGATACCTTTGTGAGAATATTCAGATAATTTTGAATAAAAAACTAATGTTTTACACAATTATTGATAGTACTTTTTGAGAATTATGAACGTTTACAAAATTATGCACGCGCAGGTTAACTACACAGTAACCTCTTCTTATCTTCGAACATTTGTCAGTCGATAAATTATTCTCTAATGAATCACTTAACGTTAAAACATTGCGTATTTTAATCATATTTCATATACCTATCCATCCTTACACTATTGGAAGTAAATAAACAAACGTATAAACAAACGAAATAACAAGCAAGTGACATGAAGCGGCAGAGCGCAAGGCTACCACGCGCAAAACTTACAATACGTCGAAAGAAAGCTTTTATAAAACTTCACTGATATCGATATCGCACGTTATCAATATGTCCAGATAGTAAAAGCTTCAATCTTCCCGGCGCTATTACTTATGCTGCCATCGTGCAGCAGGAATTGAAGATACAAGCGAAAGAAAAACGTGGCCGACAGATAGGCCCCTGGCATTTTTAGCAGCAGCTCTCATGTCATATAAACACAAAACACAAAAAAATCTCAGAGCAACAGGTCGTGAGCAGCTTGTTTGTGTGTGCAGTACAAGGAAACTCCAAAGGGAAGAAAACAGTTAAGTTTGTAATCTTACACCACAAGACCTCCAGTTTTACGTGGAATCCAAGCCACAGAGACAAGATAACTTGATTCGAGAACTGGAAAAGATCCAGAGGAAAGCAACATGATTTATTCCGGGTGATTTCCAACAATCGATTAGTGTTACAAAAATGTTGCGAACTTTGATCTGAGAAAACTTAGGAGTAAGGAGATGAACAGCTCGACAAAGTGAAATGTTTCCAGCTGTCAGTGGCTTGGAATGACATTAGTAGATGAATAAGCTTGAGTGGAAATTTTTGAAGTAAGAAAGATCGTAATATGAAAATAAAGTTGGAATTCAAGAGGACAATTTGGGGAAAATATTCATTTGCCTGGTGTGAAAATAGGAAACCACGGATAACCATCTTCAGAGCTGCCGACGGTGGGGTTCGGATGCAAGCTCACAGCTGTGCACCCCTAACCGCACGGCCAACTCGCCCGGTAGAGGATATAATGGTGCTACTGAACAAATACATAGCATGAAGAATTTTATACAACAAAAATTAATTTTAAAATGGACTCGAGCAATTCACTGAACTTGTGTCACTACAGTTTATAAATCTCATATTCACAACCTTCCATATTGACAATTTCCTTACAAGCAAAGAATTAAAAATCAAGGTGGATGTTTTTTTTTTTATTTCATGAATGAATTGTATTGACTAAGGCGGATTTTTTATTTTTTACTTTTTAAGGGAATTTTGGATGTTGAACTTGTGACACTCAAAACTAGACTCTCAGTTTGCTTTCAGAATTGGGTTTGGAAATCGTGAAGCACCCTTACTATTAAACTAGTAATGTAATTCAATAATATTGCATTATATAGTATTGAAAAAGGTGGACCATATGACATTAATTTAATAATTATTACTGAATCTATACAGGAACCAATCTGCTTTGATGTTGGTTGACGGAATATTGTCTGAGAAGGTGTCATACTGACAGAGCTGCATTTTCTCATCCCTGTTCTTCAACATCTACACAGATAGAAAATCTTCAGTGAAAAGGTTATTAAAATGTTCAATTTATAATATTTTTCCTTGTTAGGTCTAAAGTAGAGATTTAGGTAACTTATAAACTGTGCAAAATTTAAGCACAGTACGGTCTCCATAATCTGGCACTTCAATAAAGTGGCACATCCAGAATTCCAGCCTTTTTTTTTCCCACCTGGCATACTATATTGAAACAATTGGATTTGAATTGCAAACAGTGTGGCTGTTAAAACTGTCCACTATCTTCTTTGTGTCTTGAGATGGCTGCATAGCCCAATGCAGGAAGCACACAATTCACTGCAATGAGCACAGGTATAATTGGGATGTCGAATAGGAAACCTTCTGTTTCTTCTGAGAACTTCCTTTTCTTTGCTTCATTGTCTCCTATCAGTCTCAGGACCTGTATTACAACAGCCAGATAAAAGTGTGGTATTAATTTATTTGGCAGTTTGGACATTTATCTGTAAGCTTGGTTGAAAATGCGTACTATGACTCGTTTTTGTGCTATCTGGGAAAATATTCTCGAGTATAGCTATGCCGAAGTTGGAGAGGCTGTTAACGCTCTTATCTGGGACTTCGCTCCTATCGGGAACGCTACTGTAAAGAATCAAGATGGCTACACATCAAGATGAATCTACATCTGCATGATGCTGTGCAAAATTAAGTTGTTATAATGTAATCTATGTATATGTTTATAAAGTATGTCATGCTTCCTGTCCAGCTATCACAGAATTCTTAAAGATTTCCCAACAAACTAGCAAGTTGTTGCTACTGACTATATCAGTAACACACAAGCAGGCAGCAGGAAGCTTCATGGGTAGCTGTGGTCGTTAGGGCATCATCGCTTGTTGCTGTGCAGTTTTTCGTGGGTTCGAGTCCCAATAGTCTAACATTTTTTTACCTTCTAAATGATAGTTAAATTGAAATAATAAATATGGTAGTTCAACCTATTCAATACAAGTAAATAAGAGATGTAGAGATTACATTCTTATTTAATTAAAAGTGGAAATGGTACCGGTTTCGACCCCAGTCTGGGTCATCATCAGCCGATTATAACTCAAAAAACAATGCATAAGTAAGAAAGAAGTTAACGGTCAAGTCCACACAATATCAGTTGAAGAGGATATAAAAAATGACGGGGGTAGGCACTGTAAAATTCAGACTAAGTGGAATGTAAGTCACTTAAAAGAAGTAATGCGTAATCTTCCGAGCATCAGCACGGCACACGCAATGTTTGGCACTGTCTCACAATGTTCACGAAAAGCAGAGAACAGTTAAATGAGCCAGACTGCATACACCGTCAGGCACAAAGTCGCAACACAATCCAAATATGAAGATCAATGCTGGGACTGTACCTTAATTAAGGCCACGGCCGCTTCCTTCCCACTCCTAGCCCTTCCCTGTCCCATCGTCGCCGTAAGACCTATCTGTGTCGGTGCAACGTAAAGCAACTAGCAAACAAAAAAAAAAAATGAAGATCTAAAGTCATGAAGAAGCCGAAGACGAGCAGCTGAACCGAAGTAACTTGCAAGCTCCAGAAGATCGGCACGGTGTTTACAACGTCAAGTGCTGTAGTTTCATACGCTGACGGAGATTGAAGTTCTTACCCACATTTTGTACCTAACCCACCCTCCTAACCCACCCTAAACTACCCCTCCTTCATCCCTATCTTATCCTTTCTCACCACCTTTCAACTTTAAACCCTTTTAATCTTTTCTTATCCACTAATCTTCTTTCTTTATTACTTTATCCTATTTTTCTTTTCACCCCTAAAAAAAAAAACATACGTTGCCACCTTCATTTTGGGCCCTCACTTTCAAATTTAAACTCGTGCCTTGCATCCGCCAACTTTGACTATTTCAATCACGATCTGAATTTTTTATATTCAAGAAATAGCACACTGTGCATACACATTTTCATTTTTTTTTTACCTGATCCTTAATCTATCCTTAACTTTTGCGTCCAGGTTACCTTTTTTGTGTTTTTATTTTCTATAACAGTTTCAGTTTCGTTATACAGTTAATTAATTTTAACATTTCTTCGTATGTGTATATTTCTGTCCTAATTCTCTTTTTGACCTGAACCTCCACATTATAGCTTAATAAGAGTCTGATATTGGATTCTAGTAACACAATTTCAAAAGGAATAAAGCTAAACAAATGAAAACACCAGGGAACACGTCTATCACCGGGCTAAATTTCACTGTATTTTCAGTAACCTTATTACCAACCCAATAAAAATATTACTACATCTTCCGCATTACAATACCATTGTTAAAATCCGTTGGTAGTACGCAAGAAAATATTTAACTTCTAGTTTGCAAAACTGCAGCCTCCGTATGTGGCTGTTTACCTGACAGTCGTAGTATAGGCCCTCAGTCTGCTGCAGGCTTTCTTCAAAACAGGGTGTACCATTACATTTCAGTGCCCTCCAACATGTACGGTACAAGGCTGATATCTCCCAGTTATTAATATCTATGTTGAACCTTGTGATATTTCCTTTAATTACATCTTCAAAGCGTTTCTTGGTGCTCCAATACCACGTTTACCCAGTGATAACTCACAATACATCATCTGTTTTGGAAGACGGTTGTTAGGTATGCGGACCATGTGATCCGGCCAGCATAACTGCCGTTGGACAATCGTAGCTTCAATACTTGAGGACTTAGCCTCATCGAAGACAGATATTTATACGCCTGTCATGTCATATTGTTGTTGCTATTATTATTAAATCAAAAGCACTATGATTTCCAGCAGTTATACTAAGCCAGATTTTACTCATGCCCATTCTGTCTGTCACTCAAGAAAAGATGCTTAGACTGGATGAAAGCATTTTTCACTATTGTTGTCAGTAATAAATTTAAGGACCTAAGAATGAGCTTCATTTATTGTCCGTATTTTCCCTCCCTCTCGATGATTATCTGGATATGCAACTAGGACAGCTGTTCCAGGACATCATATGAGGAGGAAAAACCTAATGATAGGCACAATCACTTTCATAATTCAAAGAGTGGGATTCAGCATGCTTAGCTTTAAAGGTTGACCTTGCCCAAACCTAGCCCCAAAGAATGAGAAATATGCATACCATAGACACCATAATAGCAATTATCATTTACAATTCACACACACAATAAGCATACAGTACTGACAGCCACAATACTATTAGACTCTGAAACAGAAGAACAGCAACAGTTCGAGAGAAAACAGGTATGACAACTTCCTAACAACTTGAAGAACATGGAGCAAGTTGACAAGTAAAGTACATACTGGTAACACAAATCACACACAGACCTGTCAACAGAGATATGAAGTGATCTGTAGAGGAGGATTAGGAGGAAGAGGAGGAGGAGGAGGAGGAGGAGGAGGATTACCAAGTGGAGCGGCCACACCTGTTAACATGCTATGGCTCTGCAATCGGAAGATGAGTGGCTTTGAGTCCCACTGTCGGCTGTCCTGAGGATGCCCTGCCTGACATCAGACATGAAAGTGGCAGCCAGATGTGAAAGAACTACAACAGCTATGTAATGAGCACACCCACTGCACAATAATATCAACTTGCTCATCAGTGGCTGAAATCTAGGATAAGTTTCCTGTATGCAAACAAATGTCTTACGGATTTGCCTTAATTATCCTGGAGGAGTAGAAGCCTTCACCTTGCTGGGCGGGTAGATCCCTCAGAAAATCCCCCAGCGGTCCTGTAGAGACTTGGACCACATGGGAGTATCTGAATGGGTTGTGTAGTGGGATTGGTAAACCAAGACCAACTTTAAGAAGAGGGCTTTCCCTTGTGAGTTGACTCTCTGTGAATGCAGAGAGGAGCAAACCAAGGCTCACTTCCTGAACTGCAGCTCATGCCCTCTCCAGTGGACCTAGTGAAAGCTACACCAATGGCTGAGACGTTGCTAAATATTAGTCCATTATCATCTAAGAAAAAGTTTCTGATTTTTTAAAAATATGTATTTGGGCTAGGGGGTTATCTGAAAATTTACGTGACGTGTCATGACATGACGCGATGCGACAAAATGTGAAACGGAAGCGACGTCACAAAATGTTTTACCTAGCAACAGCTGTAAAGTTTCCTTGACCATGAGAGGTGCACTGGCTGTAGATTTGTATAAATAGTGTGTGTTGAAATAAAAGGCACTAGTTTCAGATACATAGTGTAGTGCCATATGAAATTAATTTCGTATTGGTCCATATTGATTTATCGCTACCAACAAGGATGAGAAGATCCACCTATTCAATACTGTATTTATCATTATCATCATCATTTCCCCTTATCCAGCTCCTGCCGAGTCAGGGTATTTATGGCACTTCTCCATCTTCCTCTTACCTTCCACCATTCCTCTTCCACAATCTTGTCCCAGTCTAAATTTGGTCTTCTTATGCCGCTCTTCACTAATTCAATCCACCTTGTTCTGGGTCTTCCCCTTGCTCTCTTGCCCTCAACACTTTGCCTTCAGCATCTGTATTGAAATTCTATTCTCCTCTATCCTCTTTACATGTCTAAACCACCTTGGTTTATTCTTTTCAACTCTCTCATTTAGCTTTCACATCCCAACTTCCTAACATCTTCATTTCTCACTCTGTATTTCCTATCATACTGCTTAGGAATTTCATCTCACTGGCTTGAATTTTAACTCTCTTGCCTGCTACTCAAAGTTCAAGACTCAGCTGCATAAGTCAGTATGGGTATATAGTACATTTTGTACATTATCTCTTTACTTTTTCTTGATACTTCTTTGCTCCAAATAAGTTTTCTTACACTTTGGTAGAATGCATTACCCTGCTGTACTCTCCTGCTAATCTCCATGTACACTCTAGCATTTTGCATTAATTCACTTCCTAGGTATTTAAAGCTGTCCACAATTTTCAGACTCTGACTTCCAATTTTCACAGTGCCTTTTCCTAGCATTTTCCCTCCCGACATCACCATAGTCTTGCTTTTCTCTGTACTGATTTTCATGCCATACTTCTCAATTTTTTCGTTCAGCACATCCAGTTGTTGTTGCACTTCTTTGCTGTTCTTTGCTCAGATCACATCATCATCTGCAAACAGCAGTATCTTTATCTCCATGGGCTTCCTTAGTTTCCTTTACAATTTTGTTTTTGGCCATAATAAACAAAAGACGTGACAGCACACTCCCCTGACTTAGTCCAGTCTTATTCCTAAACCATTCTGTCTCTCCAACTGGGGTCAGTACTCTACTCACACAGTTGTTTTACATTGCTTGCAACATTTCTAGCATTTCTCTTCCACGTCTCGTTTTAACCATAATTTCCCAAACCTTCTCTCTGGAGACACTATCATATGCCTTATCTATATCTATTAAAGTCTACTGTTGATAGTAGTGTAGTACCCCGCTGCATCATGTCGGCTACACTTCAGATCAATGGCATCCCTCTCACGGTACATACTGTACAACTAATATGTAAATCCACAGCCCCCTGTTTAGGCTGACAGTCATCTGAGTTAGCAGCCGTTGATCTCTTAACCCATGTTCCAAAAGGAATCGCCTCCAAAAGTCCAGGATCAAGACAATGTTAATCACCTTTTTTGACAGCAGGGGCATGATCCACCAGGAATTCATACCGGAGGATCAAACTGTCAATGCCACATTCTATAAGAACTTTTTGAAATGGTTGCTGCTACACATTCAGCATTTTTGGCCGGAGTTGAACAGGAGTCTCCTGCACGACAATGCCTGCCAGCACACTACAATCCATACGCACAACTTCTTGGCTAAGCGCCGTGTACCTGTTCTCAAACATCTACCTTACTGCCCAGATCTCACACCTGCAGACTTTCTTTTTGTTTCCCCACTTTAGGAGAATCCTGAAATGTGCACACTGTGCTGACATTTCGGGCATCCAAAGACAAGTGACGTCAATGCTTCGACTGATTCCCAAAGACGCTGCCAGCTTCCTGCAGCTGTATACACGTTGCCAAAAATATATTGTGGTTAATGGAGAGTACTTAGACAGAGACTAAAGTTATTTTGTTTGTAACTTGTTTTCCTTGTGTTATTCACCAATATTTTTAAGACGCATCTTGTGTATAAATTCCTAAAAACACTAGACCTGTCACAGTTAAATGAGGTTCGTATGACCTTAACCATCGCAGACACACAACAGTGATTCTATCCATCCGTGTAAGTGTTTGTCAGGAAGAGCATCCAGCCATAAAACTGAGCCAAACCCACATTAATTGTCCACCCCAGTAAAATTTAGAAAAAGGCCAGAAAGAAGGTTACCACTAATGGTGATGTGGATTTTGGTTGTAACATAACCTCATCGTCTAAATGGCATGCTTAAGTTCTTCGAATCAAGCTTTTACACAAATGACTTATTTGTCACTTCAAACTACGCAGGTAGAAACAAGAGTGGCCAAACCAACAAAAATCTATAGTCTAGCCAACACTGATTTTGTCAAGCTCTTGCAAGATTAATCGAGATGGACACAAAATCAATGTTATCTGTTTGGAAATTCTCTAATATGTACTTAAATTTTTGAGATATTTAGCATTCAATTTTCAAACACTAATAATAATCTGTAGCATAGTGGTCACAGCACTGGCTCCGTAACATAAGATGCATGGCTTTGAATCTCCGTCAAGACATATTTTAAAATAAAATTTTAAAATTACTTTTACCCCCTACTCTTTTTTAAGTGTGCATCTCTTTTTCCAATATTCATTTTATTTTACATGTTGAAATGTATTAATAACATTGTCCCTATAATAATAATAATAATAATAATAATAATAATAATAATAATAATAATAATAATAATAATAATAATAATAATAATAATATATCTAGTGAACATTTTTTATATAACTGCACTCATTTTGTTTCCTTTGTCATCAATTCCATAGAAACCACGAATAAGATATGCAATATTCCTTTTACTATCAGCGTTGCCAAGGCCACACTGCCGGCCACTATATTGTCAGCCATTTTTAAGCCTGGCAATGTGACGCATATGTAATGGACAGCATAATGCATTATTACCTGGTCAGCTCACGTGGGGGTTTAGTTCCGAACTGAGTACGAACTAAGCATAAACCTGCGTGAGACACTGGGATGGGGCCCTCAACCCCAACACGGTGCGTCCCAATGGCTAATAGGGGAAGTCTCCTGTAGATATACAGGACGAGTGTGAATAAGACGTAGTCAAATAAGCACTCGCGGATCAACTGAGGAAACTAGAACTGTGGTCAACGGCTTCGATGGCAGAAGAGGACATGTGTCTCAATGGCTGAGAGGGCGGAAGAACCAAAAATAAAATCCACCTCGCGTCTGACTCGGATCGAGCGGTGAAGTGGTCAGCGTCTGTTTACCTAGTAGGTAAGGCTGTATAGTTATGTTCCAGGAACTAGCAATCCCTGGTCCTAATTTCCCAGTGGAAACACTGGATCAATCTTTGATTACAAGCTATGATGATTCGTGAGAGTAAAATCAGCATTACCCCAGGTGGTAACCAATCCACCCGTCATGAGACGGCTACTGGGTATTCGGATTCTGGGGAACCCAGGCAATCACGAACACAGAGAAAATCGGAGTTCTCTGGCAAACTAACATCCAAAACCTTCACATACATTGGCATGTTCAATGTAAATACCTTAATCCAACCTGGTAAATTGCACAATCTTGCAACAGAACTAGATCAACAGAAAATTCATATACTTGCCCTGCAGGAAACGAGATTCACTGATGAGGAAACAGCTGATTATGGAAACTACCGTATCTTCAAGAGTAAAACGGAGCGGAGAGTTGGTAAGGAACTCCTTACTAGGAATGGCCTTCATGGTACATAAAAGTATTGTAGACTCAATAAAAGAAGTTACTCCCATAAGTAACCGGCTCATGACAATGCGAATCCAGTGTGCTAACAAGAAATATACAATAGTGAATGTACATGCACCCACTAATGCGGACAATAAAAAAGAACCGCAAAAAACTGATGCATTCTGGGCTAAACTTCAGAAAATCATGGCGAAGATTCCAAAAGAGGATACAAAAATTTTGCTGGGCGACTTTAACGCACAAATTAGTAAAGAAAAAGAACACCAGAAAACTGTTGGCAAATTCCCTGCTCACAAATTCACTAACAAAAACGGGTTGAGACTCGTTGAACTGTGTCAACAAAACAATCTTAAAATCATGTCAACTTCTCTAAGAAAATCTCCACGGAAACAGAAGACCTGGAGGTCTCCCGTTCCAGGGATCGGTGAATTTCAAATCGATCACATTGCCATCTCTCATCCCATGCAGAGAGAGGTACACGATGTACAGGTACGCCGAGGAGCAAACGTCGATTCCGATCACTACCTAGTGAGAATAAACGTAAAATTCACCCCGAAGAAAATTCATCATAAGAGGTCACAAATCCCGAAGTTTGATACGACACAGATTAGAAATACTAATCTGCAAGAAGTGTGGGAAAGGGAACATGCAGGCACCTGGGAGAAATTCCGCAACAAAATCATCCAGAAAGCTCAAGAGCAAATTCCCCTGAAAAAGAATAGTAAACACCCTTGGTGGAATTCTGAATGTGAACATGCCTTGAAGGAATGAAAAGAAGCATTCCAGAAATACAACAGCAAGAAATCACCAGAAAACCAAACATATTTCAATGAAACTAGAAAACAAGAAGCCAAAATCATCAGGCAGGTCAAGAGAAAACACCTGAAGCAACAACTGGACTCGATTGAAGACAACTTTCGTAACTACAATGTACGAGATTTCTACAGGGAATTCGGAGGACAAGTCTGTGGGTACGCTCCTCAAAACCTGGCTTTCAAAAGATCAGATGGAAAACTTGCACTCAGTAATCAGGATAATTGTCAAGAATTAGCACTTTACTTCGCTGATCTCCTCAACTGTCCAGAGCCCCTCACAAGATTCCCTCAAGAACCCCCAAGGCACACTTTCCCAGAATCTCCACCACCGACAGAGGAAGAAATCCGCGGCCACATCCTCAAACTTAAAAACAATAGGACCTCCGGAGAAGATGGCATCATTGCGGAACTTCTGAAAAATCTTGGACCTAACTCCCTCAAGGAGCTCACTCAAATCATTACAGATATCTGGCAATCGGAGGAATTACCTCAGGACTGGAAGTGCGCCCTCATCCACCCATTACACAAAAAGGGAGATAAGACTGACGTAAACAATTACAGGGGCATTTCTCTTCTCCAAGTGACTTACAAAATTCTTTCAGCTTGCCTTTTGAAGAGAACGCAAGAACAACTTGAACAAAATATTGGCGAATATCAAGCAGGCTTCCGCCCTGGTCGCTCGTGTGCAGAACGTATATTCAACTTGAAGACAACACTTAAATACAAAGCATTGAGGAACAAACCGGTCATCTGCATTTTTGTTGACTTCAGGAAAGCGTACGACTCGGTTGATCGACAGTCTCTCTTCGTTGTTCTTGAGGAACTGGGGCTTGATTCCAAGACCCTCAACCTCATCAAGGCAACACTCACTGACACTATCTCCAAAGTTAAATTCATGGGGGAGATCTCTGAACCATTCCCGATTAAAACTGGTGTCCGACAAGGTGACGGCTTATCTCCGCTTCTTTTCAACCTCGTCCTAGACAAAGTCATCCGCGAGTGGGAAAAGGTATTGAAAGACATGGGATACTGGCGCCTCATACGACTAGGACGACCCAAAGACGGTATTGAGATATCATGCCTCGCTTTTGCAGATGACCTGGCCATACTTACAGATGATGTATTCACAGCCGTTAAACAAATTGAAACCCTTAGCGAATGTGCTGGAAAGGTTGGCCTACAAATTTCCTTTGAAAAGACCAAGTTCTTCTGCTCAAAATTTGACATCCAAAATTTGAACACGACACATGGGCAAATCAACCGAGTACCACACTTCAAGTACTTGGGAGAAATACTTGAACCAACGGGAGGCGAGAAGGCTGCCCAGAAAATTCGCCTACAAAAATTTCGGAAAGCCTACGGTAGGGTTCACAACATATACAATAAAAAGTGCTTGTCCTGCCATGTAAAGATCAGACACTATAATACAGTAATAAAGCCCGGAGTCTTATATGCCAGCGAGACCCTTACACTAAACGGGAAAGGTGACCTAGAAAACATTTTAAAAGAAGAAAGAAGAATCCTGAGGAAAATTCTCGGCCCCCGAAGAACAGAAGATGGATATAGACTGAGGTCACACAAAGAGACAGAAGAGCATTCCAACACTGCAGCAGACATCCGCAAAAGACGGCTGAAATTCTATGGGCACGTCCACAGATTGCCGGCAAGTAGACTGACACACAAGATTCTCACTTACATGGAACATCTAAAAAATATTCCATGGGTACTAGAAGTGAAGAAGGATCTGGAAAAAAGCCCAGATAAACCCAAATGACACCGCGGACAGAAACCTTTATAGGAAAAAAATTAATGGATGGAAAGTGCAACCAGAGAACGAAGTGAAAAAGAAGACTGTGAGCAAAGTGGACAGAAGAACGAAAAAGGATCCACGGAGAAAGGATGAGAGCTGTTTGGCAACTCAGAAAACAGAATCATTAGAGCTTTGCGTGATCCATTGGGTCCATACGCACATAATAATAATAATAATAATAATAATAATAATAATAATAATAATAATAATAATAATAATCTATGCTAGCATCATCTAGGCTGCCTGGTGATAAAGTAAACCAGATCTTCCCTGGTTCGATCTACGACTGAGTTTTAATTCATTTTGTCAGGTAAACATTAAATGGTGTCACCAGATACCTTTTACATGCCGACATCATACGACACGGAGTGTCAAATGGACTTTCTCCCGCCCTTCAAAAATCCAACTAACTCTGCCGGGTATAAACCCGCTATCTTGGGATCCAGAGGTTGACACTTAACCACTGATCTACAGAGGGTGCTATTCTTTCCAGCAGTAGCACATACAAAAAGCACTTTCCTAAGAGACAGTCTTGAAATATAAGACAAACAAAAACAAAAGCACAAGTTACACAACTCCCTTTTGGGTCAGTGAAACAAATGTAATTAATTTGCTTTAGATCCCACTAACTACTTTTACGGCTTTTGGAGACGCCGAGATGCCGGAATTTAGTCCCGCAGGAGTTCTACCAGTAAATCTGACAGACACGAGGCTGCAGTAAATGAAATGAAATGGCATATGGCATATGGCTTTTAGTGCCGGGAGTGGAAGAGGACATGTTCAGCTCGCCAGGTGCAGGTCTTTTGATTTGACACCCGTGGTGACCTACGCGTCATGATGAGGATAAAATTATGATGAAGACAACACATACACCCACCCTCCTTGCCAGCGAAATTAACCAATGATAGTTAAAATTCCCGATCCTGCCGGGAATCGAACCCAGGACCCTGTGATCAATGGCCAGCATGCTAACCATTTAGCCATGGAGCCGGACGAGGATGCAGTATTTTATCAACTTAAATGCCAGTAAACTAAGCCAAGATTGGACCTGCCAAGCTGGGGTCAGAAGGCCAGCACCTCAACCGTCTGAGCCATTCAGCCCGGCAGTCGGTGAAACAAATATCTTTGTCAGAGTAAAGGAAATGACTGATGACAAAATTAAAAGTAACTTACTTAACATTTGACCAAGAAAAAAAAAAAAACAAGTTAGGCTCGATGGAACTCAGTCAGGTAAGACTCACGGGTCTATACAAGAGTGAGATTTAATTATTTCTTCATTCAAAAAAAAAAATATATATATATATATATATAAAATCATCATTTTTTGTTATGTATGAACATTCTTATTAACTGACTGGTAGCAATGAGCTTGATTATTACACTGCCAGCCCTGTGTTGTACCTTATGTTCTTAACCTCTGGCAACACGATTGCGTGTTTTTTTTCACTTAGCCATGATGAACACTCTTTTATGTTTTCACACTTGTTTTATGTATGAACATCCTGATTGACTGACTGGTAGCAATGATATCCTACATGATTTTAATTTCACTACCAGCTCTGTATTGTACTTTTTGTTTTTTAACCTCTGTTCAACACGATTGTGTGTTTTTCTCTTGGCCATGATGAACATTCTATTTTTTTCACACTAGTTTTAATACTATTTAATTTTCTAAATGTAAATGTTGATTCTTAGGGTACCATATATTTTAAGGACACTAGGTTCGGGGCCCTGACCTAACTTTAAGCTAAGATTTATTTTGGCTGATGATGCTTACGACAGTTAAGCGAAACATGTCCCATCTTACAACGCCTGTTGTAATGTTTATATCCTAAATATAAGGATAGATAAGTATTGGAAAGGTGGTGTAAACTGTTATTCTTATTTTAATGTTCATACGGTCCAATACGGTCTACTATGAGATTCATTACTTGTAACATACCACTTAATCGAGCAGCTCGTCTCCTTTCTCCCAAGTCTTCCCAGCCCAAACTTTGCAACATTTTTGTAACACTACTCTTTTGTCGGAAATCACCCAGAACAAATCGAGCTGCTTTTCTTTGGATTTTTTCCAGTTCCTGAATCAAGTAATCCTAATGAGGGTCCCATACACTGGAACCATACTCTAGTTGGGGTCTCACCAGAGACAAATATGCCCTCTCCTTTACATCCTTACTACAACCCCTAAATACCCTCATAACCATGGGCAGAGATCTGTACCCTTTATTTACAATCATATTTATGTGATTACCCCAATGAAGATCTTTCCTTATATTAATACCTAGGTATTTACAATGATCCCCAAAAGGAACTTTCACCCCATCAACCAGTAATTAAAACTGAGAGGACTTTTCCTATTTGTGAAACTCACAACCTGACATTTATCCCCATTTATCATCATACCATTGCCTACTGTCCATCTCACAACGTTATCGAGGTCAATTTGCAATTGCTCACAATCTTTTAACTTTTTTATTACTCTGTACAGAATAACATCATCTGCAAACAGCCTTATCTCTGATTCCACTTCTTTACACATATTATTGATATATATAAGAAAACATAAAGGTCCAATAATACTGCCTTGAGGAATTCCCCTCTTAATTATTACAGAGACAGATAAAGCTTCACCTACTCTAATTTTCTGAGTTCTATTTTCTAGAAACAGAGCCACTCATTCAGTCACTCTTTTGTCAAGTCCAATTGCATTCATCTTTGCCAGTAGTCTCCCATGAGCTACCCTATCAAATGCCTTAGACAGGTCAATCGCGATACAGTCCGATTTACCTCCTGAATCCAGGATATCTGCTGTATCTTGCTGGAATCCTACAAATTGGGCTTCAGTGGAATAACCTTTCCTAAACCCAAACCGCCTTCTATCAATCCAGTTATTAATTTCGCAAACATGTCTTATATAATCAGAAAGAATGCTTTCCCAAAGCTTACATGCAACGCATGTCAAACTGACTGGCCTGTAATTTTCAGCTTTATGTCTATCACCCCTTCCTTTATATACAGGGGCTACTATAGCAACTCTCCATTCATTTGGTAAAGTTTCTTCATGCAAACAATAATCAAACAAGTACTTCAGATATGGTTCTATATCCCAACCCACTGTCTTTAGTATATCCCCCGAAACCTTATCAATTCCAGCTGCTTTTCTAGTTTTCAACTTTTGTATCTTACTGTAAATGTCATTGCTGTCATAGGTAAATTTTAATTAGTATTAGTCACCTCCTCTATTTGGACATTATCCAGGAAACCTACACAACACTGTTTACATGAATATAATAATTTCTTTAGTAATGTCTTGTACATAAATTCAACGAAAAACAACAAAAGAGTCTGGGCTCTTAGTTGCTTGTTTCTGGGAATAACAGGGTAACATTGAGGACAAAGATAATATTTCGATTTTACCGCATCATGTCAACGAGATTCAGGTAGACGAAACCCAGACAGACAGGATCTTCTTTTGAAAGTTAGACACTCGCCCTGTTACATCATGGGGACGAAAGGATTGTGAAACTACTGTTTATATTATACATATTTGTATACTTCACAGTATTTCTTGCCATGTAACAGCAAGAAATGCATATTGTCAGATAACAAAAAAAAAAAGAACATTCCCACAAAAAAAAAGTTATAATTTGTATTTTATCCTGACTATTAGATATTATTGTTTAAAGAATGAACACACAATACCAATAACTGCCAAAATAAACTTTTCACTTGTACAAAATTCCATTCAAAATTGCAAAACAAATATATTAGCGATTGTTTTATACTTGTATAATTTCTATTTCTTTTCTACCTTAATTTTTTTAGATTTCCATTGGTAGTGAGAGTAATTTGGTTCATTTTATTAATCTTTCTAGGCAGATCATTGTCAAAATTATAGGATACCTCACAGCTACAACAATTAAATTAATGTCGTAATGGTCCACCTTTTCAATACTACAATATGCAATTTTTTTTTTTTATTACATCACTAAACTAGGGACTAGTTTCAGCCTTGGCTGCCCATCATCAGCCTTAATGTAATACATCTAATAACTAAACAAATGTGCAAACACACAATTCACATTAAAATCTGGGATGAACTATATGTAAAATTTGAAAAATAAATTAGGCTCCAAATTCTTAGCATCTGGAGTATGCTCATCATCCAAACTCTTTCTTGCATTAATATTCACAGAATATTGCTAGTCCCATCACTGCTAATCATTACAATTTCAATTGCAAAACAGGAACTGGTAAATGTTGATTCTATAGTCAGATCATCAATCACCAAATCTACTTGAGTGGTATTAGCAGTATGCAAGCCACTGGACGCCACTGTAAATAACCACCAGCTGATGCAGAAATGCCAGATGGTGTTTCCACAATGACCAACGTAAATAAAATGAAATGTTCCTGTAGTGTTTGTTAAAATCATGCTGAAATGATGTTGAACATTGTCAGGACAGCACATGAAGATATGGTTAAAACTGACACATTCTTAATTTGTGGTTGGTATAAATTTGCAATTCATATACACATGGGCACACAACAATAGGCCATGCATTGTTGTTTACCAGTTCCTGTTTTGCAACTGAAATAAGTTATGATTAGCAGTGATAGAACTAACGATTATATGAATATTAATGCAAGAAAGAGTATGGATGATGAGCATACTCCAGAGGCTAAGAATTTAGAGCCTAATTTATTTTTCAAATTTTACATAGTTCATCCCAGATTTTAATGTCAATTGTTTGTACATTTGTTTTTATGTCAATTGTGTGTTTGTACATTTCTGTAGTTATTAGATGTATTACATTAAGGCTGATGATGACCGAGCTCGATAGCTGCAGTCGCTTAAGTGCGGCCAGTATCCAGTAATCAGGAGATAGTGGGTTCGAACCCCACTGTCGGCAGCCCTGAAAATGGTTTTCCGTGGTTTCCCATTTTCACACCAGGCAAATGCTGGGGCTGTACCTTAATTAAGGCCACGGCCGCTTCCTTCCCATTCCTAGGCCTTTCCCATCCAATCGTCGCCATAAGACCTATCTGTGTCGGTGCGACGTAAAGCAAAAAAAAAAAAAAAAAAGGCTGATGATGGCCAGCCAAGGCTGAAACTAGTCCCTTGCTTAGTAATGTAATTCAAAAATATTTCATAATATAGTATTGAAAAGGTGGACCATTATGACATTAATTTAGTTATTATTATTGTGATCACAATTCAATATGGATCACAACCATGAAGTTTATATCCTATGATACCTCACAGTTAAGAAAGATAAAAGATGTAAGTTTTGGATGAAACAGTAGAAGTACGGTATTATTCCAAGCTAATGGGGGATCTTGAGTTGGGCCCGTGGTCGGTGATGTCCATAAAAGGGACGGTTCAGTTGTGCCTATGGTCAGCTCGGAGTGATGGATGAGATTGCCCCCCATGGAACTGACCCCAGTAGTCACAACATTTTGGAAATCAGATAAAATATACAGTTAAAATAAGTTTTGGAAATCAGTAAAAATAAGTTTTGGAAATAAGTTAAAATAAATTTTGAATGCGATGTAGAGTCCGTTCTCAAACTAGGTTAGGTTAGGTGATTAAGTAATGATTTAATCATAAATTCTTTTAAACATTATTTTTATGTTTGTTAAAAAAAGACGTTTTAATGAAGACGTCATGAAAGTAATCATCGAATGGGGATGTAATTATTTCAACAACGGTCTTTAATTGATATTAAAATTAAATTTTGATACTTGTTAATATTAAGAAAGACATTAAAAAACAGGTTGCCGAACATTAGCAAATGGAGAACACTACCCCCACTAAACAGGGGCGCAACTAGACCTCGACCCTGCGAGGATCGACGGTAATCCGCAGGCGAATAGTCTGACCATGGGCCCAACTCAAATGTGTCCGTATGCTCGCCGAGGCAGGGATGGAAAGTCCATGTTAAGTAACTAGAAATCTCTGTACTGTAGAGAGGAGAGTGCGTTTTTCTTCGTCCACAACTGTACAAAGAGTATAAAAATTACAATAAAATTTAAAATTTTACAGAGCACGTTTCCCATTGACTCTGAATTTTAGTGTTGTTACTTGATTTAATTTATTGTGTATTTTACTGCACAATCAGCTCCATGTAAAAGAAAAAGGAAAAAGGTCTCTGGAACAGTTTAAGACATCAAACACAAGACATTTCATTACAGTTCAAAGACAAAACGAACTGGAAACAATTAAAGCAAAACAAAAGACAAAACTCCAAACAAAAGCTCATAAGCAAAGCCAAGCTTACCCTGGGCCAGGGTAATAGTATGGTGGGGGACGTTCATACTCAGTAGACAGCGGGGGACTGTGGTAACGAGGCAGGGCACCGTTCGAATAATCCCAGTGCCTAGAAAACACAGCAGTACAAACAGATTATTAAACTCTGCATAAAGTATACTTCTCTAAAATATGTTGGGTGTGAAAATCAGTACACAAAGAATAACTTGCTGAGGCAAGGGCACAGAAAATACTATCTCACTGCATTACATGGTAAAAGATTAATTTATGCTACAAATAAAACTCACTGGTAAATATCAGTACACAAAGAATAACTTGCTGAGGCAAGGGCACAGAAAATACTATCTCACTGCATTACATGGTAAAAGATTAATCTATGCTACAAATAAAACTCACTGGTAAATGTATACAGGATGTTTCAGACAGAGCAGTTAAGTACTGTAATATATCGCATTAGACCAATTACAAAGCTTTCACATCCAAGTATGTGGTTCACAAAACAACACTGCTCATCTGATGTTTACATTTTCCTATCAACAAAGTATGTTTTTATTGTACATAATGTCCGACTCGTTGGCTAAATGGTCAGCGTACTGACCTTCAGTTCAGAGGGTCCCGGGTTCGATTCCCGGCCAGGTCGAGGATTTTAACCTTCATTGGTTAATTCCAATGGCCCGGGGGCTAGGTGTTTGTGCTGTCCCCAACATCCCTGCAACTCACACACCACATATAACACTATCCTTCACCACAATAACATGCAGTTACCTACACATGGCAGATGCCGCCCACCCTCGTCGGAGGGTCTGCCTTACAAGGGCTGCACTCGGCTAGAAATAGCCATACGAAATTAAATTTTAAAAAATTGTACAATAATAGTTTGACATATCTATATATATAAAATAACTTGTCCTGACTGACTGACTGACTGACTGACTGACTGACTGATTCATCATCGCCGAGCCAAAACTACTGGACATACATAAAATTTTGAGGATACATTTATATTACTATGTAGGTGCTCGCTAAGGGAGGATTTTTGGATATTCCAGTGCTAAGGGGGTGAAATTTTAAAATGAGTAAAAGTTTACACATGTAAAAATTGGAATTTAGAATCTCCTTTAAAAATAAAGAAACACGTATTTTTTTGTTTTTGGAAAATCCAAATAATGGGGGGGGGGTGAAAAGGGGGGGGGTTGAATTTTTAAAATGAGTGTATCTATATCTCAAAACTTTGCACAGATGTAAAAATTGGTATTTAGAATCTCTTTTAAAAATAAACACGTATTTTTTGTTTCTGGAAAATCCCAATAGGAGCGGTGAAAAGGGGTGAAAAATGGGTTGAATTCCTTTAATGAGGATACTTATATCTTAGAAACTGAAGATATTACAGATGTGAAAATTGGTATTTGGAATCTCCTTTAAAAACTAAGAAACACGTAATTTTTGTTTTTGGAAAATTCAAATAGTGGGGGGTGAGAAGGGGGGGGGGGGGGGAATTTTTAAAATGAGTGTATCTATATCTCAAAACTTTAAAAGTTTACAGATGTAAAAATTTATATTAAGAATCTCTTTAAAGAAAACACGTATTTTTTGTTCTCTGAATATCCCAATAGAAGGGGTGAAAAAAGAAAGAAAAAGGGGTTGAATGCCTTTAATGAGGATACCTTTATCTCAGAAACTGAAGATATTAGAGACCTGAAAATTGGTATCTGAGATGCCCTTTAAAAATAAAGAAAGACATTGTTTTTGTTTTTGGAAAATCCAATTAATAGGGGTTAAAGAGGAATGACAAATTGCGGTGAATTTTTAGAAAGACCTTATCCACAGTATATCTCAGAAACGTTAAATATTACAGATATAAAAATTGGTATTTGTAATCTCCTGTAAAAGAAAAGAAACATAGGTGATTTGTTTTTGGAAAATCCACTTAAACGGAACTAAAAAGGGGGTTAAATTTTAAAAATCAAATCCTTGAGGAGATCCGGCATGGTGTCGTCTTGGGTGCTTTTAGGAAAAGATGGCAAAGATTTAGGGACCCAACTAACCGGGTGGAATACCTGGACCTAGCCCGGGAAGTACGAAATTGATTGCTGGAAAGAAAGATTGAAAAATAGGAGGAACTTTGCCGTAATCACTCAGAAAACGAGTCAGATCGCGAATTTTGGTGGATTCTCTCAGAATACGAGTCAGATCGCGTTAAGCATTCAATTATAAATTTCAATATAATATCGTAGCGAAGCACGGGTACCTTGCTAGTTGTGAATATGTATAGTGTTGCGTTGATTTCTGCAATTGTGGTTCTCACAACACAAAAGAAAAGTGTTCTCGTGGGCACATGGAGTGAGATTTCAGAATGGGCCAAGTTTGCTTCACGCCGGAGAACAGTCTGAAGAGCGATTTAATAAGAAGGCGCCAAATAACAGAACAATGTTAGCTTGTCATTCACGCGAGATCAGTCTTCTGACGATGAAAGGGGACAACAAGATGTCCAAGAACTCTCACCACAAATAAGAATCATGGACGACTTCTCCAACAGGTAATATATATACACTGACTGACAGAGCAAATGCAACACCAAGAAGGAGTGGTCAGAACTTTATGCCAATTGCAGGGTAGACTGACATCACTGAGGTATGCTCATGATGTGAAATGCGCCGCTGTGCTGCGCACGTAGCGAACGATAAATGGGACACGGCGTTGGCGAATGGCCCACTTCGTACCGTGATTTCTCAGCCGACAGTCATTGTAGAACGGGTTGTCGTGTGCCACAGGACACGTGTATAGCTAAGAATGCCAGGCCGCCGTCAACGGAGGCATTTCCAGCAGACAGACGACTTTATGAGGGGTATGGTGATCGGGCTGAGAAGGGCAGGTTGGTCGCTTCGTCAAATCGCAGCCGATACCCATAGGGATGTGTCCACGGTGCAGCGCCTGTGGCGAAGATGGTTGGCGCAGGGACATGTGGCACGTGCGAGGGGTCCAGGCGCAGCCCGAGTGACGTCAGCACGCGAGGATCGGCGCATCCGCCGCCAAGCGGTGGCAGCCCCGCACGCCACGTCAACCGCCATTCTTCAGCATGTGCAAGACACCCTGGCTGTTCCAATATCGACCAGAACAATTTCCCGTCGATTGGTTGAAGGAGGCCTGCACTCCCGGCGTCCGCTCAGAAGACTACCATTGACTCCACAGCATAGACGTGCACGCCTGGCATGGTGCCGGGCTAGAGCGACTTGGATGAGGGAATGGCGGAACGTCGTGTTCTCCGATGAGTCGCGCTTCTGTTCTGTCAGTGATAGTCACCGCAGACGAGTGTGGCGTCGGCGTGGAGAAAGGTCAAATCCGGCAGTAACTGTGGAGCGCCCTACCGCTAGACAACGCGGCATCATGGTTTGGGGCGCTATTGCGTATGATTCCACGTTACCTCTAGTGCGTATTCAAGGCACGTTAAATGCCCACCGCTACGTGCAGCATGTGCTGCGGCCGGTGGCACTCCCGTACCTTCAGGAGCTGCCCAATGCTCTGTTTCAGCAGGATAATGCCCGCCCACACACTGCTCGCATCTCCCAACAGGCTCTACGAGGTGTACAGATGCTTCCGTGGCCAGCGTACTCTCCGGATCTCTCACCAATCGAACACGTGTGGGATCTCATTGGACGCCGTTTGCAAACTCTGCCCCAGCCTCGTACGGACGACCAACTGTGGCAAATGGTTGACAGAGAATGGAGAACCATCCCTCAGGACACCATCCGCACTCTTACTGACTCTGTACCTCGACGTGTTTCTGCGTGCATCGCCGCTCGCGGTGGTCCTACATCCTACTGAGTCGATGCCGTGCGCATTGTGTAACCTGCATATCGGTTTGAAATAAACATCAATTATTCGTCCGTGCCGTCTCTGTTTTTTCTCCAACTTTCATCCCTTTCGAACCACTCCTTCTTGGTGTTGCATTTGCTCTGTCAGTCAGTGTGTGTATATATATATATACTGTAGTGGTCTCCAACAGGTGCTACAATCCTCAAAGCATAGTCTACAATGAACATCACTGAAACTTAGTCTGTTTGGCAGACGTTTAAAGAGCTGGGCGGATTTGCATACCACATTCAAGTTGGTCAGCATTTAAGAGAACTCCATTCCCATGCCCTTCCTGCCCCCGGAAAGAATCGGTTTTCAAGACAAATGAAAATCCACAGGCTGTTTCCAGTCATTTAACTGGAATGAATGAAGCCCCATCTATCCCTGAGGATAGGAACTGTGTCGGCTGCCAAAGCCTGTTGCACTCCTCTGGAGCAATGATTAACCTGGGAGGCGGCAAGCCGCAGCAGTATTTATCTGTTCGCCAGTTGTTAAGTGATTGTTCTACCTGCTGGGAGGTATTGGGTAGCATATACAGCATCGTCGATCGTTCAGTCATGATTGTGTTAATGCGGTGATTGAAAGTGTATTTTAGCAGTGCTTTTGACCGTGCACGCCCTGTGGCATACTGAGTTTTTAATATGTATTTTACAGCTTATTCCTGTATTTTTGTTGTTTTGTTCAGTTAGCGAATTGTATCTTTGACTTCATAATAGATCAGAAAGAAGGAATAAACATCAAAATAAACTCAGTTTGTCATAGAGAAAATGTTGCTCAAAAAAAAAAAAAAAAAAAAGAAAAGAGAAATCATTTGTACAAAACACAAAACACCTCCCACAAAAAAAATTAACAAGTAAATTTATAAATTGAGAAACATACAACAATGAACTGTGTTTGCTGTGAGTAAATACAAGGTGAGGTTCTATTGACCGCACGCGCCCTCTCATGTAAGTACTGGCCGTGCACCCTCTTCCGGGTTAATGACTGATAGATGAAATGAAATTATATTGGAGGGTGTTGCTGGAATGAAAGATGACAGGCAAAACTAGAGTACCCGGAGAAAATCCTGTCCTGCGTCCACTTTGTCCAGCACAAATCTCACGTGGAGTGACCGGGATTTGAACCATGGAATCCAGCGTTGAGAGGCCGGCATGATGCCGCCTGAGCCATGGAGGCTTCCAAGACAGATGACCCACCTACAAATATTCACTTTTTGTTCCTTATTGCAAACCTTTTTTGTCAACAATTCAATAATCTTCAGAAAGGTTATGAACAATGAGTGGCAAGTGATGGTACACATTTTGAACACACACTGCGCCAACGCAATTAAATAACATTTTAGTGTAGCTCATTTTGAAGCACATACAGTAAAGAGTGAGATAGCTCACCTCAAATGATTCTTAAATCATTAAAGATATTGAAAATCTCTTTTCATTTTTAGTAATGTAATCACACTTGCAATATTTTTCTAGAGTGCCAATATCTGCTAAGATATATATCTTTTTACAACATGCTTTGAGGCACCGACAAAGATAGGTCTTATGGCAATGATGGGACAAGGAAGAGCTAGACCAAGGTCTATCTGGGCTATAGTGCCATGAAGTTAGTTTGCTTGTTTTATTATGTAGCATTTATCAAGAAAATCAGTATTAATGGAGATATTCAAGAATTAATTTTTAGACCTTCCCTACACTAACTCATCCATTTCATTCAATTATGTTCAGCCGTTTTCTTGCAATGCATGTAGACACATACAGACAGACAGACATGACAGAAATTTAAAAATTGAATTTTCTTATTATTCTGGACATGACCAATACACTTTTTTTTCCTTTTCAAATTCCATGCAAAGTACAGAAGAAACTTTTACTTTATTTATACAGATATCACACAGCATGTCACATAATCAATTTCAAGATATTCTGCAAAACTTACAATTCTACTAACTGAATAGAATAGAATTTCAATCCTACTAAAAGCATTCATTCATTTAAAAGCATTCAAAACCAACCTTTTATTCCATCAAATGAAATGAGATTAGGTTAACATCAGTGTAGTACTTCTATTGTGGCTTTGCCCCAGCAAGTTCTATCTTTATTTGAACCAGGTAGAATAGCAATTATACAGCTTTTGTGTCTGATACTTCAATTACAAACAATATATACAACCCTTCATGTTCGACTCAACAGAAAATATTAACAATAACTAAATATGCACGAACCTCAAACAACAACAAAAACACACACAGATACATACAAATAGATGGCATTCTGAAGGACAGAAGACAGAGGAGGGTAAAACATAGCAGAAACTGGATGGATTGAGAAAAACAGAAAGATGTCAAACTCTTTGATTATTATCTATCAATTTTGCTTTACTGCAGCCTAAATATGAAAAGATAATCAATAAATTATGGGCTTTATATAGGTTTACTCTATGGGTCAGTGAAAAAGTGTTGGCCTTTGGATCCCAAGATCTGCTTTCAAACCCAGCAAAATAGTCTAAATTTTAAAGGGTAGGAAAAGTCCATCCAGCACTCACTGGTATACGACATTGGCATGTAGAAGTTGTCTGGTAATATATTTGGTGTTTACCCAAGAAACCTGTATAAATGTCCAATTAATCTCTGCTATTTGGTGGAATAAAATATAACATCAAAATTTACACATAAGCAGCATAAATAAAGTCAATCTAAAACGCTTAAACACAGTAGTCAAGAATAAAATAATTTACTGCAGCCTAAATATGAAAAGATAATCAATAAATTATGGGCTTTATATTGGTTTACTCTATGGGTCAGTGAAAAATAGGATTTATTTATATTTATATAGGATATTTATATAACACTATACTTAAATTATTATTATTATTATTATTATTATTATTATTATTATTATTATTATTATTATTATTATTATTATTATTAGATGCGAAAAAGACCAGAAAACTGATCACGCAAAGCTCACTTAGAAGTTGTGCATTTCCTTCTTTGCCAGGCAGCCTTCAGTTTTTCTCTCATCGTGGTTCTTCGTTCTTCTGTCCACTTAGCTCCTGTCTTCTTCTTGTGGTTTCTCTCTGACTCTACTTCCCACTTGTTGATTTTCGTTCTGTAGCAGGTTCGGTTAGCGATGTTGGTCACTTTGATTCCTGATTTTTCCAGGTCTTGGCGGATTTCCATTGTCCACCTATTTGTTTTGATGTTTTCTGTTGCCTCAAGTAAGATTCTTGTCAGTCTGTTTTCTGGAAGGCGTTTGATGTGTCCGTAAAATTTCAGGCGTCTTTTTCTGATGTCGGCCGCAAGTTTTGAGAGCTCGTCGGTTTTTGTACGAGATTGCAGTCTATATCCTTCGTCAGTCAGTTTTGGGCCGAGAATTTTTCTGATGATTTTACGTTCCTCTTTCAGGATGTCTTCGAGTACTGTTTTCCTGTGGAGATCCAGTGTTTCACTTGCGTATTGTATTTCAGGTTTAATCACAGTGTTGTAATGTCGAATTTTGGTGAAGATTGAAAGGCATTTTTTGTTGTAAATGTTTTGCGTTCGGCCGAGGGCTCTCTTTATTTTCTGGATGCGGACCTTGAGGGCCTTCTGTTCTTTTCCTGTTGGTACTATAATTTCTCCGAGATATCGGAACTCAGTTACTTTTTCAATTGTGCCAAATTTCGTGTTCAAATTCTGGAGGCTGCAGTGGTTGCACATGACCTTGGTTTTTGAGAAGGAAATTTGTAGGCCGAATTTTTCTGAGCATTTCTTGAGAGTTTCGATTTGGCTGATTGCCTGTTGTTCGTTTGTTGCAAGGACCGCGAGATCATCTGCGAATTATTATTATTATTATTATTATTATTATTATTATTATTATTATTATTGTATGGCCTCAGTTACAGTGTGCAACCATTTAAATTTGACACCTATCAAGCAGACTTGCATCTACAGTATTTCAGTGTTCCATTTTTTTCACCAGATGGAAGAGTGAACTGGATCATTTTGAGGTGAACTATACCTGAGCTTTTAATTAATTTTCTCAGGTAAAAATGAAATGTGCACCACAGATCTTATACATGCCGACACATTACATATATTGGAGGGTGTTGGTGGAATGAAAGATGACAGGCAAAACTAGAATACCCGGAGAAAAAGATCTATGGGTCAGTGAAAAAGTGCTAAGTTATATATATTTTTTTTTAACATGCTTTGAGGCACCGACCGGGTTTGGACCGGCAAAGTTGTGATCTGGAGGCCAACACTTGATCAGTGATTCACAGAGGGATTGGATATAACGGTGAAATCAAACAGTCCCGTCTAAATCCTATATAAATATTGTATTTCAAAAATCGGTTAGTACGACATCACTTGTTACGACATATCGTAATAATATCATATTTTTGGAGAAATGTATCGACTATAACGTCCTATGATGATTTTTGTTTGTTACGAATTTTGGGATTGCTGCACAACAATGCAAAGCTTATTTTCAAACTCTTGTTTTCAGTAGGTTGTAGGCTTCAAGTCAGTCTGTCTATTCAATAGTCAAGGCAAGCATCGCTGTGAACATGTCCCAAAAGAAAGGTAAATACTATGGTGATTACAAAATGGGGAGACAAACATTTTGGAACTGGAGCATCACACTGAATGATTTCTACAATTTGGAAGGACAGAGAGAACATCTCATTTATTAGCCAAGACCGTGTGTGACATATTTGATCAATTTACATTGTTGCTACTTCTTTCCTCACTTATTATTTTATATTTTGCTCACATATTACTGCTGTACGTACTGTGTAAATACTAGAAGAAGAATTCTTCTCATTCTCCCTACACAAATACTGTATTGTAAATACAGTACTTATTTCACTTGTATAGGATAGGACAGTGCAAATGGGTGATTTCAATGCGAGAGTTGGAAATAGAACTGAAGGATACGAAAGGGTGATTGGTAAATGTGGGGAAGATATAGAAGCTAATGCTGGACTTCTGTGCTAGTATGGGTTTAGCAGTTACAAATACATTCTTCAAGCATAAGGCTATTCACTGCTACACGTGGGAGGCTCCGGGTACCACATCCATAATACACTATATCCTTTTTTCGATTTTTCGATGAAACAGACCACTATCTGATCTGTAGTAAACTAAGTATCTCTAGGCCTAGGATAGAGAAAGTGAAATCTGTCTGCAAACGAATAAGGGTACAATATTTCCAGCACGAGGAAATTAGAAGTACATAGATAAGATTAGTGAGAAGTTTCGAGCAGTGAACAGTAAGCAGCTTCAGGATACAGAAAGAGAATGTGTGGCATACATGGGTGCTGTAGTAGCAACAGCAACATCTTGGTGAAATGATGAAGTGAGAGCAGCTTGCAAACGTAAAAAGAAGGCTTATCAGAAATGGCTCCAAACAAGGGCTGATGCAGACGGAGAATTGTACATAGATGAAGGAAACAGAGCAAAACATATAGCTGCTGAATCCAAAAAGAAGTTGTGGGAAGATTTTGGCAATAACTTGGAAAGGCTAGGTTAGCAGCAGGGAAACCTTTCTGGACAGTAATAAAGAATCTTAGGAAAGGAGGGAAAAAGGAAATGAACAGTGTTTTGGGTAATGTAGGTGAACTCATAATAGATCCCAGGGAATCACCGGACAGGTGGAGGGAATATTTTGAAAATCTTCTCAACGTAAAAGGAAATCTTCATGGTGGTGTTGCGAACAGCGGAGCTCATGGGGAGGAGGAATATGATAATGGTGAAATTAAGCTTGAGGAAGTGGAAGCGATGGTAAATAAACTCCATTGTCACAAAGCAGCAGGAATAGATGAAATTAGACCTGAAATGGTGAAGTAATGTGGGAAGGCAGGGATAAAATGGCTTAATAGAATAATATTAGCATCGAGTGTTGGTAAGGTAACCCCAGATTAGACAAAAGCAGTAATTGCATCTATCTATAAGCAAGGGAACAGGAAGGATTGCAACAACTATCGAGGTATCTCATTGATTAGTATACCAGGCAAAATATTCAATGGCATCTTGGAAGAGAGGGTCCAATCATTGGTTGAGAGGAAGTTGGATGAAAACCAGTGTGGTTTCAGACCACAGAGGGGCTCGTAGGATCAGATTTTCAGTATGCGCCAGGTAATTAAAAAATGCTACGAGAGGAATAGAGAGTTGTGTTTCTGTTTCATGACAGGATACCGAGGGAAAAGATGCTCACCATACTGGGGGACTGTGGGATCAAGGGTAGATTATTAAAATCAATCAAAGGCATTTATGTTGACAAATGGGCTGCAGTGAGAATTGACAGTAGAATGAGTTCTCGCTTCAGGGTACTTATTGGGGTTAGACAAGGCTGTAATCTTTCACCTTTGTTGTTCATAGTTTACAAGGATCATCTGATAAATAAATGGCATGTGGCCTCCGAAGACGCTGGGTGCAGGTTTTTGAAGTTGATGCCGTATAGGCGACCTGCGTGTCTATGAGAACAGGGTCCTACCTGTGATGAATTCTATAAAGTGGCAGGGAGGGATTGAGTTAAGAGGAAATGTAGTAAGCAGCCTGGCCTATGCTGACGACTTGGTCGTAATGGCAGATTGTGCCAAAAGGCTGCAGTCTAGTATCTTGCAACCTGAAAATATGTGCAATGAGTATGGTATGAAAATTAGCCATTCAAAGACTAAATTGATATCAGTAGGTAAGAAATTCAACAGAACTGAATGTCAGATTGGTGATACAAAGCTGGAACAGGTCGATAATTTCAAGTATTTAGGATGTGTGTTCTCCGAGGATGATAATATAGTAAACAAAATTGAATCAAGGTGCAGTAAAGCTAATGCAGTGAGCTCGCAGTTGCGATCAACAGTATTCTGTAAGAAGGAAGTCAGCTCCCAGATGAGACTACCTTCACATCAATCTGTTTTCAGACCAACTTTGCTTTACGGGAGCAAAAGCGGGGTGGACTCATGATACCTTATTCATAAGTTAGAAGTAACAGACATGAAAGTAGTGAGAATGATTGCTGGTACATGTAGGTGGGAACAATGGCAGAAGGGTACTTGGAATGAGGAGATAAAGGCTAAGTTAGGAATGAACTCGACGGATGAAGCTGTACACATAAACCGGCTTCAGTGGTGGGGTCATGTGTGGCGAATAGAGAAGGATAGGTTACCTAGGAGAATAGTGAACTCTGTTATGGAGGGTAAGAGAAGTAGAGGGAGACCAAGACGATGATGGTTAGACTCAGTTTCTAATGATTTAAATATAAGAGGTATAGAACTAAATGACGCCACAGCGTTAGTTACAAATAGAGGATTGTGACGACATTTAGTAAATTCATAGAGGCTTGCAGACTGAACGCTGAAAGGCACAACGGTCTATGATGATGTATGTATGTATGTATGTATGTATGTATGTATGTATGTATGTATTTTTTTGAAGTTTTAACATTATTCTGTTTAACCATGTTAAGTGCGCAACCTAAAACTTGCAGATATGACATTTTTAGCAACAATACCAACAAAAAACCTGGTTGGTGCGACTATCGCCATTAATCAGCGGTCCCTTCGGAGTCGTTATAACTGGTTTCGACTTTATATTCTTTTCTTTTTTTGCTTTACGTCGCACCGACACAGATATGTCTTATGGCGACGACGGGATAGGAAAGGCCTAGGAAGTGGAAGGAAGCGGCCGTGGCCTTAATTAAGGTACAGCCCCGGCATTTGCCTGGTGTGAAAATGGGAAACCACGGAAAACCATCTTCAGGGTTGCCAACAGTGGGGCTCGAACCCACTATCTCCCGATTACTGGATACTGGCCGCACTTAAGCGACTGCAGCGACTTTATATAGACAGTTAGGAACATGAATAAGAAGACATAATATAGTGAACAGTGACAGATCAGTGTGGGAAGTAGAGACAAGGAGAAATGCGAAAACAAAAAAGACCAAAATCTCCACATCTTCAAGTACTCGTAGATGGACTCTCTCCTCAATCCTCTGTTGTTCTACGTCACTTTTTTCTCAGTCCCTGACGAGCTCGTATCTACTTCCCAGTTTCATCAGGAGGGTGGGCTTCAACATTAATGAGGGGTCATCTTGTGAAATCTTCAGTCTTCTTATCCATACACTTACTGTTAGCCTATCTCCTTGAAGATGATGAGGCTGTCCTTGTCTCCCTTTCTGTTGTTCTCCTTTCTGGTGATGATCTGTCATTGTCTACATTCTTATTCATGTTCCTATCTCTTGACATACGACATTTTAAAATATTTTAAAAAAGGAAGCATATAAACTGATCAAGAATGACTCCTTGAAAGGCAAAAGTGGATTTCAACCCCAATGGCTGGATGTAAAATATAAAGAACATTAGAGCAATGCCCTTTTAAAAACTCTCCATTTTACCTTATTAACATGATAAAAACAAGTGAACTGGTTGTTTAAACTATGAAGACTAATGAGGATATGCTATAAGTTTCATTTTTGATCTGTATTTACACCAATTATGTATGATTTGGTTTTAAATGGTCCACGTATTCAAAACAAACACATGTGAATACAACTATATCTTAGTGTCAGTTATATCCTCATTTTTTATTTTGGACTAGTTTTGACCTTTTTTCGTCATCATCAACTGTCACAATCATTGGTACATAAATTATGAAAGTCGATATGATCGTCACTGTCAAGATCCCTATACAGACCTTTTAGGAGTGTTTTTTAAAAGTGTTTTTATGTGTGTTTATTCTATGTAGGGTTCATGTTTTAGACAGATACAGGTGTTTTAATGTTTTTTTTATACCAATGACTGTGACGGCTGATGATGACCAAGGAGGTTGAAACTAGTCCAAAATAAAAAATTAGGATATAACTCACACTAAGATATACATAGTTGTATACACAGGTGTTTGTATTGAACAACTGGACCATTTAAAACCAAATCACACGTAATGAGGATTATCCTAAGAAATGTGTCCAAGCAGGCTCATTATTCTAACATTCAAAAGAAGTATGGCAGATAGTAGAATAAGTACTGTTCTTTGAAAGTAATATAAATGTTTATACAAATTATTTAATAACTTACCAAGGCAACCAAACTACAACAATTCTACAATGCAAGAAGCAATTATATAAAAAGCAAGATGGATGCACTGAAATGTTTACCATACTAATCTGAGAAAATATTTCATGCATTCATAACAAGTCAGAAAGACAATTTATAATTTAGAAAAGCTTGAGTAGTAAGGCAGTGAGCTACATCTAAAATTATTCTTGAAGTAAGAGAAATATGAACAGATAGAGCAGTACAGATCTCAGCACCCAGCTATACACTTACCCATCCTACTCCTCCTACCCTACTTGGGTGTAATACATTCCCTACAACACACACCACCAGTGCACTGAACACAAGGCGTTCTGTTATCCCTCGACCTCTGGTGTCAGATCTCTAACACTGTTGCAAAACAATGATTCGAACAGTATGATTATTATTTGATAAACTAATTTAAAGACTCCTTGCAATCCGCAGGCCTTCAGGGCTTTTCCGTCATGGGGTTTAGTTTCATATCACTTTAAATCATTTTTAATAAAAAAACAAAAGAAACAACTCAAAAAACCAGAAATCAGAAAATCATGTAATGAAATTTTCAGTAAGTGAGTTTGGCAGAGGGTTTTCAATTTTTTTTTCAATAGAGAAATGGCTAAATTAGACCTTTTGCCTGAAATATTTTGTCAAGGGACTTACAGTTTAATCAGAAATTGACGTAATACATTTTACCACTACCTGGTGTCATTCACACATGCTGACACAGGACATGGTATTTTCGGTTTCCATTAATAAACTGTGCCTGTTTTAATAAAATATTGAACAACATGACAATGATAATGATGACTTGTTTAAATGGACAAAATAGTGAAGTCATCAGTCTTCAAGCTTGCTATTAAAATGTATTCCAATCAAGGAGTCACAATGGCAGGCTAAAATAAGATGAGGTGAAATGATTGTTAAAAGTAGCACTGGGCCCAATGAATTTAAGATCCCTACATTAATTTAAAATCCATAAGCTTAAGGGTACCTGGACTTGGAGAGCCATCAATAATTCACATTCTTAGATTTTTATTTCTTGAATACAGTACAGTAAGCTTTCCTGACCTCAAAAATAAATATTATGTGTGTATTCCCACAACAAAAGTGTATTTTAAATGGCTTCTTAAATAGCATCACCAATGTCACTCCCTCTCCGTCGTCGGCCAAAATTACATTTCCAAGGACAACATTCTTTAAATCTTTAGGCACACTTTTTTCAGGAACCATTGGAGTTAGAACAATCAAACTCTTATTTACCTCAAATATTCAAAGAAGGCTTGCAAGCATATATTTTCCCAAAATACGTGTAGCTTATGAATAACCTCCAAATTTTTTAGGAAAAAACATTTTCCTTCTTTAATATGGTAAAAACTTTTTGGATTGGTACACTTGTAGGTAGTTGATTTATTAACTTGTACAAAAAGAATTGTGAGGTAAAACCAATATGAAAATCTACAGCCTGTTTCCAGTCATTTGATCAGGTCAGGAATAGAATGAATTAAGCCCCCCATCTAGTGGCGAGGGTAGGAACTGTGCCACCTGTCAAAGCCTGTCGCACTCCTCTGGGGCAATGATTAATGACTGACAGATTAAATTAAATGATATCGGAGAATGTTGCTAGAACGAAAGATGACGGGGAAAACTGGAGTAGCCGAAGTACAAATCTCACATGGAGTGACTGGGATTTGAACCACGGAACTCAGCGGTGAGAGGCCAATGCACCGCTGCAAGAGCCACAGAGGTTCACAAAACAATATTTTCCATTAAAATTGTACCAAAATATTTATACCCCTGCTGATGAACTAAGGCAGGCAGATAGCAGATATTACGCGTGTATATTGCCCTTGTTGATGTTAAAGGTTACCCAGTTCATCTCTGGTGAGACTGTGTCTTCTGATATGTATGGATTAGAAAAAATTTACTTCCACTTTTCGGTCAGTGAAATCAAAAGAAGAATAGGTATGGCTAAGAATGCACTGTCTAGTTTAACAAAAATATGGAAAGATCATCCGAGAAAACAAAAAATTGACTGGTTCATGCTTTAGTGTTTCCCGCTGCCACATATGGCTCCGAGTCCTAGACTGTAAATGTTGCATGCCGTAGGAGAATTGAAGCTTTCGAGATGACACGCTATCAAAGAATGCTACAAATATCATGGATAAGAAGAAGAACGAATGAATCCATTCTGAAGGAGCTAATGCAGTAGGCATTGAAAAGCATGTCATTCAGGGCAAAGATGACTGAAAACGGTTGAAGGGATGTGCTCTAAACCAGTGCAATGACCACAAACAGTTTGACAAATCTGCCACTTGAATGAATAATGCACACTGCGGTATATAGAAGAAGAATTTTTCAGTCTCAAATGCATCCTTGAAACTGATGACATGAAAGTGACTGACGTATGAGTATTAATAGTAACACCATTCGCTATGCAGCCAGTCTTTGTGATGAATGATGTAGAGGTGGCTCATTGGGTTGGTTGGTGTATCCATTTCACTGGGCTCGACAGATTGATGCGACTGATGTCACTGACTGATGTGACTGATGTCTAGCTTGTCTAGCTTGTCTAGCTTGATGAGGAAAGCAATGGGAGACCATCACACTCTTAATTTCCTTAGTACGCCTCTCAAGTGATGCCTAGGCTACCTATGACAACTAATGAGGATCCAACCAGCCTTTGGGCTGAGTACTAAGTATGCGAAGACATTAAAAGATGAGCAATCTTTGGTAGTCATAACTTTTTAGATATGAACCAAAAAACAGGGCATTAAAACATTCAGATTCATATCCAAGTGCCCTAAAAGAAGATGTACGGTAACAACGTAAAGTGAGAAGTGACCACTCGTAGTTACAGGCCCACCTGTGTCCAAGAACCTACTGCAATACATCTCAATGTTTTCAGACAGACACACAATCAGCGCCATCCCCACACCGTTTATCACCATTCTCCTACCACAACCACGCGCACAACTGGTTGACGAGATCTGTACCTACTGCAATATTAATTTTGAAGCAACAAACATGAAATGCACGAATATTACCCTGTGCTGAGGCTTGTGGAATACTCCCACCATGGAGTACTGTAAAGTTATATTCCTGGGAAATACTCTTGAATGGCTTTCTTCGAAAGTCCTATGTGAGTATCATGCCAACAAATCTGACGTTCATCAACATCTTGGTACAAGTTTTGCCAGTCCATTACAAAATCACTAACTCACTATAAGAAGCCAGACTTGACAAAGAAAACAGGCTTAAATTATAACATCAATAACAGAACACAGTTGCGATACATCTGCTCAATGATAGAAAATAAAAGCACTGGAAATGAATTGAAATTGAATTATTTATGCATTCTGTTAACAGTTAAATGGATAACAGGAAAAACCTCTCAGATTAATATGGCACTAACTGAGGAATGCAGAAGCAAGGAATATCATACATGTATTACACCATAACTGATACAGTCATAGCTAATGGAAAAGAAGCATCAACAAACATTCAGCAGACTAGGAATAAACAGAGACATAAAATCAAGAGAAGGAAGTGTTTTTTTTAAAGGGACTTTTCATATAGCCGATTCATTTCTTACATTAATAAATGTCTCAACAGAGATTATGAATAAATGAAAGATAGTTAATGCCCTGTGGTTTTAAAAGTTGTCCACAAATTCCAACAAAGATCTTTGATTGAAAAAAATCTGCAAATCTCACTTATGGTAATTCATTCAGTTTCTTGTCACCCACAGACACACACAACTAATAAACACATAACATTTTTCACCAGTTCCTACAAATATTTTTATTAAAAAATTTGGGAAAATACTGTACAGGTCAGCAGGAGAGACATGACCCAAACACATGCCGGGAAGCTTCTTCCTCACAACTTCATAATCCCATGTGCTGACAGTCAGCGAGAGGGGCAGTGAAGATTCTTACAGCCTGAACGCACGTGGCTATCTGTCAACTTACTGTCTCTCTCTACCACCCCTCCTGGAAGTGGCTGTGCATAGCTGTGCATAACTCTTTGTTTGAATCATATAAAACCTCCATTTCACAATGGTAGAATCCTGGTAGTTTGAGGTCAAGCTGGTCTTACAAAAATTAAACATTTATAATATTTGGTAAATATCCGTTTATATGTTAATTTACAATATAGATACATAAAGAACTCTGTCTCCATACACTGTTATAGACTGAAAGGTGCCTTTAGGCTAACGTTTTAGGAATCCACATACTCTGCTTCTTGGTTTGTGCCTTCACTAATTGAGGTCCATAACCCCCACCTAGTGGCAGTTACTGCTAAAAATAAATCAGTGCAGGCTGACTACTATTGAAAACAGCAGAGCGCACACCTATACATTACTCCTAACCTTGACCAGTCTTTCAATTACTGATGAAACAATGAGAGAACCTGCTGAGGACATTGGTGATGAAGATGTGCCTCGACAGACTGTACCAGAGGTAGTGCTAAACGTGGCACTGAGTTACAATGAGCAGCATGTGGAAGCTATGCCAAATGACACAATGCTTCTTAGGACTTGGCACAACACTGCTATTCAAAAATGAGGCTCAATTTAAAAACAAAAGTTTAAGGACTACTTAAAAATTTGAATTCACATTTCTTTTAAATTTGGTAATGTTACCCAATATCTAACATCACTCTTTTAAAAGATAATGCTGGTTTTGTTTTAATTATATTTCACTGATTCCACAATCACTGCTTCCTCCTTTATAATAATTATAATAATTTTGCAAATTATTTCCAAATTCCATAAAGATGTCAAAATATGTTGGATCTATAGAGTTAATGCAAACTTATGTAAATTTTATAAACAAGGTTATATTTGCATGATGAGTGGACTGCAACTTTTATTGCCTATATATGCTGTGCATTGAAGGCCAAGTAATAGGGTAACTACTCAATATAATAAACTCACATATAGTCAAGGGACCATTTCGTACATTTTTCCTTCTCTTGATGCCTCCACAGTTATGTGTACATAATGGTGGTGTAACTAAATTAATCAGAAAGTAATGTCTTCACAGTCTTACAAAGCATTGCCACTACACTAAAATTCACACTCTTTAAAGCAGACATAAACAAAAGCACAAAAAGATAAGAATTCATGCAAAAAAAAAAAAAAAGACTAATCCAAACAGAAAAACAACATTAAAAATAAATTTTGTAGACAGATTCTAGATAATCTAAATTTCAAAACCTGATTTGCATGTCACATTTCAAGCTGCACTGCTTTGAAAATGTGCTGACAACACACTATTTCAGTTGAAGAAGCATGGAAAGTACAGAATATAATTAAATAAACCCCACTGCACTACCAAGAGACCGCTGCCTCACCCCGAGAGCCTCCAGATTGTGAGATGACACCTAATCAGCGCAACGAATCCTCTTTGCCATTATTCCTGGCAGGAGGAGGAGGAGGAGGAGTATTTCAGAACCTACTGTTGTTTGAACATTCTAGAGGAATAAGCAAGAACCAGCATACAAATTCTTAGCTTATGATCTTGACAATAAAATATTATAACTTTGGAATTAAATTTAAAAGATATAAAAATTAAGTTCTCCTCTCCCCTCTCAGAAGTGACTGTAATTAGTATCTGCTATCAAGTCAAAATTCCGTTGTATTCTGCAATGCCAAGAGTAAATGCTATTAATAATTAACTTATAAAATAAATTTTAAAATACAAGAAGAGAATTATTTCAGTATTGAAGTAAGTTTGTTGGAACTTTCTCTCCAGAGTCTTATATTTTTAACAATCCCACACAAAGTGCACTTTTCCAAGAACCTTTAGAGTACAAAAGTTTACACCGAAATTTTCATCAGTAAGACTCGATAAAAATTCCAGAAAAACAATAATTGCTACTTACTATGGAATTCCAGTAATTACCAGGAGTTGCCAACATACATTGATTAACCTAGAATCTGTCCACTTACAAAATACTACTCAAACAATTAAACAAGCAACACAAGCTTACAAGTTGTTAATGCTTGCATCACACACTATTGATAACAGCTAAAATGTTACAATGAACATAATTAATATTTGCTGAAAACTACAAGGATGACAATTTTCAGCCTAAGATATGTAAAAATCTACTTACATCCTCAAAGGATAGACACAATGACTAAAAAGGAAAATAATAGTAATACTTGTCTAATAGAAACTGGTTTATACACTCTACGTAGTTCTGAATTGAGCGCAGGTTTTTACATGCCCTGAAGAAGCAGCGTTGTATTACACATACAATTATTCCGACTTATATGCAACTAGATTTAAATGTAATTCTCATTTATGCAGACATATTTTCGTTCTCAAAGCTGAGTTGTAGCTATATATTCTTCTTCCATTCTTGCTCTCAGAACACAGCGCATGTATTATCATGCGGCAAATGGATCTATAAAAGATTGGTAAGAATTCAGAAGACTTGTGTGTATAACAAATACAGAGAGAGGAGACTTTACACTACAGTAGATCTACATGATAAATACACCACAATGTCAGAACAAACATTTGTCTATTTTCAAATCAGTGCAGTAAATAGATCAGTATGTCTACTGTAGCCAAGTATACAGTTTACTCAAGGAGTGGAGGATAACCCACTAAACGTAAAAGTACATATTGTGACTGGTCTTGTTTTATTGTGTATTTACTTTTGTCAGCTGTGCAGATGAGACATTGCTCGATTCAAGTTGGAGTGCACCAAGGATTGGCCCTGTCACCACTTTTATTTATCAGATCTCCAATTGCAACACCCATGGCCATTCTTATATGTCAATAATATCTGACAATAAGAAGCATCAAAGCATCCACGAGCAAGTTCAGAATTGGACCGAAAGGCTAGCAGAAAATGATCTGCGGGTCAACATTAACAGTCGAATGGAACCATTCACCGATCTCAACAAAGTAAACCAATTCAAGTATCGTCGTTCCTAACTTAGTGCTGATGGTGACACTCTTCTACATGCCCACGCTCGAGTCAAAGGAGGGGTATGAGGAGGCAGTAAACTACACGAGTTCTTTGCTACCACTAAGTGCTCATTCACCTAAAGTCCAAAGTCTACAAGAAACTGTCATCCAACCAGTCACACTGAATGGTTCCTAATGCTGGTCAGTGAACAAGTGCTGCATGCTATGGAGATCGTGATTTGGCCTAATCTGACTGAACCATGTCACAAAAGAAACCACAAAAAAAATCATAGATGTTGCTCCGACTGTAGACAAATGATTGAAGCCAGTCTCAGATGACATGGCCACTTCTTACACCACGAAGTAATATAAGACAGAACTTCATCTCGCCTCATCGGGAAACTGACCTCATAGTAGGCCCAAAAAACATTAGGTTGTTCCGACACTGGAAGATGATTCACTGGAGAGAATCAAGCCGCAGATCCTGCACCAATATGGGTTAAACGCTGGGAAGATAATGAATTTTGCAACTATTTATAAGTAGCATTTTTGTACATCTTTTCTGAATTACGTATTAATAAAAGACTTTTTTACATAAAAAAACATTGAAATAAAAAAGTGACAGGGTTGTGAATTAACACATAAAATCAAGTAAAAATTTTTGTATGATTTTATTCTTTACTTGAAAGATTCCTCTTAAAACACACAATTGTATATATAGTTCAAACTATTCCCCTTGAATTATGCATAAACCAGTTTCTACTGTATTTAGTTAGTAATTAAAATTCCGTAAAATAAAATCCCTCTCTGCTACACAATAATTGTGATGATGCAAGAAACAACTCATAAATGGGTGTCACAATCCACATTAAGCAGCCTTGAATACCCCAGAGGTGTGTACTTAGGAGCCATGTCATTATAGCGAGCATCTTCTGGGTGATACGCAGAGCCTCCGCGCTCCCGCCTTTCTCGGTCGCCTCGCCCCATGTGCGAACTGTAGTCACCCATATAGCCACTTGAATTGTCGTAAGTTTCATTGTAACGACGATGATGATTCTTCTTATCTGGACCACTAAAAATGAACAATATCATTACAAACATGCAAAACAAGACAATATTATTGGCAAACTGACTATGCTTGTCACTGAACACTAGAAACCAGTGAACAGAAAATAGGTCTATAACTCATCCCAGGGAATAACAAGATACTGTAAGTCAAAAAGTTAAAGTTTTCAGGGGAAGCATCTTTTTGTTTTTAAACAATACGAAATCACCGATTTACCAACTGTTATGTAAAACAAAAGCTATAAATTTTTGCCTATTTAATACTATTTACAAATAGTATATTGGTATTCAATATGGAATAAGATGAAATTTATTACCTATGATCACCAAATGTTGTCAAACCATTCTGCGTTACAGTCGAACCTCGATATCTCGAAACTCCATTACTCGAATTTTCAGTATCTTGAAGTAACTTAAATTTCCTGACCGTTTGTCCTATTCTTTCTCTATTACTAAAAATTCAGTTACACAAATACTTTGTAACTCAAATTTTTTGCAACATTAACTATGCAATACGGCATTTGTGGTTTGTGAGGAACAGTTTTCAAGTAAAAAAAGGGTTACACTGATGCTGGGAGCTATTATGGCGGGAACCGAAAAGCTAAAACTTCTAGTGATTGGAAAATCGGCGAAGCCTCGCTGTTTTTCAGGTGTGAATTAATAATCAGCGGTCGCGTACTAAAGCAACACCCGAAGTTGTGGATGAAAAGCTCCATTTACAAATCTTGGCTGCGAGGTACTGACGAGAAGATTTTTTCAAAAGGTGTTAACGGATGTACGTTTCTTGTTTCACTACTGTATGTACTGTATCCTGTCTTCTAAAAAGTTACTATAATAAAGGTTTTAATTAAAATGATGCCATACAATAGTGTGTGTTTGTATATTTTTAAATACTGTTAAAAATAATGTACTCAGTATAAGCCCGTACTCACATATGAAGCTCACAAACGGTATTCTCTATATCTTGAAATTTCGATAACTCGAAATAAAATGTAGAGCTCCCAAGGTGATTCGAGATATCAAGGTTCCACTGTATATGAAACAGCTTTTTAAATAATGGTTTTGGTTGGATTTTGTTTAATTAAAAAATAAATTCAAGTACCTGCTACGGAACATGAATGAAACTGACTTGTCCTATATTGACCATGCATAATTTCCTTATGTGAACCAATACAAAAACAACCAAAGTATGAGTGTCACATTTGTGTATTGTTAGCTAGTACGATTCCAACAGTTGTCTTTAAAAGAGGCTGCTAATTCACTCCCAACAATTCATTTACAAGATAACAATATCCACGTCCACCAGAACTACAGAAAATATGTTACACATAAGACAACTAACTAACTAATCTGGTTGAAGCCACTTTTATTAACAACACTCAGAATATTAACAAGATAACTTATCTGGTTCTTACTGGTGACTGTTTTGTATTCTTCAATAATCTGGAAGTAACATTTGGCAATTTCTTCAATATTATGATGAAGTGAGTAATCTTGTTAGTGTCAAAGAACAGAGAGCATTGACCTTAGTAGGTTATTGTAAAAAAATAATTTTAAAAACGAAAAAATTGACTTATCTGGTTTTCCCCAGGATGAGTGATATGATGACAACATTAAAACACTGAAGTAGCATCCTTCAAACTAAATGAAACACAAACACATCCTTCAAACTAAATGAATCACAAAACATATTTTTCACACACAAAACTAAAATAGCTAAAGGAACTGTTTGAAGGTATTAACCCTTTTTTTTAGGAATGTGCAATTTTAAGAAGTGTACAGTTAAAATGAACAATAGAGCTCCTTTTCTCCTTCTGTGTTCCTCGTCACTTACCACCTGTATTCATTTCTGTCTTTTTGTCTCTTGCTTCATCCTGTACTAATAAGGATTTCTTATTATCCCGCATTTCCCAGACCAAGAATGAAGATCTTTCAAGACGCCCCTCAACAAACGGTGATACCATCCATCCAAATGAAGCTGGGAAGCACAGACAAATTCACAGGAGGCTGGGAAGAAATAGTAGAAAAACTGGGAAAGATAGGGAGAGAGCCTATTTATCTGAACAACGACGATGATGATGATGATGACAAAGAAGTTTACCAGAAGGTGGAGAGAATCTCGTAGACCATGAAAAAGAGGAGGCTTGCATTTCTAGGAAATTTGTAAAGAATAAACAGAAATAGACTCACCAAGCAGATATTTGATTACTGCTGGAAAAAGAAGACTACTGCATCCTGCATATTTCAACAGAATGTTCCGTCCAGCGAGTCCTCTCAGTTTTAACTACTGCATTGAAATTAAAATGAAATGTTGTATGGCTTTTAGTGCCGGGATATCCCAGGACAGGTTCGGCTCTCCAGGTGCAGGTCTTTCTATTTGACACCCGTAGGCGACCTGCGCGTCGTGATGAGGATGAAATTATGATGAAGACAATACATACAGCAAGCCCCCGTGCCATTGGAATTAACCAATTAAGGTTAAAATCCCCGACCCGGCCGGGAATCGAACCCGGGACCCTCTGAACCGAAGGCCGGTATACTGACCGTTCAGCCAACGAGTCGGACATGTTCATTGATGAATTGTGCTTTCACCTAAAGCAGCGTGATGGACGTCTGCAGGTGTATAGTTGCCGTGGAGAGTGTTATACAGACGCAACAGTTCAGGAAGTGGACGGTCTGCCATGACTTATGGTGGCATCATTCTTGATGGCCGGATGGATCTTGTGGTGATCAGACACAAACTTATGGCTACCAGGTCCATAAAGGACATTGTGCTCAATCATGTTATGTCCCCTACAGCAGTTATGGGTCCCTAGCTTGTGTTGCAACAAGACAATGCAAGGGAGTATACAGCAGCCGCCACTAGGACTAACCTTAAGGAATTCCAGATTCAAATCCTGTAATGGCCCTCTTGTGAGTCCCAACCTCAGTCTCATCAAACACTTAAGGGAACAAGCTAGATCGACAAGTTTACAGTGTCCAAGAGCCTCTCAGACACTTCAAGAACTTGCAGATGCTCTGGCTGAAGAATGGGAGAACATTCCCCACGTAGAGGTGTTGCTACGGTGAAATGAAATGGCGTCTCCCATGGCTAAATGGTTATCATCATCATCATCATCATCATCACGCCTACGGGCGTCAAATAAAAAGACCTGCACCTGGCGAGCCGAAGACACATCCCAGCACTAAAATCCATACGCCATTTCCATTTCACTGTACGTACCTAGGTGTTAATATAAGGAAAGATCTTCATTAGGGTAATCACATAAATGGGATTGTATATAAAGGGTACAGATCTCTGCCCATTGTTACGAGGGTATTTAGGTTTCCTTTTTCTTTTTTTAATGATATTTTGCCACTACTTGCATCATATGATATGAACCTGCGTGTAATTGGAACTGCGTAGTGTAGAGTGTTGAATGTAAGGAAAGGAACATAAAGGACGACACAAACACCCTGTCCCCAGGCCAGGGATATTAATCATTTACAATCAAAAACCCCTGACCTGGCTGGGAATCGATCCCAAGGCCACCGGGTGACAGGCGGACGCGTTGCCCACTATACCGCACAGCCGAACATTTAGGGGTTTTAGTAAGGATGTAAAGGAGAGGGCATAAAAGTCTCTGGTAAGACCCGAACTAGAGTATGGTTCCAGTATATGGGACCCTCACCAGGATTACTTGATTCGAAAACTGGAAAAATATCCGAAGAAAAGCAGCTCTATTTGTTCTGGGTGATTTCCGACAAAAGAGTAGTGTTACAAAAATGTTGCAAAGTTTGGGCTGGGAAGATTTGGGAGAAGGGAGACGAACTGCTCGACTAAGTGGTATATGCGATACAGATATTGATTCCCATAATGCCCAATAACAGACCATTTATATTGTATGTTCCGAGCTGTCAGCTGAGAGATGGGGTGGAATGACATTAGTAGACAAATAAGTTTAAATGGTGTCTTTAAAAGTAGGAAAGATCACAATATGAAGATAAAGTTGGAATTCAAGAGGACGAATTGGGGCAAATATTCATTTATAGGAAGGGGAGTTAGGGATTGGAATAACTTACCAAGGGAGATGTTCAATAAATTTCCAATTTCTTTGAAATCATTTAAGAAAAGGCTAGGAAAACAACTGACAGCGAATCTGCCACCTGAGCGACTGCCCTAAATGCAGATCAGTAGTGACTGATTGAGTGAAAAGCACAAACATACTTTGACGGACACTTTCATCTGCATACATATAATTTATACACATATTTATGATTACTGAACCAACGAGGTATGTTCTATAAGTTTTAAAATATAACCAGCTGATGCCTGGAATGCTGCAATGACATTATTCATGATTAGCTTGAGAATTATGATGTTAAGATTCACTATGAAAGTGTGCAAAGTGAAAATAATTCATCTTCAAATGATATTGGTGAAGGTGAATCTGATTCTATTTCCAAAGAGCAAGTGCCAACAGATAATTCAAGATTTATACAAGGTGAAACAAATCAACAGGTAGGAACGTAAGTAACAACTGGATTTGGGAACATGAAGCTAGTGAACGTACTCATGTCAAATGTAAGCCAGTTTGTGAAATTTGTTCTGTGGAAAAGAGAAGGTTAGGAGATAATCTAGCAGAACTATAAGTGGACAATGAATTTCTAACCCCATAGTACTGGGATCATGAAAAAAAAAAAAAAACCAATGCTTATATTTTTAAATATCTTGCATCTGTGTCAAATTCCCCTCATACTGGTAATATTCCCTGGACATCTCACAGTCAATATACTGGCTACTACCTATCAAAAATAGCTCCAACTCAGAAGAAACTAGAGCCCTCCAGATGACGCAGAGTGTTGTAGCACGGGGCACTCTGCAAGGATACCTCATTAGAGTACCTCAAATGAGAGGCTGCTTTGCACGCAGACACATGTTTTTTTTTAAAGTGTTCCATACATAAGAGGACTTTCCAAACCATAAATGTAGGGTGGAATGCAAGGAAAAAAAGTTGTTTGTATGTAACATCCATGCATGCATGTTTCATTCCAGGCTTATGTCTATGTCTTACACCTGCCATATGTTACGCAAACACGATATGTGAACCGCTTAGTCTGATTGTGATGGTACAATCAGCTTCCGCTTTGAACGCTAGCGTTGTGCCATGTCCTGGGGGGCATCTGGTGGCGAATGAACGTACCATTTCCACTTCTATTATAACGTTCCGAAATTCAAAGTGTCATTGTTTAAGAAGCCTTTCTCGTGGACAGTCGAGATTTCTTCTGAGGATGCAGAGCACAGTTTTCTGTGAAACGTTAAGAATTTCACCTTATTTTCTTGACATGGCATAAGCCCAAAAGCCTATACACTATCATGTCTATAAGTACGAGCCGTGAAAGCATTAATGGCGACAACTAGTATTGTTCGAACAATCAATCGAGTGAGGAAGGAAATCCCGGAGTCAATCAAAGCACTACGTATCAATCTGTACAAGACTGTAGTACTTCAGAAGGAAGATCACACTACTCTCACAGTATATCAAGGAAAAGTGAAAAAGAATGTGCTTCTACTAAGCACTCTACATCCGAGTGTTCAAGTTGCTGAATATAACAAGAAGCTCCCTAGTACTACTGAATTTTATAACAGAACTAAGTATGGTGTGGATGTAGCTGATCAAATGGCGCATAAATACAACAATATGTTTTACGTCGCACCGACACAGACAGGTCTTATGGCGACGATAGGATAAGAAAGGCCTTGGAATGGGAAGGAAGCAGCCGTGAACTTAATTAAGGTACAGCCTGGTGTGAAAATGGGAAACCATGGAAAACCATCTTCACGGCTGCCGACAGTGGGGCTCGAACCCACTATCCCCCGGATGCAACCACGCGCGTAAATACACCATTAGGGCTGGATGCCATACATGTATTTTACAACGTACCTGATCTAGCAAATATAATTCATGGATAGTCTACAAGGAAGTTACGGGACAGAGAATCTCTGGACATGATTATATTCTTGAAGTAATACAAGAACTAAGATCTGCTTTTGTGAAGACAAGATCCCAGTTGATTGAACTCCCTACAATTCAGCCTGAGCCTCAGGCTCAGGTCTAATGTGCCAGTCGTAGGCGACGACAATGTCAAGTGAACTCCAATTGTAAACAGAACAAAACCTCTGACACGTGTTCTTCATGCAACAAAGTAGCCTGTGGAAAATATTCGTGTAAGGCAATAACCTGCATAAATTGTTTGTCAAGTGCCTAAATAGGCTTGTAAACAAATAGAGACGGTTATTTTTATCATAAGTTTTCACAAAGGCATTCAATAACAAGTCCGTCAAAATATTTCATTGTTACCTATTGTAAGTGAGAGAATAACAGTGGACTGATCTGTATACAATACAACTTCGTTGTTTTAAATTTAATTATTGAACGTTCCCATGTTTCCCAGATCCTGGATGCTAGATATATATCAGTTAGCGGCAGTGGTCATTTTGACCACCTGCGGCCGTTCTAGTGTTAAAATAACTGAGAAAGTATATAGTATGTAAGTGTACACACTTTTCAAACAAAAAAAAAAAATAGGTCAAAGGGTTAACAGAATGCAGGAAGATATGAAGAGGTTAAACAACTCAGAGCTCAAATGTTAGACAGAAATACATTTAGGAACAGAGTGAAAAATTTGGAAGGGTTTCAAGCCGAAGGATGTGCTAAGAAGTTCGGAGAGAACCTGGTCAGAAGAACAGAGTAAGGAGACCGGTGAACGCATGAAGGAGTGTTCAACACAGAGGAAACTCCACACAAAGAGAAAGAATAGATAGACTCTCTCTTAATCAAGATGGCAGTGTATGAAGATGTGGAGACTGTCCTTGTACTTTTGAGCATCTATGTTTGTCCTCGTCTCCTATTTCTTTCCATGCTGACCTGCCATTTTGGGTGTCCTATTATGTGCATTCCTTTCATATTACCATCCCCCCACCTCCACCCCACCTCTCTCTTTGACTCGATTTGACACTTATTTGTCTATGCTCATATAACCATCAATAATCTCAACCTTGCAAAATAAACCAACATGGTTAAGAAAGAGATAGAGGGGCAAGAAAAATTGAAGAGTGAAAATGGAAAAGGTTGAAAGTGCCATAATGGTGGTTTTTTTTGCTCAGAATTGGCTGAAAGGACCATTCGGCATAACATGGTGAAGGCTGGAAATTCATATTGTGCGTCTCCAGACTTCCAGCCTTCACTGTGTTAGACTGCATGGTCCTTTCAACCAATTCCGAGCAAAAAACAAAATTCACCATTAGGGCACTTTCACCCTTTTCCACTTTCACTCTTCAATTTACGTAGATAACAGTGAAGATAACAGTGAGAAGACACACAGCACATACAAGAACTGTTCAAGAAACAGCTGTACATCAGAAATGCTACGCAAATACAAAGTTTTGGTGGTTTCCGGTAAGTGATACTGTATAGTGATAGCCTTCGTAAGAAACTAACCATTTGCCGCATCTTTCTAAAAACAATTAGTTACTGCTCAGTAATTGTTAGTTTACAAGTGTGTTGCAAACTGTCCAGATGTCTGAATATTATGAGCAGCGTGTCAACATTTGCTTTTGGTTTACATTGGGGAAAACATCATGAAAAAAAGATGATCCATGGGGATTCGTCACAAGCAGAGAAAGCATAGCGAATCAGGTCAAATGCGAAAGTGTTGTTGACAGTCTTTCTCGACATCAGCAATTTTGTACACTATGAATTCTACTTGATTCTCGAATGGTGAACCACCGGTATTATCCCAGTCTTGAGACGTTTGACACAGAAAGACCAGACTTGTAGAGAACCAACTGCTGGAGCCTCCACTATTACAATGTGCCAGCTCACGCAATGCAATCATTTTCATAAATTTATGATGAAAATAAAGATAACTATGCTTCCCCATCCACCCAAAAGATGACTTGGGCCTGGCAGGGTTTTCTTTTTTTTTCACTTAATTAAACTGAAATTCACCCTGAAAGGACAAAAATGTTACTGATTTTGTGTCCCTCTAACTACTTTTACAGTTTTTAGAGACGCAGCGGTGCCAAAACTTTGTCCTGCAGGAGTTCTTGTAATAATAATGTTATTTGCTTTACGTCCCACTAACTACTTTTACGGTTTTCAAGGATGCCGAGCTTCAGAATTTAGTCCCGCAGGAGTTCTTTTACGTGCCATTAAATCTACCGACATGAGGCTGATGCATTTGAGCACCTTAAAATACCACCGGACTGAGCCAGGATCGAACCTGCCAAGTTGGGCTCAGAAAGTGAGAGCTCTACTGTCTGAACTACTCAGCCAGCTCAAATGAAGAGATCAACCTGAAAATGTAGTTACAAATGGATACGATCCCCGCAAACTGCCGACCAGGTTTGCTTCTGTAAGTGGAAACAGCATTGAGAGTGTTGCACTAATAGAGAAAGGGAGTAGTGCAAAGGAGACAAAGCTAACTGGGCTTAAAAAGTTAATTTCAGAGTTCAGTTACCTTTTCAACATACCTCATACAGTGGATAACAACAACACAATAAGGAAATACATTCAATATTATGTAACAGTCTTGTGTCATGTACCAAAAGAGTAATGAAACCAAAATGGAGCAATCTCCTAAGTAAGATACAGGAAGCCTAGTGATTTGATTTTGATTCCCACAGCACTTTTTTATGTTGGTGGGAAACAAAAAATATTTAAAAGTTTTAAAAATTAAAATTTCTCTATTTCATACAAGATAGCAGAATGAAATAAAGAAATCTGAGGGAAACAGGATATTGAAAAAACTTATCAGGAAGGGATTGCCTAAAGTGGTTTAGGCATTTGAAAAGAATGGAAGAAGGGCAGAATCTCAAAGGAGATTACAAAGCAGAGATTGGAAAGTAAGAGGAGAAGAAAATCAAGGAAGAAATGGAAGATCGGAGGACATTAGAAGACAACGTGGAGGTGGAGAGAATATTTAGAGAGGATTGGTGGGAAGAGAGGATCCACTGCTAACCAAGGTGGTTTCTGAACATGGGTTTTGGAACAAGGATAGTTGAGTACCCAAAGGCTACCACTCCCACTCATACCATAAGCTAAATGCAATGAGACAGAATAGAAAGTCATGGAAGTAACATCTTAGCCCTGGAAACAACTTACTTGGCAAGAGGTATGTTATCCCGATCAGCATATGCATCATACAAGTACTCACTGCAAAGAGACAGAGAAGACGAAACACTAGGTTACAAAGTGTTAGTCACGCACCCACAAGCAGGAAGAAATTCATGCAAACATAATTGTTATTAGGTCAGATTTTTAAACTAAACCACATCACCTTTTCATTAATCACATATACAGTACACTAATCACCAAAAGTCAATAAGATACTGGGTTAATTAAGGGACTGGATTAGCAAATTTGGTAAACCATTTGGAAGCCACTTATATAAGATTATTCATATAAAATACATTTTCCACAAAGCAAAACAATGCTTTTACTAAAACCAGCCTACATTACAAGGAAGTATGTTTCTACAACAACAGAGTACTATAGTTTTGTTTATAGAATTACAAAACCAAGTCACTCATAACAACAGCCAAATCATCAACATATTTTTTAATACTTGAAATATACTTTCAGCTTACATGCCGAAGCAATGTGAAGTACAGAACAAAAAGTCGCATGAAACAGATTTAATTTGTTCAATTAAATTTAGTTTTTGGTCATAATTTATAAGGGGCAGTCAAATTAAAACCGGACACCCGCCATAACACACATTCATAATATGTTGTTGTTGTTGTTTGAGTCATCAGTCTATAGACTGGTTTGATGCACCCATCCATGCCACCCTATACTGTGCTAACCTTTTCATTTCTACGTAACTATTGCATTCTACATCTGCTCTAATCTGCTTGTCATATCCCTTGGTCTACCCGTACCGTTCTTACCACCTACACTTCCTTCAAAAACCAACTGGACAATAATATATTGTATTGAAAAGATGGACCCTCTTGTCAATTTATTTCTTATACTGTAATTGCACTTCAATATGGAACAAAAATTATAGATAACACACATTCCGCGAAAAGGTGGCAAACTATTGTTATATATCGATACTGCCATCGCTGTGGTATGTTGGTGCACGGACTGGTCTAGTGTGTTCGTCCAGCTGTAGAAATGGAGGCAAGCAAAGGAGAGCAGAGAAGTGTCATTTGTTTTCTGGTGGCTGAGGGTGTTAAGTACGTGAAACTCACCGTCGCATGTCTGCTGTGTATGGCGAACACTTCATGTCGAGGACAAATGTGCACGAGTGGCACAGGATATACCGAGAAGTTCACACACAGGTCCATCGAGCCATTACTCCTGATGTGATAGGATGGACTGATGGCCTTATCCTGATAAACGACGAATCATGAAGGAAGAAATTTGTGTTCAAGTTGGCATTAGCCATTGCTTCACGCATGCCATTATTAGAGATCACTTGCACTTCCACAAAATTTGCGCGCAGTGGGTTCCGCATCACCTCATGGAGGGATAAAAGATCGACAGAATGGCATCATGTCTGAGTCATCTGCAGCGTTACCACGAGGAAGAATACGTGTTTCTGTTCTGTACTGTCACAGGGGACAAAATGTGGTGCCACCATTTCGAGCCTGAGAGCAAATGGCAAAGCCAACAATAGAAACATCACAATTTTCCCCCCCGCCAAAGAAATTCAAAACTGTTCACACAAGTTCTGGTAAAGTCATGATGACCTCCTTCTTTGACTGCAGGGGCCCTCTGATTGTCGATTTGTTCAAAAGTGGAACCACAATCAATGCGCAGCACTATGAAGACACTTTGCAGAAACTGTGACACACCATAAAGTCAAAACACCCTGGAATGCTGTCGGATGGAGTCATCCTGTTGAATGATAATGCTCACTCTGATACTTCCAATCTGGCAAAGGCTATGCTTCAGCAATTTGGTTGGGAAACACTTCAATATCCTACGTACAACCTGGATCTTTCACCTTGTGATTTTCACATTATTGGCAACCTGAAGAAAGACATTCGTAGACGTCGGTTTCATTCGGGCAAGGAAGTGCAAGGGTGAGTGCAGTTTTGGTTCCGTTAGCGACCACCTCTTTCTATAAAACTGGAATCGATCATCCGTCTCGCAGTGGGTTAAATGTATTAACGCTTTTGGTAATTACTTTTGAATAAAACCATTCCATTGTAGCGGGTGTTTGGTTTTCATTTGACTTTCCCTTTTATATATATCATAATTACCAAGTGCCTCCCCTATGAGACGTCAGGTGCCTTTTCTCTGATATTTCGGAGGATATTCTCAATTTTGTTTTTGTAACATGTAGGTAAAGTCAATCTAAACAAGGACTATTCATAAAGTAGCCTACATCGCGCAACATCTAGTGTCATCGGAGAACATCATTATGGTTCTCACTGAAAACAAAATGTTGTTTGAAGTGTAATTTTATGTGCTCAGTCGACAGAGCAGCCTTAAATTAGTCTAATGCAATATTGCATTCAAGGATATTTATTGACAGTGACAGTACAAGATAAATAGTTCCACATTTCGGTACAGTTCCTTGCTACGTCCACCTCGCCTGACCGCGCTGCCTTGTAGTGCACCGTACTGTCACACATCAGCCTCACTCAGCTGCTACTGACAAAGCAACTATTCCTCTTCTTGTACTGTCAACAGAATATTGCATAGACTAATTTGAGGCTGTTCTATAGATTGGGCACATCAAATTACAGTTAAAACAATGTTTCGTTTGCAGTGAGAAACAAAGCAACGTTTTCCACTGATACTGGACGTCGCATGATGTACCCAATGAGCATTCTTTGTTTGGGTTGGCTTTACCTACATATTTCAAACTGAAATTGAAAGCATCTTCAGAAACAGCAGAGAAAAGGTGCCTGGTGACTCTTAGGTGAGACACCCGGAATATAAAGAAAAATGCTATTAAATTTCCTTTTGGAAAAATTAAAGGATTATAAATATGTCTTTCAATAAAATGTGTACGCGATGTTACCTAGCAGCCGTGCAGGCTGTGATGTGAAGTATTGATGGATGACCATCACATACAGATCCATGGCCTGTGCAGCTCTCAAGGTACAGTTGCTAGGCAACATCACATCACACATTTCCTTACTATCAGTGAAACTTTTAGTGTCATTTCGTTTTACAGTGGTGATGAACAAGGAAGGGGCTCAAATGTTCCAGTAGAACTGCCAACTAAATGGAGCTTAAGTCTGAATTGAATCAATAGTATAACTGATATTGATTTTGCAAACCGTTATTATCTTAAGCCTACAACTGCATCACATCATGTCGCAAGAATTTTTCCATTGAAATAATAACAATAATTTATTGATTTGTCCACCTAATCAATACTATAAATCTAGTCTTTGTTAAATTACACTGACATGTTAATTAAAATGGTACATGTTTCGCCTTACATGTAGGCATCATCAGCCATGGGTTTAACCTTGAAATAAAATCAGGCACCTAATTTACATATAAATAAGATAAAACTGATTTATTAAAAGCCTTGAAGAGACTTGAAAGAAAATTAACATATAGTAAAAGACTAGTACAATGCTGGTTTTAAAGACAATGCTATGAGTGAGAAGTTTATAATTGGGGAAAGTATTTACAATAGTAACATTGAAAGACTATTAATATGAGTAAAATGAATAAAACAATAGTTTGTTATAGACTAGTAGTAAAATTGCTGTAAAATGATGTTGATCGACTAGCGGTTGGAACTAGATGATAATGAGAATGACGATCGAAATCGTATTATTAAAACATAATGTTGAATAAAATAAAGTTGAGAGATGGTCAACTGACCTGTGATAATTTGTTTACATAAGTTAAAAGTCAAAAGTCAATAGCATATGGTGATGTTGTGGTTCACCTTGATGCAGAAGTACGAGGTTGTCGTTGAAGGTTAATGTACGATGTTTATATTGGACCTCTATGGACCATCTCATTTGATATGATGTTATAACGTTGCTGAGAATATGGGGTTGTTGACAAGCTGTTCGAAAAGGCAATGTGACAGTAGAATGTAGCTAACGAGTTGAGTGTTGGGTCAGAAGTAAAATCTGTAAAAGGAAACCGAAAGCGTGGTGTTAATTGTATGAAAAAATCGTAATAGAATTTTTAGGTGGAAACTGTGTGCAGTTACCATTTGACGGTGGTGAGGGTAACTTGTTATGAGCTAAAACTTATTGACGACTGTCGAGCTCTTACTGCATGTGTTATAGCTGTAGGTTTGAAGTGGAGGGGAATCCGTTTGTGAAGGCGTGGCTATGGGCTTGTTTGTAGTACTTGGAGGGGAGCTACTATCGGTGGGGGAGAAAGAAGGAAGTGTATTGCTGAGCGTATTGTAGCGGTGGGATGCCGTTGGAGGGAGCGGTACTAGAGTGGGTGTAGCTATTGGCCTATTGGTTGTACTTGAATGGGAGGTACTGTCAGTGGGGGGAAGGGAGGGTGGTGTATTAGTTATAGAGGAGATGGGAGTGCTTATTAATTTAAGGTTGAAAATTTTGAAGAATACATTGGTGAGGGGAATTGATTCTTGTAATAGTAATAAAATCTGTTCGTACAAGAGGCTTTTTTTATAAATGATATTGTTTAAATTCTCATCTTTGTTAAACTGCTGGTCGAGGAATGTGATTAAATTTTCGTATTCTGTCATGAGTTCACTTTTTTCGATTCTTTTGGGGAAATAATAACATGGAACACAAATGAAAAAGAAGCAACAGAACAAAGAACAACTAAATTTAAACAAGCAAAAAGACTTACCTGGCCAACCTATAAAAAAAGATCTCTTTCGATAAATGCTAAGCTGAAACACTATAATTCCATAGTTAAACCAGAGGCAATGTATCCTAGTGAAACTTTATTCAAATTAAATGTAAAATCTACAACAGACAAATTACAGAAAACTGAGAGAAGAATTCTTAGAACAATTATTAATAAAAAACACCAAGTTGATGGACAGTGGAGATTGTTGCCAAACAATCGTGATCGTGAATGTGAATCAATAATATCTACAATGCGTAAAAGAAGACATTCCTTTTTTTGTCACATATCAACATTACCAGACACTAGGATATTGAAACAACTATTTGATTACTTTTTGAAAAATAAAATCAATAAAAATTGGTTCAAAGAAGTTCAGGATGATATGGAAGAATTGGGTATAACTCGGCAACAAATCCAAGACAGAAAAGAGAAGAGGATTTTGAAGAACAAAAGCATAAGTCTCAAACTAAAAACAGTTGAACGGAAACAATATACTATATCGGACACACAAAGAGCTTCCAGGTCGGAGAGGATGAGAAAGTTCTGGGACAAGAAAAAGAAGAAATTAACTCAAATGTATTGATTTAAGTGCTCCAATGTGGGCGTAAAATATGTAAACAAATAATAATAGGCAATTTTACATCGTGCTTCATAGGGATTGGTAATTGGATTAATACTATGGTTAGTGAACGTGAATTTAGCGTATTTTGGTTTGACGGGTTTTAATGGAGTTAAATTTGTAGCTAGTTTTAATTTGGTTTTGTTGATGATTTTATTAATTATATCAGTATCAAATCCATAGAATTTAGCTATTTCTTTAATGACTTGTAATTCTTTTTTTAAATTACTAGAAGACATAGGGATTTTTAATGCCCTGTATATTAGACTGTGATAAGTGGCTTGTTTATGTGAGTTGGGATGTAATGAATCATTTTTTATGGTTGTTGGAGAAAAGATGGGTTTTCTGTATATTTGGAAGTCAAACTTGTTTGATATTCATGTGATTTTGATGTCTAGGAAGATTAAAGAGCTATTGATCTCATCTTCTTTAGTGAATTTAATGTTATTATCCAAATTGTTAAGAAATGATAATATGTTATCACTGTTGTTGATTTGTTTTTCTATGATAGCTATGGTATCATCGACATAGCGATGCCAAAGACAGAGTCCGTTGATGTTATTAATTATTTTACTGTGTTCGAGGTTATCTAAGTATATATCAGCCAATATTCCAGATAACTGGTCTCCCATCGCCAAACCTTCCTGTTTGTAAATTTTCTTATTGAAGGTGAAGTAAATGTTGTTTAAAACGAAACTGAGTAATTTTAACCATTCTTCAACTTCGACTTTACTTAATGTGCTATGTTTTGGCTTAAGAGGTGTGTCAAGTACCTGTGTCCAATTGGTCATTCTCATTCTGTACTTAGCATCTCTTTGGCACAGAACATATTTATGGAGGTATTTCTTCTTTTCTTGTTTACAGAATTCTAAAACATTGTGTGGGATCTGGCGACTCTAACACATTTCTAGCTGACTCCACTAAGTCCAAATTCTAGTTGTGAAATATAACGTTCAACAATAATGCAAGCTGTTACTAATAGTACTTAGTACTGATACTACAAGTTCAGTTAAAAAAATAAGTGAAAAAATACTTGCAGCAAGTCATTAAGACCTCTGAGTAGCTTCTGCCTGACTGACTGACTGATTAATCAATTAATTGAAAGTATGGACATAGTTAAAACAGGGAGCTTTCATTCTAAAGACTTGTATTACATTTTCACCAAGAAAGTGTTATCACTCTCATACTTCTGTTAATATAGCAGTGTATTTAACTTAAAACAGCAGTTTAAGCATAAAAAACTTCTCCCAGAATGATGTAATTGTACATACTGCATCCATTAAATAATGAGATGCCTTTGAATGAGGTTTACGTCAATGAATGTCTTAGCAATTCACGGGTCTTCTGCTGGTTTTCAATAAAAGAGGAGAGAAAATCTGTTTGTTGTAAACATGATATACGCTTTTTGGGCTTATGCCATGTCAAGAAAATAAGGTGAAACTCTTTACAGAATTTCTCTTTTCAGGTGAAATTCTTTACAGAATTTCTCTTTTCAGAATTTCACCTTATTTTCTTGACACGGCATAAGCCCAAAAAGCCTATATCATGCCTACAATTATGGGCTGTGAAAGCAATGGTAACAAAACTGTACGTTATTCTCTGTCTTGCTTTGGGCTGTTATGCCGCATCTTGAGTTGGTGAGAGGGTGACATTTTGCCATTGTTACAGCAGGCTCTGCAAAGGCTTCGGCTCTGGCCGCAAAAGTCTAGGAAGTGAAATCTACATGACTTGCTTCAGCACAAACTAAAGTGTAGAAGAAAGTTAGGGAAATTTTTGCCCATGACAGGCAACTAGACTTCTTTCTCTAAAGCTTATTGGAGCAGTAAAGACCTATAGTATCCTAGAAGAATGTAAGTAATGGAAAGGAATATCAGTACATAAGTGACAAATTAAGCCCATGGTCCAGTACATTAGCATACTCTCCTAAGTAAACTACGCTTTCCCATTCACTTGAAATGACCCCAACACTAAAGCGAGTTTATGAGCTTGCATCCGGGAGATAGTGGGTTCGAACCCCACTTTTGGCAGCCTTCAAGATGGTTTTCCGTGGTTTCCCATTTTCACATCATGCAAATGCTGGGGCTGTATCTTAATTATGGCTGTACAGCTTCATTCAATGAGTTTATTCCTAATGCAGCCTTTATTTCCTCCTTCCGAGCACCCTCGTGCCATTGTTCTCACCTTTTTGTATCAACAAACACTCTCACCAGTTTTATGACCATTATTTACAACTCATGATTAAGACACTCTGAGCCTGCCAGCTTTCACTCCCATACAGAAAAGATAATATTGTCGGAGAGTTCTTTCAGAACAATGAGCTCACTGAATTAGCTTTCCTACACTTTGATTCAATCCCACTTACGAGGGGTGTTCAATATATAATGCAACACATTTTATTTCTCGGCCAAATTCAGTTTTAAAAAATTGTAATTTTGTTTGGGACATCTTTGAATATTCCCCCTTCGTCTCAAAGAGTTTCATTCATTTCCAGTGGTGGCAGCATGTGTTATAGCTGTAGGTTTGAAGTGGAGGGGAATCCGTTTGTGAAGGCGTGGCTATGGGCTTGTTTGTAGTACTTGGAGGGGAGCTACTATCGGTGGGGGAGAAAGAAGGAAGTGTATTGCTGAGCGTATTGTAGCTATTTCAATGGAAGCTAAACTCAGACATTACAACACGGTGATTAAACCCAAATGTCTCTATGGAAGTCAATGCCACCGAATTACCGGAAAGGCTGGTCTGAGAGAAGCTGAGAAGTTTGGGAGGAAGATCCTTTAAAAGATAATGGGCCCAAAGATCATGGCTTGAACAATACAAGTTGCAAGGACGAGAGGAACTTTATCAGAAAACCGAGCAACCAATGGAATCAATCAAGAAGCGAGACTGAAGTTCTGTGGCTACCTATTTAGAATGGAAGACAAGGAGTAGACTAAGAAAATAAATCTAACACGTGATAAGTGGTTCACGGAGGTCAGGAAGGATCTAAAAAACATTGGACTAAATTGTGAAGACATTGATAACAGAACCAAGCACAGACACCAGATCAATAACTTAAAGCATTTTTATGAAGAAGAACAAAGAAGATATATATACTGTATATATATACATATACTTATATAGAGGTCTACAGATTACAGACTCTAAAATTAATATAAATATTTCCCTCTACACCTTCATAACCAAAATGATCACAGGATAGTGTAGCATTAACTTTATCATGCCTACAACTCTAGATCAACTCAGCACCACCATCAAGGTCATCTTTGGAATATATTTTACCACTTACTTTTGCACTTTTCATTTGGTTCCAGTATTTTCTAGAAGAGAGGATGGATGGGTAGGAGGTTTCAAGGGAGCACGGTTGGGAACTTTGCCAAGGGATGTCAATCTGAAATTAGGAAGGGGAGATTATCACCAACAGTCATGCTTATTCACTCCATGCCATACAATATGTTAAATTCAGCTCAGTTGTCTCTTAAGTCTGGCTGGTTATGCAACTACCAATATAGCTGTTCTGCTATCTATTCTATTCTTAATCTCAAACTTGAGATAAAATCTATACCAATATGATAAAAAGAGAAAGTTAGTTTCTATGTAGAGGTTAATCTCGAGAATCACTGAAACAATTTTTGTCATTCTTTCACTATTAGCACGCTTATTTTTTCAAGATTAGGTTAGGCTACACAAGGTGATTCATAAGGAGTTACCACCATATCTTACACAAAAAGTGTTGTATGAACTTGTGTCCTATTATTAACACACACAAAATTACAATAATTTTATTTTTATTTCTTTAAATTATAACTGACAATCACTTCTCCTTAAGAAAATTAGCAATCTTTATTTGCAAACTTGATGGAACTGTGTAGACAGTCTACCGCTGCTAAGCAAATGTGTTTTAAGCTACCGATTTAATTTTTTTTTCAAATTTTCAGCACATATACTGCCAGACTCTTTTACATATATAGATTTGTCAAAACAAAAAATGATAAAAAGCATGTGATCTGGTTTTTTTTAATAATTTGTATTTTAATTATTGTGTGTTTTTTAGACAAGGGCAACACAAATTGTTTAAAACCTTTTTAAGGGACTGAATATTGTTAATAGCTTACAATAATATATGTTGGTGATTTTGATCTTAAAACAATTATATGCAACTGAAGATGCCTAAATCCAGGTGAAACATGTCCCGCAATTTGATATTTTAAAATGGATATGTAATCTAGTGAGATTATATGTTGTATCGAACAGGTGGATCATCAAGGAATATTCTTCTTTTCAGTGTTACAGTGTTACGTTACAGTTTTAGTTTCCTTAGTGCCCCCCCCCCCCCACGGGCCCGTTTCCCATTTCATCACGTCCTAATGTAATATAGCTAAAGAAGAGAATTAACATATTTCTTGAAACATGTATTATATATTCTAAAGTGTGAAACGTAAATAAATATTAATACATAGTATTGACTAAGTGGATTATCCATCTCTCTCTATTTACCATAATAAGAATTAGTGAGGTTATTTGCTTACAGTCTAAGTATAGTAATGACTCATTTCAACAAGTCCTGAATGCATGTTACAACCAGGATGCATTACAGAACACCACACCATACCCAAACTAGAAAAAGTGAACAATGAATATTTTGTTCTAATCCTCTGTAATAGGTTAGACTAACAGTTTAGTACAATGATATGACATTCTGGTTCACAGAATATGATTAATATCAGACCTGACATCACATTCCACAAACTGTATTCAGTAGACATATACTTACGTATCGGGGATGGCTGCATGGTAGGACTCGGACTTCCTGTACAGTGAAGCCAGTTTCACAGACAAGATGATGGCAGGAATGAAAAGGACTAAACACCAACCAATACTAGCCCAGAATCCATTCTGAAAATTATTACATACATTTTACAAACTAAACAATACATACCAGTAAGATAAATTATTAACAAACCATACATAGTTATGTAGGGACATGAATAGAATTCACACAATGACAGGTCGTCATGTAGAAGAACATAACAACAGGTTAGCAAATGATGGGGAAGCAATAGAAAAAGGAGACAATGACAAACATGGGGGAGAATTCCATCTCCATTTGCTATATATACTCTCCTCGGCTAGCATGACTGGGGCAAAACACTGGTAATTGTTTGACAAAGGAGTGTCCTGAATTTTATTTAGCTACCTCAATTAGAAGCCATATTTTTCGTCATGCTACCCTTGGAGATGGAATTCTCCCCTAGTACAATGGCACTGCATTTGTGCTTATGACATGATAGCTTGCAATGGTGTCCCTGCATCTCTTGGTGGGCCGCCCTACCCCTTCAGGGTTCAGTCAGTCAGTCAGTCAGTCAGTCAGTCAGTCAGTCAGTGGTGTCATTTAGGCTTCGGCAGAGCGGCTAGTTTTGGCTAGCCTAATGGCTCTACATTCGGAAGGCAGAGGAGTTGGTTCCACCTGTCCACTGTCCTGAGAATGGTTTTCCATGGTTTTCCATTCTCCTGCACTAAGGCGAATGCTGGGACAGCTCCTTTATAGGCCACGGCCACACCCACCTCACCTTCTCTGTAAATCACATTATCAACACAAATCTCCTTAGCCTGAGAGACGGCAAAACAGTCTAGAAGGCCCGCCGTACCTTGTCTGGGTATGGAATGAAAACTTTTACTCAACCCCAGTGATGCCACTACCAGTGTGCTAGCCAGCCAGCATCTTGGAAAAGTGCGGTATCCAACCAATGAGCTCATGCCGCACTGGGGCAAAACACTGGTGATTTTTTACAACTGAATGTCCTGAATGTTATCGGAAGCCATATTTTTGGACAACTACAAAATGAAATAAGCAATGATAATAAAAGTGAACAAACATTTAAAAAATCAAATACTAGCTATTTTATTTGGTTATGTCATGGTCTGGCTGGACCTATTCAGAGAGCACAGCAGTGTTGGGCAGGAACTTATTAAAAAGTAATGCAAGTATCATCGTCAGCTGCTACTCATTTCTTAAAATATGTTTTCACCTGCAATTCTTCTTAAAGTCTGTTGGTTCTATGGAGATGTCGCTGATGACTGATCAAGTCAATCTTCGCGTGAAACATGCGGCCACACAGGTCACATCATCATCATCATCATCATCATCATCATCATCATCATCATCATCATCATCATCATCAACAATCTCCAGTTGCCCAGGTGTGGTGTACAAGCCCCCACCATCTTTATCTGTCCATGAACCACTGTTCTCTCATAACATTCTCCCAATCTTGTCCTTTCTCCTCAACGTCTTTCTTTACTAGATCAGTCCATTTTTCTCTGGGTCTGCCCATTGGTCTTTTTCCTTCTACTTCTCTTTCATATTCCCTTCTTGTAGTTCTGCTTGCACTCATCCTTTTTACATGGCCAAACCACTTCACCCTTGCTTTCCGGATCCTCGAGTAAGGAGTCTCCTGTTCCCAACTCCTCTCGAACTTTTATGTTCCTAATCTTGTCCTTCCCAGTCTTCTGTATCATGATGCGTTTGGAGTTTGGAGTTGTCTTGTCTCATTAATGTGGTAGATTCCAGGCTATACATGAGGATGGGTTTATGTCATCTTAGCTTTCAGTGGTACTTGTTTATTCCACAGCAGTTGTCTTACTAGGTGGTAAAATTAAGGTGCCTAGCTAATTTGATACTCCGCGTCATATTTTGCAAGGTTTTCTTTTAATAAAGTTTAATTGTGCACAAATGTGCATGAACAAGGTTCTCATGAACCTTCTTCAGTACAGAATTTACTTAGAGATTCTACCCTCAGATTACACTTAGGAACATGATATCGTTCACAAAGTTCCCCACATCTTTTACATCGAAAGTTCTGACTTGGGTCATAGTCTACCCTTCGACACAAACAGCGGTGAAACCCATGCACCGCAAGCCGAGTCATAACGTGTCTAACTCATAGCCTCCTTGTGTCCAATTGCGGTTGATCATTGCATCACACGAATAGAAATCCTCCCATATGCTGTCCCTCTTTTGTCGAAGATCCTGTAAAAGTTCCTTATACACTGGGGTGGCCGGGAGCAGAAGCTTCAAATGCAACTCTTCCACAAAGAATAATTCCCTCAACAGTTGACACGTTAGGCGTGATAGGGTGTAGTTTGATAGGCACAGCACTTTCTTCAAATATGATGCTTTTACCTTTTCTATACTATGCAACTGCCTCTTTCTAAGGTAAATCCATACATTTTCTACGCCATAGGTTACAACTGGACTAACTTTCAGATGGAATAACTTGATGGCAGATGTGAGCGAAAGGTGGTTCAGATGTTTAATGTCACTGATCGATTTTATTGCAGCGTTTAAACGGTCCTTCACATATAAAGAGAACAAATTTCCCCGAGTTTGAAATGTGATTCCCAGGTATTTAAAATTTGCAAATTACTTTATTTGTTGTCCAGCGATTAGAAATGTTCCCTGTTTTCCTCCTTTCCTGAAGGTCATAGAGAGTCTTACTTTCATTTAATTTCTGCCCATTTAATCACACTCTGTAAATCTGGCTGTGAGGTTGACGTTCGAGCCATATCATCAGCATACACTTGAAGAAATGAGTCTTTCTCTTATCAATCTGCATTGGGAAGAAATGAGAGAGAATTATAAAACAGAAGATACTTGTCAACCATATTCTGAATCACCGTCACTATCATTCATGATTAGATGACTGCCTGACAGTCAAAAAACAAGTACAGGAAAGGAGCAAATAAGTGCCAAATCAAGTCAATCACAGAAAGAGAGGAACATGAAAAGGAACCCATAACAGGATAAATACAAAGACAGGTCAGCATTAGAAGAGATCAAAACAGAGATGACAACACAAAAGGATAAATTTGATCTCTACATCTTCATATATTGCTGTCTTCAAATAAACAGGCTCTTTCTTCAGCAATCCCAATTCTTCTCAGCCACAGAAGAATTCATTGATGACCATGTTTGTCCTTTTCCATGTCTAAAATTCTAGCTTTCAATTCTGTATCCATAGCTCTGGTTTTGAATTTGATTGAACCTAGACAATTGAACTGTCTGATTTAAGTGATCCTATTTTAGTTTCGAGGTTTCTTAAATTCTCCCAGGACAGCAAGAAGTGTGTTTTTTCTCAACTAACTAGGCTACAATTTTCCTGTTTTATCTGCTCAGTTTTCAATCATTATTTTTTGTAATATTTAAGAACTGCAAAGCTCAGACATTACAACACTGTGACAAAACCAGAAAGTTTGTGTGCAATCAAATGTATTTCACTGAACAGGAAGGGCTTACTAGAAAACATTGAGAAAAATCCTGAGGAAAATACTAGGGCCTAGGAAGGTGGGATAAGAACTGACTGTCACCAAATACGGAATTATAAAAAAAGACAGAGAAAATCACATTATCATTTAAAAAGAGAAGACCTGTTTCTATGGACAGATCAAAAGAATGCCACCAGACACACAGCAAAGAAAACTATGGAATATATGGAGGGGGGGAAAAAAACACGGCACAACAGTCCCGAAGGACCTTGGCCTACCAAGTGACCACCAATCAGTCCAAAGACCTGCAGATTAAGAGGTGTTGTGTGGTCAGCACGATGAATTCTCACGGCTGTTATTCTTGGCTCTCTAGACCAGGGCCGCCATCTCAGCGTCAGATATCTCCTCAGTTGTAATCACGTACGCTCGGTAAACCTTGAACCAGCCCTCAGATCCAGGTAAAAAATCTCCGACTTGGCCGGGAATCAAACCCGGGGCCTCCAGGTAAGAGGCAGGCAAGCTATCTCTGCACCACGGGGCTGGCACATGGAGAAAAGGAAGATACAAATGAATTGAATAAAAGGAGTCAAGGAAAATATGGAGGAAAAGAACAATTAAGTAGCAAATATTTAAGAAGATACGTACTTAAATATTGTATTTAAGCAGTCCGCCTATTCAATACACAAGTAAGTAACGCAATTTGAATCATATACAAATGCTGTGCAAAACTTAAGGACAAGATAGATAAAGTAACATAACATATTAACTACTCGGTGGAAATGAATGAATGTGCAGGAGCATATTGCCAGAGGTCTCCCACACATGCACAGAAAGCTGGGCGAGGTCAGCACGACTATAACGCCAAATAGGTCTGGCCCCGCAACATGAGGCGGTTGAAGGAATGGGACAAGACAGTGTGTGTCAATCAGCAAGTTTTTACAGTGCACTCTGGTAGTGTTCTTCATTACAACATGGCCCAGAGACAACACTTGGATGACTTCACATGGGAAAGATCGGGAAAGTAGGAGGAGGACGAAGTGTGACGACTGTATCCCAGGAATTTGATATTGCTCATAGTATTGTTTCACGTGAATGGGGATTGTTACAAACCACACAATTTTTCTGACCGAAGGAGAGGAGATGACCGATTACGGTCAACTACAGCAGCAGATAACCACTTCATTGTGTAACAGGTAAGAAGGGACTACGTCAAAAATGGAGTGCAATTGCAACCGCATTTATCAGGAGTGCAAGGCATGCAATCTCATGCTCCACAGTGCCACAGCAACTGCATGAGGTGGTCTGTTTGCCCGACGACCATTACGTTGTGTTCCGTTGACACCCGCACACCAGCGGTGCCATTGGACTGGCGAGGAGTGGGGTCGCATGCTCTTCTCAGATGAGAGCAGATACAGTCTGAGTAATGATTCTAGATGTAGCCTTCTGGCGAGAGATGGGAACATGTAATGCACCCAGGAAAATTGTTGAACATGATCGTTTTGGTGGTCCAAGTGTTATGATGTGGAGAGGCATAATGTTGCATGGGCATACCTACCTCCAAATCTTGAACGCGGTACACTCACCGGTCAACGTTACTGAGACAGTATACTCCTCCCCAATATGCATCTTTTCAGGGGTGCATTCGGCCCTGACTTCGTTTTTATGGATGTCATTGCGCGACCGCATCAAACAGCGCAGATGGGGGAGCTTTTGAAACTAAAGGAAATTTGGTGAATGGACTGGCCTGCCCGTTTCATCGACTTATCCCATCGAGCATGTGTGAGATGCATTGAGGAGACGTCCACATTCACCAACGAACATCCAGCAGTTGTCAACCACGCTGGTGGAGGAACGGAACACTCTAACACAAGAACTCTTTACCAACATTGTGGCCAGCATGATAGCATGTTGCAAAGCATGCATCACTGTCTGTGGTGAACACACACCCTTTTAAGAACCATGTTCCTCCTTTTGCAATGTCCCGGCAACCATCATGAGTCGCAGTGACTTCCGTGTAACTTATTGTCTCTATGTATAATTTCTGTTAATCTCATCGCATATTTCTTTCAGTTGCCTCCTGTACCACACTGTAAGAGTTCTTCCTATGTATGGTTCATGTTTTATTGAGCTATGTTATTAGACAGTGAGACAGCAAGCAAACGTTTTTTTTTCGTCCAGAAGTTTTGCAAGGTAGTGTATGTTTTTCCATCTTCCATCTCTCTCCACTTCCACTTAGTTTTCTATTCATTTCAGACTTACAGGTTCAATTCTACACCACTTTACCCCTCTTGGTCTGTTCTGACTTACAATCCAGAAGCAAAACTTGTTCTTCAGGGTAATTTGAAGGAACTGCTTCGAAAGATTATAAGTAGGGAGCGGATTTTTATGTAATTACATTTTTTTTTTTTTGCGTAAGTTTTAACGCAAGTTACGAAGTTCATTATTCCTATTGTGCATCCCCAAGGGTAAAAACTGAATCTTATTTCACATAAAAACACATATTTTCACATTTTTTAAATGAAATACATATTTTAAGAAAATCTATAATAAGCACATAAATCGCCAATATTTGTTGATCAATAAAATTTAAAATGCTTCTGTGTTATAAAACAATGCTCATATTTTCATTTTACGATTACGGTATTGTTTTTAACAGTGTATTTAACATAATGTATCTGAATGGTTCGGCTATTTATTGCACCCTTGAAAATTGGTTATTGGTTTGCATGGGAAGAATATTTTATTTCTAGTGTGGAACCATGCATAAATTTATCATCCAGGAAGGTGATTTCAACTCTGCATTGTCTGCTAGCCAGCGAGGGGAACAGGTTTTTCCCGTGCCGTGCATACGAGTCTGGGTTTTTTTTGTGCCTTGTTGAAGACAGCAGAAGGTGGCACGTGGACAGGAACTCGACCAGATTAAAAGCGATCAATACTTTGAGATTTTGACGTCATGATATTCAACCAATTGGACCGCAAGGTTAGCCTGATCGCAAAGTCTTAGCCAATAAAAATTAATTAACAGACACACCTACGTCTTGAAGGAATAAATACCCATGTACTTGAGGAAATCACTCTCTTTGCGCTCTTTTGCTTTCTTTGCTCATTTGCATTCGCTCAGTGCTCATTTGGTCTTTGCTCAGTTGTCTACGGGAAGAATTGTTCGAGCACATGTGTTACTGAAAGCGACGTATTCGACGTGGAATCTTACCAGTATTCATTTAAGGAAAGACGAGAAATTTTCTGCTTCCGAGGAAATTTTGGGACAAAAAAATATCGGAAACGCCGCAGTTCAGATTTCTTTAGTTTTATAAACCTGAAGAGAATTTATAAAGTAGGTAAAACTGTGCCATCTTGAAGAATCGAGTGTGTGTGGAGTATTTTTTCTAAGTCATATCTTTTAGTTTCAGCTTCAACCAGAAGACGCAAGATCCCCAGCAACCCAAAAATAGTTTGGAAGAATGGAACTTCAGCGTTACGACGAAGTGTGTGTTTATCCTAAGTCCTCGCCTGCTGCAGCCATGTATCTTTAAAATGTGAGGCATAATTCAGCCCGGGAGAGAATAACATCAGAGATGGAGTTTGGCTGGAGGGGCGTACCATTCCAGCTGATGAGTCCAAATGGCACGTCTGGACGAAACTCTGCATAATGCACACGGCCTAACCACCCAAAAGCGGGTTCTATTGCTGTGATTTTAAGATCTGCGGCTGTGAAAGCATTTTTTTTGACATTGTATCTCCAATGGGGGAGCATTTTTTGAACGGAGAAATGATTTCTCCTTTAGCAGGTTAGCAAACTTGATTTGCTAACACAGCGAGGCCACACAGTTTGGTCTGCTACTGCTAAGCAGAGTCTTAAATATTCATTGATCATCTGCCGAGTCCAGAAGCCAAGTCTACTACAGCTAAGATTTTAAATTATACTTTTCTCTTTTCTCTGTTGTAATAATTATGTAGACGTAGTCCTTGCTTGAATATTTAAAGTCATTTCTAATAGTCTTTGTAGTTAGGTTTTTCACTCTTCTTTCACTGGTGTTGGTAGATTTGATGTGTGTGAGAGTGTATTTGGGACCTATAATTTGTTCTATGTGAGTGAATGCTTCGTGACATATTCTCACTGTCCCATGTTAAGTCTAGGGAAGTGTTAAAAATATTTGACCCACGCGATAATAATTTTCAATTTATAAATTAATGATGGAATAATTTTTGATTTATCTGGGACAGAATATCGACGCGTTCCGTGAATTTAGGATTTTTCCTTGATGTTTTGTGGTTTACCATAGATCCGAAATAGAATAGAGTCATCTATGATTTCCTTAAACCATAGCCTGCGATGACGCGACCGCGCGCGTATAATAATAATAATAATAATTGACATTATTACGGTCTAATAGAATATTTAAAGGTCATGAGTGTAATTATTGCTGTGCTTATAAGTGATTAATGTGTGCTATTTTGAAGTAGATGTGACCTGGAATATTGGTCGTGGCTTGAATGTCCACAGATTTTGCATTTACTGTTATTGGTAATTTTTGAGACTTGTAAGTGGATCTTAAGATAGGATTTTATTTGTGTGTCCATTACATGAGTCAATTAAGGAAGAGAGTGTGTTTTTAAACATAATTTCTTCTTGTGCAGCACATGTTGGTCAATAATTTGTGATAATGAGGGATTAAAAATAACGTAATCGTGACTCATAGACCGTATGCGCGAATGTTTATTTATCTGTGACTGTAGGCAGTTCTATGGAATTTTTAGTGACGATTTCTACTACAAAATTATTCTGGAACATCGTTGTGGAATTTATTTCATTGGAAAAGTGGTAATCCTGTCACAATCACACGTCAGACGTTTGTAATGGTAACCCTTGTCTGATATGGTCATCGAGAGAAGTTCTCATGTTTCAGATAAAATTTAAAAATAAAATTCAAAAGATAGGATTCGATAAATTTATTTAATAATATTAACGTGGACCAAAGCTTGAATGTGAGATGGATGAATGATTGATTTTATTTATAATTGTGATTTCCATGGTTATATTTCGTCATGTTGTGTGTACGCTGAGCGCGTAAAGTTTCGTTTATTTTGTTGTTTTGTGGCGAGCATATTTGGCTCAATTATGAATCTTTAAGTGATTTTATGACGAAATAAGATAGATTATGATCTTTGCTTCGAGAAAAAATACTTAAGCAAGGATCGCGTCAATGAAATAAGCTCACAGAATGTAAAATGTTTAACGCTATAATGCGAGAATTTTAAGCCTTTATTGTGAGTTGTGCACAACACTAGGACAATTGACGTAAGAATAAGAATCAAATGAGTTAGATACTTGATTTCAAAATAATTTTGTTATATAATTTGAAGCTTAAATAATTAATTGAAATAATATTCAATTAATAGAAGGGAGTTATTGGATTTTTCGTGTGACGTAGAAATTTGACTCACAATTTAAATGAACCGCTAAGTATTGTCAATTTAAATTATAATTCAAGAAAAGGAGAAATAATTCATATTTTGAGATTTTGAGATAGGTTTTTCTCAAATAATAATTTGTTAAATTTCTTAGGACGATTTATTAAGGCTTAATTTCGTCTGTTTACAGAATTCAAATTAATGGAGAATTGCGGAAGAATTCCGGCAGGGAAGAATTATTTAATTTTATTTCAAGATTTTGAAAATATTTCTAGAACCTGGAAAGTGCTAATATTTTATTTAATAAATGTTAAAACCCATTTCTTTCTAGTGTTTTCATTTGTCGTCAGTCCTTAGATTGTCCCTGACCCCTATAATTTAGCGTCGCCTGTAAGCGAACGTTCCGCCTCTGGGAACTTTTGCTTACCGGCTGAGCTGCCCGGCAAAACGGGGGCATTATGGACTTCCCTCCATAAGTTCTAAAACTTGCTGGTCACTGGCTACGTCATTACATTTAGACAGCGATTTGATTTGCTGCACAAGATGTTCCCATGCATGATGTCATTTCAACTCTTTATGAGTCAGCCCTCTCGGGTTTTGTTTATAGAATATCAGCGAAAGGCAATCACGGAGAGATAAGGTGACTTAATTCCGTTACGACATGGGAGACTCGGAAGAATATTGCCCCACCATTAGGAGTGATGAAATTCCACTACCTAAGATTAAGGTTAGCTGTTCGCGTCCATATATCATTCCCGTGGGCGTGTGATTTTGTATGGATTTATAAGAAATATTTCCTTCAGTGTCCGCTGCTATTCTTTTTATTGAAACAGTGATTCACCGTAAACGCACCGTAACCGTAACCTGCAAAATAATGCCAAAAGAGAAGTCGAGTACAAGGTCGCGTCTTCAACAATATGTAGTGGAATTTAAAAGCATTTTCACTACCGATGGAAAAGTATTATTTTGCCAACCGTGTGGTAAAACAGTACGTGCAGATCAACGTTCTCAAGTAATCCGGCATTTGTCCGGAAATAAGCATACTGCGGCTGCTTCGCGTGTGCATTCGCGACAATTACTAATTGCTGAACCAGCTACTTCAAATGCAGGTCCATCTAAATATTCCCAGTATTATTTAGATCTATGCAGAGCATTTGTTTGCGCCGACATTCATCTTGGTAAAATAAATAATCCGAGACTGAGAAATTTCCTAACAAAGTACATTAATTTTGAGCCTCCAGACGAATCCACATTAAGGAAAAACTATCCCAAAATGTTATGAAGAAACTTTACAGAGAATTCGGGCAGTATGTGATAGTGAAAAACTGTGGGTGAGCATTGACAAAACCACTGATTCAAGTGGCAGAAAAGTAGGAAATGTTGTAGTTGGTGTGTTGAAGAATGACACAATTGCTTGCGAACATTCTTATTTGCTAGCGCGTAAAGAAATGCTTGCTGCAAACCACGTCACTGTAGCTAGGTTATTCAATGAAGCCATGCACTTACTTTGGCCAAAAGGTATAAAATACGACCATGTATTGCTTTTCCTTACTGACAGTGCAGCTTACATGAAAAAGGCAGCCGAAGGCCTTTCTGTCAGCTTTCCGAAAATGATACACGTAACTTGCGTTGTTCATGCTCTACACAGGTTATGTGAAACTGTGCGGGCTCAGTATCCTCAAGTGGATAAATTAGTGCCTAATGGCAAAAAAGTCCTCGTAAGAGCGCCCTCAGGAATCGATCTCTTTAAAGAGAAAAACCCGGATCTTGCGCTCCTCCTCTGCCTATTGTTATGCGGGTGGGTACCTGGCTTAGCGCTGTGGTATACTACGCAGACAATTTCGAAAGTTTTGCATCCGTTGTGAACGTGCTAGACAAAAACGACGCGTCGTCAGTTGAGATTCTTCAAGAGATACTAAAAGACAGCTCTTTGAAAAATGATTTGGCGTTTATATCTGCCAAGCTAAGCTTCTTGTGTAAAACTATAGGCATACTTGAAAAATCCACTAACCTGTTGTCCGAAACAGTGAAGGAAATGCGCGCTGTTGAAAATAAATTAGATTCACTCCCTGCTTCGCAGGAACAGGGACTGTTTAAGGTCAAATATCAAAATTAGTTCAGGAAAAACAGAGGATTTCAAACAATGTGCCAAATTTCTAATGTATTAGAGGGTGCTCATGTTGGCGAAATTGATGGCGTTATTGTTGGTGACATTGCTCTCTTTAACTATGCTCGTCTGACTTCCTGTGATGTGGAGCGATCGTTTTCGCAGTATAAGGCGTTCTTTAGAGATAATTGGCATGCATTTGTGATGGACAATTTGGAGATGTCCTTTGTTGTTCACTGCAATTCTGAGACTACTTCAGCAACTAATATTCCAGCGTGTGATCGGTGAGTACGAACTGGTACTATTTTTTCAAAGATGATAGGTTGCTTTTGCCATATTTAAGCAAATCATTACCTTTAAAAAATAACCATTCATAATATCTACTCTGGAATATCAAAAATTAATATACATGCAGCACGTTTCCATACACAGACATCATTTTGCCTTAAGGAGCACGTTTGGTAGCACCATATTCTAATACAAAACATTATACTTATTTACTTCTTGAGTGCGAGTAGTTATGTGATATTTAAAGGAAAATAATTTCAATTTTTTATCACATATTTTAAAGTTTTTCAGCACATAAAAAATAAATATTTTTCACATTTTTAGCACATAAAAATCCGCTCCCTGATTATAAGGATCCCTTATGTAACGTAAAACGAAATCTAAAGGTTTCCACTTATTAACCTATTTCACTCATCACAATCACACTGAGAACTTACACAAGACGTGTGATCGTGATGAGTGTGTTTAACATCCAAATCTTTACTTCTCTTACACTGAATATTAACAACACAAACTTGCTTCATAAATTTCATCTATAATAATTCATGTCTTGCCTTAACTTTATTGATTTTGACTGAAGATGGTCTCTACCACAACCAAAACTAGTTTAATCAAATATGTAACTTTTAAAAGGTTACAATAAATAGTACTGAATACATGGGAACCTCAAGCTTTTGTTCTACATTATATTGCTCTTCAATACGGAATAATATGAAATTTATTACCTATGAGCCTTTTTGTCATGAAATATTGTAATTCAAAAAGGTTTTACTCAACATCAATGGTCATTCTATGATGTTTTTATGAACAATTCTCATCAATATTATTGACAACATGGCTTGGAACTCTAGTCAAGTTTGCAATTATATTATTTTAAATGTCCTTGTATATGACTGTGTATTTTAACTCATATTCTAGCTGATGATGCCCCTTAGGGGAAGAAGCATGATCTAAATCAAAATCATATAAATATGTATTGAATAGGCAGACTGCTTAAACACAATATTTAAGCATATTGTTAAATACAGTGGAACCTCGATTATCCGTTTCCGGAAAAAACGTTTTCCCGGAATATGCGTTCAAATTACATGGACCCGCGAGCACGTTGTAAAAATCCCACATTATCCGTTCCTCAAAGAAACCATTTCCCGGATCAACGGTCCAGAAATTTCAGTCACATCAACGCTAAATCCTCGATCAATCGTTTTTTTAATAAACTGTATCTCACGAAAGGACGGCCATGACACTCTTATGGATCGTGGCGTTAACTCCCCGTCATTGCGCTAATTAGAGCAGATACTGTACTGGAAAAGCGATTGGCAGTGAACTTGCGTACGGGACCATCTTAGCATCGCATTCAGGTGTTATTGTTTAGAGAATCTCGGAAATCATAAAGCAGAGAGTGGCCACAACAATTGTAAGGAGACACGGCGCATTTCGACAACTCTACTTGAAGACGGAACAAGTTTCTTCAAATGTTCGCACTTATAAACGTCCACATTATGTCCACGGTTAATGTTTATATTTTTACTTTTTTTCGATCATACTGCCGAACAGGTTTTCGGCGCTTTCCTCAGGGCACTGTAGAGCAGAGTAAATGGGCTTTCAGGCAGGAATCGAAACTGCTTCTTCCTAACACAAATTCAGTATTTTAATATTATCGTACACGATTTTGTTATCGAAACCAGAACAGATGTTGCACCTCACTTTAAAAAAAGAAAGCCATGGGAGGTCTTGGGATTGCCTATTACTGTTTTGGTCCTAATGTAAGACTGGGAATTTTACGTTTTCGTGTTAAAATGCCAAAAACTGCAGTTGTTTTATTTGCGCAAGTTACATTTCAATGGTTTGTATCATTTCCAACTCGTACTGACATGTGCAGCGAGCGTGCTTTCCAGATTACCTCAAGGTCACGAATAACCGTAATTTCTGAAGTTTTGATGATTTTTTTTTCTCTTTCCAATTTGATTGGATTAGTGACGGGCAGAATTGAATATAATGCATTCGAGAACTTTTGAGAATCGATACTTACATTCGAAACCATGTTTTCGAGTTCAGCATAACCTTTATAAGTCGATGTAGGCCTAATTTACGCGGTACATGATTTCCAGAAACTGACTACGAACAGTATACCGAAGACCAAATTACAATGGAAGATTAAGAAAAGAAGGGATTTTGCCGTTATGTTGGGTGCTTTTGTATCTAATGTGCTTTATTTTATTAGATGAGAGAATTAACTACTTATGGTCGATTGTCGTTATTAGATTTTCGAAGAGCTTGGCCAATCAACGTTGCTGAACTGAAAGAAGTTTTCACGGGAAACTGACAAAGATTCCCCTGTAAAATTGAATATAAAGTATCGAGATTTTGAACTCGCGTACTGGTCATTAATGCGGTTTCGCGGTCTAACATGCCTGCCTCTGATCCAGAGGGCCCGGGTTCGATTCCGACCAGGTCACGGAATTTTACCTGGATATAAGGGCAGGTCCAGGTCCATTCAGTCTACGTGATTACCTTTAATTGAGGAGCTATCTAATGGTGAGATGCAACCCCGATCTAGAGAGCCAGGATTATCGCCCGAGAGGATTCGTCACACTGAACATGCGTCACCTTGTAATCTGCAGGCCTTCGGGCTGAACAGCGGTCGCTTGGCAGGCAAAGGCCCATTGGGGCTGTAGTTTGGTTTGATTTAAGAGTTTTTGTAAGATTATAATTACACGTATTTCATTTTTGTGATGTTTAACCAAATTGTTGATGGTTTTCATTCATTCCCGGATATTCCATTTTCCCGTGTTGTATGTTTTATTTTCACAGTCCCTCGAAAAACGGAGAATCGAGGTTCCACTGTATTTGCTACTTGATTTTAAAGTCAATACGGGTTGTTTTTAAAATGAAGCTGTTAAAGCTTGTTACTTGTAAGAGGAAAAGAACATATCACAGGATGCAGTACATAACGGACATTAATATAGGATGATCACAAAAAAATTTCGGGATCCTAAGATGAAACTATAACCAAGATCACACCAATAGGAAACGGACCGACAACTCATGGTCGCAACAACGTAAAGAAGCCCATTCCAAATGGATGAAGATATACAGGAATGATCAAAAGAAGAACAACTCGAAATGAATGCTGTTTCACATATTTCACATTGTCCATAGTAGACCTAACAAAAAAACATCACAACCTCCTCATTCTTGACCTCTTTCCCCAATTTACCGCAGTCAGCATTTTACGTGGATCTAGTCCAGTTTTATGACCTTCCTGACATCACCAATGTGGAGGGAGGCATAGATATCAAGGATAATTAAATTTAAAAAAACACCTATTCAATACTTTCCACGTTTAATGTGGTTATTATCTACATGATTTTATGTAGACTCATTTGGTCAGGTACATGTTTCACCCATTATTTTGGGCATCTTCAGCCTGTAAACAACCTTTTGTTTTTTTATTTAATTATCCTTGATATCTATGCCTAACGTCATCTTCAATACGGAACAATAATGAGAGTTGTTACTTGTAATGTGGAGGGATGTAACTATTGCATGTTTGGTGGGGTGGTTATTGTTTTAAGAGGAAGTACAACTGGTGTTGGGTGATGTAGTGTATGTACATGAAAAGACATACATTTTCAAATCTAATCAATGGGATGGTGGAGGTGGTGGTGGTGATTTTTGTTTTAAGAGGAAATACAACTAGGTAACCATCCTCTCTGAATAAATTAAGTGGAAAAGAATAAAGATAAAACACGAATACCCAAACCCCAGCCAAGATGGAGCAAAATACCTTGGTCCGGCTGGAAATAGACCGGAGCCCTCTGAACCGAAGCCATTCAGCTAAGGGAGCCAGACAAAGATTTAAAATATATTTATCAACAATAGCACTAAACGTGCTTGTCTTACTTACAAAGGGATCCAAGATGTCATTACACGTAAACACCACAGATGAATTATATATCTGGCTGAGTGGCTCACATGAACCAACATTTGTAGTAAAGTCGTGTACTACACGTCTCAGGTATCCATTCACCTTTTCCATAGTACCATTCGCAAAGGCGTCAACAAGCTGCAAAATAAAGATCATTATTACCATCATTTCATAGAAATATATTTAATAACTTTTCACAAACATTTTCTGAACAACTACTGTCGTGGTAAAAAGTATACACACCCGAGTATATGTTAATAAAAAATCTATCCCTTGTCCCACATAGAAACAAGCTACACGAAAATTTAGCTTAATTTATTCTACATTTAATTATGTGGAGTAGAAACTTTTATTGTACCCAATTAAAATTTTAACGCAGGTTGAACTAAAAAGTGCCAGTATTTTTTCCAATTTCAATGGAGCGCTCACTCTGAAAATTCATAACTTTGAAAGTATTGGATCTGATCATTGCCAAACTTCAATGCGTCTTAAAGCAACTTATTGTTGATCGGTATACCAAGCTCTTATTTCATCTGATATTTATGATAAATGTTGTAAATTTTGTGTGACAACATTTTCTCAATACTGGGTGATCATAGCCGTAAAAAATTTGGCTCGTTATGAAGCTCATGAGAATGTTGGGCTAAAATTAAAACTGTTTTTTGCCTGCATGCAATTGTTAATTTTATATTGATTTATATTTAACTGAGTGGTTTGAGAGAAGAAAGCAGCTTATCAGCCAAGCGTTATAGCCTAGTTGGCACATGCTGAACTCTGCCACTGCTCTGTATCAGCTTTGAGTCAAGTAGAGCTACTTTGCAATGAATGTGTTGTGTTGTGGGCTGAGAAAGTGGAATAAGGAAATAACATTATAGATGACGAAAAGTGGTATTTCTCCCCCATCACCCTGAAGTTTAAATACAAGATGTTTCAAAAGTTGAACACGTCCCACCATTACTATTGATACCTTGAAGAGAATAAACCCTATCACCTAGCCCCAAGTGAAGATAAATTCCATGAGAAAAGGTGATAGAAAATGGCATTGTTCTTTTAAAAAATTAGAGAAAACTTGGTTTTCAACCTCTATTATATTACAAGATATTAGAATCATTCTGTATTGATGGTTTTCACTTTACAAATGAAAAATTTTCAATGTATCCTCCTTACAATACAAACAGGACGAAATCACAGTGTTGAAAATTCAGAACTAACAGTCTTTGTAGAGTCACCATCACCATGAATGGCTAGGAGGGGAGCAAAAAAACTTGAGAATTCAAGTTTGAGAGGAGACAACATGCCAGGTGAAACGTATGTGACATGATGGAAAAACACCGATGAATTTCAAATTTAGAACAGCAGCATTCTCAATTTCTTCTCAAGTTCAGCGGTCCCGTTCTCGATGATTGTTTCCAATGTTGGCTAGGCTTGTTTGCCTTATTTTAAGTGGTCGGGAGGGCAGCGACAAAATTAAGAAGCTGTGTTAGAGAAGATAATAGGTGCATGGTAAACGGTAAGTGACCATAGTGGAAACCGTCAATGAAGTTCCAATCTGTAATGGAAAAAAATTGAATTACGTGCGTGCTATGAGAGTTTGCTGTAGGGGGAATACTACTGTCCTCTGTGTGCCCAGCTGATCGGAGTTGTTAGCGACAGCGTAATATGCACCTTCTAAAGTTCACGTAGAAATTAGACTTTTTGAAGAAATGGCTTCTTCTCTACTTCTAAGGAAAGTAAGATTCCAAATAATTCTGTAAAGTGCACTGATGCATTAATGACTACAAAACGAAGAGGTCCTTCTCATAAGCCAGAACTTACAGCAAAATATGAGATACACTACATAATTCTATCATTGATATATCAAGCGCTAGTCCCATAAATGTTTTGAACAACTGACAAAACTATAAACATTTACTTATTGTACAAGAGTTAATGTTCTACCCTACAACATGACTATAGAGTTTACAGGGCCAAGTGCATTGTTCTTGCCAGTCAATAGGCTGCTTTCTTCTCACAAAATCACCCAATTAAATATAAATCAACAACTGCATGTAGAAAAGCAGTTTTAATTTTAGCCTGACATTCTCATGAGCTTCATAACAAGCTAAATTTTTTTTTGGCTATGATCACCCAGTAATGAGAAAATGTTATTTCACAAAATTTACAACAACGTTTTTCACAAATCAGATGAAAAAAACCTAGGTATACAGTTCAATAAAAAGTTACTTTCTTTAAGTCATATTAAAGTTTGGTAATGATCAGATCAATAGTTTTAAAGTTATGAATTTTCAAAGTGCACGCTCTGTTAGAAATGGAAAAATACCAGCAGATGTTTTGTTCAACCTGCATTAAAATTTTAACTGGGTACAATAAAAATTTCCACTGGACATAATTAAATGTAGAATAAAATAAGCTAAATTTTGGCGTATCTTGTTTCTATGTGGGATAAAGGACAAACTTTTTATTAACATATTGTCTATACTTTTTTTCACGACAGTAAATAAGGTAGCACATAAATGTAGTATACTAAATAAGCAAGATTCACATTTATAATATGAAAATCTACAGATGAATATCCATTCTTCAAACAATAGGAAAAATAACTGAAAGATATTGCTGAACACCTAATCTCATATTTAGAAAAATATAAAATTAAGAATGAACAGCAACTTGCCTATAAAAAACAAAAGGATACAAATAATAATCTCAAGGAATTTTCAAATCTAATCAATGGTATGGTAGTGGTGGTGATTTTTGTTTTAAGAGGAAATAAAGTCAGGTAACAAACCTCTCCGAACAAATTAAGTGGAAAGGAAAATTAAACAATTTATTCAACAGAGTAATTTAAAAATGAACTTAAATAAACGCAACAAGAATTATTGTATTAAGCCAAAAAGGTACCTTCCGCATTAAAAGGGAAGCTAAATCCAGATATGCATATTTTGGCCATGTTTATTAATTTCTCAAAGGCAGTTTTAAAAACTGTACATATTTTGTGTACGCAAATAACAAACTAATTGTATCACTACATTGTTGCAGGGCATGTCCATTGATTTAAGTTTTAAATTATCCTCATTTATATCATGTTTATGACTAATTTTGTATTAACTGCTTTTTTGTTTATCTTTAGGGTGGATACAACACATTACCATACATAATCTAGAATTTACTGTATATATTTAAAAAGTACACAATGACTCAAGCCAAGTATCCATGGCAATGCATTACAGCCTACTTATTTAAAGTTAAAAACTTCATCACTGATCCAAAACCTTAATGATTTGTCTGAAAAACTGAACATTCTTTTTGACTTCCTTATCTTAGTTTTCAAAAGCTTCAAGTTGACAAGTAGGTGTTCAATCTTCCACGTAATACACAACACCACCTCGTTTGGTTCTTACTTCATCTTGTACTTCATGACAAGGCTAAATTAAAGTGAGCCTCATAATATTACTTACCTTATCATTTTCACTTTTCTATTTCTTATTTTTAATTTATTTTATTTTCCTTAGATCTCATAAAATACATATCAGTACTAATAGTCTCATATTCTAAGAGTTTTATATATACCACTATCCACCTTTTGAAGTACAGTAGAAGTCCGCTATAGCGAGTACGGCATATAACGAACACTCCGCTATAGCGATGATTACACTTTACAATGGCGAAAAATGAAAGTATCCTCCTATTCAATACATCATATATTCCGTCATTAGACGGAGTAAACAAGTTCAGACATGTTTCGGCTCGTTTGAGCCATCTTCAGTGAAAAAATTGTTTTCTGTCCCTTCAAAATTCCTATATTAAACTTTGTGTCGTCCTTCGGTTACACGAGGGCCCTATCACTGACGCATCCATTATTACGAGCGATTAAGTACGTACGAATTTTTCCGTTACCGATATTTATGCACCTCAGCGATGATATTGCATGCGATCGATTACCTTTGGCATCATTTCCTCACTATGTGCACTAGCGAGTTCTCTCGTCGACATTCGAACGCGATGTCGGAGTTGATTAGTAATACCTGTCGACTGCTGTTCCGTACAGAAAATTCGAAATGAAAGAGAACATATTTTCGTAATAAATGTGTAAATAACGTGTCTGATAACGGTTGTTAACTCGTTAAAAATGAAGGTTGACTAAACAACCGCTTAATTTTGAGGCTAAATACTGCAATTAAATAAGAATGGGATACACCTCAAGATATGGCAGAGTGCTTAATTGATTTCAGAGTTTAGTTTATATTTTCTCGCGTCTGGTTAAATTACCGAAAGGCTATTATGAAAATTAATAGCGAAAATGTTACCATTTCTCTACTGGCACATGAAGTGTGTTTTCATCATACGTGTAGTACGGTTAAGTTTGGATAGGTGGCGCAGTTTGAATAAGAAAACTGAAACGTTTGCAACAAAATGCGATCGATCATCTTCGGTATAGCATAGTTTTCTCACTTTGTGCATTTGCGAGCTCTCTCGTCGACATTCAAAGGCGATGTTGGAATTGATTAGTAATACCCATCCACAGCTGTTCTCTAAAGAAAATTCGAAATGAAAGAGGATGACACGTTTTCGTAATAAATGCGTAAATAACATAGCTGATAGCAGTTGTCAACTCGTTAAAAATAATTACTGAAGTAAATGATATCTTGATTTGAATGTTATATATGGAAATTAAGTAAGAATGTGATACACCTCAAGATATGGCAGAGTACATCACTGATTTCAGAGGATATTTCATATATTCTCGCGTCTAGTTAAATTTCGGAAAGGCGATTTACATGTAAATTTTTCGCGAGTTGGTTATAATTTCTCTACCTGCGTTTCAAATATGTTTTCATGATTCATATACTGTTACGTTAGATGACGCCGTTTGAAGAAGAAAACTGAAGTGTTTGCCACAGAAACCTCTGGAGTGATATCGTATTTCTCCGAATCCAAGACTTTTCTTCTCAGAATCGCATTCGAAAACTCAAGGGTTGTCTTGCATTCGCAGCCTAACAGTAAGTTAATGGATACCACTGGCAACTACCGCGGTAACCACGTTGCTTCTTTTCACACGCACACAAAACTCGTTGACAATAAACGACCGCCTCTTTACTATAGCCTACATCGCTAGCCACCGAGCTCGATAGCTGCATTACAAGTTGTCCATTTTGCCTGAGGCAATAATAAAGTATCGATTAGGTGGTTATTTATACTAACTTCTCGACAGCTGCAGTCGCTTAAGTGCGGCCAGGATCCAGTAATCGGGAGATAGTGGGTTCGAGCCCCACTGTCGGCAGCCCTGAAGATGGTTTTCTGTGGTTTCCCATTTTCACACCAGGCAAATGCTGGGGCTGTACCTTAATAAAGCCACGGCCGCTTCCTTCCCATTCCTAGGCCTTTCCTATCCTATCGTCGCCATAAGACCTATCCGTGTCGGTGCGACGTAAAAACAAAACACACATCGCTAGCCGCGACAACCGGTTGTACAGTGCCTGTGTGTAACGTCACTGGATCTCAGGAAATATTGAAGAGAATATGGCGTTCTATTAGCTTCTACAAAAACACTTCTCAAACCTGCAGAATGGCATCAAAACATGCGAGCCCTCGAATTCTTATAAAGGCCATGGCTACTCAGTGGCAGAGTTATAACGCGTCTACTGTACTTGACGCTTAGTAAAATTAAGTTTTATAGACAGCAGGAATATTTTCGTGGTGGATAGTTGTAAATATACATGGAAAAGATATTGCCGGCAAATTTTCAACGGGTTCTAGTCGATATTATGATGCCAATTTTAAGTTAATGGTTATTAAACACTCGTAAATGTAGACTAATTGTGCAGCCGCAAGAAAATACGGCATAGGCCTAACTAAAGCCAATATTTGGTATTAGCGTGAAAAATGCATAAGCCTACTGTACAAAAAAATGCATTCAGTGCTCCGCAACAAGGACGCTTTAAAGAAGTCGAAGATGAAATTGTGAGGTATGTGCACGAAAAACGCAAGGGCACAATGGCCATACCGTGGCGCAATAAACTCGTTCGTTGACCTTCAACGTCCGCAATCAGGCCTATACTATATAGAAATAATATGAATCACCACCTTATCAATACACTATTTTATTTACTACCAAACTGGTAAGTAGGGTCAATACCGGTTTCGACCCCTAAGGGGTCATCCTCAGTTGACACATATAAATATCTATAAAAACATCACATATAATAGTTAAAGTTTAAAATTGATGTGTCGTTAGTATACTGGTAAGTACATATGCATGTATTATGGAATTTATAAGTTTGTTCTATTAGAGCTATTATGTAGATTTTCTGTTTCTTTGTAAACAGTATCAAAAGTATTGTATTGGATGTGGTTCATCCATTTGACAAAATGCTAGTGGATTGAATATGTACATTTGCTGAGAGGTACATGCTATTCTATTTTACAATTTTGTTTTACATAATATGGGGTAAAATTATTACATTTGCACATATATGGTGATATTATGTACAATGTAGGGTGTTAAAGATGTACTATTTGAATTTTCAGTATCCTGATTACATTTCATGTAGTTGTTGTAAGGTTTACTGATTCACTTGTTTAGTTCAGTTAAATACATAATGACCTTGTTGGTTTGAATTCTTATGATTAAAATATTGGTATGTAATACCTAGTTAACATGAATCCTTAATATTAATATATAAGTTTGTAGCACCTCTTATTCCCGTTTTCAGTCTTAAAATAGAATTGTGTCTTGACACTTTATTTTGTTAGACATATAAAAGTCTTGTTAAAATAAAACTTTGGGGCTAAAACCGGTATGAAATACCTATTTAAAATACATTAGATAATGGTATTGATATGTGGTGCTATGTGCATATTCAAAAAATCTAAATGAAATATAAATATAAATTGGTGACAGTACTGTAGGTTGTTGTGTTGTAGTTAACGGCTGGTCCATTAAAAATATATATGTTTACTTGAATAGGATCGATCACATGCTGTACGCGTTACGAGTGAAATTGCATAATATATTCTAGTAATAACTGGTAATTTTGTAGGATACTGCTGTTGTAGTTGGAAATCTTGAATATCATTGAGAAAATGTTCTCATCTTGTCGCGTGTCGAATACAGGTTGAGTAGGTCACTATTAAGAGATGAAGTGCATATTGGATGTCGTATATCTAAATTAGGTTGTACGTTGGTTGTATCGTGGAGACGTGTTGTAAATTAATATATCTGTAAGTAGAAATAATAAGTGTGTGAGATAATGTATCGAAAGAATGTAATGGCAAGTATATATCGTATTACTTACGTTGGCTGTTGGGATCGTGTGCTCTGTATGGCTGTCTGTTGAGATCTGTAGCGTGTTGCTCTGAGGTTATAGTTTACGGCGGTAGAGGGGAGGCTTGAAGGGATGGGTGGAGCGCTTGTAACGGGAGTGGGATTAAAGGAGGGGAGGTCTTGGAGCGGTAGATTTGTATTTATGGATTTTTGTTTATCTATTCTTTTTAAATAATAATCTTTCAGGAGGGGAATAACTGTATGAAAAAGAATATTATTTCTGTCTATGTTATCGTTCAAGTTGGAATTTGGATTAACGTATTTGTCTAAGTTTATATAGAATTCTTCTAGTATACTGAGCAAGGGGCTTTTTGGGTTTATTTTGAGGATTTGCATATCATTACTGATGTCTGTAAACTTATGTTTCTGATCGTTGATGTGTTGTCCCATGGCTGAGAAGTGTCTATGTCTAACGGCATTTACGTGTTCGTTGTATCTTATTGAAAAACTTCTACCAGTAAGCCCTACATAACTGGCTTGGCAATCATTGCATTTTAGACGGTACACTCCTGAGTGGTTGTATTTGTTTATGTTATTGACTGATTTAGAATTGTATAATATGTTGGTGTTATTGTGTGTAGTTTTGTATGCTATTTTTAGGCCTTGTTTTTTGAAAATGTTGGTTATGGGGTGTATATGGTTATTGTTGTAAGTGAATAGTGCGTATTCTTTTTTATCTTTGGTGATTCTGGTTAACTTAGTTTTTGGTTGGTTTTTTACTTTGTTGATGATATGGTTTATCATTACTCTTTTATAACCATTTTGTTTGGCTATTTCATGAATTATGTTTAGTTCTTTGTTCAAATCTTTCTTTGAAAGTGGAATGTTATATGCCCTGTGTATCATGCTGTAGTATGCGGCTTTTTTGTGAGTGTGTGGGTGGGTGGAGTCTGTTTTTATTGTATTTGATGTATGGGTAGGCTTTCTGTATATGTTGTATGTTAGATGATTATTATGTCTGACCAACAAGGTCATTATGTATTTAACTGAACTAAACAAGTGAATCAGTAAACCTTACAACCACTACATGAAATGTAATCAGGATACTGAAAATTCAAATAGTACATCTTTAACACCCTACATTGTACCTAATATCACCATATATGTGCAAATGTAATAATTTTACCCCATATTATGTAAAACAAAATTGTAAAATAGAATAGCATGTACCTCTCAGCAAATGTACATATTCAATCCACTAGCATTTTGTCAAATGGATGAACCACATCCAATACAATACTTTTGATACTGTTTACAAAGAAACAGAAAATCTACATAATAGCTCTAATAGAACAAACTTATAAATTCCATAATACATGCATATGTACTTACCAGTATACTAACGACACATCAATTTTAAACTTTAACTATTATATGTGATGTTTTTATAGATATTTATATGTGTCAACTGAGGATGACCCCTTAGGGGTCGAAACCGGTATTGACCCTATTTACCAGTTTGGTAGTAAATAAAATAGTGTATTGATAAGGTGGTGATTCATATTATTTCTATATAGTGATACCAATCAATACGGACATGAAGCTTATAAATAATAATCAGGCCTATACATCGCTAGCCGCTGAATTTGGCCGAACCCGGCAAGTGAGACATGCGTGTAGCGGTAGCCGGTTATATCTGACGCTGGGTAAAAGTAACAGTTTTATAGAGAGCGAGAATAATTACCTGATGGATCGCCGTATTGTAGAAACGCATGGAATAGGTATTGCCGGCAAATTTTCAATGGTTTCTCTTTGCTATTATGATGCTAATTTTAAGTTAATGGTCCTTAAACCCACGGAAATAAAGAATAATTGTGCAGCCACAAAAAAAGAAAGGTCATGACGAAAGTTAATGCTCGGCGTCTAAACATAGTCTAAAAATGCCTAGGCCTACTGTACAACACAGGCATTCATATGATTTTACATAGTACTTTTTGAGCCTGATTTTCATTTTTTTGAAGGAAAAAGTGGGGTTCATCTTGGATTCAGAGAAATACGGTTCTACATTTTTTTCAGAATAAAATTAAACATACACTTTCATGTAGTATCGGATTTCAAAAAATAACAAGTAAGCCGTAGTGTGGATATCATCTGCGGAAACGCAAATTTTGATCAAACCGATTGCCGTTTCATTCCGATTTTAATGTATATGGGGGTTTTCCGACTTTTATACAAAAAGTAGGCCTACTGTACAACAAAGGCATTCATATGATTTTACATAATACTTTTTGAGTCTGATTTACATTTTTTTGAAGGAAAAAGTGGGATTCATCTTGGATTCAGAGAAATACGGAACTATATTTTTTTTTCAGAATGAAATTGAACGTACACTTTCATGTAGTATCGGATTTCGAAAAATAACAAATAAGTAAGCCGTAGTGTGGATATCATCTGCGGAAATGCAAGTTTTGAACAAACTGATTGCCGTTTCATACCGATTTTAATGTATATGGGGGTTTTCCAACTTTTATACAAAAATCGGATATAACGACAATCCGTTATAGCGAGTAAATTTTTCGCCATTATGAATTCTCGCTATAACGGACTTCTACTGTACTAAAACAAAATCATATCATTTGTCCTAGCAACAAATTTTATTCCTTGAATAACAACAATTGTGAATTATACTGCATCATTTTTTTAACCTCAAGATCTACAGCAAGTGTTCAAAAACTCTACATGAACTGCTATTTTTAATTCAAGAAAAGTGTCATAAGTGTTACAATTGTGTTGACTTCTTGCCATTTTTGTGTCGGCTGATGATGACATGGACATATGTCGAAACCAGTCCCAATGTTGCTACATTAATTCGTGCAACAATATTATTGTATTGAATAGGTGGAACATCTTTATCTTTTTAGCATTGTAGCCTAGTTATTGTAAATAATATTGTATTTATTATTTTTAATAAAACAGGACATGTTGGTTGCTGACATTATATAAATGCATAGTACGTTAAGAAACCACGTTTAGAATAAATTTTTATTTGATTCATATCAACTTTAACCCTTAACACTTTTTAAACATTATGCCCATACGGATATATGGGCGTGATTTTTGCACGTTTATAGGCAGCTGTAAATATCCCATATGGTTCCCGCCCCTCGTTTGGCAGTAGTAGTTTATCCAGTGTCCACTAGAATGCAGCGGTTATCAGGAAGTTCAAAATCAAACAATAAAAGGGGCACTTACTCCTTGCTGTGTCCTCTACCGAAGCACTTGCTGCACCAGGTGCTGAGTGTGCCAAATTTGTCGCTCTGTCAGCTGTGTTACTGTACAACCATGTCCTCAAGCCAGCTCAATGGCAGTAACATCTTGGATACTTTATAGGGAGGTGCAAGTTCAGAAAAGGGTGACAGTGATGACGACTCTGCTTACGAACCAGGTAACATATAGAGTGATAGTTCGGGCAAGATTTTTATTTGTTATTTCACTTATGAATGCAGGGTTTTAGCTGCATTATTTTATTCTGAATACAAACTATAGAAATACTTCACCTCTCCACAAATTTGGGCTTATTTTTTCGTTTAGACGATGAGATGCAGGCTGATGATTCACCTGCACCACAAAGAGAAAGAAGATGGTGGTGTTAGGAGTGCAAGGTTGGACTGTGCATAGCCCAATGTTTTCAGGGCTACTATTCCTAAACAGGTGAATTTTGTATTTCAGATGTAATTGTGTTTATTTGTAGTGTAAGTAGCCACATGAAAGGATTCATTTTTTTGTTTGAGCAAGCTTATTGGTATAACTTGGTTAATTTCACTGGCATGAGGACTGGGTGCATGTGTTGTCTTAATCATCATATCATCCTCATCACGACGCGCAGGTCGCCTACGGGTGCCCGATAAAAAGACCTACATCTGGCGAGCCGAACATGTCCTCGGACACTCCCGGCACTAAAAGCCATACACCATTTCATTTCATTGGTATAACTTGAATGTAAAAGTTTTTTCTGGACTTTTTTTATGCTTTTCATAAGACTAGTATAATAATATTACTTTACATGTATACTTCCTGATTAACACCTTCATTTTGGATGGCTGACACCTTCCTATGTTACAAAAATGAGGTACGTACTTTGTTTCACTGTTGTTCAAGAATGCATTAACATTCAGGAAAAAGACCCAGTTCACTGCCAGGGTCCATGTTAAAATATGGTAGTGCTGAAAGTGTTAATTGATGCGAGGTCCCTGGGACCATTCAACCCCGAATTTTGCGACCTTCGCTTGGATCAGTGGTCTTAAAAATCTCTTTCTCTGTCTAGCTTCCTAACTTCCAGTCTTCTCTGGGTTCCCACTGTAATCAAAGCTGCCAGTGTTTTCTGCAAGTGAAACTTGCGATTCTTTATATTCCTCATATGTGAATTGTCCACTTCCATAATGTGGTAGTTAGCACCGATACCTGCCGTCCTCAGAGGCCTGGGTTCAATTCCCAGTACTGCCACAGATTTCAAAATGGCAGGGGGGCTGGCATACGGTTAAAATGGTACATGCAACTCGCCTCCATTGGGAGTGTGCCAGAAAGGAGCCGCAGCACGTTGGGACGAGATCATGAGTTTACTTTTCTTTGTAAAGTACAGACATTGACAATGAATTGGCATATGGATGATAATCTGTACTGTCAAAAATGAGACCGACGAGCCTGTATTTTCTAAAACAAAGAGGCTCATGTGTTACAAAAATCTTGGAAGGGGGGTTTGATGTATAAGGGGGTTTGATGTATAAGGGGAAAGGAAGTGTTGCACAACTTTTTCTATTGTATGTGATGATTATTCCAAGCACCCTTTTAATATGCTCCGTTGTGTGAACACTAGGTTTAGGATGCAGTTATGTAAATGTGTGTTACAGACTGTGAATACTCAGCCATTCCCGAAGCCTCTTGTTTTGTAATAAAGAAGCTGCAACTTTGCAATAATATTAATTTGGAGTTTTAATATTGCTATTAACTGCTTATGTTTTATGTATTTTATTTCAGTAATGTACGTTTTATTAGAATATATAGTTAATACATCAAAATTAATTATTTGGCATTTTCTAACCCATATTTCTAGTAGTCATCCATGGGACCGCATGTCAGTAACTACATACAAAATGTTAATGTCTGTAGTTAAGGGTTAATTGGTGTCCTGCTCTTTTATTTATTTTGGAAATATAGTCACCCTACACTAACAGTAAATATTTAAAGTTACAATCCAAGATATTAAAAGATTGTACGAACCTGTGACATTTCTTCTGTTACCTTACTGGAATTCAAGAGCTTTTGTGCTTCTTCAATTTCGTCAAGTGTCTTGTTCACAGATTCAAATAATTGCATGTTCTCTTCTAATGCATGAGCAGTCTCGTTCAACTTCCCGGCTTTTACCAGTATCTCCTGTATCTTTTCAGTATGAAGTTTCCTCAGCTGCTCTGAATAAGACCTCAAGGACTTCTGAGTCTAAACACAATTAAACATTTTTTTTAAATCAAATAACTTTACAGCCAACACAAACATACTGAACACAGTTTATTCACTTAACCCTTCAAAGCATTATTTTTTTTTTTAATTTGAAATAATTACCATGGTTAGCATTTAGTAGCTACTTTTTTTTTTTTTTAACCTACAACCTGTTTTCCAGTCAATGACCGGGTCAGGGATGTGATGAATGAAGCAGATATAGGCTATTAGTACGATGGGGTCGCCACTCCCAAAGTGATTTATTAATGACTGACGATGCTATGAAATGACAATGGAGAGTGTTGCTGGAATTAAAGATGACAGGGAAAACCGGAGTACCTCAAGGAAAACCTGTCCCGCCTCCGCTTTGTCCAGCACAAATCTCACATGGAGTGACTGGGATTTGAACCACAGTATCCAGCGGTAAGAGCCCGACGCGCTGTCGTCTGAGCCACGGAGGCTCTCTTAGTAACTACTAAGCCAGAAAAATATTTTTAAAATCTAAAACTAAAATGAAGGTGAATAATTAATTATGAAGGGAGTTCAATATGTAACACAACACATTTTCTTTCTAAAAGCAGGTTAGTTTTATTGAGGATTCAGATACACCATGTTATTCCCCAAACCTTTTGCTGCATACCCTGTATTTCAACATAATCTCCGTTCAATGCTACGGCTTTACGCCACTGTAATGTGAGGGCCTGTATGCCTGCATGGTACCACTCAACTGGTCGATGTCAGAGCCAATGTCATGCCGCATCGATAACTTCGCCATCATCCACATAGTGCTTCCTGCAGAGTGCATCCTCCATTGAGACAAACAGTTGGAAGTCATAAGCGCGAGATCCAGGCTGTAGGGTGGATGAGGAACAACAGTCCATTGAAGTTTTGTGAGGCCCAATCGGGTGTGCAGACTTGTGTGAGGTCTTGCGTTGTCGTGGAGAAGGGTCACCGTTCTTTTGTCCACTGCCAGGTCTCCGTAGACATTTTGCAAGTGCCTTTGAATACCTGTGATGCCCTGGTTTTCCACCAAAAGAAACTCAATAACTGCTCTCTGTTTTGTACTCACCTCCGTTACAGATGCCATTTTGAATGCTAGTTATAGCGCTGCTACCTATCGGAAATTAATGAAACTCTATGAGACAAAGCGAGAATATTCAAAGATGTCCCAAACAAAATTCCATTTTTTTAAAACCAAAATTGGCCAAGAAATAAAATGTGTTGCATTATATATTGAACGCTTCTCGTATGCAGATCATCAGCTACACATTTACCACTCAAGACATACTGCATTTTGTTACACTGGTGTCTTCATTCTTTACTAACTCTTTCACAAAATAAATCCTGACATTCATTCAATTAACAACCAATATGCACTCAGGACTGTTGCAGGTAGCAGATTCCCTATCATTTGTTTACCTAGTCTTTACTTAAACAACTTCAAAGAAGTTAGAAATTTCCTCAACATTTTCTTTGATAAATTGATGATGCTTGATGTATAAAGGGGCCTAACATTTAGGTCATCAGCCCCTAACGCTATGAAATGAGACGAAATGTAATGACAATTTGAAAGTCCGAAAGTCATCCACTGACCAGAATTTAAAACGTGATGATGAAAAATGAATGGATGAATGTGAATTTAAAATAATCAGCAGATCCAACTCGCAATACTGAAAGTTAAAAATAATTTCAAAATTAATCCGGTGTCTAGAATTCAAAAAAAGAGACTATAAACAATGATCATGAACTCAAAACGATCAGTAGATTCGATCCGCAATGCCCCACCTTCCCAGAAACTATCTTAAAACAATAGTACATACTAACGAAAAGGCTGTTTCCAAAGTGCAATCCTGAATCGATGATGCTCGTTGTCTAAAGGGGTCCAAAATCCAGGTCAACAGCCCCTCATAATGGTACTTATCGCTAGGAAAGTAAGAACCATAGTATTTCTCATGTAGCGGTACTAATCATGAATAATGCAGACTTACGGTGTTCCACACATTGTGGTACTACTCACAGGTAATGTAATATACACACAGGTGATGGAGATGTATGGTGTTTCTTGCATAATGGTGCCAGTCATAGGCAACACAAACCCACCATGTTCCTCACATAGGTATACTAATTACAGGGACTCATACCATCCCATGGTGTTCCTGACATAGTGGGTACTAATCACAGGCAATGCCCAGACCTGTGGTATTTCTCACAATAGTACTTATCACAGGCAACATAAGACTGTGGTATTCAGCATATAGTAGTACTAATCACGAGTACTGTAAACCCATACTGATTCACCCTCTGTTGCTACTAATCACAAAGCTATTGTGTACCTAACATACTGGTAGGCCTTTACTCACAAGTAAATGTGACCCATGGTGTTTCTCACGTGATGGTACTAATTACAAGTAGTCTCATGGTTCTAATTCAATCATCCCTTGGTCGCCCCTTTTAGTCACCTCTTACGACAGGCAAGGGATACCGTGGGTGTATTCTTCGTTTGCGTCCCCACCCACAGGTGGTCTTTGATAAATTATTCCACTCCCTAATTCCTCTTTCTATAAATGAATATTTGCCCAAATTTGTCCTCTTGAATACCAACCTAATCTTCATATTGTGATCTTTCTTGCTTAAACTCCATTTATACTTATTCAGCTACTAACGTCGCTTCACACCATCTCTCCACTGATAGCTCCGAACATACTGCTTAATGATATACTAACAATTTGTTGGTTATTTTGATCCACCTTTTCAATACTAATTTGTAGCATAGTTCAATACGGGTCTAATAATGAGATTAGTTACATGTAATACTGCTTAATGTCGACCAAAATATTACGTGTACCTCACCATCATTTTCCTAGTTTAATTTTACATTGGGTCATGTAGGTTTTAAATTTTTAATTTATATTTTAATATTTTTATCACAGATGGAACACAAAAAGTGCCGGTTTTCAAGCGGGTTTCACCCATGCGTCAACTTAAGACACTGTTCCTCAAAAATCAGTCATTTGACCAAATCCAAAATCTAATACTGTATATTATACACTGGGATATTTTATATATAATTTATAAATTTCAGAATTTTATATTTTCAAGAAAAAACGTTATCATCAACTTTTTTAGATAACTTTTTCTCAACTTGGGGTGGTTGGAAACTTACATTCTTGAGTTTGTTGTGTTCTTTATATATTCAATGGTTATGCTGTAGGACAGTCAAATACATAAATGAATTCACTTTTTCAGTTTCAATTTGAATTTGTATTTGTATTTGTATTGGGTAGAATGATATGGATCAGTAGCTGGCCAGTGCAATGTAGGTCGTGCAATGTTGCCATGATGGCACAGATCACTGAGCCATGCTGAAGCTCGCTCAGAGTTCAAAATACTGATTACAAGTTGCATGTACAGTAACATTTGGTTCACCGTTTGCTTAAAAGCTTCCTCCAATTAGCATTTAAACAAATACTTTTAAGAGGCCATGAAAAACATTTCCCATCATGTTATCTTACAAGGGCTTTGGACCTCCAATGGCAGTTTTAAAAATGGTTAATTTGTGTTTTTTATGTTATTTTTTATTTTTATTTTAAGTATTTCAGGTTTTTATTTGCGTATATCTAACTTTTTATAACATATATATATATTGGTTTGAGTCAGCTTACAGTTGATCCCTAGAAATATCATGAACTTCTAATTCATGCCAACTGCTTTCAGAGTCAGAACTTTCAAGACCGACTACAACTTTTTTGTATATTTGTTGCAATTTGATCATGTCCCATTAAAATTACATATATTCTCTATTATGATGTTTTCTATTGAAATTACAACAATATGTCAAATTTGGATTTCAAACAGCAAAAAAAGCTTTATGTGATAGGCAAAAACGGTCTACATATTTGAAATCAACACACCTAAATTAGGGTAAATCACCTCTTCAACCTTTCGCCGGAGAGAAAATTATTTCTTTTTGCAGGCCGGTGTTATCAGATAAGCTCACCAATCATGCTTACCAGGAATAACATCAATTAGGTTATTTATTTGAAGGCATAATGTACATCATTTGGTAGATAATTTACGCTGTTGTTGTACTTTAATCCTGGAGAGTAAATATCTATGTCTCCACCAGTCATGAAACTCCCTCACCATGTAGAAAGGGAAATACTGTCATTCCCATCCAAGACATTGTAAATCGTAGCTTGTACGCTTAAACCCTGTATCTCTGTAAATTGTAAACTGTAAATTGAATGTATAAATATAAGAAATATACGAAATTAAAACTGTTTATATCAAGCGCAATATAAATCAAGCCAGAATATCTTGAAAAGATTGTGGGATTTTTTTTGCAATTATAGCTTCCTTTTTTTCTTCTTAGATACTGTACCCCATTCAGCATTTTGCTGAGCAGTGGAGGAGAGTTTCGTAATAACAATCAATCGTCACTGTTCCCTTCCCTGCAAAGTACTTTCGCTTTCTAGCTTAACTGTGATGTATGCTTGCTATGTAAGCTGCCCGCACTTACGTCACGCCAGCCCGGCCGCACTGAGCTAGCCTCAACCGGGGGCGTCCAGCTGAGCATCTCTGGTGTATACTGATTTAGTATCTTTCATAACACAACAAATCATCTTCTAGCCCAAGCGTATTGCAGAAGAAGTTCAACTACTAAAATATATTGTATATCTGACACTCATAAAAATTATATTTTTAAATATATATTCTTTCTAGAAAATAACACGACAACTTACGTTTTTATCCAGATCTGGACGTTCAGCAGTCTCATTCAGATTATTTGCAAGCTTCAACAAGCTGACGTTTTTGTCCACAGAAGAAAGCTGTAAAAGGAACAGAAATAATACTATTAAAGTACTTTTTTTTACAACTCTAAAATCACTACATATTAAAAGCTTGGTGTGAAACTAGCGTTACTACAAAAACCGACATTTTTAGGTTTTTACATCAAGCCATAGGAAATATGTTTTTCTACTTGGTGACAAAAGATCGTAACTCAGTTTCGAACAGTCTTTTGTCTGATACACCTTGTAACTACAAAACATGATGGTACATTTCAAAGTGAACATACTGTCTGTTCAGAATTTTGTTGTGATAAAATTCCAACATTTCTAATGTGAAAGAAACATAATATGTACCGAATACCACCATTGCTACATGTCAATTAGAAACAGAATCAAGAAAATGAAATAGAGGACCTGTGTAGTGATAGCAGTGAAAAAGATAGTTAAGAAAAAGAAGTATTTCTTAGTACAGAGAAGCAAAAGATAATGAAACTTCACTTTTATTTTTTTTTCCCCATCAGCTTGTTCGGTTACATCAGGATGTATCTCATTAATTATATTAATGCAATAGCGACTTTGCTTATGTTCAAAATGCATTCTAAATATGTTCCATAATATATATATATATATATATATATATATATATATGATGTTTTCATTATTAAAGATATAATAAATATGCACTCATCCATATTATGTTGAAAATGCAAAAAATAAACCAAACCCCATGGCACAACAGCCCCCAAGGACCTTAGACTACCAAGCGACCGCTGCTCAGCCTGGAGGCCTGCAGATTACGAGGTGTCGAGTGATCAGCATGATGAATCTTCTCAGCCGTTATTTCTTGGCTTTCTAGACTGAGGCCACTATCTCACCATCAGATAGCTCCTCAATTGTAATCATATCGGCTGAGTGGACCTCGAATCAGCCCTCACATCCAGGTAAAAATCCCTGACCTGGCCAGGAATCAAACCTGGGACCTCCAGGTAAAAGGTAGGCATGCTACTTCTACACCATGGGGCCGGCTTATGCAAAATATATACATTATATTTTTTTAAATGTTGTTTTGTCTCCCCTGAAAAAGTTTAAGATTTGTAGTTATGTTACTTTCACACTAAGCACTCAAGATGGTCTTTCAACAAAAGAAGCAATTCTATCCAGACTTTGACAGCAAAAATAAATTGAAACAAACCACAAGGAAATTCATGGATTCACAGAACAGAGAAGATATGATTCATTTTTCATTCACTCAAAACAACTTTCACAATTTATACAATAACATAAAGACTTGGAAACAAACAACGCTTGCTAACTTCTCTTTCTTCTTTTTCTCGATACATACAGTACAGCTTACAGTAAGGTTGAACATAAAAATTGTCACAAAAATGCACAAATGAGAAATTATACTTGTGCAAACTGCAAAAACTTATTAATAAGAATTTATTGCAGCCAGATGGCCATATAATGGGATACAACAGTAGGTTTCAAGGTTACAAAACAAGCATAAAATATTGTCACACAATATACTGCGATTTACAGATGCTCGAGGCGGTTTAGTCTTAGCTATAGTCAACTATGTTCTTTTCCCTGTTACTACACAGTGTTATGTGGTATTTGTTGCATGGCTTCTCACACAGAGAAATATACATTCTTTGTTCAGTTCATAATATTTTATGTTTTTGCAAATTTTGTGATGGAAGCCGTGTACCTACGTTTCTTAGTTCCTGATTTTCCTGTCTCCATCGTCTATCGGTCATTGCTTACGTTGCGTAAAAATCCAGTGGTATGTCCTGTTGCTTCAGATGCTTCTGCTCAAGTACCTTCTCCATTTGCAGGGTAGATGGCAGGTGTAGTTTGAATCGGAGGTCTTCGATATAGAAAGGTTCCCTTGCTAATTCATAATAGATTTGTCTGGACGGTGACGATCTTGCCATGCCCAGTGCTCTCTTAAGGAATCGTGCTTTCACTTTTTCTATCGGGGTGAGGTCTGTTGTGGTTAGCCTTTCCCATATTAGCTCTAGGCTGTATCAGATAGTGGGAGTTATTTTGGCGTGGAAGAGTGTCATTGCTGTTCGTAGTGAGAGTTTGGTTATGTTCTTCAGATCGTATATTCCTCTGATGGCAACTGTTGCTCGTTCCTTTATGTGGTGTCTGAAAGAGTGGCATGTTGTTTGCAGGGTGACGCCGAGGTATTTGTAGGTATTAACCGACGTGAGTTCTTCTTTGCTGAGAGTCATTTTGTTTTCTGCTGCTAGTTTTCCCCCTTTTTGGAAAGCCATGTACAGTCTTTCTCTGGTTTATGCTGAGATCGTTATCAACTGCCCAATTGTGAAGGTGGTTTAGTACTTTCTGTAGCTCTTGCCGGTTTGGGGAACCCAGGACCATGTCACCTGCATAAACATAGAGAGAAACTGAAGTTGTTTCTTCTAGAATCATTGTGATGTCTACTGTCGCGACGTTAAACAGGATGGGACTCAGTGGGTCCCCTTGCAGAACTCCATTTGTCTGGATTATTTCTTTTGAAGTTGATATTCCGTCACATACTTTCACTTTGTTGTAGGCCAAAATGTTCCTTATTACCCGTGTGAATTCATGGTCCTCCGTTAACATATGTTCTAGTTTCTGAACAAGCTCTGATCTGGTCAATAAGTCGAAAGCTTTGGTGAAGTCTACGAATACTGTGTGAAATATTCCTTTGGGATGTCTAAGAGCTTCCTCTACGTCGTTTAATAGATTGCTCATGGCATGGGTGGTAGGACCTTCCTTTCCTGAACCCAAATTGCTGTTCAGGGATCATTGGATCTAGTGCTGGAGTGAGTCTCTTGAGGATTAGGTTTGTAAAGACTTTGAAAATGCTGTTCTCCAGGGCAATACCATGGTATGAGTTTGGGTCGTTGCTTTTGCCTTTACCTTTGTAGATGACTTTTATTGTTGATTTCCTCCATTCATCTGGTATTTCCCCCGATGATAGGCATCTACTGAACAGGTCTGTCCATAGTTCTACTTAGTGTTTCTTCTGAGTCTTTTAGCATCTCGTTGTAGATCCCATCTGGGCCGATCACCTTCCTGTCTTTTGTCTCCTTTATTGCTGCTCTCACTTCCTCTGTTGTGAATTGTGAGACTGGGCTAGTTCCTGTGCGGTGGGTAGTATTATATGCAGTTTGTGATTGTGCTAGGATCAGAATCTGTGAGAAGAGCTTTTCCCATACTTCCATCTGGATTTCTGCTTGTTTTCTATTGGACTTTCTCCTGGTGGCTACAAAAGGGTCTTTAAGTGCTTCTTCTGCCTCCCTAAGGGCTTGATTTTCTGTATATAGTGCTTTTTTTGCTTTCAGCATGGCTTTGTACTCTTTACGTTTGACTGCATATGTTTCCAGAATGGTCCTTTCTTTATGTAGTTTGGTCTCATGTAGGGTTTGCAGAACTTCGTTTTGCAGCAGATAGCATTCTGTATCGAACCATGGTTTTGCTGTCCTTTGTATGACCGGGATGGTTGCAGTTTTTAGGGCTTCTTGTATTGTTACCAACGCAGGTTTATGTTGTTGGCTTTTAGATGCTGATTAGCTTCATATATTGCTCTAGTGTTGTTGTTTAAGGAATTGACATCTATCTTTCTGGAAGTTCTTTTGGTTATTTTGTTTGGTGCATTTTCTTTGGGTTCTTTGAATGTGATGGTCGTCCTGATGGGTATATGTTTGGTAAGTGGTGTAGTGGATGCCATCCAAAGACCACTTTGATTCCTTATGGAGATGTTCTCTCTGTAAAAAAACTAGATCGATCACACTTGTGCCGTTATGAGCGACATAGGTTATTTCGTCTGGTTTGTTGATCAGGGTGTATCCTTCTTTGTATAGCATATTCAGCATGGCCCTCATTTTATTGCTGGGCTTGTCGATTCTACAACTGAAATCTCCCGCCAGGATGATATTCTTGTCTGACTATGTTCGGGCAATGTACTCAGCTATTATCTCTATTGTGTCTTCTAAGGAGGAGCCGTACATTATATATAATCCTATTGTTGTTAGTTTTGAAGTTTTCATTATTACCGGGTTGTCTTCCTTAACTATTTTATTAACTGATCCAAATGAAGGTTTGTAGAAATTGGAGACCCCTCCCTCTGGTCTGCCTCTTAGCTTTGGTTTTGCAAGTAAGTGGATTGAGTAGTGGTTCGCAAGACTGAGTGGTTACCATGATGTCACACTCTGACCAGATGTCTTCAGATGCTTTGTTGAATGTGCTTTTTAGGCCTTCTACGTTCCACAGTATTAAGAGTTTTATCAGATTTACCCTCTTGGGTAGATTTTTCTATGTGGTTATTGCCTTCAAAATAGAAAGGTATGGTAAATTACCCTGTCTGGCCAAAGATCAGCATGCATAATTAAATTTCTTTCTTCCATCGGTATACCAATTCTGAAGGCCTTGCTTGTGCAGCGTGAGGGTAGTTGTTCGCATCCGATGATCTTGGTGATTCCATTTGATGTTAGGTGTTCTTTTATGTCCTCTTCCGCTGTGTCAGAGTCTAGTCTCCCAACAAATGTCCTAGCGGTCTGCGGTGCTGTTTCCAGCTTTCCTATCTCGGGGCCTCCGATGCCATGTTGCAGAGTCTCTTCTGTACTTCATCATTTTACTTGATTCTGCACATGTTGGAATATCATGGTTGATCCTCTTTATGGGTAGGCTGGGCCAGCCTTTGTTTGATTGTATCCATGTGTCCATTAGTTGGTCGCCACTGTGTCCTGTTAATGTTTCAATGGAGTTGATTGGTGGTCTGTACAGTTTTGCTGCTTCTGACGTTTCTACATTGCCTTGCGGTTTGGTGTTTTTCTGAGTTTGCCTTTCTGCTATTAGATCTACCTGGTGTAGTTGTGTCTCCAGAATGAGAGTCATTTTTTTCATTAGGGTATTGGAAGCTTCTTAAAGTTCTTTTTTTTATATCTTTGCAGGATTGTTTGTTTTGATGGCTAGATCTTTGACTTGTTGGCCTATCTCTTGGTTTGTTGTCGCCGTAGGGGTAAGACCATTCATTTTCAGATGTATTCTGCAGGTATCACACATCCACAGGAGCGATCTCTTTTTTGAATGCAGAGCGTTAAACTATGTTGTTGTCATTAGGGTACACTCTTTGTGAAACCAGCTGTTACATCTTCTGTCGCAGCTGACTGTGATTTCTTCTTTTGGGATGTCCTTGGCACATTTTTAGTGCACATGATGATTTTGTTTTTCTTGTGCTCCATTATGGGTTTTTTAATGTGATCCGAGTGTATTATCTGCTGTATGATTCTGTAGGACAACCTTCATGCCAGATTTTCCCCATCGCAAGACGTTTGCAGGTTGGAGAAAGATCTCTCGCGGTTGTAGCGGGTCGGCGGTTACTTCCCTATGTGAATCCTATCTCTCAGGAATCTGAACCAAAATGGCGCTCACCACCCGAATAAAAGCTCGTTGACCACTATTCCATGGCGCCAACAGATCGATGTACTCTTGGAAAGTGAATTAATAACAAATGTGGCTGACCTCGCCGAATCAATTCAAGCAGTAGATTTAAGCCAGTATTTACTTATAGTTATACTTATAGCCTGTATTGGATAACACTCCCACTGACGAGATTTGATACACCAATCAACGTAAGTAGTATTTTTATGCTCTCTTTACTTTTAAACTGTCGTTACTAACTTTTCGCTTTACTCACTATATTCACGCTTCTAACTATGTCAACTAGTAACAATAATTCTGCAAAAACTTATTATAATGTTATAATTTTCAATGTTATGTGATAGCAAGCACCTCTTTTTTTCTTTTTCTTTTTTTTTTTTTTTTTTTTTTAGATATTGATAGCAAGCACTTTTTTTTTTAAATATTGAATTTTCACCTAAATACCCAAAATGGCAATAGTGCTGGACTGGTAGCTTAGATTCTTTCCAAAAGAACAAATCTGACCTAGGCCATCATAGCACAGCTAACGAGCATCCGAGGCAAGATCAGAAAGTTGTGGGTTCGGATTCCAATGGTGTCCGTTTCGTCATTTTTGTTCTGTATTTAACATGTTTCTGGTATGTACTGCATGTACTGAACACAACCGAATACACTGAAAGTTTATTGTAGAGTTTGAGGGATGTTTCACCATTCCCTCAAACTTTACATTATTAGTTAAACGTCAACACGGAAATGAAGATCATATCTTACGAATGAAAGTTTATTTAGAGTCTTCTTTTCTTCTTTTTGCATATACAGTGGACTCTGATTAATTAGAATAAAAGTTTATTCCCCTTGAAATTCCCATTTTAATCAATGCAAAAGAAAAATGTATTTAATTTGAATTTCCTAAGCTTAAATTTGGATCATTCGAAGTCAGGATTTTATCGCAAGTTGCTTTTGTAATGGTTCCACCAACTGAAGCCTTCAAACAATTCCCAAGAATTTTAATTGCAATTTTCTAGTTATGGTCAGGTAGTCACTATTGTTACCAGACTTCGCCTTTATCTCTGCGACTCTCAATGAGAGTAGGATGGGTATGCTCTGAACAACTGCAAACTACATCCGTGAAGCAGGTTTCGCAAATAAAGAAACCAATGTAGAAATTGTTCCAGAATAACTAGAATGCACGTGGAACCTGAGCGATGACAAGAAGTAGCGACTGATGTCAGTTGTGACATGTATTTAGCTGCTGTTACTGAAGTTACAGTATGATAAGATCTGACAGGACATGAGATTGTACAAGAAGTGCTACAAAATTCCAATCCATCCAATGATGAAGAGGAGAGCCTGTACCGATTGAAGCTTTCAGAATGGTAGGAAATTTAAGAAGATTTGATGAAGTTCAGTCAAATGTTTATGACGACACGTTTCACTCTCTAAATCAAACAAATCCAAACAAACAAAAGTCACTAGGTTTTTTTAAGTGAGCAATAGAATTAGTGCATTGTTTTATGTGCTAAATTTTGTGTAAATACTGTTAATGCTGTTGTTTTACTAGTGTTTTTACACAGTATAGTGCCAGAAAGTCCGGCCCCACGGTGTAGGGAGCAACGCATCCGCCTGTCACCCGGCAGTCCCAGGTTCAATTCCCGGCCGGGTCAGGGGTTTTTAATTGTAAATGATTAATATCCCTGGCCTGGGGACTGGGAGTCTGCGACGTCCTTAACATTCCTTGCCTCACATTTAACACTACACTTCCGCAATTCCACTTACACGCAGGTTCCTATCGTATGGTGAAAGTAGTGACAAAAAATCTACAGAGGTCGATGCCATGAACAAATATCATGTTTTTAAAAAAATAGTGCCAGAAAGGTCAGAGGGATGCGAATAATGTGTGTAGAATGGGAAGCCAACATACAGCATAGTGTAGGTCATCATCAGCCTTAAAGCAAATCAACACAAATACATCGAAGAAAAAAAACAATGTATTAACACAAAGGTCTTAAAAACTGCATGCGCAACTCATAGAATTAAAGTTAAGACTGGTTACATAAAATAAAATTTCATTGAAAGTTCAAGTAATTTAAGACACAGTGCACTGTCAATGACAAAAATAAATATACATACCATGTAAGAAATTAAGGTAAGGTTCAAGAGATGTGCTGCACTACATTAAAAAGTTGCTCTATGATAGAGATTCATAAAAATCCGATGCGCTGAACCACATTAAAAAGTTGTTTACAATAGAGATCCTTAAATTGCTGGTCAAGGATGATGCGTAGAAGTTCAATAAAGGCTGACTCCATAAATATGCTGCTTTCTATTCAAAGTTCAACTGAGCCAAAGTCACGCTGTCCTCTCAAGATATTCATATACTGTATTCAGTATACATGAATGCAATGCACGATGTCAGAAAGGCTCTTCTGTTTTTAGAATCTTGAAAGAGGATAATTGTTGCGCATGGAGGTCTAAATACATAACAGTAATTAAAGGTGGTTGGATTTCGCAGTTCAATGCGAACTGTACAGTTGACCTGGATAAATGACAGCTAAAATAGAAAGACTTGTGTTAGGGGGAAGAATATACTTAAATGACGTATGTTGTATGGGAATCACCTCGTGTTGCAACAAGCTGAGCAAAGCTAAATGAAGCGTGAATGAGGAGTGGAGTGGATGAGGTTTTAACGAAGCCTTGAAAAGAGGGTGCGGGAAGGAAGGAAGGAAGGAAGGAAGGAAGGAAGGAAGGAAGGAAGGAAGGAAGGAAGGAAGTGAAGCGGAAAGAATGGTGGGGGGGTTCAAGGCGGGGCTGAGGGATTCGGGAATACAGACGATTGCCTAAGTAGTGTACTGTAAATAGAACGAAAAATAGGACCTTGACTATTTGATTTTGTGTTTCAAAAAATATGAATGAGCAGGTCAAACAGAATGTTTGGTTTTTTGGAAATGTCATTAAAATTGTAATTTGGATTAAAATATTGGTCCAAATGAATAAAGGAGGGGTCCTTTATTCATAACATTGAGGATTTCCATATCCTGCTTAATGTCAGTAAACTTGTGATTGTAATCGTGCAATCGTACAATCACAATCACGGTGAGATAGCGGCCCCGGTCTAGAAAGCCAAAAATAACGGCCGAGAAAATTTGTCGTGCTGACCATATGACACCTCGTAATCTGCAGGCCTTTGGCCTGAGCAGTGGTCACTTGGTAGGCCAAGGCCCTTCAAGGGCTGTAGTGCCACGGGGTTTGTTTGTTATATCAGGTTAGTCAAACAATCATTTGCCGGATTATATCAGGAGTTTCTGAAATTATGGCATCGCACACCAAAACAGACTACCATTATTTACATTTTTCTAGGGAAGTAACTGGACCTATTACAATGTAATTGCTACGGATATATTTGTCAAATCATTAAAAGCATTGTAAGGCTGGATATTCTACATTTGCATGAATATTTGTATAGGTTCGAGTACCTGGACAGCTATAAACATATTATATTAAGAAGAAAATTAGACTCGAGACATTTTCGTAGTTTGCATTGTCCACAACAAGTTTTTCCCACGTCATTCATATTCTAATGAGAAACTGCGTCAGTCTACTTCTTCTATATTATGTGCATGTACTTCGACACAAGTTCTTGCAGGTGCCATCTCAGCTTGCTGTTTTGTCATCATTTCTGATAACCAAATACAATATAGACTATCTTTCAACCTCAAAAGTTTTGTGCGCGGTCGCACGATGTCCTTTGATAAACAAAGCATAATAGATCATCCAACTATTCAGTAGCCAGAACTACACGATCCAGGAAGCTTGGGCATAATATACAGCACTGCCACATCTCCAGTGATACTTACTGTATCAATGAGTGTGCTCTTTAAGTGCTGTTTATGAAATGTAAACTCATATAAGTGAATACTTATTATAAGTGATCCCTTATTACTTAAGGGTTCCACTTATGTATAAGTGCTGATTATGAATTCGGCCCTCAGTATAGTCTGCCATTAAGACAAAGTCGTAAGTCATACTTCCTCATATACGATTATATAGGGTAATCCAAAACTTTCCCTTCAATGGCCGTACAGTCCTGAATCGGGATGCCAATCAGGCAAAATCGCCGTGAGCACTGAGGCACTCCTTCCACCCATTCACCAACCAGGTTGAAAATCCCCGTGTGATAAAACACCGTGTCCTGCTGCGTGAAGAAGTCCGTAACTGCCTGCTCCACATCCTCGTTCAACAGGAAGCCCTTCAAGGTTTCTCTGAGGGGACTGAAGAAGTGATAATCGCATGAGGAGAGATCGCCTCAGTCACCAACCACTTGTTGTTGTCTATAATGGATGACGCTTGCCTCCCAGATCGACCGGTGTCTTGTGTCAAAACGCGGCCCGCAGGGAACTTGGTGCACCATTTCACAACGGTGGTTTTTGACAGACGTAATGCCCCATACACAGTCTTCATTCTCCGATGGATGTCCACCGGTGTTTGCCCTTCAGCAGCCAAGAAGAGAATAACAGCAAGTTGGTCATGTTTGGACACATCTGGTAATAACGTAGCCACATTTAACGTACGCACCTCGGCACAACACAACTGCCACACTAATCCCTTTGCCTACATGTCCGTGCTTATATACCGTACCAGGAACGCCCGTACATGAAGTATTTCTTAAGAGGATACATCCCGTATAATTTCGAAGTGTTAGGAAGAGCGGCTAAGTAAAGTTACCTAGCATACAATGACAAAGTCTGACAGGGAGCAGCTAGGCAACCTGCCATGGCCATGATGTGTAGCTTAACAGCGTGCAGTTAAGGACAGATCACGTAAAGAACCTTCTAGATGATTCCACGCTGGAAAATTTTCTAACTTCTATAATAATTAATGCCAACATGTGGACCAGTTTTCAAACGTCCCTTTTTTTTTTCTAGTGGCTTTACGTCACACCGGGAGATACGTCTTATGGTGATGATGGGATAGGAAAGGCCTAGGAGTTGGAAGGAAGCGGCCGTGGCCTTAATTAATCCAATCGCATCATTTGACGACCCTAGCTTGTCATAGTTACTCGTGGCATATGAATCAAATGATGAGCTCTGCTCGCGGCGATGCACAGCTGTACATCAATCCATATAGTTCAGTCACTAACCCACAGACGCCACTTGTATGTATTCTGAGCTGAAGTTTACACATGTGGCTTCGGTTTTTTCCCTTTCACCAGTTTCTCGCACACTTCCGGAACAAGAGATAAGAGAATCTTTATTCACATAATTTCGCTCTTGTCAGTTGCCATCATGGCGTCAAGCAGATATGCTGGTGTTGATGAAGAAGGAATACGGAAGCTAATGGATAGTGTTCTAGAGAGTGATATTGAAGGCAGTGATGTTTGTGACGACGAAATAGACCCTGAAGTCCTTAGTTAGAGTACTAGCGATGCATATAATAGTTCTGATGACACGGAAAGTGAAGCAAATAACGACGGTGTGCCGAGTCTTTCAAAACGAGCTCGTACCTCGGCACAGACTAACTTGACTGACTGGAACTGGACAAAAAGTGACAATAAACCTGTTGTACATAAGTTTAGTGAATACAGTGGGGTTAGTGAAAATTTATTGAAAAAGTTTAATACGCAGCCACTATCTGAACTCTCAGTTTTTTGTGAATACATGAACCCTTTGACAAAATATCTGTCAAGACAAATTCATATGCAGCAAAACAGTTGAGCAATCTTGACAGAAAAAAGTTGAATGACGATGACAAATGGTTTGAGACTACACCCGACGAAATTAGGGCATATTTTGCGTTAGTTATACTAATGTTACAAGTGCGAAAGTCAAGAATACAGTTGTACTGGAGTAAAAATAGGTGTATAAACACTCCTATTTTTCGTGAAACCATGAGCAGGGGAAGATTTATTATAATTTCACGATTTTTACATTTTGTTGACGATAAACAAGTCGATAGTAGTGACAAACTAACAAAGATTAGGCCTATAATATAACATTTCTGCTCCAAATTTTCAGAATTATATTTACCTTCACAGGACATTGCTCTAGATGAAAGTCTAATGAAATTCAGAGGCCGCCTTTCATATGTCCAGTGTAATAGGTCTAAACGTTCTAGGTTTGGAATAAAAATTTACAAAATTTGTGAATCAAGTTCTGGCTACTGTCTGTCTTTCAAAATTTATGTAGGTGATGATGTAACGGATCCAAATCTGCCAGCAAGTACAAACGTTGTTCTCAACATGTGTGAACCCTTGTTAGGCTGAGGACATACATTGTTTTTAGATAACTGGTATTCTTCCCCAGATTTATTCAAAAGGCTACACGACAAGCAGATGAATGTAATTGGAACTGTTAGACAGAACCGAAAAGACATGCCTCGCGATATCAGTAAGACGAAACTAAAACGTGGAAAGTATGAGACGTGGGCTGCCAACAGTATGTGTATGAAGTGGAAAGATAACAAGGATGTTTGCTTTCTCACCACTAAACACAAATCAGCTGACATGACAGGGACAGGCAAACTCAGACGAAAGAGAGGACAAACCCCTAGGGGAGAAGTGATAAAGCCCAAGTGTGGCCTTGAATATCAGAAGGGGATGGGTGGTGTTGACCTTCAGGATCAGGTTACAGCTCTGTTCCCCGTCATGCGACGCACAGTGAAAGGATATAGGAAAATATTCTTTTACCTCCTGGATATGTGTATTTTCAATTCCTTCACCGTGTATCACAAGATCGCTGCTAACAGAAAGACGAGCTACACGGACTTCCGAACTAGCATTGCGCAGCAGCTACTAGAGACTGTTCAGTTGCCGGAGTACTCGGTTCGAGGTCGACCTTCAGCGAGCACCACCCCAACCAGATTACAAGCTAAATCATGGGCCCACTTTCCCATGCGTATTCCCCCTACAGAGAAGAAATTAAAAGTCACAAGAAGGTGTATTGTGTGCTACAGCCGGGGTGAAAGAAGCGAAAGTTGCTGGCAGTGCAAAAAGTGTGGCGTAGCTCTTCACTTAGAAGAATGTTTTGAGGTGTACCACACCAAGCAGACTTACTAAAATAGCGGCATTGATAAGTTTATTACTTCTTTATTATGCATGCAAATTTTCAGAAAGGAATATTTACTGGTTGGTTTTGTATGATTTTCTAAATAATAGTGTGATGACGACGGCCGTAGAGCGGTATTTAAATGCGATTTCTTAGTGAACTCCTATGGTATTTAAATGTGAGGCGAATGGGTTAATGTACAGCCCCAGCATTTGCCTGGTGTGAAAATGGGAAAAAATGGAAAACCATCTTCAGGGCTGCCGACAGTGGGATTCGAACCCACTATCTCCCAGATGCAAGCTCACAGCCGCGTGCCCCTAACCGCACGGCCAACTCGCCTGGTTTCAAACGTCTCCACATATCAATTTATTTAAAATCCATCCAGGGAAAGCAAAGTTATTCCATGTAATATACTGCACAGTCATAAAATGACGTAAGCGCTGTGGGGGATTAAAAGCAAGCTGCTCGAGCCATAGATATCTCAGTGATCACCGGTAGTTCAGCCACGTTGACTCGCCATGTGAAACTTTGTTAAATCTTTGTCATAGGACGAAACTCTGCCCAAGTGGAAGTGAAGACTTTATCTTCAAAGTGAATTTAGAATCTTGTTAGTAATATAGGAACTTGTAAATTTCCGAGAGTGAAACCTTACTTTGGAACTTGTAAATTACAAGAGTGAATTTGACTTCGAACTTGTGAATATTTCTGGTGAGTCGAACTGGTACAAACACCCTCGTGTGTTAAAATTGTCAAAACTTTTCTCAAAGTTACTTATTCTGAATTGTGATACATTCTGAGTTTGAACACTACATGCGTGATAGACTTGAACATTTCAATCAAAGTGCTTTGGAATTCTTTCATAAAAGTGAATAACATTTAGAAATGAAAAGTTTTTGACACTCGCTGTAATGAACGAGTGCATTAGTAGAAATACTTCAGACATTCAAGTTAAATATCGGTGTTAACTGCTGAACATTTTGCAAGAAATTTCAATGGTTTTTTTTTTTTTTTTTTTTTTTTTTTTTTTTTTTTTACGTTGCACCGACACAGATAGGTCTTACGGCAACGATGGGACAGGGAAGGGCTAGGAGTGGGAAGGAAGCGGCCGTGGCCTTAATTAAGGTACAGCCTGGTGTGAAAATGGGAAACCACGGAAAACCATCTTCAGGGCTGTCGACAGTGGGGTTCGAACCTACTATCTCCCGAATACTGGATACTGGCCGCACTTAAGCAACTGCAGCTATCGAGCTCGGTATGTTATATTTTTCATCGGACACTAACTCAGTGCTGATGTGTAGAGAAGTGAACAGTTTATTATTCAGTGCAAACAAACAGTGTTAACTCTCAGTTATTAACTGTTTTACGTGGAAAGTTACCGCATGTTATTATTTATAACCAAAGATTTCTATATTTCTCTGGACCAATACGCTAACCCCAATCATAACATTAACGACATTACAAAGAAAACCAGCATCATTTTTGATAAAGCCATTCCTGCAATAAAGAATGACTATCTCAAAATAGTAAACACACGTCCTAACAAATCGACGAATCACAGGCCTAACCCCGCCCCTACCTCCACAATAGCCACTCTCCTTCCCCTCCACCTGCATCCCTCCCCACAGCTAACATGAGCCCCAGACGTACTCGTAGCAGAACACAGCAAGTCTCCAAACATACCGGTACACAACCTCCACAACAACAACTGGTGTTTGAGGACAGTCAAATCAAATTAATAGTGAGTGACAACCCCGATCCACGACTTTCCAGAATCGATAACATGGGAACGTGCTGCTGCGGTCTGTTGCTGTGGTGCTATGGTAGGACGCAATCTGAAGGATCACTTAAGATGACGATGCCACGGAGACAATCAAATTTTTAAGGTGATATGCTATGAATTTTACTGAATAAATTCACTTTCCAAGAAAGACTTAATTAATTCAGTTAGAACCTCTCACTTTGTACTTCGCTCCAAGCTATGACTGTACTTGGCCTATAATAATAAGAAGAAGATATACCACATTAAACTCAATGATAAGAAATTCACAACATATGTCGGACATTTCCTGGTACAATACCCGCATTGGAGTCGTGTTACATTGCATGTCTGCTGCAGCAATGCCCTCAACTGAAACTTTTGTATCACGCCTTATGTCTCCTAACTCCTATGTCATAGTACACAATTTAAGATTGGTTTCTCCAGTCTCCTGTAAAGATGAAAATGTTGACATAAAAGGTTTGTAATTTGCACAATCAATGTAACTAAAATACATACCTCATCATTAAGGGGCTTCAAATCCAGAGATTCTCCTCCAAGCTGACTCAGCTTTTCCCTAGTGGTTTCATTCAGCAGTTCAAAATTGACGGGAATTTTGATATTTTCCTTTAGCTTTCTGATTTTCTCCAGGATACCAAACTTTTCTGGATAGTTCAAAACCTCTGATATATTTAATGCATTAGACACTTGCAATACATTGTAGAGACTGTCATTTGCATGACAAGAACTGAAAGAGAAAAACAACCACTTCACTAACTTGACTATGTATACGATTACCATACAAAAAAGAGGACGTTCATTATGGACAAAAGTAAAATGATACTAGCTCAAAATATGACAAAAGTCATGCCTCTACCAACAGTATGCTTTTCTAAAAATAATAAGTACAGTAGTTTCCTGCTAATCCAAAGTCTGTTCAGACTGGCTTATTTTCAGATTATCAGAAATGTCTTCCAAAATCCAACAATGCACCAGAACTACGAAGTTTGGCACAGAATAACCAACATTTTCAAGGAGAAATAAGTAAATTAATTTCTGTACAACCAAACATTATGAAACCTAATTAACTCTGTTACATTGCATACCATTAATTTTACTTTGATTTCTACATCAAAATACTATCACAACAGAGTACAGTGCGACTGTGGTGCGAACAGACAGACGGTGAAGCACATTACGCAGGAACGTGCTACTAGACCCTAAAGAGGAGACGTGTCGGACTTCATCTGCCCGAATTGTGCATTTTTGGACTATACTTCCTATTTGGATATTACATTGCAACTTCTTCCTTTTTCTTTGTTGCATTTGGTTCTTATAAATGTGATTATTTTGTAGTATATTTTTACTCAAAAATAAGACTCCCCTTTCTAGCACAATTTTGGTCACCTAATGGGGGTCTTACAAATAAAGGTATATTGGAAAAATTCCTCTACCCACTCAGTCAATGGATCATCCACTGCATCCTTTTTGGAGGACTGCGAAGAGAGTGGGATCCCCCTCCCCTCCAGTAAATAACCATGCTCAGTAGTACCAAATAATATCTGCTTGCGGCCTGCCCACCATTTTTTCAGCAAATACCGAAACATTTAACTTGAACTCTACAGAGAAACTCTTTCGTGAATTAATTTTACCAGTAACACTGACAAATATGGTAAAATAAAGAATCACTAACTAAAACAAACATGCTACTGTTCTAAAATTGGAGCCGAGCTGTTACACTGGTGTTCAAAATTAAATTTAATATTGTATGTGTAACAGCTCATGTCCAATTTTAATATTTTTATTTTAAAAGTACACGGTTTACTTACTTATTTAGGACTGCTCATTCTAGATTAATACCAATGGCAATGCCACACATGACGAAATTCGACTAGTGGACTTTAAATTCACTAATAACGGTGTTATAAACTGAGAGATTTTTACCTCTTTTGTAAAATAATTTGTAATATGTACATAATAATTTTGAAGTGTTAATTTGATTGTACAGTGAAACCACGATATCTCGAATCACCTCGGGAGATAAATTTTATTTTAATCGAAATTTTGAGATATAGAGAATAACGTTTTTAAGCATATACAGCGCATAATTGAATCATATGTATCTATGGGCTTATACTGAATACAGTATTTTTTACAGTATTTAAAAATATACTAACAAACTCGTATTTTACAGCATCGCTTTAATTATGATCCTTATTAACTTTTTAGAAGATACAATACAGTACATACAGTAGTGAAACAAGACACATACCTCCGTTAACACCTTTGGAAAAAATTTGTTAGTCTCTTCTGTCATTTACTGTTAACCTCCTTTTCTTCCACATACTTTTCAACAACATTTATCGCTGTGAGAAACATTATCATTTATATTCGACCTACTCTGTATATGATCCAAACAACTCAGCCAAAATTCGTAAATGGAGCTAGTCATCCACGACTTCTAGGGTTGCTTTTATACGTGACTGGTAATGAATTCATACCGGAAAAACAACGAGGCTTCGCCGATTTTCCAATCACTAGAAGTTTGTTCTTCAATCCCCATTATATTAGCTCCCAGCATCACTGTAACCCTTTCTTTACCTGCTAACTGATCCTCACAAACTACAAATGCTGTGTTGTACAAAATTCAAGTTACAGAGTATCTTTTGCTTTAAGGGAGGAAACGTTTGCTTCGAGAAATCGAGAAATTCATGTAACCGAATTTAAAGGTATATATTTTCCTGAAACCTCAAACTGATTTAAGGCAGCTAGAAGAATTATTCTTCAAACTTGCAGTGAAATCACGGAAAACATATGCCGTAAGGGTAATCACTAACATCAGCGTTAGTTTGAATTAGGTTAGAAATTGAAATGGTGCCCATGTTGAGCATATGCTGAGTTAGAACAATTCACCATAGTGTGTTTTTTATTGTAGTATAGGTTTGTGTTGATAGTACAGTTTTTATTCAAACAACAAAATGGTGATGCATTTCGTGCACCACCCAATATCTGAACTCTGTAGTTTTCTTTAAATCCTGGTCAGTGATGGTGTTAAAGCCTGTACATGTATAATTAAAGTATTAAAATTGGACCTGAGCTGTTACACATACAATATTAAAAATGGAGCTGGGCTGAGGTTTTTTGTTCCAAAAATTTGTGAAAAATATCCAAGTAAGTATGGTATTTGCAGGATTCTTAAACACCAAAAGATATTTTACCGTCTGAAATTGAGAAATATGCCATTCTCTGTTGGTCTGTCTTTCCAAGTTTGCATCTGATTTTGGAGTGCCAGGTGGCTGCCCGACAATAGCAAGAATATCAGTTCTAAATTAATCTCATCTACCATAAACTCTGATATTTACTACAACTCACCTGATTACCGTAGAAATATTCAGGTTCACATTAGTGTCAGCAGTGTACCCAATATTAAGCAACTTTTTTTTAGTAAGCATTGCAAGCACCTGGCTGTCTTCAGGTTGCCGTAAAGTCTGACAGACTGCTTTCTCAGCAGCAACTCCCAGCAGAAAATGTACCAATGTGATGAGCATCAGTACAGCAGAAAATATGAACATTACATACACACCACTGTAACAAACAAACAAAGTACCTTGGCTAACATTTAATATAATTTGAAAACATTCACAGAAATTAATTATTATACTCATATTTCCAATTCAACCACAACAACTGGCAGGTAGGAATTGCAACACATAACTTTATTCTTTTATCTTTTATAATTTTATTCCGTATTTTTTGTGTAAATCCCAATGTACGCTACTTGAAAGGAAAATTTTAAGTGATGTATCATAAATTTCATGTGAATTCCTATGTGACTGTTCATAATTACAATGTTAACCACTCCAGATCCCAAGATAGCAGGTTCAACGGTAGTCATTTTTTGAAGGGTGGAATAAAGGCCATTCGATATTCCATTTAATTTTTAATTTGATGTCGGCATGTAAAAGATCTCTGGTGTCACAATTAGTGCCTACACAACAACATCAATTAAAAATCAGCCATAGACATCCAAGAGATATTTAGTTTGCTCTGTCATGCCCTGATGAGCAGGTAGCTAGGTGGAGTCAAACTAAACTGCTTAGTAGTAGTAGTAGTAGTAGTAGTAGTAGTAGTAGTAGTAGTAGTAGTAGTAGTAGTAGTAGTAAATGAATCACTGAGACGAGTTAACCTTTGGATGGTAAATAATAAGTTGAGATTGGCTCCACATAAGACTGAGGCTGTAATTTTGAAAGGTTCCAGGAATTGGAAAAATGTCCGTTTCTTATTAAATGATACAGTGATTATCCCAGGAAAGTCTGTACGATACCTTGGGGTTCTTATTGACAGGAATTGCACATTTGGTGCACATGTGAAGGCAGTAACCCAAAAGGCAGAGAAGAAGGCATCGGCATTAGCCAGACTTATGCCTAACATCGGGGGACCAAGAACAGTTAAGAGACAGATTATGTGCTCTGCAGTATATTCCATTTTACTTTATGCTGCACCTATCTGGCACAATGCACTCAGGAGGAAGATTCACCGAAGGGCTATGGAAAGAGTACAGAGGAAAATGCTGCTCAGAGTTACCTGTGCATATCGAACTGTTTCGACAGCAGCTTTACAAGTTGTAGCTGCCAGTATTCCCATTGACCTCCTCGTTGTAGAGAGAAAACTTTGGCATGAAAGGGGTGCAACTATATCTGCTGAGGAAAAGAAAGCCTCGAGGAACCAACTCTTACTAGACTGGCAAGACCGATGGGATGGCACAACTGATGTTGGCCAATGGACAAAAAAGCTAATACCCAACATAGGAGACTGGCTTAAATGTAGACATCGGCAGGTAGATTACTATCTGTCGCAGATCCTGATAGGACATGGAAGATTCGGCGTATACGCCATGAAGATGGGAAAGACGCAGGGAGATGGTTGTTGGTACTGTTCTGAAAGGGATACAGTAGAACACACCTTTTTCTATTGTGTTCGATGGGAAGAACGAAGAAAAGCCTGCCAACAACTTGGCCGACAACTCACGCCAGGGAATCTGGTTCAGATTATGTTAGAGAGCCCATTTGCCTGGAACACAGTAAAGGCAATGGCGACAAGCATTATGGGGATGAAGGAGAAAGAAGAGAAAGGAAGAACTTAATAACATACATCACTCCATTCTGATGTCATGCCGACAAGCAGTTCCAGAATGGTCTGAGTGAAGAGGGCAGGGGTTTTTAGTTGGTGGAAATCCAACTCCCACACAGAGTGGTGTCTTTAAAAGATTTTCTCCTGCCATAACAAAGGAGGAGGAGGAGGAGGAGGAGGAGGAGGAGGAGGAGGAGGAGGAGGAGGAGGAGGAGGAGGAGGAGGAGGAGGAGGAGGAGGAGGAGGAGGAGGAGGAGGAGGAGGAGGAGGAGGAGGAGGAGGAGGAGGAGGAGGAGGAGGAGGAGGAGGAGGAGGAGGAGGAGGAGGAGGAGGAGGAGGAGGAGGAGGAGGAGGAGGAGGAGGAGGAGGAGGAGGAGGAGGAGGAGGAGGAGGAGGAGGAGGAGGAGGAGGAGGAGGAGGAGGAGGAGGAGGAGGAGGAGGAGGAGGAGGAGGAGGAGGAGGAGGAGGAGGAGGAGGAGGAGGAGGAGGAGGAGGAGGAGGAGGAGGAGGAGGAGGAGGAGGAGGAGGAGGAGGAGGAGGAGGAGGAGGAGGAGGAGGAGGAGGAGGAGGAGGAGGAGGAGGAGGAGGAGGAGGAGGAGGAGGAGGAGGAGGAGGAGGAGGAGGAGGAGGAGGAGGAGGAGGAGGAGGAGGAGGAGGAGGAGGAGGAGGAGGAGGAGGAGGAGGAGGAGGAGGAGGAGGAGGAGGAGGAGGAGGAGGAGGAGGAGGAGGAGGAGGAGGAGGAGGAGGAGGAGGAGGAGGAGGAGGAGGAGGAGGAGGAGGAGGAGGAGGAGGAGGAGGAGGAGGAGGAGGAGGAGGAGGAGGAGGAGGAGGAGGAGGAGGAGGAGGAGGAGGAGGAGGAGGAGGAGGAGGAGGAGGAGGAGGAGGAGGATGGATGGATGGATGGATGGATGGATGGATGGATGGATGGATGGATGGATGGATGACACCAGTTTTGCCAACTAGGTCGTTTGTAATTGCCACTGATGATGCGAAGAAGAATCTAATCCAGAGACCAGTGATGACAACAATGAAATTTAAGGTAAGTGATTTTAGTTTCATTTAAACTACGTTCATGAATGCGTTTCTGTAATCCACTTAAAGTGGAAACTTTTATGGTGTATGCAAAATTGCGGTAGAAACTAAGGTTAACATACAGTATTCTTATTCGCTTCAGGTATCCGAACATTGTCAGAGTGTTGATAATGCTTCCGAGTTCTTGACCATTTTTAAAAGTACAAATGCCTGTATAAATATAACTTACATTGCAATAAAGTACACCAACATAACTCATGTATCAAAATTCTTTTCTCTCACATAATTTATTTTTTTAAATGGTCAAGAACCCAAAAGCATTATCAGCACTCTGACAATGTTCGGAAACCAGAAGCGAATAAGAATACTGTATGTTAACCTTCTTTCATGACAGGTTTTTTTGTTCCAAAATGTGCAAAAAATATGCAAGTAAATATGGTATTTGCAGGATTCTTAAACACTAAGTCACTGCTTTTCTTCAGTTTGCAAAATCTGTATTTCACTTTGTTAAATATTTTATAGTTCTGGTGAGAGACTGAACTGTGCTATTGGCAAAACTGCAATAAAACAACAAAAAATTCAACACTAATGAATAATCTTTCATTTTTCTACTTACAACATGAGGAAGCTGGCACCTGTAGCTTTGTTACAGCAATCTTCATCATACCCGGAATCGGGGCGCTTTCCACAAAATCCATAGAAGAGTCCCAAAGTAATGCACAACAGAATTAGCAACATGACGGAACTAACTGATATGTCAACATAATACCTGCATGTAAAAGAAAACATATTAAAACACAATAACTAAAAAAAAAGGCAAGAAAAATACATTTCTGAAACTTGCTGATGACATGAATATATTTTACACTTTCAGTATCAAATGAATTATTGCCTACATGCAATATGATATTTTTTTATTTGTAAGTGGCTATGCATAAATAAGTTGTCGATAAATATAGCAAAAGCAGTTTTTTGTCATCTTCCACAAAATAAAGGGTATTTCTGTGATTATGATACAGTCTTTCAGGGATGCAGAAGAAGGCCACATGTATCAATCTGAAATAGGGAAACCCGATCCAGAAATGAATCAGTCACCGGGTATAAGCTAAATTTGTTTGCGAGTATGGGATAAAAAACGTTATGAATCTTTGTGTAGAGATATAATACATGTGCTAGGAAGACATTAAAAACAGCTGTCCAAAATGGCATCCCCCAGTTTTGATACACGCATGACATCACATTAACTTCTGAATTCACAAATTTGACCATGTTTGACATTATATTGGTGCGTATTGACTAAGCATGAAGTACACCGGGTTGTTGATGGGTCCACCCTGTCAATATTTTGACTTCATTAATTTAATCAAGATGTGCCTAGCCAAAGAGTTGAATGACACATGCTGCCTTGCTACATTATATATAAGAAGAGCGTCTACCTGGCACAATCTTCATATTTCCGATACACAGAAGGACTGATGGATCAGGTCTGTTTTTAATGGGGCTAGAATTTGTCATAGAATGAGGTTGGTCTTCTAAAGCATATAAAAAGGGTTAGTACATTTTATTTAAATATGTTATAAGTCTAGGATAGCCAAAAATTAGAAGGAAAAGATCATGTTGTTATCGTATCTGGACTACAAGTTTTTTTAATAACTTCAAGCAATCAAGACCATAATTTTCAATAAATTTTCAACACTTGATTTTATTCATATAATAATGGTGCCATTTTATAAAATCTTTTAGTGAGTTTTCAACATTAAGGCAAGAACAGATGCAGCAACTTTTAGTGAACATCGTAAAACTTCAGATGTTAAGATAAGATTTGTGGCAATTAATGTTTTAATTGTAATCAATGATAAAGGGTCTTGGATAATAAGGAGATTTTGCTTAAGATGTTATTATCGCTGATGAAGAGAATGGCCATTTCTCGAAACACGTACGATCGATGATTGATTAAATTAATGAGGTTATAATAAATATTGACAGGCGGACCTAAATTAATGAGGCCATAATAAATATTGACAGGGCGGACCTATCAACAACCCGGTGTACTTATTTCCAACAGTAAGTTCTGATGTATCCAGTCAAACAACTCTGGCATCGTTCTAACGACATTACAAACAGCGAGGATTCTTTTCAGGAGCGACTCTTCACATGACCCCACAAGAAGAGACCTCAAGTAGGGTCAAATCAGGTGAATGAGCTGGTTATGTAACAGGATCTCCTTGTCCATCAACCGAGCTCGATAGCTGCAGTCGCCTAAGTACGGCCAGTATCCAGTATTCAGGAGGGAGATAGTGAGTTCAAATCCCACCGTTGGCAGCCCTGAAGATGGTTTTCCGTGGTTTCCCATTTTCACACCACACCTTAATTAAGGCCACGGCCGCTTCCTTCCCACTCCTAGCTCTTTCCTGTCCCATTGTCACCATAAGACCTATCTGTGTTGATGCGACGTAAAACAACTTATTAAAAAAATGTTTAAGAACAAAGTATGAAAAGTGGACTGGAGCCCCATTGTGATGAAGCCATATTCGATGACAAACTTGCAACCTATGGAAAATCGCACTGGCGTGTAAGGCGTTATCATTAAATGAACAATCAGTTAGTTATCCAATCACACGTGTCCTCAATGTGCTTCATTTGGTCTTGTAACAATACATGATTGCAGACTTTACAAAATAGAGCTATTCATATTATTTATTGACTATAATAATTTAAACCTAGTACAAAAATACAGTATACAAATTACAATATATTTTCCCTTTGGATGTTATTATAAAATATTCTTCCAGCATTTTCATGAACAAAATAAATTATTTAAGTCATAGCAAATTCAGTTCAAATTTTGACAAACAGATTCATAAGTATGATACATGACAAAGATCTATACTGTAACTGTTAGCAGTCTGTCAAAAATAATTTTTGATTAAATACAACTTAGAAAATACTTTAAAAAAGAAAACATTTAACAACAGATTATACCTGGGGAAACAAAAGGAAAAAAACAAAAGAAACAACCAGTGAGGAGAAAAGAAACACATGACGAGTTATACCTGGGGTTCATTTTATATATTTTTAGATATTAATAATATCACATATTTTTACATAATATGATATGAAGAATGTAATATGTTTGTATATATGTATGTGATGGGGTTGCACAAACGATGAGGTACAGCAGAAACTAACCAATTTAAGGAGTTTGACCTCAAAAACATTGCCAAAAACATTGGCAGCATTGTAACTAAAATAGCCAAAGTTCAGCTGAAATCACCAACAGAGTTCAGAAAGTAGCCCGTTTTTACCACCTACTCAAGAACCTCCTTTGGGACAGTTAAGTGCCTTTGATATCAAAGATGACTCTGTATCAGGCCTACTTCATACCAACAACAACACATGGGCTGCAAATTTGCACCATCAACAGAAGGAATAATAGCAGACTCCAGGCTGCAGAAATAAAATTCCTGAGGTCAATGCTTCTGAAAAAACAAGACAAGATAAGATCACAAATGAAATGATGCGAAAAGATGTTCAAATGGAAGCATTTGTGAAACTCTAGTAACATCAAGATTGAAATGGTTTGGTCACTAGAAGAGAATGGATCCAGAGAGAGTAGTAGCAAGGAACGTGGAGGACAAGCGACCTAGAGGCAGGCACAAGGACAAGAAGATCTGCAAGCAAGAGGCATGGAATGGTATAAAGCTGAAGAGGAAGGAATGTACCTTAGCAGACAGAAATGGAGAGGGCTCTTACACCACACTCGGGAAACTGAAGATAGATGATGATGATGATTGTTGTTTTAAGGGGCCTAACATCGAAGGTCATCGGCCCAAACTGAAGATATTAGATGATGACGATGACATGATGATGATAACATTTCAACAATATTATTCAGGACAGAGTATCAAGGTGAAGTGCCTGGCTTTCGCTGATGATCTAGCTATCATTACTAAGACTATGAAGAAACCAGGTATGTCATAAAGCAATTACATGAGGTAGCAATAAAGACAGGCCTCCAAATATCGTATGAGAAAACTCATTGTATGGAAAATGTACATAGATGAAATATGGGATAATTTCATATGTGTCTTCCTTCAAATATCTTGGAGAAGCCATACTACCATCTAGACTGGACAGAAAAGCCAAATTAGAAAGAGCCACCAAACTCCATGAAGCATATAGAGTAACATGGAATCACTACAATAAAAGAGTGATATCACGTACCGGTAATGCAAAACTTCTACATTACAGGACAGTTGTTTTGCCAGAAGCATTATATGCCTCAGAGACTACATCTCTAGGAGGCCACTCCAAAACTGATGAAATTGGATGAAAAATCCTTAGGAAAATATATGGTCCTACTCATGTGAATAGCATATGGATTAAAAGAAAAACTGCAGACCTCTACACAGCAACAGGTAAGTTTAGTGATGCCATATGTAGAAGATGCTTGAAATAGCTGTAGAATGGACAATAATAGATATGCAGAAAAAACTATTAACTATAATCAATTCAAAGAAGGTCAACAACTGGTTGGAAGAAATAAATGCAACAGATTATACCATAAAAATGGTAAAATCTTTGGAATTCTGGCTGCAAATCACACATTCATGGAAAAAGCTAAAAAGACTACTGGAAAACAGTGGACAGAAGACCAGGAAAAAAACTACAGCAAATAGATGAAGATATTTTTGGGGAGAAGAAAAAGAGGGGGAAGGCGTCACACCAAACTAGCAAGTTCAAACACGCTCTTTAATTGGGCATAACAAAGAAAGAAGAGTGCACACAGGTTTTAACATAAAAGGTTTTACACTTCTTAATAATATTAATCAATTTATAATATTTTTTTTAAGAAGTGTGATTTGATAGAATCTGATGAAAAAATGAAATGTCGTATGGCTTTTAGTGCCGGGATATCCCAGAATGGGTTCGGCTCGCCAGGTGCAGGTCTTTCTATTTGACTCCCGTAGGCGACCTGCGCGTCATGGTGAGGATGAAATGATGATGAAGACAACACATACACCCAGCCCCCGTGCCATTGGAATTAACCAATTAAGGTTAAAATCCCTGACCCGGCCGGGAATCGAACCCAGGACCCTCTGAACCGAAGACCAGTATGCTGATCGTTCAGCCAACGAGTCGGACATAGAATCTGATAAATGCTCTTTCAAGAATGAAACATGTCATTCTATTTTAATAAAGCTGTTTATTTATTTTTTCAGATTCAATCTGTTGTTAAATGTTTTCTCTTTTAGGTAGGTTCTTAATTGTATTTAATAAAAAATTAGAGTTAACAGGCTGAAGAACCTAACGATTATAGATTAACAAACTGAAAAGAAATGGCTTCCACTAGAACAAAAAATATCTATACTACATTATTCACAACGCAACTCAATTAAATATGGTACAGTAAAGTCCGATAGTCCGGCACGTTCGGGACCGGCCCGGTGCCAGATTACCGAAAATGCCGGACTATCGGGCGGTACCTCTTACTATGATATAGGTTAAGGGGTACAGCGAAAACAGTTGTAACATGACGTTTTGCAGTAAAATGTTGATCAGCAGAATCATTAGTTTAATAACACACTCCTCTTTTCAAACATGTTGTTTCTTATTGCCATTCCATAATAATGTCGGAGTTTGTTGATGTTTTTATCTGTAAGTCTTCCTTTAACATTTAAGAGTCTTTCCATCTACAACTTCTGTTTTCGTTCTGTCCGCTTCGATTTTTGAAGGCATGTTCCCATCCGTTTTTGAACGTGGCCCATACATTCAATTACTGAAATCTGTTGGTTTTTTTTGTTTTTTTGTTTTGTTTTTTTTATCATATGGTTGGCTTTCCAGTACTCAGTATAGCGCACAGCCTTCTAGGCTGTATATTTCCAGAGATACTGTACAGATATTTAAGTAAATCAATGCATAACAAATGGATTTTTTTTTTTGCTAGGGGCTTTACGTCGCACCGACACAGATAGGTCTCATGGCGACGATGGGAGAGGAAAGGCCTAGGAGTTGGAAGGAAGCGGCCGTGGCCTTAATTAAGGTACAGCCCCAGCATTTGCCTGGTGTGAAAATGGGAAACAAATGGATTTTAACAGATACATTTGCACTATTAAATTTGAAATAATAAAAAATACACTTCGATTGGTTTTGACAAATAATGCATCAAATTGTTCACGAGAGATCATTATTAAGAGATAATAACATAAAAAGTCCTGGAATGGTGCCGGACCATTGGGCGTTCCGGACTGTCGGATGCAGACTAATGGAATTGTACTGTACAAGAAATGTCACATACAGGATGGCCGAGAAGTCCCTTTACATGTTATAGCATATGACAGTTGGTTGTTCACATATTGTCATTTACAAACGTCTTCTTTTATTACGCCCATAATGCACTGTTCGATGTGCTGAGGTCTGGGCTTTGTGAGGCCATGGCAACAACGCTAGAAGATCTCGGTGATCCACGTCTAATCCAGTGAAATGTGGTGGAGCACCGTCTTGTTGACGTGTCATGATGTCAGTTATACCTTTAGCCCTTAATTACGGAAGCAACCATGTGTTAATCATGTGAAGGTAGCTGTGGTGGTACACAGGACCATCGAAGAAATATGGTCCAAACACATGCTCTGCCGTTAACCCTGCCCAAAGCATAATATGCAGCAGATTGCACTCGATTTCTTCATAAAAGTTCAGATTGCTTTTTACCCAAATACAGACATTACGATTTTGTGAGCTAAGATAAATCGCGAACTCATCAGAGAACGTAACATTTTTTAAATCATCTGCATGTGGGAAGCATGCGAGCAGCATTTCATATGCATGCACGTGTTACTCCAAATCACGATCACTCAACTCATTCACTGAGGATGGCCGAAAACATGAAAGTCTCAAGTCCTTCTGCATACAGTCTTGCATAGTCGATGACGGGATGCCTACTTCCGCAGACTGCTTGCAGGTTGACATCACTGGCGATCGTTCAATCGATTCCGTGACAGCAGCACAAGTTTCGGTGTGAGTTGTAGGCCTTCTTCTCAGACGCTAATAATGTTCATCGTGATGTCGGTGGTTGTCCAAACCTCAGAGCGAAGTCCTTCAAAATGTCTGTCATTGTCTTCTTCGTATTCTGACTTTCATGAACCCGAACAGAAGCGACCAAACGCTCCTCAACATGAAAGCACTTGTATCCACCATGGTTTAACTCTTTCGACTGAAAGCAGTGAACCACGTGACATGACTTTCCCATGATAACCGAAGTGAACATGTCATGTGCAGGACTCAGCTTATGGCAGGAAATTTTTATCTCAATAATATGTAACAATAAATAATGTTAATAATAAATACTTATATGTCCTATGCTATAACATGTAAAGGGACTTCTCGGCCACCCTATAGATAATGTTTAGAAATGTTATTAACATTCTTGAAGCCAATGTTTAGAAACGTTATTAACATTCCTGAAGCCATCAAACTAACTAAAAGTCAGATTATCTTTAAGGCATTTTTCTGGGGTTTCTTCTTCTTCTTCTTTTTTTTTTTTTTAATTTAACTGAATGACTTTTCCCACCATTCATAGCAGGGACTAGCTGCATCCAGAATGACTTTACTAGCATCACTCATACCTCATATTGTCAAAGCCAATGATAAGACTGAGACAGGTCAATGAAAGTAACAAATTTGTTCTGGCCCACACCAAAAGACATAGTGCATTGTACCTAGGTCTCACCAGCACAGGCATTCCTCTATATCTATAATGAACAAATCAGACTGTGAAATATGCATAACAACGGAAGAGAGGCAAATAGATGCACGTGTCTCCCGCTCTGAGAGCATGAGACTTGTGTTGCAATGCATCACCTTGCGCTCCTATATTTACTGTGGCTGGCCATGACCTCACCTTCGCCGACTGACACCTCCTCCTAGGGCAAGCCTCTATTTATATAGAATCGAGGGTCTCATGTATGGAATACAGTACTTCCCGGGAGGGGGCACACGCCGGGTTATCGGCAGAGGCGATGGCCATCCACGAGATGGTAACCCCCATCTCAGTTACTTTATTTATCAAATCAATATACAGAGCTAATAAATATGCAGTCTGATGAAGGATAGCCCCACACCCGTGTTCCAGGGTACAGCGAGCAACAGAACTGTTGGTGAATACATTGAGGTGTGTGTAACCCAAGTGAGCATAGTCCTTCAGGAAGTGGTGAGCTGCCATGACAGCAGTAGCAGTCTTGGCAACATTTATTCATAGGCTCCACAACATTTAATTTCCATACAACAAATCATTTCGCACAACCTATTAACTAGTTCATATTAGTGGTCATAGTCGGCCACTACTCGTTTCCGAGAATACATTTTTCTCCTGCAATTCTTCTTAAAGTCTGTTGTCTCTGTGGAGATGTCGCTGATGACTGATCAAGCCAATCTTTGTATGAAACATGCAGCCACACAGGTCGCATCTAAAGGTGGGTGGAGGACACGGTTGGACAGGACACGGTTGGACAGGACATTTCCGCTTTTCATGGGTTTCAATTTCTTGTTTGTGACGTGCCTGCTCAAACAGCGAGACACCTTCTGCAGTAGCTTTGCGCCAAAGAACACGGTTTTGTGCAATTGTTGCCCAGGTATTAGTATTTATGTTGGTGCTATTCATAGTCTTCTTAAGCTGGTCTTTATAACGTATCAAAGGAGCACCTTGAGGCCTTTTGTCATGACCAATCTCACCATAGAGAAGTTATTTAGACAGTCTGCTATAATCACAATGTTGATCACAATGTATTCAAATTTTCTATAATATTAGAAAACATACCATCACATCCATTTCTTTATTCATTGAGTTATTAGGTTGTTGGTTCAAAACTCCATCCCCCTAATGGTGGTAATCGATGTATTTGTTACATTCTCATGTTGTATGAATCCCTCTAAACCAATAACAATGTAATTCTGGAAGTGGAATGATGCCCATGTACTGTATATCTGCTTCTATTTCCCCTGAGCAAGTGTCTTCACATTCTGTATCTATATTACCGTGTCGTAGGTACGACATCGTACTGTGTAAAACCTTCAATTATTATGTTTAATATATTTTAATTATATTTTAATAAATGCTAAATTATCTTTTATTAAATGTTAAACATAACTAATACATGGTTTCCCTGTAAATATGTATTATAAAATTTGTATAACCTCAAATACGTATTGTGTATAGGTTTCACCTCAAAATCTATATAGTCGAAAGCGGTAGGAAACTCTATAATGTTCATATATTAGATTTACTGTACTATAATTTGGTATATATGAAGGGTTCTGGAAACTTACTGCAAAGTTTATTATCCAGATACATGTACAGACATTAGGAATGTTAGAGAAATTTCTATGTATATTGGTAAACAGTAAACGTAAGTTCGAGCTGGATCCATTACTGGAGTACTCCATTTGACTAGCTGGTCAATCGCTGTTTTGAGTGTGTTCCATTAGTGTGTGGTAAGAATCCTTCCAGAAATTGATAATTCTAGATGGTTGATCGAACAGTATATATATATATATATATATATATATATCGAGCCGTTAGTCAGTGAGGCGGGGAGTTCAAGAGGGAGTATGTTATAGTGCGCGAGTCAGTGTTGTTGATATCTGTACTTGTCAGAATCGACTTCAGAGATTCAGCTATTAAGTGTTGTAGTGTCACTTGCTATTATGTATAATTGTGTGTTGTGACTTGCAGCGACAATAAAGTCATTTATGTAGGGAAGTGAACATGTTCTTGTGTGATATTTATTTCCGTCAAATAAAATCGCAATTGAGAACGATAACCGGAATGTGCCTGTTTGAATGCTGCATTGATATACATGCAAGTGGCTATCTCACTGAATAGTTTGTCTCCTCCTAACATATGTAAAATATAATATATTTCTCGTAATACTCTTTTGAAATTATGGACAGGTTCAACATCATTCATATAATCATTCAGAGTAACAAAACGAAATATCTGTGTTACCTGAAATACCGTGGCATCGCCATCAGGTGCGAATTCTCGATATCCGTTTTCACTTATATCACTGTTATCACTAAGATTATCTTCATTGAGACGTTATTCATTCACTAAAAATTCACCTCCACCCCTACTCAACGATTCTGTGTCACTTCCTTCGCCTATATTCAGCTCAGTTTCAATATCCGCAGTATTCAATCCCGCCATGTTCACAAACAAAACAGCTGACCCGCGCTCGCGGAAGTTCAAGACCGTTTCCTAGGCGACGTCAAGACAGATCATCGCTCTTCTTTCATTTCCTAAGCCTTGTAGATCGCACTGCATGTTCATAAATGTCTTATAAACACTTCACTGCCGAACAAAATGAAAAACTATTGCACAGATCGCAGAAGTGTGCAGATAATGCAGCTGGGCACTTTCGGGCGCTAAGGACCGGAAGGCAAAGTGAACAGTCGGGTGCTTTCGGGCGCTAAGGGCGGGAAAGGGTTAAATGAAACTGAATTCATCGAATTAATAGTACAAATGGTACAATTCCTTTTTCCTGCAATTTGGAATTTTTAAAATATTTTTAAAAGTCCTCAGCAAGACTGCTTACACAGCACTCAAAGATAAGAAAAAAATAAAGCTATGGTATAATGGTATGGACTGTATCTGCATACTACATAATCATTTACATACAGTGCTTTGTAGTTGTCTTCATGCACTTGTTTTGTTTGCACTTGTTTGAAAGTGTTATACGATTGTGAATTCATTTGTTTATTTGGAAATGTAAAATTGTTCTTTTGGACTGTACATATGTGAATATCTTTCAGTCAAGCATTGTCAGTCTAGCAGTCATTTAATAGAGAAATCTTTGGTATTAAAAAAAAACAAAAAAAAACATGCAATATGTCATGAGCAATCAAGACAAGGGAGAAAGTTCCAAGGTAAAATAAGGTAACATACCTGTACTGAGAATACTCTTTAATATATCCATCTAAGTCCTTTATAACAGGTTCAGACTCTCTGTCTATAGCAACGGTCGCGTTGTTCACTAAATTATTTATATCTGTGGACTTTTCCTTTATTCCATCTCCTGAAATTGTAAGACAAGTGATATTACTCAGTAACACAGTACAAATCTTGTATAACAACTAGGGACCGGATCTATATGCACTGAAAACGATTAAAATATGCATGCAATTATGCACTAAAAATGTAGAAAATATACATTAAAAATTGAAAAATATGCACTTAAGGAATAAGCCAGTTTTATTCACTCATTTCATATATGTATCATTCACTGCAGAAAGAAGCATCACAATAGATAACTAAAAGTTTGTCAATGTTTTTTGGAGACAAATTATGTCTATTGTCTGTCAAAGTAAATTTACAGGCTGAGAATGACCTTTGTACATCAGCTAAAGTGATGGGACAAAATGTATAAACTGGCACCAAAAGTTCTGAACATTCATCTCACAAAGACACCCTAATTCCACACAAGTACTGACTAATAGTTTGAATATTCTTTAGTCCCAGTATATTTTGGTTTACACAATATTTCTTCCGGAGTGATTGTAGTACTGGATTGTTTAATTTATTCCACGGAATATTGCTGCATACTAAAGCCTTACGAAGATCAGCTGAAAATGTATTAAGTAGAGGCTTCGGTTTTACATGCGTAAGAAGTAGTTTAATTGTGTTGTTGTTCTCTTCCTCCTTTGCCATAATATGTGCTGTCATTTTTGCATGTTGTTCAAGTTGAAGTTTCTCTTCACATTTCACTTGCTTCAAGCACACTTGACAATAGACAACATCATCATCACCCACTGATTAAATAAATACTTTCTGCTGCTCTTCTGTTTAGTCATTTTGAGTAAAAGATATGCAGACTAAGAATAAAGTAACAGACTGACTGAAGAAACTCCTCTCAAAATTAACCTCAGGCTACCGGCTGCCCACGTGGTGAAAGGAATGTCCCACCCTATCCCTTTCTTGAAATAGCCAGGCAGCGTGCTTGTGTAAAATACTGTTATCTGTTACTCAGAACGTTGCTTACAAAGGGACGCCCAACACATAGGAGAAACAATTTTGCTGTTACATTTAGAATATGCAATAAAGACTCTGTGACGAATCTTCGTCTAATCATTAACAAAACACTAACCTGGTCTGAACACGCAACAAAAATCTGCCAGCGACCTTTCTACACACTACACTCATTTAAAAGGCTAAGAGATCTTCTCACTTTTAAAACAAAGAAATTACCTATACAAAGTTTAATACTACCCATTTCGACTACGGAGACGTTATATACACTACTAGTTAGTGTGATTCATTCAACCCCGCTACTATCCGACTGTGGAATTTCCCGCTGGCTGAAATTAGACACATTCCTAGTACTCAGCTCTTCAAAAGAAGGTGTTACAAACATTACTTACATATAACAACATAATCTATAGAACATATCCAAGATAATTTAAGTTACTTTCTTCATGTAAATATTAACCGTAGGAACTAGTTGATAAGCTTTCCCATTTAGTCGGTAAGTCTATAACTTCTAGTACTGGTATGTTGTGGAATTCAACACATATTAAACAGTGCATTGTGGTTGGGCATAATAGCACGCTCTATAGCCGGAGTCACGCCATACAAATCAATCAATCAATCAATCAATCAATCAATCAATCAATCAATCAATCAATCAATCAATCAATCAAATCAATCCAATAAACACACAAAGTATGCATTTTCAAAAACATCCAGTCCCTAACAATAACAATTAAGAGACATATCTTCATCGTTTTCATATACCAGTACCAGGTGATTTACAAATTTGAGCAGAAAATGAAGTAGCCCATAGAGGGGATGAAGTACAGAACAACACAAGAGAGTCAGACGGGTGAAACAGATCACAAACAAAGAGACAATGAATCATGTTGGTGAGAGGAGAATGGTCTGGTGAAATATGAACAGAAGAGACAGAATGATGAACACATCTTGAGACAGTACAGTAGGAGTAGACTGAGACATGAATATGACAAACAGGTTACAGTAGATATAGGATGTAGTTAGTTATATAGAAATGAATATATCAGCATGGGAAACAGTGCCATGGAGAGCTGAAGCAAACCTGTCTATGGACTAATAACTGATGCTAAGAGTGGATAAAATTCTAGGAAATAGAACTCAGAGAATCAGAGTAAGTGATCTGATTTTGTAACAATTGAGAAAGGAGATCTGAAGGCAGTATTAGTGGACTTTTGTATCCTCTTCTTATATATATATAAATGATATGAGTGAAAACTGGAATCCCAGATTAGGCTTTTTTCAGATAATGTTATACGGCATAGGACAGTAAATAAGTTTCAGGACTGTTACTGGAAAAAGACCTTGACAATGTTGTACATGGACAGCAGGTAATGATATGATAGTAAACAGAATGAAAAGTCAGGTCGAGAATTTCACCAAGAGAAAAAAATTCCTCTCAGTGTTAATTACTGTGTTTATGAGGATCACTATAAGTACCTAGGTGCTAACATAAGGAAAGATCTTTATTGTGGCAATCACATTAACAAGGTTGTAAATAAAGGTTACAGATCTCTTCATGCTGTTATGAGAATATTTAGGGGGTTGTAGTACGGATTTAAAGAAGACACCATACAAGTCACCGATAAGATCACGATTAGAGTATGGTTCCAGTCTGTGAGACCCTCACCAGGATTACTAGATGCAAGAACTGGAAAAAATCCAAGAAAAAGCAGCACAATTTTTTCTGGATGATTTCCAACAACAGAAGTTTATGAAAATGTTACAAACATTGGGCTGGGAAGACTTAAGAATAAGGAGATGAGCTGCTCGACTAAGTAGGATAAATTTCATTTTTATTCCTTATTGAAGTGCAATTTTTCAATACCATTTCTTTTGTCACTTTGAAAGGATTAATATATTGTATTGAAAAGCTGGACCCCCTTGTCAATTTATTTCTAATCAGTAGGATGTTCCGACCTGTCAGTGGAGAAATGGCGTGGAACGACTGTACTGTACTGTACTGTACTGTACTTTGGATTTTGAGGCAGAAGCCTTATTAGTTACTTTAAGGGCATGTGTAAGCAACTGCAGATGCTTATGAATCATGAAAATTCAGTCCTACTGAGAGCTCTTTAACAGTATCTAAAATGTCTTAAAAGGATGGTTGATGCCTATTTTAATGCTTTTTGTTAACCCGATGAGTGCTACGCCCGCCTATAGACGGGCTGACGCGGCCGGTCCAGCACTGCTATGCCCGTCTATAGACGGTGCGCGAGAACTTACATTTTTTTTAAGTTTCCCAGTTCACTGTCGAGAGCCAATTTTATCTCCGACGTGATCTCCCATCTGTTGGGCATTATGTAGAACTAATTGATCACAAATTATAGCTTCGGGAAGTAACTTACAGAGCTTTTTGCAGACGTCTGTGGAGTTCATCTGTGATGTAAACAAATATGGCGGAAAAACAATCTAGTTGCTCTTGCAGCGATCGGAAAGTGATGATGGAGATGATGATTTTAATGAATTGTTGAGCGATTTTGAAAGTGAGAGTGATACAGAGCATGCCAAAAATATTGTATGTGAGAGAGAAACAGAGCTTCCTCTAAACAAAAGAAGAAAAAACAGTGAATTCAAAAGCTATTTTTTCACTATTTTCATGGCAGATGGATTACTTTTCACCACCAGACTTTGAAGTAACTGAGACAGCGTAGTGCTTGATGACAACCAGAAATTCATTGAATTTAAAAACATTTTTGCCAGTGAATTTGGTGCAGATAGTTGAACAAATCGACATCACAAACAACCAGTAGAAAACATTTAACTATCACCACATTCCAAGTTTAGAAAGTATTTTAAAATAATAACTTTTGCACTGCTAAGAAGTTACATGTATTAGTTGCATACAGATTTTAGGAAATATTATTCTTTTGGGGCACTTTACTTTGTATAAAAATAATGTACACATGGCCACAAAAGTGTAATTTTGTTTTCTCTCAAAATAATACTGAACGTAAGTGTAGGATTTTCCATTTGCATTTAAATTTATAAAGAACCAACATTTATAAACATTTTAAGCTAATCACCCCAATGATAAGTTAAAAATTGAGACTTCTAAAAAAAGTTTTACATACGAATGAAAAAAGTCAGCACTAAGGTACCAAACAGTCAACTGGAAACTCAGCGCTTAAAAAGTTAAACTGTCTAAAATAAAAAAATTTTTTAATTAATCCTTTTTTTTAATTTGTCTAATGTGCAGAAGGGCAGTGACATGCAGACTATATGTGAATTTGAGTCAATATGAAGGACTAACCATTCACATCTGGTCACCAATAATTGACATGCCTCTGGTTAACATTTTAATTAACAGCCATTTTGAATGCTTCAGTGACAATGTGCAATACATATTTTAAATTTCATTTCTAGTTTTCTTCTCTGTGTGTGACCTGGTGCTCATATCATGTATTGTCAGTTGCATTACACAGCAGTGTAAAGAGAAACGATGCCAGAAGCCACGTTTTTGAAAGCTTTTTTAAATTAATTCCAGGCTAGTGAATTATTTACGATAGGAAAATCAATTTTTGTCGTTTGTGTAACAAACAGGTAAGAACGAAATATTTTCTTGCAAATGATGAGGAACCTGGTAACACATTTTTAAGGAATGTAAAATCAAAGAACTTTCTGCTTTGGGGTTACAAATAGTTACTGCAAAGCTCCATCCCCCATTGCACACTTCAAGAGAAAATTTTCAGAAACACTTTTTCCTCATCAACCTATTCTAATCTGCTGGGGCACTTGGCTAGAGGCAGAGAAAAACTGGGATGACATTGCTGATATGGTAAAAGAGCTTCCAGTTGAGAGTACAGCTTGTGTTTCATCCATGAAGGTACTGTTAAAAAATCCAACATTGAAGCGAGATCTTGTGTACATCAAGGCAAATTTTTCATTCTTGCCTTTAACAATTGCAAAGCTGGAATGAAAAGCAAAACCTTTGTTGGAGCCGGTGTCAGAGATGCAAGAAACTGAAGCTAAGGGAGAAGTTGGGGACAAATTAAAGTATAAATGGGAGAGTGAAATGGGATGAAATCCTGGATAAGCTGCAATGAGTCGTGTGGTAAGTGTCCAAGTGGGGGAAGGTGAAGAAATTCTAGAAGAAATGAACATAAAAATGTAACCAAGTTTACTCTTATACCAACAGTGTCAGTGAAAAGGTTCTTTTCAGCATTCAAAATAACAAAAGGAATATACTGTACTGGTAATTATGAGAGAGCCTCCGTGGCTCAGACGGCAGCGCGTTGGCCTCTCACCGCTGGGTTCCATGGTTCAAATCCCGGTCACTCCATGTAAGATTTGTGCTGGACAAAGCAGAGGCGGGACAGGTTTTTCTCCGGGTACTCCGGTTTTACCTGTCATCTTTCATTCCAGCAACACTCTCCATTCTCATTTCATAGCATCTATCACTCATTAATATAAATCACTTTGGGAGTGGCGACCCCATCGTAATAACAGCCTATATCTGATTCATTCATTACATCCCTGACCCGGTCAAAGACTGGAAAACAGGTTGTAGGTTTTCATTTTCAGTAATTATGAATATGAATAACATGTGATGCTTATTGTCATACTAATGAATATATTTATAGCAAACTCTCGATTATCTTGTTTAATCAGTGGACAAATTCGAACGGATAATGAAAACACAGATAATACGATTTTGTCCATTTTAATGCAAAACGAAGCTTTTAATAATACAGAACATGCAATATTGTTTAAAAATGCAATAATGTTGAACAATGAACCTGTTCAATAACCACTTTTATCAATAAAAAAGACCAATATAAAAATTACTTACAACACTTGAGGTACGAAGGTATATAAAACGTCAGTTTTTTCCGTTTGGCAGAAAATAATTGGTAATGTTCTTTTGTTTTCGAGTTCCATTTAAGTTCTTTTGCATACAAATACGAATGTTCTGAAGTGCAACAACATTACTATAATTAACCCTTAAATGCGCAGCATTGCATATGTGCAAAGGAGATTTTGTAAGCTAGCTATGCTTACTCTTTGAAAGTATGGTAATGTTATTTTCCCTTTGTATATTCTTAGAGATGTGTATTTGCATGTGCCATGGATTTAAAGTGGCTAGATGGCACTAGTGAAGCAGTAATGCTCTCTCTTTGTTATGCACCTCTGGATTCTATATCTCCTTTGACAAGGCAATGTTTGTGTTAGTTCTGATGAACTGTAGCATCATCTACTGGAGTGTAAAATTATGTATTACTAAATGTGTACCTATTATTGACATTGGAAGTGTTTTGACCGTATTTGATACCTGTGGAGTTTGTATAACGACATAATTATATACTTTGCATATGTGCAAAGTTGCACCTATCGTAACTCAAACCATAATGGTGTTTTATAGAAGTTAGGATGTGCTGAACCAGTATTCAGTCTGTGACTTTTGCAGTTTTAGTGTGTTGTTTATTACTATTAGTAGTAAAAATGAACAGACTGAGTTTCCTTGAAGGTGGTATGAAGAAATTAGTTACGGATGAGGATATTATGGCATTAGTTTGTCCATCTGAAAGTGAAGATGGATTGGAAATTGACGATAGTGATAATGACCCAAGTATTCATGTTGATCAGTTTCTCCCAGATTCAGAAGATTATTCTGAGGAAGGTGAGAATAGGAAACAAATGTGTGAAACACACAGGACTGTTGATTTGAATGCAACTGGAATAAATTCTAGTTCAAGTAGCACACAGACAGTTGTATATGAAAACAACCAAGTAATAGCACGGTCTTCAGGAAGTATAAATGCAAGTTCTTCAGGATCTGTATCAAGTAAAATACACAAAACTAACACTGTAGGCTAAATAAAATGGAACGTAGGCCAGTTGTGTGGAAGAAAGAAAATGTTGATTATTCACAAAGAAAGCGGGAGTTTGTTGGAAATTCAGTGTTGCCAGATGATATAATGGATTTACAGTCACCATATCAGTTCTTCAAATACTTTTTTAGAGAAGACATTCTGTTTGTTGGAAATTCAGTGTTGCCAGATGATATAATGGATTTACAGTCACCATATCAGTTCTTCAAATACTTTTTTAGAGAAGACATCCTAGCAAAGTTGCCAAGTTGATCCCAATAAAGCCCTAAATGCAACACATTATGACATTCAGAAGTTTCTGGGAATTTGCATTATCAGTTCAGTGTCTTCACTTACTAATGTGAGGGATGACTGGAATGAAGTAGTAGGTGTAGATATTGTAAAAGAGACAATGTCCCTAAAGTAATTTGAAAAGCTACGCCGCTTTTTACACTTCAATGACAACTCAAAGCAACCCAAATCTAGTGATGATAATCATGACAAGTTATATAAAATTAGGCCTATACTTGATCATTTGAACAAGAAGTTTTTATCTGTTCCTATGAGTGAAAGGCTTGTAGTTGATGAACAAATGTGTGCAACAAAAGTAAGACATCATATGAAAGTATACATGAAGGACAAACCGCACAAATGGTGATATAAACTCTTTGTGCTGTGTGGAGACATGGGATTTGCTCACAAGATTGAAATATACAGTGGGCAAGAGAATGATGCAAAATTTCCACTTGATGGTGAACCTGATTTAGGAGGTTGTGGCAATATTGTTGTTCGACATGTAGGCTACAAACTGTATTTTGATAGGTACTACACGTCACTACCTCTAGTAGTTCATCTCTTCAAGCAAGGTATTTTTGCTGTTGGAACTGTGCAAAGAAACAGACTACCCAACTGTAAATTTCCAAGGGGTCAAGAAATGAAAAATAAACCTCGCGGATTTTCGTAAAAATATTCCACTTGTATTGACTGTTGATGTTTCAAGGATAACTGCAATGTGACATTTTTATCAACATTTATAGGGGAAATTCCAAAGACAAAAGTCATGCGATACGACAGAAAAAAGAAGGAACACGTTGAAATTGATTGTGCAGCTATTGTTCCAGTGTATAATAAACACATGCGTAACGTGGACTTGCTTGACAGCAATGTGGGAAGACATCACAACAAAATGAAGTCGAGAAAATGGTATTTTCGACTGTATTTCCACTTGGTTGACATAACTGTTATAAATGCTTGGATTCTGTACAGGAAAGTAAATGAATGTAAGCAAGCAAGTGGTAAGCTTCTCAACCAGAAACAATTTCGCATTGATCTTACACAAACCCTGTGTAAAATTGGAAAAAAGAATTCTAGGCGAGGTCGACCAAGTTCAGATTTCGTTGAGGAACAGAGAAAAAAGTTTTGAGGATCATCAATTCCATCGATTGACGTAAGGAAAGATTCTAACGATCATTGGCCCCTGTGGAATAAGAAACGTACAACTTGTAAGATGCCTTTATGCAAGGGTTACACCTTCATCACGTGTGAGAAATGCAAAGTGAACCTCTGCTTGAAGAGGGAAAAAAATTGTTTCAGGGATTTCCATGCTAACTAGCTGCAGTAGAGTGTGAATTGAGAGCAACAAATCCAAAATCAATCGCTGAAACTGTTGCTTAACTCAGGACATTCATGAACTTGAACCTGTACGGTTATGTACTTAATTGCACAGCTTTGCATCTGTGCAAAACAAAAGAAAACACTTATATGTTGACATTGATTTTGAAAAAAAAAATTTGTCTTTTATTTGGTGATTGTTTATCATAATTGTAACTGAAAATAAATACATTTTTGAAATTAAAAAAATTGCGCATTTAAGGGTTAAAATCTCCCTGTCAAACATAATATAAGAGAGTTTGAACACTTTTTCAATGCCGAAAGCATGTCCCACACATGCATCAATCCAATAATCACTTGCTAATTTCTTTACTGATTCACTTTTTCTCGAACTTTTCAATTAATTCAAACTTTCATTTTGCAGTTAAAAGCACTTTCTTTCGCTTTGTAGCCATGCTGCTATCACCAACAAAGAATTCCTAAACCGTACATTGTTTAGTGTTTAGTTCTTGAACAAAGCATGCCACCAACATACTTGCAGTTGAAAGCGAGTTCGAATTTCAAGGACACAGTTAATACGATTTCAAAATGTCATGACAAAAACAAAGGAAATACACTAAACCTCTAGGGTGCACAGATAACCTGCAAACCGGATAATTGGGAATTTGCTGTACCTTCCTATACAATTAAAAAATCAGTGCCTAATTTAATCATTTTGTAACCTACTTTTAGGTGCTTAAAACATCACTTTTTCATGCCTAGAATTCTAAGATCTACAGGTGACACAAACAACAATAACAATGATGATGAAAATGATGATATTCTTATATAAAGAGATATAGTGAGAATACGCTCTACTTTATTTGTTCATTACCTGCTTGACTTAAAGTTTGTAAAATGTCAGGTTTATATTTCTCTACAATATCAGTTATGTTCTTCTGAATGTCTTCATATGCCTTCTTTCCATTATTTATTCCAGTTTCTATGTCATGGATGCTGTTTACATCACTTATCTTCTCAGTGATGTCTGGCAACTAAACAAATAGCAAAACAAACAATTTAGTTTATAACAGCAAAAACTCCATACATATCAACAGAAAACATACAAAGATGTAAGAAAAATAATTCTGCTCACTGAATTTGTCAAGAGAAGGCCTGTTTACACGCAGACAGTAATTTAGTGGTAACTACATTTTAGTGGTAAGTGATAAGTAAACAATTAAGCAACAATTTAGTCAAGTGGAATACAATCCCATCCATTTTTCCTTCCAAGTTGACGTCCCACAAGCTGCACGTGCAACGATCGGAGTAGTGGGGGAAGCATTGTACTTGCTACTTACCACTTGCAAAACAGGCACAATTTAGTCAAGTTCATAAATTGTGGGTGAAGTTATGGAGTTGATCATCCCTGTGAGTTTGCTTTTCTTTCGATTGTTCACTGTTACTGCTGAGAACAGTGGCTACATGGACAGAGGATAACACTCTAAAATTCGTTAATGAATATGTTCAGCACAAATACCTTTGGAATACTAAAATGCACTACGCATTATAATATCTCTCTTTTGTTTTTTGTTTTGCTAGTAGCTTTAGGTCGCACCGACACAGATAGGTCTTATGGCGACGATGGGATAGGAAAGGTCTAGGAGTTGGAAGGAAGTGGCCGTGGCCTTAATTAAGGTACAGCCTCGTGTGAAAATGGGAAACCACAGAAAACCATCTTCAGGGCTGCCGACAGTGGGATTCGAACCCACTATCTCCCGGATGCTCTCTCTTTTGAATCAGAGGCTCAACTTTATGCATTAACTCAGTAAATTTTACTTCTGACATTCGCAAGGTTAACAAATAAATAACCTTATTCACTTTATGTCCCACAAACTGCTTTTATGGTTTTCAGAGACGCTGAGGTGCCAGAATTTTGTCCAACAGCAGTTATTTTACGTGCCAGTAAATCTACCAACACGAGGCTGGCGTATTTGAGCACCTTCCAATACCACCGGACTGAGCCAGGATTGAAGCTGTCATTTTGGGGTCAGAAGGCCAGCATCTCGTCTGAGCCACTCAGCCTGGCAGTTAACAAATATTCCTGTGGATCTTCCTTGGCTAATTATTTAAAGAGAATTGTACTTGCTCCAAGATTATTCCTTCAGGTTATCCATTTTCACTCCCATTCTCTTTTTATCCTAACTTTGGTCACCTAACCATCATCTTCCTCTAAAATATCACCTAACACGAAACAAATAATGTCATTAACAAGTTTTACTCATTACTGATGGCCATTCATCTTATCTCCGATCGAGATGACGACTGACTTAAGTAACAAATAGCCATTTTACTAAATGCTGGCTTACGTTTAAACTAGCCTACATGTCAATGTATTGAACAGGTGGAAACCCTTTATCCTTAATCAACACTGCAAATTTCTATTCAATACGGACCATAATGAAATTCTTAACATTAAATAGCCTACATGAGTTAACCACTTACTACTGTACTAAACACTGTCTGCATGTAAACTGGCCATTATAATTCTTGAAGACATGCTAGTATTTACAGTAGAAATTGCTCTTCTCACAATAATACCAATATGTGCAGTAATGAAATGGCATATGGCTTTTAGTGCCGGGAGTGTCTGAAGACATGTTCGGCTCGCCAGGTGCAGGTCATTTGATTTGACACCCGTAGGCGACCTGCTCGCCGTAATGATGATGAAATGATGATGAAGATGACACATACACCCAGCCCCCATGCCAGAGAAATTAACCAATGATGGTTAAAATTACCAACCCTGTTGGGAATCGAACCCGGGACCCCTGTAACCAAAGACCAACAATTTAGCCATGGAGCCAGACAATATGTGCAGTAACTACCAAGCAATGTTGCTAAGATAATCGAATGGATAATGGAAAGAAGAATTAGAGAAAAGGTGGAAAGTCAGTAACAAGAGGAACAATTTGGGTTCAAAAGTGGAAGGTCAACAGCAGAACCTATTTACATTCTAAGACAGACCATGAAAAGAGCTTGGAATATGGGAAGGATATAGTAATGACTTTTATAGACTTAGGAAAGACATACAACAGCATTCCCAGATAAAAAGTTTGGGAAAGCCTGACACACAGGGGCATTGGTTAAGGCATAACATTTTTGCATTCATTTATGTTTGATTTTGCAAAATAGGGCTAATATCATCACTTTAATTTCACTTTAATTCTTTCCTTTTATTCAAAAAAAGTTTAATTAATGAGATTTGTGAATTATTTATGTGAAAGATAGGTAAAGAGAACAATATTGACAATCATTCATTATTTCTTATGTAATCTTGATTAGAACAATAACACAGCTCTAATCAAGTTTACATAACAAATTACCATTTCACCCTACATGGTCATATATGGCTGTATCATTAAGGAATTTTATAGAATATTAATACGAAGAGATTTTCTTTTTTTTTAATGCTATTCATTCGGGGCGTTGACATACGAAGATCTTTTGCCGCTACTTTGCACCATATGTTATGAGCCTGTGTGTATTTAGTAATGGCGGAAGTGTAAAGTGTTAAATGCGAGGAAAGGAACATTAAGGACGACACAAACACCCAGTCCCCAGGCCAGGGATATTTATCATTTTCAATTAAACTCTGACCCAGCCAGGAATCGAAGCCGGGGCCGCCGGGTGACAGGCGGACGCGTTGCCCCCTATACCGTAGGGCCGGACTGATACAAAGAGATACTTCTGTCGAAATGAGAAATCTTATTGTCTTCTGTTTCCCTTCACACATATGATATTGGAAAACAATTTCAAGATCGTTATTTTCTATGAATTTCACTGCATTTTTGCCCTTATCACAAAATAAGTAACTTTCGCTTTAAAGTGGCCTTGCTGCTTTAATTTGGTGTAATTCGCGAAAACGAAATCACTAATTTCTTAACCAGAACCATATGATTCGTTCAAATACAGTATTGCAATATCGCTTCAAATATTTTTTGCCGTGTTGATCATTAATGGAAAAAAAATATCATGCCCCTAGGGATGGGCCAGAAACTAATAACAATGAAAAAAGCTGTGTGAAGACAACAGTGGGTAGAACAGAATGGTTTGGAACTGACACTGGGCTAAAACAAGGGAGTGTGTTATCACCTTTACTGTCCATAATGGTGATGTATGACATCATAAAGGCAGCAAGGGAAGATAACAGAGGGGAAAGAATAAATGTAATGATGTGAATAACAGCAGAGGACAACGGAACCTGGACTGGAACACAGTGTTGGAAGAGGAATGGTGGAGATCTGGGACGAAGTGGAGAGGAACCATATTTGCCTCCACCTGGTGACAGCTGGAAAATTGAGGAATTGATGATGATGATAATGATGATGATGATGATGATGATGATGATTATTGCTCTCCTCACATCCTATACATCTGCAACGAAACAGGAGTCACACTATTGTCCTCGGCACGTAAACGTAGTCATTAAGGGAACAACCTAACTCTTTCTCCCCTATTAACACTGAAGGTTTTGATTTTTAGTTACTCTCTAACTGTTCAGTTCGATTCAGTGTCGCCAACCATACAGTTTAGGGATCCTACTTGTTGATACGTCATCTTACAGTTACACTTTACCTTGCATGTTGACACTATGTAGTCATTTTTTCACAACTTGTGAGATTATTGCCATTGCCATGTTGCAAAAATCCCTACTGTTACATTTGCGAGTATAGGTAACGCATTTTTTATTTTTCTGTAGGATTGTAAATCTATTTGGATAATACCAGCTAAGTAGAATTGTGACATGTTTGAATAATGTATTTAATAACACAGCTGGTGTGAAATGACAAATGCAGCAGTTTATTAATACATTTCATCCAATTCTTATGCGTAGAATTTAATTACAATGTCTAAGAAGAAAAATCTGCAAGAGCTCCCCCGAAAAGAAAAGCGGAGATGGTCCTTGCTCTTATGTATGCGCTTTCTAACAACGTTATTGGTTTTACATCCCACTAACTACTTTTTTTTTTTTTTTGCTAGGGGCTTTACGTCGCACCGACACAGATAGGTCTTATGGCGACGATGGGATAGGAAAGGATAAGGAGTTGGAAGGAAGCGGCCGTGGCCTTAATTAAGGTACAGCCCCAGCATTTGCCTGGTGTGAAAATGGGAAACCACGGAAAACCATCTTCAGGGCTGCCGATAGTGGGATTCGAACCTACTATCTCCCGGATGCAAGCTCACAGCCGCGCGCCTCTACGCGCACGGCCAATTCGCCCGGTCTAACTACTTTTACGGTTTTCCGAGATGCCTAGGTGCTGGAATTTTGTCCCACAAGTTCCTTAATGTGCCAGCAAATCTACCGACACAAAGCTGATGTATTTGAGCTTCAAATATCCCACCGGACAGAACTGGGATCAAACCTGCTAACTTGAGCTCTACTGCCTGAGCTATTCAGCGTGATTCTGTGTTTTCATTCAATCGCTATTGTGCTGGTATGGTCTCTGTTCAACCTGAATCAATAGGTCTGAAAACAAAATTAGCAATTTTACAGATTTTTGCTGCTAGAATGAAACAAACAAAACAGATTTTTGCAATCTGCATTGATAACATTTAAAATTGCTGGGGCAAATACAATTAATTTGTAAGGTACATGTTCCCTTCAATATGTTACAAAGGAACAGTTAATTGCTCCAGAATCTGTATCAGTAGGCTAATTATATTAAACAGGTTATCAGGAGCAAAAACACACAGAAGTTACTGATTTCTTTCCAAAATAGACAAGTGCTGCAACACTTTATTTCAGTTTTATTATGTTGTTAAACTTGTTAAACACTAACTCGTTAAACATTACAGTATGTAAGTACTGTAGTGTAGCATTTTTATTTTAACTTTTTTTCATGTAATCTTAAATTAACCTGTAGGTCAAATAGTATTCTGCATCCAATTTACTATTCCCTAAATATAAGAACACCACCAACGAAACAATACGATCCGCATGGGCCTAAAATTACTGTTGTTCAGAGGTTTGGCTGCAGACGTTTTGTTTTTACACAAAGAGTAAACTCTTCACTTAAGAGAAGTAAAAAGAGATTAATCTTTGTATCCACTATCTGGGCTGGGTACTTAAATGAAAGCTGTTTAACACATTTCCCTCTATAAAGTAAAATCAGTTGTTTTCAAGTAACATCCATAAAAAAGAGTCTCTTCAATTGTCCATTTAGTCAGGTTCCAAAGCATTCTTAAAAATAATGTTTGTTATTGACTTATTAGTATTAGTTTTCAACATACAGCTTTGTTAGTAGATGCAAAAAGCTGCAAAGCAAAATAAATTAATGCCAAAGTACCTTAGTGATTAATGCTGAGTAAAAATTAGAAATGGTATTTCATAGAGAGTAATACACATAACAGAAGGTATTTTTCGAATCTTGGTTTTCAAAGGCTTAATAAAATCTTAACATTAAAATAAAGAACATTTGGACTTTGTAAAATTCATAGACAAACGTACTCCCTCTAAGATTTGAAATAATATTGTTTTTCTTCTTCTTCTTTTTCTACTGCTTTTCCCACATCTGTGGGGTCGTGGGTGCGAACTGTGTCACACATGTGGATTTGGTCCTTTTTTACGGCCGGATTCCCTTCCTGGCGCCAACCCTATATGGAGGGATTTAATCACTATTGCGTGTTTCTGTGGTGGTTGGTAGTGTAGTGTGTTGTCTGAATATGAAGATGAAAGTGTTGGGACAAGCACAAACACCCAGTCCCCAGGCCAAAAGAATTAATCAGAGGCGATTAAAATCCGCGACCCAGCTGGGAATCGAATCCGGGACCCTCTGAACTCAAGGCCTGAACGTTGACCATTCAGCCAATGAGTTGGACAAATAATAATGTTCATCAAAAATCATATTATGTTTCTAACAAATTTAGTTGTATTTTATCATACCAAAGGTCTATGGAATAGGCACCGGCAGGAATGCTTACAGGGGTGCAGTTCTGGCCAGAGGGAACAGGACACTGCACATGGAAATTAAAAAAATTTTCTCAGTCAGAATGACATGTCTTTTAGGCATTTCATCACCTAGAGCACGCCTGACCCCCATTATTCTGTCACTGCAGCTGCAGTGATAAGAACGAGCACATCTTGCCTTTTTAGCCAGCAATGCAAACCATCCTAGTGTTTCGTATGTTCCTTAGCAAGGCCAAAATGTGTTGATTTGTGCTAAGTGGAAATGAATTCATACTCTTCACAGCCACAATCTCTTCCTCTATACCCCTCTTTTTTCACAACACCATAGCACAGCGTGATCCACTCCAGAAACTGTTGACATAGGGCAGCGAGTCTGGAACTTCCTTTCCGACCACCACAGCACAGCTGTACAGGTCGTAGGGTGAAGTGAAAAATCAGTTTCATGTAGCACCACTTCGTGATTCACCCAACAGACTTCCAATACACATTCCATGAAGTATTTCAATGCTTACTGTCAGCAGCGGGCCATCGTATGCATTGCCCTGATGAAAGCCAATGAAACTTGGCTGAAGGCTTGGCATTTTTTTGCTAAGGATTTGTCAAATATTTTTATATGCATGGCTTTAATCCAGAATGTATTTTTATTTAATAATTATAATAAGTCATAAAAACTTACATTCATTGATTAGATTTTCCGAAGTTTTACTGCATTCTCATTAACTTATATGCATTGATTTTTGTTAAATTTTATACTAGACAACACAAAATTCAATGCATAAAAGTACATGGACTTGCAACAAAACTTTAGAAAATCCAGTCAATGTGGAAAACAATTTATGCTGGAACAAAAACTGAAATTATCTTGGTTGCAATCCAAATTTATCAGTCACAATTTAATGGTCTCTCCCACTCTCTTAATGCAAACACTGAGCCTCCCATTTCTTGCCATAAACCAATTCCAAGTTTTAAGGCACTGTGATCATTCAATGGTATATGTCACTGGGACTGTCAGACTGAATTCCCCTGTGGTATCCCCTGCCTGTTGTAAGAGGCAACTAAACGGGGCCCACTGAGATTGTATTAAGTTCGAGAGGCCTAGGGAGCCTTTCATTTTTTCGCTCTTCATAGCCCTCGTCTTTTTTTGGCTGATATTTTTATTTTTCAAAGTGCCAATACAGGATGGTTGCTCAGGTGTACTTCCTCTTAAAACAATAACCACCACCACCAGTCACACTGAATTTGATGGCTTCAGCTACAGTTGGGTAGAAGAGAGAGACTTCATAAATTAAAATGGCATGCCCAAGGGGTTCAGTAACCAGAATCAGCAGCACCTATTCAGATCCAGCGAGAATCTGCAAAGGCAATCCTAAATGAGGCCTTGAGAGGAACAAACATGGATCTAAAGATATCAGGTCGAGTTGTACACACACTGGAACTTGCAGACAAGCAAGCAATTTTTTTTAAACTTTATGTCGCACCGACACAGACAGGTCTTATGGCGACGATGATATAAGAAAGGCCTATGAATGGGAAGAAAGCGGCCATTGCCCTAATTAAGGTTCATCCCCAGCAATTGCCTGGTGTGAAAATGGGAAACCAAGGAAAACCATCTTCAGGGCTGCCAAAACTGGAGTTCAAGCCTACTATCTCTCAGATGCAAGCTCACAGCTAACAATAATTTTGTGTGGCTATTTCTAGCCATGTGCAGCCCTTGTAAGGCAGACCCTCCGATAAGGATGGGCGGCACCTGCCATGTGTAGGTAACTGCGTATTAATGTGGTGGAGGATAGTGTGTTATATGATTGCAGGGATGTTGGGGACAGCACAAACTCCCAGCCCCCAAGCCACTGAAATTAACCAATGAAGGTTAAAATCCCTGACCCGGCTGGGAATTGAACCTGGGACCCTCTGAACTGAAGGCCAGTACGCTGACCATTCAGCCACCGAGTCGAACAGTTCACAGCTGCGCACTCCTAACCGCACGGTCAATTCGTCCGGACAAGCAATTCTAGCAGGTAATCCTAACTACCCTGGAAAGACATCATCCTGGTATGCAAAATGTCCAATAAATATGGGGTGAAAAATCAATACAACAAAGAACAAAATTATGTCAGTAAGTAAACCAAAAAGACATCAACATTTCCATTCATGGTGAGACAAACAACCAGGTATCTTCCTTTAAATAGGCCTACCTGGGAAGAATAATAACTGAGGATGTCTACTGTCAACAAGAGTCAAGGTGTGACTGGGAGTGGCAAGAGCAGTGTTTTACAAATACCAGTTAATGCTGACTAACAGCGCACTGAGCCTTGAGCTCAGGAAGAGATTTGTGAGGCCAGTGGGGTTATGCAGTGGAGAAACGAGGACACTGTATGCCAGCTTATCACGACATATTCAGGTGTTTGAAATGTGGTGTTGGAGGTGGACATATTGAGTCACAAATGCGGATGTACTTATCAAACTGGTGAAGACAGAGTACCTCTTGGATACCTAAGTGAAAGACAATTAGTCTGGAGTGAGCACACACTGTGATACGGAGACTTACTACGAGACATAATGAAAAGCAGACTGGAGGTCAAGAACAGCAACAATGGTGACAACACACTTTCATAGACCAACTGAAGCTACAAGTGTAAGTTCATACTGAAAGACAATTAAAGAAGAGGGCTCTTTGTCCTGAAAACTGCACGGCAAGTTACATAGAGACAGTTTGATAGAGGAAGATGGAAAGGTGCCATAAACACCCAACCTGGTGGGAGCTGAATGAGGGAAATTGAGATGAAGACAACATTCACTGTAATTACAAGTGGTAAGTGATCCCCATTTGTACTTAATTTGCACTTAATACAACTATACTGTTTTACAATTAATAATAATGTTGTTGGCTTTATGTCCCACTAACTACTTTTACAGATTTCGGAGACACACCAGGATGCTGGAATTTAGTCCCACAGGAGTTCTTTTACATGCCGGTAAATCTAACGACACAAGGCTGACGTTTTTGAGCCCCTTCAAATATCACCGGACTGAGCCAGGATTAAACCTGCCAAGTTGGGGTCAGAAGGTCAACACCTTAACCCTCTGAGGCACTCAGCCCAGCTGTATTACAATTACAAATTACAGATCATAATATATAGAATAAGCTTGTTGAACTCACTTAGTAAAAGAATAGCTATAATGTATTTTTCTCCAAGATGCTATTAATTTCATGACTATCTGAATGAATGAATGAAAGAAAATGATGAATGAATGAGTTAATTAATTAATTAATTAACACTATTCCTTTAATGAGTGAGAATTCTGTTTCAATGAGCAATTCTGCAATTTACAAGGCAGTTGTAGAGTAGCAGTAGTTCTTTACGAAGCTGGAAATAAAGCCAAAAGAGATAATAACTGCCTGCAGCAGAGTATGACTTCTTTGTCCAGCATGCTCATGAATAGCATTTCCTTAAGAAATTTAACATGATCAGTCAATACGCATGCACTGCTAAAGGCCTGTCATTTGAAAAAAGCACTGCTGCATGCACTGTAAATAAAATTTATATACCTTAGGTAAATACCTGTCTAGGAACTTGAGCATGAAAAAAGACAAAACAGACAGAACAAAATTAGTCAGCATTCATATGAACATGTAATTAATGTACAGTATAAAAAGAGACACAATTGAATCATGAAATCCAGAAACCAAGTATGTCCACTTTTTTTGCTAAAACAAGTTAAGGGTCATTATGAGCTTACTAAATCACGATGCACGAATTATGCAGAAGTCCTTTATGTCCAAACCATCTGAGTCTAAATACAGAACGACAAAGTTTTCATAGTGCAAGACATAAGTTGGCAACCACGTTGTTTCTGTCCGCTGACTGTTTGCTATACTTTCTGTTCCTGATATGTAACATTTTCGTCCATATCTACCTCACAGTGCAAATACTCAAAAATGTTATGGTTAGGGCTCAGAAGTTTAATACCTATAAACTGCCAAAAGAAGAATTAAAAATACCAACAACAAAAAAAACGCCAAAAAAGGACAAATAAAACCCACCATTTTCTGGCCTGCAATGACCCAGAATGAACATACATTATGTTAGGTGTCGTCTTCGGACACTCGAGGGAAAAAAAAGGATTTTTCCTCAACTTCCAAGCCCTAGTTACGATTATATGATGACGTGGATGGAAAGAGAATGTTCACAATGGGTTGACACTGAATGTCGTCTTTAGTTCACTTTGCGATAATGTTCATCAACAAGGGGCACATGCTGTTTGTATATGGGGAAAGAATGTTTATTATTTTCATGTACTAAGGAAATGTAATACATAGTTTACTTGTCATTTATTGCCCTTTATTTATAATAATTTAAGTTGCCACACATATTGGAAAAACCCTACATGTTCACAATTTATTTGATGTTCTTTCTCAACTTGCACTATGTGTATGAATTTGAAGTTTTATAGTAATACTACTCTATGAAATGAAATGTCGTATGGCTTTTAGTGCCGGGATATCCCAGGACGGGTTCGGCTTGCCAAGTGCAGGTCTTTCTATTTGACACCCGTAGGCGACCTGCGCGTCGTGATGAGGATGAAATGATGATGAAGACAACACATACACCCAGCCCCCGTGTCATTGGAATTAACCAATTAAGGTTAAAATCCCCGACCCGGCCGGGAATCGAACCCGGGACTCTCTGAACCGAAGGCCAGTACGCTGACCGTTCAGCCAACGAGTCGGACACTACTCTATAACTGGTCCCCTAACCCACAAACTTCAAATGTATTGCTAGATAATAATGTACAGTTATTTTGTTCCTCCTGAAAAAATCACTGACTGGTCATGAGGAGTTACTGCATTTCATGATTCAAGTATAATATGTAAAGTGCCCTGATGACATGAAGATATTCACTAGATAAACATTGGGGAAAATGTTAAACTTACATCTGAAAACTAACTTACTTCTAAAAAAAAACAATATTTACTGGAGGGGGAATCCTGAGTCACAGAGCACTTTATACAATTTTTACATACTGGTTATTCATAATCAATACATACTGCAGAACATGGTGAAAGTATTTGAAAAACCTAATGAATGAATTCCTCTTATGAATGTGATGTAAACCAGTACCATTTAAAGGTTTGAATAACTCTGCAATTCAATATCACATTATTTTCTAAGCTATTAAATATCTCAATATTTTGAAACCTAGCAACTCACCTCTGAGAAATTAGCTGGATTACTCATTTTGTACACCTGGTAGTACGTTTCATTACAAGATGGCACCCCCAAACAATTTTTAAGTTCACGTGTAAGATTGTCCTTAATTTCCACAAGAACTAGAAAAGGAAAGAACAGATGCAGATAATTATTACATCCACAATAAAAGCTTCTCTCTAAACAACCAAAACATCATTAATCACTAGATCTTAGTTATAACAAGTGAGAAAAGGACAAAGATGTTCTTTCCAATTATATCAATATATAATATGTGAAAAAAAGCATCCAAACACCACTCAAATCTGTACTGCCCACTAGCGGATATCAAAATGAGGCCTACTCCCACCCCACCCTCTCTACAGTTGTCAGACTCCGTACCAAGCAAAGTCAGCGATATGGGTTGTTGGGGTCTGGAGTGAAGTCACCACTCTAGTTCTAGCTCATCTTGCAAGTTGGCACTATACAGTCATGGCTTTTCCGTGACTTGCAAGACTTACGTATTGCCACTGCCATATTATGAAAATCACTAGCGTTACATTTGTGGGTATAAGTAAAGCTTTTTTTTTTTTTTTTTCTGTAGTATTGTAAATCTGTTTGGGTAATACCAGGTGAGTAGAACTGTGGCATATTCAAATAATACATTTAGTAATGTAGTTGGTGAGAAATGATGAATGCACATTTTATTAATTACAGTCTTATTTTGTCCAATACTTACATATAGAATTTGATTAGGATGCCTAAGAAACAAGAAAAATATGCAAGAACTCCTCCGAAAAGGAAAGCAACATTATATGTCTTTTCACGAGAGTTTAAACCCGACATTAAAAAATAGGCGGAGCACGTTGCCTTTGCACGTGCACATATAAGTAGTTGATTGGAGAAGCAACCGTCGCACTTACTCGACTGTATGCGAGCTCGAAGAAAAGTAGTACGTGGCATTAATTTTATTTTATTTTAGTTTATTACATGTAGAGAGTTTGGAAGAGTACATAATCAAATTAAAAGTATGGTTGTCATATATATATATGTTTTTAAATATAAAATTGATTAAATAACGAGAAATTAAGGCACAAGGTGTGGTGTAATACAGGAAGCCTTCTCGTAATGATGGAAAGTCCCAAGCTGTACAGTGTGGAGAAAAAGTGTTGCATCTTGCAGCAGCAGTCAGTGTCAGTATTCATAATTGGGAACATGCATCATTTTCAAAAATATTTTTTTTGAAGAGTACACCAATGAAATAGTACGTAAACGTATTACATTGTGGTATGTTGCCTTGTTTTCTACCATTAAAAAAATATTTAATAGTGCCTTTCCGCAAGGCGAGTGAAACGGCCTCTGACGTAAGCGGCGCGCTGTGACGTCACGATCCAGTACCGCATGGAGCTCTATCAGCCGTTGTGCATCAGCCGTTGCTAAAAGCCGATTGTTTATTATTCACGATCGCGAATAACTTCGAAATGACAGAAGAAAGGTTCGAAACAGCACAGTCAGACAATCTACCATGTGTAGATGTCATCATTCTTGAAAAATGTGACTTTTGTGGCCGCAGAAATTCGCGGATAACAAGCAAGTTTGTAAGTGGCGTCTTTTATATACGTGCAATGTACTGTAACCCATAGTATTAGGATAACAACGAACCTGGATAGATATCACATCACTTTCAACATTTCCTTCTAGACTGATTCCCCTATTAAAGAATAACATTACATTTTCGGGCTTTCAGCATTAGTAAAGTAAGAAATCGGATTTCAGCACTAACATAAACATATAGGTAGCATTATAGTACTAGTCCGCTTCTGTGGTGTAGTGGTTAATGTGTGCCACTCCCGGAGGCCCGGTTTCGATTCCCGGCTCTGCCATGAAAGTTGAAAACAAATAGTACGAGGACTGGAACGGGGTCTACTCAGCCTCGGGAGGTCAACTGAGTAGAAGGGTTTCGAATCCCACCTCAGCCATCCTCGAAGTGTTTTTTCGTATTTTCCTACTTCTCCTCCAGGCACCTAAGGCCACGGCCGTTTCCTTCCCTCTTCCTTGTCTATCCCTTCCGATCCTCCCATCCTCCAACAAGGCCCCTGTTGAGCATAACAGGTGAGGCCGCCTGGGCGAGGTAATGGCCCTCCTCACCAGTTTCATCCCATACTCAAAGTCTCACGTTCCAGGACACTGCCCTTGAAGTGGTAGAGGTGAAATCCCTCGCTGAGTCCGAGAGAAAACCAACCCTGAAGGATACACTGATTAAGAAAGAAAGAAAGAAAGAAAGAAATAAAGAAAGAAAGAAAGATCATAGTACTATAGGGCTATAATCTATCATTCCCAAAAAAATATATATTTATGGTTGGGACAACTGGTCTACCCACTTCCAGGGCCCATGAAAGAGAATTAAATATCTTTGTGGAGGGAAAAATTTAAACATGATAAAGATAAATATGACTTCATCTAGTTTTCACAAGTCGGGCTGAGTGGTTCAGACGGTTGAGGTGCTGGCCTTCTGACCCCAACTTGGCAGGTTCGATCCTGGTTCAGTCCGGTGGTAGTTGAAGGTGCTCAAATACGTCAGCCTCGTGTCGGTAGATTTACTGGCACGTAAAAGAACTCCTGGAGGACTAAATTCCTGCACATCGGCGTCTCCGAAAATCGTAGAAGTAGTTAGCGGGGCGTGAAGCCAATAACATTAATTACATTTGGCTTTTAACAAGCTGAGCATATCAGGAAAGAAAAGTGTCCCGGTGACATTGTAGTCGCGCAATACAGGAATGTCTTTGGGTGCTGTGACTTTTACTCTTTTTTTTTTTTCTGTTTGCTTTACGTCACACCGTCACATATAGGTCTTATGGCGACGATGGGACAGGAAAGGCCTAGGAATGGGAACAAAGCGGCCGTGGCCTTAAGTACAGCCTCAGCACTTGCCTGGTGTGAAAATGGGAAACCACGGAAAACCATTTTTTCAGGGCTGCCGGCAGTGGGGTTCAAAACCCACTATCTCCCGGATGCGAGCTCACAGCTGCGCGCTCCTAACCGCACGGCCAACTCGCGCGGTATTTTTACCCTTCGGTTTATTGACTTGGCTTGTATAACCTAAAACTTAGGCTAAGTTGGATAATATTTTAAACACCTACATCACTATTTTCACCTGTGTGCAATTATGTTATTTATTTCATTAATATTATGATAATTATTATAATTGAGCATTGTTAACTTATAAGACCCCAACAGACAAGCATTGGTTTTGTGTAGAGTTATACATTTCTTAAATTCACGTTGTTTCCTTTCATGGTGTACACGCCTATTCTTTGTTACATTATAGAGTATTTAGATATAGCCTAAATTTCTTTACCAATTAAGCTCTTCAATAAAGACATACATAACTGTCCCATGCCAAGATATATTGGTAGAATTAGAGCTGTCAAAATGGTTCATAACCCCTTTGATTTATTATCTTGACATGGATCACCCAAAACATAGGTTAGGTTTGGAGAATACTTTAATAATCAGCATTATTTAATGCACTGTTTTTTACTTTCATATTCCAAGATGTAATTGAAGCATTTAAATAAAGCATCATACATTAAAATTTAAAGTTTTACCACTAGAACAGCTGACATGGAAAAGTGATTTGAAAATTCAAACAAATTCATCTTACGTTAAAATCTTCAAAAAAAAAATAAACTGTAGACTTTTCCGATATATCACCAGCATTTCTCCGGCTCGCCAAAATCCATTTCTCCCTAGTTTTAGCGTCTTTGGAACATTTATAAACAATTTGTTTGGTATGGTATGCGATGTGCTATTGCACATCGGAACTCTACACCATTTATAAGTTTTCTGCCTCACTGTCTGCGCAGGATTCATTTTAAGTCTAAAATATACCACTCAGATTATTATCCAATGTATAGACCTCGAATTTAACCATACTAGACACTAACGTAAAGTAGAAATACGCGAAGTGTATCCTGCTTCTCACAGCACACTATGTGTTACTTCGTCTGCTAATTCAGTCAACCTGTACGATGACGTCAGACCAATGAGATCGCGTGCTTGCGTGACGTGACATCTTCGTAGATTTTTATCACGTTTGGAGTTATTATTTGTACATTCTGATCACATTTTTGAATTCTGCATGAAATTTTGAATCAGATTAGCATATTTTTAATTAAAACCCCGGATCATGCATGTTCCCTATTTCATAGTGAAAGAAATGGAGCAAGAGGTAGGACCATCGTGTGAAGTGAAGCACAAAAAGAGGAAAACCGCTCACAAGTGACCATAGGCAGTACATTGTAACTGTGTTCAATAACCTAAGTGAACAGAATCCAGGTTTAGTCGTTTATTCAGAAGTTCAGACCCTCGCACTGTTGTCGTATGCGATGCGCAGCCCTGTACGTCCAAACACAAGACGTTGACGGGGTGGAGGTCGGTACTACACGCTCAGCGAATCACGAGGCGTGGACATACCATGTTTACATCAGGATTAACCTCTCGTGAAAAGACATATACCTCCTGTATAAAGAACAGTTCAGTTCAAATGGAAGGAAATTTCGTTATCAACTTAATCTAACCTTGTCTTGTCATGGCTTTGGTACGGTTTGCAGACTTAGCCTTTATGTATTTGTATTGACTTTGGTTGCATGTATTATTACAGCATGGTTTCACTTCAGACCGACAAATAATAGCAAATTTCGAGAGGTTATGGTCATGAAGAGATACGGGCAACCAATGGGACACATTGAAATGGAGGGGAAACAGCTACAGATGAACCATCAATTCAAATATCTTGGAAGTGTTATCTCTGATACTGGTTCTATAGATAAGGAAATTTCCCACAGAATTCAGGCAGGTAGCAACTTTTACAAAATAGTTAAAGACATAATATGGAACAAGAAAATACCAACAAAATGTAAGAGAGTCATATATGAAACTTATTACGTACCAATCCTGACCTATGGTTGCGAAACATGGACCATGAGAAACAAAGATGTTAATAGAATCAATTTGTCCGTAGCATGATCAGCAAAACACGGAGGGACAGAGTCCGTAATGAGGAAATCCGCAAGCAGGCTCAAGTTGTAAGACTGCAGGGCAACATAACAGTGCAGCGACTGAGATGGTATGGACATATGCGACGCATGGGTGATAACAGATTACCAAAAAAAAAAATGTACAATCTAAAACTTGCAGACAAAAGACCAAGAGGGCGACCAAGACTCAGGTACAAGGACATGGTGAAGATTGACATTCAACAGAGAGGACATACTTTGGAAAGCATTGAAGAAGGAGAGAAGTTCAGGGACCGCAACTGGTGGAGAAGCCTCGTTTGCCGACCCATCGCTTAAGATGGAACGACGTGGGGTATGTATGTATGTATGTATGTATGTAATATGTATGTGTGTATGTATGTATGTATGTATGTATGTATGTATGTATTCAAGAAGGGAGCTGAATTATTTACACAAGGCAAACACCTAAGAATACAGTTTTAGTAATGCATATATCAAAATGAAGGCAGAAATATAAAACATTAAATTAAATGAGTGTGAGAGAGAGTGTGTGTATTTCCTCAATGAGGTTGAAAACCGACTTAATTATGAATATCTTGATTGCTCATTTAGGGGAACCTCCATTGTTTGTGCACCCTTATCCCGTTTCTCTGTGGGGTCGGGTATGGGGTGAGGTGAATCCGTCACGGCGGTTTTTTATGACTGGATGCCCTTCCTGATGTCAACCTCATTGGAGGAGTTAATGAGATGAAATGAATGACGTGATATATGATAGTAGGAAGGGAGAGGGTGAAACCTGGTGCCGGCACATAGCCTACTCCTGTCGAATAGCACCAACGGGTCTGCTCAAGTCTTAACGTCCCCATCTGACGGACGAATCAACATCAACAGCACCATATGCCCTCACTCCATATGGGCACGCAATCTAGTGATTAGAAATTGTTTACCACCACCTCCTCTACCCTGCCGGCCAACATTCTGATGGTGAAATTTTTTTCGATCAACGGGACTCGAACCGGCTAAACATGGTGTCAGACCGTTTAGACTTCAACGCCTTAACGATCATGGCCACCAGGCGGGCTCTACAGGAACCTCCATTATTGTTACTTATATTGACGTTAGTTTGTTGATGTTTATGTCTTCCCTGACAGTCTATTTGTGCAAAGTGAGAAGGGGGAAATGGTCTTAACCAATTCCTTTCCGATCTGACAACTAGTAATGGTAACCATTCCATGTTCCCTTGCTGTACCCATTCTGAAAGTATCTCATAGCCCTCAGCTGCCTTTTATGGCAGCAGTAGACATAATGACATCTAAGAACATGTACAGAGAGATGTCCAGATACTTCTGATAGTGTATAACAAACAAACAGTTCTAGCCAATGCTGGAGATCGCTCAAGACAATAAACAGCTGCAGCTAGCTTCTCTCAGGACTGATCTCTAGGGAAATGTCCATACTCATCCCTCTTATCCAGCTCCTGCCAGGTTGGGGCATTTATGGCACTTCACCACCTTCCTCCTTCCTCATTCACAATATGCGTAAACCAAAATCAGCTTTAGCTAAGCAATGAATTGCTGAACTTTGGATGGGAAAGAAATGGGGATCGGCTATTACTGAACAGAAGTCTCCCTTGAAGAAACCAGGGACAAAATGACATGAAATATTATCCAAAGCAGATAAGTGTTGCATCAACTTCAAGCCATGTAAGTCCTGCACCTAGTCAACAATCATGACATGACAGAAACAACAATCCCCATAATTTTGACGGAAAAGTTGTATTGTGAAAAACAAGATGCAGCTAAATCATTTTCCATTCTCTGAAGAAGGAGAAGAAGAGACAAGCTTGCATAGCTATCAGTATTCGTACAGAAGCTGCTAAGAAAGAAAAGGAAGGAAAAACATACGGTTCTCGTGAATTTTAGGTAATGATTCAGGAAGAAAACATCACTTGAACTTTGCTTTAATTTTCCCGCAAATTGTATTATATTTAAATCTCATTTTCTCCCATAATATTCTGCCAAATATAACAAAATTTGTATGGTATATGTATCACAGCTATATTAGGAAACCTACATCTGGAATTTTTGATTGCAGAATTTTTTCAAGTAAGAGGGATTTTTAAGTCCGAAATTTTAGAACAAAAATTACACAAATTTAGTATGATATATCTCCTTATATAGGTAGTGTTTTTTAAAGAAGTATTATCTATCTAGTTAGAAATTTTCATTACCATGTTAATTACATTTCATGAAAAAATTATATTAAAAATTCAAAAAAATTCAAAATTTTTTTTTGAAAAACTCTTAATTGTATTTGAAAGAAATGTTTGTGATAACTCTGCTTTTATGTAGGTGACATTCCCACAAAGTATCATGAAAATCCATGCATTAGGTAAAAATATCTGTTTATCTCAGGACAGAATTTGACAGAAATCTACTATGTCATAATTAAAATAAAATACATCATAATTGCCATAAAAGAACACTAAAACCACCCTATTCTGTTTACAATTTTCTTAAAACGTAATCCTTGTCAATTACCTAAGAATACAATCAATTTATTAACATTAGTGTCTCAGAAAACTTTTACTACAATCTTCAAATTCAGAGATCCTGCTAGTTAAATTTTGGTGGTATTTCCATCTTTCCTCGAAAATCCCTAGAGTTGTAGCTTTTCACTCCAATCTAAACTGAATATGCTGTTTTCATACATAAACATAATTGGCCTTGACCTTAGCACCAGATAACATTCCTGTCAGCAGAACACCAATATCAGGATCATTATCTTTCTCCTCCAATTGCAAAATAGACAACTATTATTTTGATAACCAAATCTGAAATTCTGTCAGTTGTTCTATTTAAAATTTATTGCCCTTGACCTCCATGGGTTGTCAATCAATTCTCTCGTTTAGGTTTTCTATTCCGGTTTCCTTCCTAACATCTTTGTTTCTCACTATCTTTCCTTCTCTTTCCTATCATATTTCTTAGGTGTTTCTTTTTGCCGGCTTGAGTTCTACTCTCCTCCCTACTTGTCATTGTCCAGGTCTCAGCCACATACCGGTGCAGCATACATTATCTGTTTATACTTCCTTGGTACTTCCATACTGTTCTGGATAAATTATCTGAGCCTGTATAATTATTCAAGACAATCAACAATACACTTGTTAATTCTAAACCAGTCCTACTTGGCCAAGTAATAATAATTGTGCCGTGAGTTACGCCTCCCCGTCAGTTTAAAATGCTGGCATATCACTGACTGCACTGTTATCTATTCTGAAATTACTGAACTTGCAGAAGTCTTACCGTTTGGGACCATATGTCCCTAGCATCGATTTTCTAGTGCTTACCTTGGGTTCAGAAACTAGAACTATTATCGAGAATGTTTGTATGTGGAACAACTATTTGGAACTTGGGTAACTTGATAACATTCAATTGTTTATTTATTGTTTTAGAGTTATCATAACTGTGATTAAAGTGATCAGTCAATAATAAGGCTTGATATCAAAATCTAATCAGCCTATCAAAATTGATATAATTTTTTTAGTGGCTTTACGTCGCACCGACACAGATAGGTCTTATGGCGACGATGGGATAGGGAAGGCCTAGGAGTTGGAAGAAAGTGGCCGTGGCCTTATTTAAGGTAAAGCCTGGTGTGAAAATGGGAAACCACAGAAAACCACCTTCAAGGCTGCCAACAGTGGGATTCGAACTCACTATCTCCCGGATGCAAGCTTACAGCCGCGCGCCTCTAAAAATTGATATTAATGTGTTCTGGAACTATCTGCCAGCTCCCTATACAAGCTGTGAATTTTTGAGCAAAGTCATCTTGTTGCTGTATATTACTGACTACATGTCAAAGAACATCTCCTTCAGATCACTGGCGCGGGGGCTGGCAGGTTGGCATGCTGGCATAAGAAGGCGGCTTTAACAAGCAATGGCAGAACTGTATGTGAAACTTGCTGCGTGTGAAGATAGAGAAGATTCCAGTGTTCCCTTTTAGCATGTAACTGTCAGGTCATCCCAGCTTTTCTTTAATATTAATATAAGATTTTCCCCTTTCGGCTTAAATTAAATGTAGGTTTATTTAGGGAGTCTTTGGACTTTAAAATTACTCCCCTAATGGGAATTTGGTGTATACCCTCATTTCCCTTCCTCTAATTTTATTTTTGGTGCCTAAGTTTTCTAAATTTATCATCTTCTTTTCAGCCTCTAAAATTTTCTTCCCTTAGTCGCCTTGCAGTATGACTTAGCCTCCTTGTCATCGGGCCTTATGCCCCGTTTTTTTTTTTTTTTTTCCGGAGTGCTTACATGTTTCAGCCTCCACTCCAATTTTTGTTCTCGGTCTTTCTATTTAACCATTAATAATTAAATTCTTTATCTTTCATTTCAAGCTGTGTAGTGTGGGCTTTCAACCTCTGTTTACTTGTGGGGTAGTGAAAGTATTAACTAACTTGTTAAAGCAGAGTGTATTTGTGCTTGAAGTGTTAGTTATTTAACATTAGTGTAATCTCCTGGCCCAATAAAGGACGTGTGTAAAGTGATTGTAAACTGAACTCCAGGGTTCGAGACCCATTATGCAAATTTGTTCTAGAAGCTAAGGCCTCTTTCTCTGAAGTGTGATGCAAGTGGCTGAAATGAGGCAGAATGAAACAATGACCCTAAAACAAAAATATCGAAAGTTTTTGTCTGAACAGTGGTGTATGCTAGCATACCCACAGTAATTTATTCCCAACTCGACCACTGCTTGTCGCTAATGTACATCAATCTTACATGTTGACTTCAAGGAGGACCAAAGTGCCCAACAATAATGTTGCCGGTTAAATTTCCATCCATACTTTCCAATGACCATGTCATTCATTGGATTTTGAAGTTATTGATTAAATTTCATGTACTATGTATTTGTGCTCATAAGAAGGACAATAAAGCAATTAAATTATTACAATTTCACTGTGTTATCTGGTCTTTTTTCTGATCCAACGGCAATGAAACAAAAGCTTTGTAATTCCAATATACTGTTTGCTTTCTCCAGCCACCCTCGAGATAATGGTGAGGTATGTGTGTTTATCAACAAGGCGTGAGTCAAGCACGAGAACTATGTGCCCAACATCACAGCAAGCGGCACATCTCTTTCTAACGCCTAAAAATTGGAAACCCTTTAAAGCTCCAAAAGTATTTGTCGGATTTGCAAAATACACACATCACTGAACTTGTCGCGTAATTCTTAGTTGTTTTTTGATTAAAATTAGTATAGTAGCATTTAAAAAACAAAGTTGCTACCAGTTTCTCAGTAATTACATATGTGATTGAGAGAACTAGGACAGTATTCCATGAGTGCCTTAATACAACTTAAGACTCAGAAAACAGAGTGTCTATATCTTAAACGGATCAAAAGACATTCAAGGTGGACAACTTAGCTGAATCACCCTGTTTACCCTACCAGCCGGCAACAACACTAAACATGAACAATACTAATGCACTCTGGCAGCTGTTCTACCTGTCACAGATAATTGCAACTCTAATCATTTACATACCCGCATATGGTGAGTACATGTACGAAGTTACATTGACATCCAACCATTTCTTCTGGGTGCTTCAATTTTTTTTGTCCAGGCAGTGTAGTAAGTGGGTATATACACCTTCCACCATTGAAAATTAGACCATTTTATCAATGTTGTTCCTCCACTCTTGTAGGTAAGCTCTATCACAATGAAATTCAGTGAGCCTTATACACTGACTGACAGAGCAAATGCAACACCAAGAAGGAGTGGTTCGAAAGTGATGAAAGTTGGGGAAAAAACAGAGACGGCACGGACGAATAATTGATGTTTATTTCAAACCGATATGCAGGTTACACAATGCGCACGGCATCTACTCAGTAGGATGTAGGACCACCGCGAGCGGCGATGCACGCAGAAACACGTCGAGGTACAGAGTCAATAAGAGTGCGGATGGTGTCCTGAGGGATGGTTCTCCATTCTCTGTCAACCATTTGCCACAGTTTTTCGTCCGTACGAGGCTGGGGCAGAGTTTGCAAACGGCGTCCAATGAGATCCCACACGTGTTCGATTGGTGAGAGATCCGGAGAGTACGCTGGCCACGGAAGCATCTGTACACCTCGTAGAGCCTGTTGGGAGATGCGAGCAGTGTGTGGGCGGGCATTATCCTACTGAAACAGAGCACTGGGCAGCCCCTGAAGGTACGGGAGTGTCACCGGCCACAGCACATGCTGCACGTAGCGATGGGCATTTAACGTGTCTTGAATACGCACTAGAGGTGACGTGGAATCATACGCAATAGCGCCACAAACCATGATGCCGCAATGTCTAGCGGTAGGGCGCTCCACAGTTACTGCCGGATTTGACCTTTCTCCACGCCGACGCCACACTCGTCTGCGGTGACTATCACTGACAGAACAGAAGCGTGACTCATCGGAGAACACGACGTTCCGCCATTCCCTCATCCAAGTCGCTCTAGCCCGGCACCATGCCAGGCGTGCACGTCTATGCTGTGGAGTCAATGGTAGTCTTCTGAGCGGACGCCGGGAGTGCAGGCCTCCTTCAACCAATCGACGGGAAATTGTTCTGGTCGATATTCGAACAGCCAGGGTGTCTTGCACATGCTGAAGAATGGCGGTTGACGTGGCGTGCGGGGCTGCCACCGCTAGGCGGCGGATGCGCCGATCCTCGCGTGCTGACGTCACTCGGGCTGCGCCTGGACCCCTCGCACGTGCCACATGTCCCTGCGCCAACCATCTTTGCCACAGGCGCTGCACCGTGGACACATCCCTATGGGTATCGGCTGCAATTTGACGAAGCGACCAACCTGCCCTTCTCAGCCCGATCACCATACCCCTCATAAAGTCGTCTGTCTGCTGGAAATGCCTCCGTTGACGGCGGCCTGGCATTCTTAGCTATACACGTGTCCTGTGGCACACGACAACACGTTCTACAATGACTGTCGGCTGAGAAATCACGGTACGAAGTGGGCCATTCGCCAACGCCGTGTCCCATTTATCGTTCGCTACGTGCGCAGCACAGCGGCGCATTTCACATCATGAGCATACCTCAGTGACGTCAGTCTACCCTGCAATTGGCATAAAGTTCTGACCACTCCTTCTTGGTGTTGAATTTGCTCTGTCAGTCAGTGTATTTGAAATTTGCTCTTCAATATACACAAATATGTGAAATGAAAATGAAAATCCACAGCCTCTTTCCAGTCTATTGACTGGATCAAGAATGGAATGAATGAAGACCACATCTAGAGGCGAGAATAGGGATTGTGCCGGCTGCCGAAGCCTGTCGCACTCATCTGGGGCAATGATTAATGAATGACAGATGAAATGAAACGATATTGGAGAGTGCTTCTGGAATGAAAGATGACGGAGAAAACCGGAGTACCCGGAGAAAAAATGTCCCACCTCCGCTTTGTCCAGCACAAATCTCACACGGAGTGACCGGGATTCGAACCATGGAACCCAGAGGTGAGAGGCTGGCGCGCTGCCACCTGAGCCACGGAAGCTCACACAAATATATATTATCTCATTTTTAAAAGATTTAACTCTTAGATTTTTAAAAATTCTCATAGTGAAACCATCATTTTCAAAATTATTCTTAACATTTTGAAGTGATTTTTTTCTGAAGTCAATAGCCCGATTAATAACGTTGAAAGAAAATAAATACATATATTTTTAGCTTTAAGATTATTTTTTTTACCCTAAAATATTTTATAAATCTGGGCTAAAGACTGAGGTTCAGAATATAGATAGGACTGTTGTGCAAAGTTTCATGCAATTATCTTGAAACTTTTAATAAGTTACGATTAAAAACACAGTTTTGTGAAAACATGAGAAAAAAGGGGGCATGGCAGATTGGAGTTTATTTCATTGCCAACCAACTCTGATCACATGGATAACACAGTTAATTTTATAGATAACTGCACAAAAAAATTACAGAAATAAAGATGAAAGTTCATTAAGTTTATCTCAGTTTAATATAAAAATGAAAAATATCATCTCCCAAGACCAAGATTAATCTTGGCAACTTCATTTAAGTAGACATCCACCTAACAAACATTTTCTCTCAGAACATATAAAAGAACATGAAAGATAATTCCAGAAGAAATAATGAAGTTGAAAAGATGAAGTATCAGTAGATTATGAGGGTTTCTTTAAATTATTTACTTACTTAAGTTGACATCATTAGCTTCCTTCTTCAGTTCCTTAGTAAGAATCTGGATGTTATTCACATCTTGTGCAATAGATTGCAATCCTTCTCCAAAGCGGGTAAGACTTTCCAGTGCACCAGCAAGAGATGTCTTGTTCTTCAATTGGTCGGTCAAGTCTACAGAAGCAGCTGCAAAACACCGATAACCATTCATTCTCCAGCACAAGTAATCATAAATGCTCAGGTAAGAAAGCTAAGAGGAGCGAAATATACATTTGTAGGAAATGGGTGGTGGTGATTACTGCTTGAACCTGGGAGTGGTGGCACGAGGTCTTTTGTGACCTGGCGCTATTTTATTTTGTTCGATTGCACTTATTTCTAAACTTAAGAGACCTTTGCTGCCATATACCTCTCCCCACATTCCTTGCCTTTTGTCTAATGTCAGTGGCATTGTAGTGAAGAGTGATTATTGTCTAGCGGTGCAATAAAACGTCTTGTTAGACCCCATGCCACCGGTCCTGTTTGTTGCAAGTACAACAGCAGCAGTGATGAGTGTACCCAGCGACTTAATTGTGTAATCATGTTAGGAATTCATTCGGTCAATCCCTTATCGCTGAAATGATTTATGAAGAGTATGAGGCAAGAGTGTTTATGTCTTTTACAACCTGTGGAAGAGGAGGAAGTTTTAGTGAGCGAGGATAAATTAGAAGTAGTAGACTCTAACAGTGATACGCGATAGAACGCTAAAGAAGAAGTAGTACTGTAAATATTAGTGACCGGGCGAGTTGGTCATGCGGTTAGGGGCGCGCAGCTGTGAGCTTGCATCCGGGACATAGTGGGATCGAACTCCACTGTCGGCAGCCCTGAGGATGGTTTTCCATGGTTTCCCATTTTCACACCAGGCAAATGCTGGGGCTATACCTTAATTAAGGCCACAGGCGCTTTCTTCCCACTTCTAGCCCTTACCTATCCTATCGTCGCCATAAAACCTATCTGTGTTGGTGCGATGTAAAGCAACTAGCAAAAAAGAAAAAAAATAGTGATGATGATTTACCTCTTTCTCAATGGTTTTGGACCATAACAGGAAAGGATGGTGTTACAAACTGGATAAAAATTCCTCCTCCTAAGAACTCACGTACTCAAACCCATAATATTTTCACTCATTAACTGAAAGGGAAACTCTTAGTAAGAATGGATCATTGCCTAAAGAAGCTTCAAGCATTTTTTTCACTCATTGTAAACTGTACGAACCTGGAAACTGAAAGAGTCAGAGAAAATCATACTAGCAAACAAATAACTTATCATGATATGGATTGTCATGAAGAGGATAATCATTTCCAGTAGCGTAATTATTTTGGAAGTACCCCTCCCCACCACCCAGGGATATACTGCAGGAATAGCATTACGTAGTTATCAGAATCTATGCCTGTCAGCTGAATTCAGCAAGATAAGGCGTTTAATACAGATTATTCCTGTGCATGATAAGTTTTTACTTTTATAAGCTGTGAAGTGTTGTATCTATACATTTATTTTCCACAAAATATCGTGGAACTGAGTTAACAAACCTAACACATCAATATATGATACATAAAATTAGTAAATTTGTTATTAGAGCGAGTTCAATCATAGTGGTCAGAAAGTACCCCACGCCACCTCTCACGTTGCACCAACGAGCACCACCTGTCCAGAGTTAAGAGGAAGTACAACTGGGCAACCATCCCCTATTAACATTAATCAGAAGAGAAAAGGGAAGAGATTTGACACTTTGAAGGATGAAGATGTTGGAAAAAGAAAGGGAAGGGCCACAAAGGGACTACCTAGGCCCCACAAACCTAATACTGCCAGAGTTGGAAGAGAACAAGAGTTGACCAAGAAACTAGATAGGAAAGACTAACAGATGGAGACCAGCGACTTACCATGTAAGCAAGCATGAATGGAGTACACATAACGAAAACTCAGGGATCCAATATTTTTGGCTACAGCCTTCCTCATTGGAGGGCAGAATGAGAGTGGTAGTGATCACTGTCGACATGAAGACACCGTTGCAAGGTAACAGGAGGAAGGGGGGCAAGACGAGACAAGAGAATGGAAATGAAAAGGGAAAAGAGTGATTACAAGGGATGGTCAAAAACTAAGGTTACAAGGCTTACAAGGTTACAGTTATTTGATTTCTGTGGGCGAAACATGTAAGCGCGGCTGACGTTCACTGGCAGCTGGCAGAAGTTTACAGAGCGACTGTAATGTCTTGTCAGCATGTTGTAAAATGGTGTCCAAAGTTTGCAGATGATGGAGAAAAGGTCACCGACAAGGATCGCAGTGGCTGACCCAGCACGACATCAAGAGATTTGAACACAGCTCGCATGAAGGAGCTGATTCAGGACAACAAGAGGATCACCTCGGAGGCTGAGGATTCGCTTCAGACGAGGAGGTTAAACACTTCGCGACTACGTGGCTGAACACGCAAAGACAGGATTTTTACCAGAAGGAATATTCAAACTCGTCCCACGAAGCGACAAGTGCCTAAACTAATATGGACACTATAATGAAAAATAACCTAATGTACGTACTATCAGCTGGCTGTACTGGCTGTCTGAAATAAAATGTGCACATCTCACTGCAGGTTTTGTATCCTTACTTTTTGATCACTCTTCATATCTAGTATGTTCCGACATCTTGGTGGGGTCAGGAGATACGGTCTGTGGCCTAATTGAAAGGACAGATATCCCCCCAACACCAAACCTCTGTGCAGGGATGTATTCAACTATCATGTGTTTCTGTGCTGGTTGTTGGAATTGTGTATTAACATAAGCAAGAGGAATTAAGTCGATCCAACCAAAATCGAGGAATTGAACCCAAGTCCCTGTGACTTGCAGGCTGTAACATTGACCATTCAGCCAAGGTGCTGCATTTCAATATTAGCCTACTACTTCTAACTTGGCCTTGTTCACTCTACACCAGAGTACTGCTCCCCTCTATAGCTAAATAACTGCCACACGAAACTGATAGACATCCAACTACATCAAACGACGTACCCCATTACAGGCATGGTGAATCCCACTCAAACTTTCTTATAGTCACATTCCTCCACCTCACCTACGAAGGAAACATTCTCTAGTCAGCAAGTATAAGAAAATTGTCAACCCTAAACTATCTGCCCTCCCCCGGTCAACTCTTTTTCTCTTCTGACCCCGATGATATTAGGTTAGGGAGGCCTTATTTTCATGGCCTATGAGGCCCTTACTTTTCTTTTGCTAATATTTTCATTCTTTGAAGTGTCAGACCTCTTCTGTTTTCCCTCTGTTTAATGTTAAGACATGATAGTTCCCCAGCTGTACAGTACTTCCTCTTAAAACAATGATTACCACCATCCGCAAACCAACAAACATACATTATGTTGTTATTCATAATCTGCAGTATCCATTTTCAAAATAGTTGAAAACTTCCATAAATACTTTTGAATCAACACATGGAAAATAAATTGTTTGTAAGATGTGATGACTACCAAAAAAAGTTAAAAAATACAAGCTGCAATGCCAGCATTACGTCCAACGGCTATGCAGGTTAGATACAAAAGTGCATTGTTAGGCCGCAAGTATGCGGGGAACATTATGTTCAGTAGAATATTAGGTTCTGTACATGTTTCACAGGCACTATGCTCTTCTCAGTCCATATCATTGCTGATAAACATGCTAATTTTTACGAAGACATCTTGCTGAGGCACAAATTCCCGTATATGATGCATTGAAATCAGTAAGTGTGAGAGCTCCCCTCTTCACACTTGTATTCCACCCAGGTAAAGTCAAAAATTCTGAGAAATAAGAAAAGGTAGAAATTAGAACAACAAATAGAGTGCCAGCTAAATGGGTTTGGAACTATTGTGTGCGTCTTACTTACACGCAAGATGGATATGTCATTGAGCATGGCCGGGAACGTGCTGCAAATTGTTGTGTGTACTGTATGTCGTGTAGCCGTTGTAGCCTTAACACTGAAAGGTGTTGGGGAGGGGGAAGCAGCTTGGGGTGGGGTGGGGTGGGATGGGGTGTGTCTTTTGGGGTGTATGTGGATTTGCGCTTGCTGATTCTTTTTAGATATGTGCCTTTCAGAATGGGAATGGCTGTGTTGTAAAGAATGTTTCTTTTCATTTAAGTTGAAGTTATGATTAGCGTACTGGTGCATACTGATGTAGAAATCTTCCATTATATTGAGCGAAGGGCCTGCGGGGTTCATACTGGACATAATTGCAGCGAAAGATATTTAAACTTAACACAATATCACTGTCTCTTAAAATTTTAAAAATTGTTTCCTATTTTTTAACATTATAGCATAATATATTTTTTGGAATATGTTGCATTCGTGGGACTCCGGGAAGATAAAGCCTTTTAACTTCAGAAACTGTACAACATGTATATATTTTGACATTAAGCATTACATTTTAGCAGAATAGTGGCATTCTTGTTTAATCTTAGTAATGTTTTATTCTGTACAGTCACTCTTGAATAAGCATATTCGTCAACAGCCGGAACATAATGTTCTCCGCATATTTACGTCCCTACAATGCACTTTTGTATCTACCCTGCACAACCGTTGGACATAACTCTGGCATTGCAGCATAAGATATTTGAACTTGACACAATGATATCAGTGACTATTTAAACTCTAAGAATTGTTTCCTGTTTTTAACATTATAGCACACATGAAAAAACTCAGTGAACATGCTCTTACAAACAGGCTTCTCATAAATCCATCAAAATCGCAAGCTATCATTGTCGGTTCCCGGAAACTCCTACACAAGATCAATGATTCAATCATTCCTCCTCTACAAATAAATAATAGCACAATCCCGTACAGTAAAACGGTGAGAAATCTTGGGGTGACTATGACTGAAACTCTAAATTGGACAGAACATATCAAAAACGTAAGTCAGAAGGTGTTTGCTACTCTACACCCACTGAAATTAAATACAGATATTATACCACTAAATATGCGGCAAAGATTAACATAGACCCTAATTCTTAATATCCTTGACTACTGTGATGTTATCTTGGTAGACGCTACTAAAGAACAAACTAGGAAACTGCAGCGTTTTATGAATTGTTGCCTTAGATACATTTTTAACCTGAGGTATGATGTGCATATTACTCCTTACTATCAAGCACTGCACTGGTTAAAACCTGATAAGAGACGTGAATATCATATACTTATCTTAATACACAAACTTCTGCATAGTAACTCCCCCCAGTATATTTCATCTAAACTTCACTTTCTCTCTTCCTTCCATAACCATAACACTCGCTCAGGCTCCACTTTAGCTATTCCTCTTCACCACTCTTCTGTGTATAATAAATCTTTTATTGTAACCGGTTCCAGGCTTTGGAATTCCCTGCTAGTAAATGTCAGGGGCATTGACACTTTCCTCAAATTTAAAATATCTTGCAGAGACTTCCTGTTGAGAGTTACCGACTGAAGTGTGTATTGGTGTGTATTGTGTGCGTGTGATTGGTAATTGTAAAATTAAAAATTGTTTCTGTTAGTTTTATATAATGTAAACGTAAGGGTAGTTGATAAGTGTGTACAATGTAAGTGTGTGTACAAGTGTCTGTGTGAGATAGAAAAGAGGACTGAAGTAACGAGCTAATAAGCTAATAAGCTTCATATTGTGTGGGTGTGTAACTTAAGCTTAATTTAGGAAATAGTATAATTAGTATAATTAGTATAATTAGTAACAGGCAACCTTAATATTAATTCTTATATTGTGGTTAAGTGTAAGAGAGGGCAGTGTGCCCTAACTTCGCCACATGAAAGAAGCCATAATAAATAAATAAATAAATAAATAAATAAATAAATAAATATTTTTTTTTTTTTTTTTTTTTTTTTTGAATATGTGGCATTCAAGGGACTCCAGGAAGTTAAGGCCTTTTAACTTCAAAAACTGTACCATCTGTGTATATTTAGTCATTAAGCATTGCATTTTATTATAATAGTGGCATTCTAGTTTAATCTCAGTAATGTTTTATTCCGTACAGTCGCTACTGAATAAGCAGGTTCATCAACAGCTGACGATAACCTATTTAACAGGTCGAAACCGGTACTGTGTTTTAATTTAATTTAAATTATTAGACACTTTGTATAATAAAGTATTGATTAGGTGGCTAACTCTCATCCTTCATACTTGTGTGGTCAAATTATCAATACGGACAATGAAGCTGATAGATTATAGCTTTAAGAATCTCTCTAATTTTCCTTACTGTGAATGATCCACATTCACTATTAATTTTGAGTTTGTTAAAGCAACGGGTTCTTACACCGTCATAATCTTGAACAGCATTTACATGTTGATTATTGGTAGCTTTAAGTGTATTGTTGATATTTAACAGTTGCAAGCAGGCTTCCCACACGGCAAGAAGTACTGAGAGACCCACCCTTAAGTTTGTGACTTGTGTACATGCTATTTGGGTTGTGCAGCTGCAATCCTAAGCACAGAAGTGAGTTCCTACTCAACATCAATACTCAAGCAATCATTCTATTAAAACCCTGGAGAACATTTTAATACTTACAGTTTAGATCATTTTCAAGTGAACTTTTCAACTCCAGAAAGTTGTCTAATAGTAAAAACTTCACTTCCTAGAACAGAAGAATATGCAGTCATTAATTTACTGAATTCTTCAAATGGAGGACAATAAGTCCACATGATATTTTAAAATAATTTCAAGATTAAATCTTTAAACTTACAAACATTGTATTGTTAAGGTACAAATGCGCATCATTTACAGCAATATTCAGTTTCGAAGGCAGGTTCTTTATTCCATCTTCCATATATTCATTGGTAACAAAGGCACAAACAACACCATATCTGAAACAGAAAGCACACAAAGTACTGAACAATATTATACAACAAGGATGGTTTGAGCAGAGCTTGACCACTAGGCAGCGCATGTGTAGTAACTGCTTCTCATTTCTCTTCTACATCATTTATAGATATTTTTCAAACAAAATTTTTAAATTTACTGGCAGTAAACAGAGTTGTCATCTTCTGCTGATGCTGTGAAAGATAAAGGATAATAATGCAATGAAAATGGGTAATTTGAAAGCAGAATTCAAGAGAGGAAGTGGAAAATTAAACTATAAAGCGGCATAGAAATCTTCTCTAAGTACACACTCAGATAGTTCACATTATTGGTATTCTGCCTACCACATAACTGCCTTCTTACGCCGGCCGGCAACGTGTTGTCGCTTTTTCACATGTTAATGTAATCTACTGGCCCATTTGAAGGCAGCTTGTGAATATACCTAAATGTTATTTTACTTTTAGATTAGAAGCGTAGCTACATAAAGCACGACACTGGTACAACTGCAGTAGCAGAGACCTGAATGCAATTTCCCACTCGGTTCTTTATGATCCACAAGACCTTGTTTTGGCTCGTGTAAGACAGAAGTAATTATTTCAGACTTGGAATTGATAAACAACAACATTTTTAGAAAGTCTGAAACTAATTGTGCTCCAATTTCAAATTATAGGTCAATGTGATTCAGAATACAAAGGTTTATTGGATTTGGGAAGTGTTCAGAAACAATCAAATGCAGTATTGTCATATGAAAATTCTGTTTCGAACAAACCTTGATACTGCAGATCACACTTCTCTTAACTTCTTCCATTGAATCACATGCAACCACAGTTTCCGTAAGGGCTCTTGCTTAGGAAACTGGTGGTACGAATACAGTTGACGTTTAGTTTGCCACATTGAGGCATTGCAGTTTTTCTTGTGTGCTTCAGTCATTATTTTGATTACAAACTAAACAGTGCAAAAATGTCTGTGTTGACGGAGACTTTTTAATTTAAGGAAACAACCAAATAAATTATGAGCAAGAAATGCATACCATCTACTATTTGTGAGATATTTACTGGTAGTATTTCAACACACCCCTATTAAACTAGCATTTGGATTTTTTATTTTCTTTTTTTACGAGTTGCTATGTCACACCAACACAGATAGGTCTTATGGCGACAATGGGACAGGAAAGGGCTAGTTGTGGGAAGGAAGTGGCCGTGGCCTTAATTAAGGTACAGCTCAAACATTTGCCTGGTGTGAAAATGGGAAACCACGAAAAACCATCTTCAGGACTGCCGACAATGGGGTTCGAACCCACTATTTCCCGAACACTGGATACTGGCCGCACTTAAGCAACTGCAACTACCGAGCTTGGTGTATTTGGTTGCCTTGTGCATGTTGTTTAAAGGGGCTTAACATCTAAGGTCATCGGCCCAATATTTGGTTTCCAATGAGATAAAGGCAGTCGTCAGTACTCCATGTGAACAGTATGCGAGGCTTGTCAGCGTGAGCATACCCAATTAGATCTATGCTGTACTCCTTGTAAAGACCTTCACTGTCGCTTGTAAAGCCTAGCATAAAGCTGAAATTGCTAAGTTTCTTCATAATGCCGCTGGGGTGCTGGCTGCCAATGGTACCGACATTGAACTACGAGTTAGGCCTCTCCGGCTATTCAAAGACTTCGCCAGTTCTATGGTGATGTATTCTGTGTCATGAACTCTCTGACTGAAATAGTTTCAACTCTACGGGACAGATGTCTCTACAAGCCATTTAGTAGCGAAGCCTAGTGTTTGAGGACTTTAACTATACTGAGAAACTTTTTGTTTTTGAGCTTGATCACATAATCTGTTTTCTTTTGTTTGTCTGATACTATCCCTGTTGTTAAAGTTATCTTCCTTCTCTGTCTTATTCCTTCTGGAAACATCTTCTGTGTTGGTATTTAAGGGGTGGATTTTTTTTAAAACTAACATCTTGTGTTGTGGCAGTCGAGTCTAAATAATGTTACAGGAAGGAGAGTTCCTCTGAACGGGGATTATGCTAGAAGTGGGAGATCGGCCGGTGTAAGAAGGCAGTTATGAGGTAGGCAGAATACCAATAATGAGAACTATCTGAGTGTGTACTTAGAGAAGATTTCTATGCCGCTTTATAATATGTAATTTTCAGTTTCAGGTCTCTTTAAATTTTAAATGTAGGGTTTTCTCTTGTAAACTTCAACTTGACGTAGGCTTCCATTCTCCGTCTTCGGGCTTATAATTTTGCCCTAATGGGATTTTGTAACATATAAGGAAGCAAGAGGATGTACCTTCATTACACTTCCTCCCAAACTTAAATTTGGTGACTGTTTCTGTTAAATTTAAACTCTTCCCTTCAGCCTTTAATATTTTCTTTTATAATTTAGTCACTGAGAAGTATGAATTAGCCTCTGTTTAGCTAGGTCTTATGCCCTATCGGTAATGTTAATTTCTTTCTGGATTGCTTGGGTATTGCCTCCATTCATTTTGAATTTTGGCCTTTTGTAAATTTAACCTTCTTGTTCCTTCTTCACTTCTGTGGCTGTGTAGTGTGGGTCTTCTGCCCCTGTTTAGGATGGATCTGTAGATCCCTATTCTTGTGTACTCCCCCATCGTGTAAATAACGAGTGTATGAACTGTTTTTCAAGTAACGTGTTGTTGCTTTTTCACATGTTAATGTAATCTACTGGCCCATTTGAAGGCAACTTGTGAATTTGTGTAAATTGTATTCCTGGGTTCGAGACCCTTGTAAATTCTGTAAACTGAACTCTGGGGTTCGAGACCCGATTTTTAAATTGTATCAGAAGCTACGGCTTCTTTAGTGAGTGGTATTAAGTTTACCTTTGTCAAATTGTGCGGGCTTGCCTGACCCCATAATGATTTGTAAGTGTCTGAAAACTCTGATTATAAACTGTAAGGTGTCTGAGCTTCTGGGTTCATCAAGAGTTAATTATCCTGAGGCTCTGCGCTCTTTGTTGTGAATAATCTTTAACTTTCGAGCTGTTTTGATACAACCAATTCAGAGCTGACAACCTCTCCTTGTGGTGATAAGTAGTCACAATATTTCAAACTTTCTGAAACTTAACGCTTAACCTCTTGTTGTCTGAGCTTCCTGCTCTCTTTCCATGTTGCCTATTCACCAGGTGTATTATTGTTAAAGAGTTTATGCAGTTGAAAGAAAGATAATATAAAATTCTCAGAGTTTATTAGGTTTTCTTTAACTTTGATTTATGCTTTGTCCTGCCATTCACCCATCATGCTTCCTTCTCTCTACTAACCACGGGTAAGTCTGAAACAGTAATTATCATATTATCAGTTTCAGATGTATTGGGTTCATAAGATGTTGATTATTTACTGACAGTCGATCATTATGCACTATTTCAATTTTTTATTGTGCAGTGTAGGGTTTTTTAATTGTGCTGCAAATCTTTGAATACCAGGCGAGTTGGCCGTGTGGTTATAGTCGCGCAGCTGTTAGCTTGCATTCAGGATATAGTGAGTTCGAACCCCACTGCCGGCAGCTCAGATGGTGGTTTTCCATGGTTTCCTCATTTTCACACTAGGCAAATACTGGGGCTGTACCTTAATTAAGGCCATGGCCGCTTCCCTCTTTCTCCTAGCCCTTTCCTATCCAACCGTCGCCATAAGACCTGCATGTGTCGATGCGACGTAAAACTTTTTTTTTAATAAAGCCCAATCCTTCGAAAATTGAAGGACCAAGGGAGATCGGATATGATGCATGAACGTGAGGAGCCTGATATAGGTAAGTGGAAACAATGCCAGGACTCAGCTAAAGGCCCCGTGGTCGCCAAGCTAAGCTCCCAAGTTGAGAAGCCCCAGTCCCCCACTTTGGTAACATCCTACGACAGGGTCCTATGTGGAGGGATTTATTCACTATTGCACGTTTCTATAACAGTTAGTGGTGGTGGATATTGTTTTAAGGCAGCACTCTGGAGATAAAAAGATATTTTTACCTAATGCATGGATTTTTATGAAACTGCATGGGAATGTCACCTACATAAAAGTAGAGATATCATGAACATTTCTTTCATATACAATTAATAGTTTTCCAAAATGTTTCTTTTTGAAATTTTAATTGCATTTTTTCATGTAATTTAATTAACATGTTAATGTAAATTTGCAATTAGGTAGATAATACTTCTCTTAAAAACACTACGTATCGATTTTTCTGTACATAATTTATATAAGGAGACTAGCTGATGTACCCATGCTTCGCTACGAAATTTTAAATTTTATATAGAATTCTAGGTTAGGTCGTGTAAACGTTGTGAGCAAGATTGTATTAAGTTGCATAGCTCTTAAAGTTACCCTAGAAGGACGACGGGCAAGTCGCCAACATCTTTTCTCATATGAAGACTGGGTTAGGGAATTTTCATTGTAATGGTAGGCCTACTGTCAGTCACAATCAGGTTGGGGAGTTCAAATCAAAATCAAATCAAAATCTCTTTATTTGCAAATGAGGTGTCTACCTCGGTGGCAAATGGTACACTAAAATACATTATTGTCAAGCACTAAATATTAAATTAACAAGAGAAGAAATTTTTTCCTATAATACAATATTATACAATTTACGCTAACAATGTTTTCTATTAACACACAGCTCATCCTTAATAAATTTTTATTGTTTACAAAATTCTAATTATAATATCTCCTGTACTACTTACAATATAGTCAACTGATATACAGTATGTGGAATTGCTTCAAATGATACTATAAAACTGGTATAACATTAATATTTACATTGCATTTATTTATTTACTTTTTTTTTTTTTTTTTTTTTTACCCTTTCTGGATCCTAAGTAGCATAACGACCTGCTGCGTCTTAACCAGAGCCCCTTTTGCCACCACTTTTCAGAGTTCCTGAAGGGCCTTCACAGCTACCGTAGCGGTCCCAGGGCCCTCGAAGTCCCCACTGTACTTCACCCCTACAGGCAGTAGGGCAGTAGGGCAGTAATGGCAGACACTCACTCTCCGCCTGCCTTTATAGATTCTCAGAAAGACTCTCTTAGTGGTTTTCCCAACTGAAATGAACATGGATCATTACAATAACGTCAGTAGGAATGGCGCGATTAAAAGCAATGCCTTCATATGAAATACTCGATCAAATGAAAAACCACACATTTTCTCACTTTTAACGAACAGTACTATGCTGCCGAACTAACAGTCCAAAGTTACAGAGCTGGAATGACCAAGACGCAGACATCCGTGATCCGTGAACAATCTTCGTCCTTTTTTCGGCGGGGGGGAGGGGGTTTCAAATAGTGGATAGTCCCAGGACAAAATCTATGCCCGTTTACTTATCTGTTTCCTGGGAGTACCCGATGAGTCGGAAAATCTGAATTCACTACACTGGCGGGGGAAAGAACTGTCTGACGTGGAGGTAATTTTTCCTCCGAGCCAGAGAAGAAACCACATCTTCGCTGCTAATTTGGAATGAAATGAATATAGATTTAATGAAAGTGAAGAGGAAGAAGCTTTTCCTAAGAAACGGCTCTTTTCAGGGTTGAATTATGAGTTATTTAGTGAATTGTGGTACTATAATTTGGAATAGGGCTAAATTGTAATTGCAGACCAGTTCATACTACTATTCCTACTACTACGGTACTAACTGAGTCTCTGACTTAAGTGCGCACACTGCTCATTCAAAACAGCGCGTCAGAGTAGGTATCGAATAGCTGGCATACTATGATGAACCAGTGTGTTACGTACCAGCAGTATCAGAAAATGTATGAACCAGAGGATTGGCATGCTAAAGAAGAAAGTTATCTAACTCCTCAGCTATTTCCCGCCATTATTCAGTTAGGCTGTTATACACGGTACGCAGCAGTAATCCCATCTATCGGAGTTGAATGTCAGCATAAGAGACAAAGAACATTACAACAAACAACGGTCAGCGTAATCTTATTGTTGATCTATGTTACGCGCTTTCGATATTGTAGGCCTTCACATTATTGTCTTCAGGTTCTGAAATACCACTCTTATCATAGTCGGTACGGTAAAACTGAATAAAACATAAATGATCGGAAATTATATTCTCTATAACTTTTGTTATGTAATACTTTTCCATAGGACCAAGAACATAGGTATTTAAAAATTAAATTTTAGGTGCCTTCCCCTAAACTACCATTTCGCCCAGGGTGAATAACATTGTTTATAGCTTAAACTGTAGTTTCTTATTCCCCGACTCTATATACCGATTTTCATTAAATTCTGTTCACCCATTTTGTCGGGGCTCGGCGTTGATATGGACTTAGCAACAAAAATCTGAATTCATGAATATCTGTGTTATCATAGCCGGTACGGTAAAAATGCATAAGACGTAAATGATCAGAAAATTAATTCTATATAACTTTAGTTATGTAGTATTTATCGATATGACCGCTAACAATATAAATATTTGAGAATTGAATTGTAGGCCTTCCCCTAAACTACCATTTCACTCAGCGTGAATAAAATAATTTATAGCTTAGATTGTAGCGGTTCACCCCCCCCCCCCGACTCTACATACCGATTTTTATTAAATTCTCCTCAGCCGTTTTCTCGTGATGCGTGTACATACATACATACAGACAGACAGACAGACAGACAGACAGAAATTACGGAAAAGTATAAAACTGCATTTTCTTATTACTGTGGACATGATCGATACAGAAATACCATTCTTTTCAAATTCTGAGCAATGTACAGACAAAACTCTTATTTTATATATATAGATATATCGTACTAAAGTTTGTGTAATTTTTATGTTCTAACATTTTTTACTTAAAAATCCCTACTACTAAAAAATTCTGCAATCGAAACTTCCATACGCAGGTTTCTTAATATAGCTGTGATACATATACCATACAAATTTTGTTACATTTGGCAGAATATTATGGGAGAAAAATGGGATTTAAATGTAAAATTACAATTGACAAACGAAGCATTATTACAGTGATAAATTGTTTGAATTCAGCGGAATAACTTCATGACAAGAATAAAGAAACTCAATACCGGTACTTTCAATTTCAGTCATTTAAAAAATTCGTCAAAATGAGCACATATCTATTTTTTTCTCCGGAGTGTCGCCTTAAAAGGAACTACAACTTGGCAACCATATTCTTTCAACACTAATTATGGGGAGGGGGGGAATTGATAATTCCGAAATACGATTGTCAGAAAGAATAAACTTTGCAAAAAATTGATTAAAATATTGATAACGAACGATTTATTTGCAACATTTCATAGGGGTGGGTTCAGAGGATGTTTTATTTTTTCTCATCACGGCGGTTTGGTGATGCTGAGTAGAGAACAAACTCTACGTCAAAGGAACTAACTTAACTTGTAGCCGTAGCATCTTTGGGGATTAGCTGAAGTTAAATTTCGTTGATAATTTTCATCTCCGAAATTAATAATAATGTCATAGGTTTTACATCCCACTAACTACCCTTTTTTACGGTTTTTGGAGACGACGAAGTGTCAGAATTTTGTCCTGCAGGAGTTCTTTCACGTGCCAGTAGATATACCGACACGAGGCTGACGTATCTGAGCACCTTCAAATGCCATCGGGCTGAGTCAGGATCGAACCTGCCAAGTTGGGGTCAGAAGGCCAGCGCCTCAACCGTCTGAGCCACTCAGAGAAATGTTCGGAACAAACCCTTGCATTATTTGCTGACAACAAATCACGTCTTTTACAAGCCCCGAACCCAACGTTTATTTAGATCAGTGTCTTAAGGGAATGAATGAAACTATATGTTTCGTTCCTTTGCGCGTCTACTACGATGTATGCAGCCTACGAAGGCGTACCAAGCCATACTGAAAACTGTACACTATCAGTAGCGGCGATTAGGGGGCGGGGGGCGACAGGGGGCAGTTCCCCCCCCCCACTTTGTGGAGAATAATATTACATTTTGATTCCATTTTAGCCAGCTTAAACTAGGAGTTATTTAAAAGAGCAATTTGTACAAGCCCTGTTGTCTTATCCGCTGATTCTTTCCTTTATTTTCTGTAATTATTAACAAAACTATTAGCAGAAATACGCATAAAATGCCGTTCGTCCCGGATAACCGATTTGTACAGCGCCAAAGCAAGTAGTGAACACTTTGCATGTGTTGTAAGGAAGGGTAGCAGAGTACATTTTTCTGCCAAGATCATGGACACTGAGGTATGATTCACCCCTTGCCGCGCGTATTCGTCAGTTTGCAAGTCTCTTTAGTGTCTGTTAGTTTCTTAGTGTGTATACTCAAATACTAAATTATTTTAATTGTATAATCACGCCGTACTTTTATTTAATTGTAATAAATGTGTAATATCGTTTATACCGTGAAAGTTTTATTGTATAGCAATGAATCAAAATCTCACAAAACTATTATTACCGCACTTAAATTGGTAAACTGCCAACCACTACCTCTCTGTCGAAATTCCGCTGAGAGAACATTAAAGAGCTTACCACTTTGAGCTTTTTTTTTTTTTTTTTTTTCCAGTATTGATGAAATTCCCTGTTACTGTTTGTTGACTGTTTTTTTTTTGTTTTTTTTCCCGCATTTTAATTCCCAATCGCCGCTACTGTACACTATTGCTGCTTTTTACGTTGTATCACAGAACATAAAATCACGCTTTCTTTTACACCGCAGATATCACTGTCCTGTATTATTACCTGCTATCTTCTGCGTGCACAGCGATATTCGAACTACAGCTACCTAGTTCAGCGTGTGGGTCCCGCGTCACGTTACAGCTTCGCTTTGCTACTTGTGCATCTCTCCCGTGATACCTACCTCCTATTCTACGTACCTTAATATTCTCCAGAAAGTCCCAAATTACAAGATGTACTTACAAAATGATGATGGCAACAGCGGACAGAATTATTCCAAGTGTAATTCTCCGACAAGGGTCTCTCCGTTTCTCGAACGGCTGAGCTCTTCCGCCGCAGCGACCGGCACAGCGGCAACAGCAGAAGACTAGAGCGACCAGGGGCATCAGCACGACGAAGACGAGACCCACAAGAGCCACACTCACTACGCCAGCGTAGTGGCGGGCTAGCAACGGCCAGTCAGAGACCAGCTTATCAGTGGTGAACCTGCCATTCTCATCTTCAAGGAGATCTGTAAGCAGAAGATCAATAAAATGTTACATTAGGTCATACGGAATTGGTAAAAAAAAAAAAAAGAAAAAAACAGGGCTTTAGTCACTTTCTGCTAAGTTTTTTGAAATAAAGGAAAAAACATCCTTCTATTATAGCGAAGTGAAAAATCGGTCATCAATACAGGACATCCATTACTATTCCTCTTTAGAGGTTGTACAAACTCAACATTAATAATTGGATTTTACTGAATATTGTTAAAATTCTTCTGAAATCGAGTTAAGGGCTTCGCCCGCGTTTAATAATTCAACCGCGTTATGAGTTTGTAAACCGTAAAAGTTGCTTGCTGATGACGCTGAAAGCTTCATTTCTTGGAGCAAAAATCGCTCTATGACACAGCCATGTGATCGGTAAAATACTATGCCCACGTATGTTAAAAATGTCAGATCTCTATGTCCGGTAGATTTTGCTGGGCATCCCACACATACACACAGGCAAACAATACCGGGTATCACGGACTGAACGAGAAAATAGCTTCCTATGCCATGGACTTTCATGACATCTTGACTGATAAATTATATGTACTGTATTACTAATCCTTTTTTTTGTTTGTTTGTTTTTGTTTTTTTTACAAAATTGGCTTTACGTCGCACCGACACAGATAGGTCTTATGACGACGATGGCATAGGAATGGGGTAGGAGTTCGAAGGAAACGGACGTGGTACACATTTGCCTAGTGTGAAATTGCTAAACCACGCAAAACCATCTTCATGGCTGCCAGCAATGGAGTTCGAACCCACGATTTCCCGAATTCAAGCTCACAGATGCGCGCCCCTAACCGCAGAGCCAGCTCGTTCGGTTTACTATTCCTTGCTTATCTGACGTATGTATCGTATGCTTCCTCGTAATAAAATATAAGACTGAGTTTCTTGAAAGAAAATACTATTCACGTTTTATTGCTGGTATAGTGAAATCCTCGTATTCTCTAACATTTGAGTGAATGAAATGAATATCGGTTAAATAATAAATAAATAAATAAATGATTAAAACGATTAAAATATATACATAATTAATGAAAACAGGCCCTTACCTGTAAAAATAGTCATTGAACAATACACCTATGTTCAAAATTTCAGATTTCTGCGTGCCATAGATTTGGCTGGGCATCGCGCACACACAAACACTTCCTTTCATTATTACAGACTATAACGTAATTACACTTTACCGTACTGTTTTATTACAAATCGTCTCCGACTGGTTGAACTCCGCTCCACAGCATACCTGCCAACTTTTAGGAATCAAAAATAGGAAGATATTTTACTGTAATTCTTGGATTTGATCACGTACAGTATATTGCGCCACAGTCTCGGTGAAAAAAAAAAAAAAAGACAAGATAAAAGGCGGTGCAGTTACAATACAATTAAATTTAAAATTTTAAATTAAGAAAACAAAAAAATAGTGACGAGAAAATGAAACGAACACGGAAAAATAACAATAAACTAATGAAATAATTAACATACTGCTTCGTTTATAGTATTCAGAGTTTCTGTAGACATTACAATTACACATTTTTTCTGATGGTTGTACGTCACACCACTCCCACAGGTCTTACGACAATGATGGGATAGGACAGAACATCCCCCTGTGGTTGGGGGCGTTAGAATAACACCCACGGTATCCCCTGCCTGTCGTAAGAGGCGACTAAAACGGACACAAGGGTCGCAGAAATGTTGGAGCTTGGGTTGGCGACCACGGGGCCCTGACCTGAATCCTGGCACTGCTTCCACTTATTCGTGCCAGATTCCTCTCTTTCATCTATCCTGTCTGACCTCCCTTGGTAAACTATTCTTCTTTTCCGACCGCGGCGGTATTAGGTACCGAGGGCTAGAGAGTCTTTCATTTTCACGCCCTTCATGGCCCTTGTCTTCCTTTGGCCGTTCGAAGGGTCGGATCCCTTCCACATTTTCTTTCTGATTTGTGTTATATAGAGGATGGTTGCCTAAATAGTTGCACTTCCTCTTAAAACAATGATCACCACCTAGGACAGAACACAGGACTGCGAAGGAAGCGACCGTGGCCTTAACTAAGGTACAACCTCAGCATTTACTTGATGTGAAAATGGGAAACCATGGAAAACATTTTTTAGAGCTGCCGACGGTGTGATTCGAACTCACCACCTCCCGAATGCAACCTACCGAACTGCGCAGCCATATAGCTCGATAACTGAGAACACTGTATTAGTTTGCAAAGAAATGGTGGTGATGGAGAACAATAGCGTTATTGATTTTCCGGCTCACTAAATATTTTTGCCGTTTTCAGAGACGCGGAGGAGCTAGAATGTTGTCCCGCAAGAGTTCTTTCACGTACCAGTAAATTACCGACAAGGAGGCTGACGTATCTGAGAACCTTCAAATATCACTGGACCGAGCCAAGACCGAACCTGCCACCGCCTTAACCGTTGAAACCACTCAATCGGGGTGGTGGGTGGTGAAATTAGTAAGTTTTAATAGAATTTAACTCATAAAAATCTTTAAAAATCGTCTTTTACTTTTCAGATTATTTTCCTATGCAGGCCTTTGTAATTACAGCTAAACGCACATGACTACTAATACCACCACAACACGCATTTTCAGTGCCACAAACCAATATACGAAGCTGATAATAAAGGCTTATTATTAAAAAAAAGCTCCGCCCTTGTCTTTTTCTTTCTCAGACCGATCAGTAGTAGCCTACATCAAGGAGCAGATATCGGTCAGTACCAAGAATTAACGTTTCTCCGCGCGCAGTGTTCTAAAACACGAAATGCTATGCTAATAGCATCGACAAACCCGTTATTTATAGGAGAGCGAAGATAGATTGATCGGAATGAAGTTTAATGGCAGATCGATCGCTCAAGATTCCCTTCGACTTTCACATGACTAACATCGCATTTCCACTTTTAAAATACTGGAAGAGCCTGGTTTACTTAACTGGTTTCGCCTCTTTCTTCTCAAAACCACCTATTAAAAACGAGTGCATTTTGATTTCTCTGGGAGGTCCCACTGTGCTGATATCCACATACCAAGATCGCGGGTTCAAAGCCGGCAGAGAGTGGAAAAAGTGTGTTCGGCACTTCATGTTGGATGGTGTCGCCATGAAAAACACATATGGTGACACACTTGGTGTTGAGCCGACAAAATGAATTCAAGCTTAGCCATAAATTATCTGACTGGCAGCTAATAGAGCTGCCGACTGGTAGAAATAATAATAATAATAATAATAATAATAATAATAATAATAATAATAATAATAATAATAATAATAATAATAATTAGTGGACCCGCGCTGCTCCGCAGCATTCCTTATAAATAGGTCAGGTAACTCGTCTTGATACGCCTGTCGCAGTCATATTGTTTTGCCTGCCCTTTTCAATAGTTTTATGAACATTTAATATCGGTAATGTAGTTTATAACACTTCTTTCTATACAATATTCCCCGTGCTTCGACCACTCAGCCGTATCTGGATCTTAACATTTTCAAACGATCTTGCCCAAGATAGTGCAACTTTATAGTGCCGCGGATGAATACTGGTTCGGGTAAGTTAACTTTTTCAAGAGTTTGCCCCTGCGCTTTATTAATGGTCATACAGAAGGCTAGTCAACTTGATACCTTCCCGTCTGTACGTACGTAGCCTGTTTCCTCCTGGCAGCAAGTAAGTTATTAGGAACGTTCTGCCATATTCTTATTATTATTATTATTATTATTATTATTATTATTATTATTATTATTATTATTATTATTAATCTGGTTATCCTCTAGGGTCGGCTTTGTTTTCCTCGGACTCGGCGAGGGATCCCACCTCTACCGCCTCAAGGGCAGTGTCTTGGAGCTTCAGACTCTGGGTCGGGGAATACAACTGGGGAGGATGACCAGTACCTCGCCCAGGCGGCGTCACCTGCTATGCTGAACAGGGGCCTTGTGGAGAGATGGGAATATTGGAAGGGATAGACAAGGAAGAGGGAAGGAAGCGGCCGTGGCCTTGAATTAGATATTTGCCTGGAGGAGAAGTGGGAAACCACGGAAAACCACTTCCAGGATGGCTGAGATGGGAATCGAACCCGCCTCTACTCAGTTGACCTCCCGAGGCTGAGTGGACCCCGTTCCAGCCCTCGTACCACTTTTCAAATTTCGTGGCAGAGCCGGGAATCGAACCCAGGCCTCCGGGGGTGGCAGCCAAGGTCTGTCTAGGGAGGTCAAGTCACGAATGCTTCTTATGGAGCCGCCATATTGGGTCTTTAAGCGAGCGTAACCAAAGGCAAGTGCATTTGAATTTAGAGGATTTCGGTGCCGTACATTGAAATAAAAACAGAACATCAACTATTTTTCGTAAATAATTTAACTGGGCATGTACTGTTCATGTATATATAACTGTATAACACTTAAATGATATTAATACATTCACAGCTATTTGAATAGGAAGATAATTAGCAGAGCCTGATTATTTTTTTTTTTTTTAAGAAACAAGAATCAACAGGAAAGCTCATGTCCTCTTTTACTTCCTTACAACTTGGTCTTACTGTGTTTCCTATTAATATTATTTGTCAAATACGTAATCTTATTGACAGAAACATCGAAATCTGTACAGTACCTGTGTCATTATTATTTTTATTAACGGTACATGAAATACTGAACTTGAAGTACTATACTTAAAGTACTAAGAGACAGTTGTAATAAATTACCTTCAGCGTTTTCTTTATAAAGAAAGTAATTACCGATACTGCGTTTCTAAGGGGTTACCCCAGTATATTGACGAACACCGAATGCCTCTTGAGTTGAGTGCATTAAATGATGTACGGTAACTGTTGTTATCCATATATGTGGTATTTCTTTGGGTTCTAATGCAAAAATAATCTGCACATGTGCAACAAGAGTGACGTTCTTAGCTACTCTTAACTAGTTTATTGATAACCCATGCAGCTTATATAGTACCAAGAGGTGGTGGTGATTGTTGTTTTAAGAGGAAGTACAACTGGGCAACCATCGTCTATAAACACTAAACATAAGAAAACAAATGGAAGGGGTCCAACACTTCGAAAAATGAAGGTATCGGCAAAAGAAAGATGAAGGCCACAAAGTGCGTGGAAATGAAAAACTTCCTAGGCCTCGAATGCGTTAATGCCGTCGCGGTCGGAAAAGAACAAGTGTTGACCAGGGGAAGTCGGATGGGATAGAATAGGTGAGAGCCAAACACAAGTGAAAGCAATTTCAAGACTCAGCTAAGGGCCTCGTAGTCACAACCCAGATTGATTTCCCCCTGTGGGCGGGGGCAATAGAATAACACCCACGGTATCCCCTGCCCATCATAAGAGGTGACTGAAAGGGGCGTCAGGAGCTCCTAACTAGGGAGCGTGGGTTGGCGACCACGGGGCTCTCAACTGAGTCCTAACGTTCATGCATATAATAATAATAATAATAATAATAATAATAATAATAATAATAATAATAATAAAAATAATAGTGGTTAAGAAAATTACAGCCATTGGTAGACACGATTCCTTAAGAAATAGAAATTCAGTCACTATTAAGTTGAGTTAACCTAGGTTAAGCTATTTTAGGGATTACATTAGAATATTATGTTAGGCTACGGTACGTTAAATTACAGTAGTTGGTTAGTGCGAGTGTTGTGATCTTTAAGTATTTGTACAGCCAGATAATGTACGCCATAGAGCATTTTTTTTTATTTTTTTTTTTTTTTGCTACTTGTTTTACGTCGCACCGACACAGATAGGTCTTATGGCGACGATGGGATGGGAAAGGCCTAGGAGATGGAAGGAAGCGGCCGTGGCCTTAATTAAGGTACAGCCCCAGCATTTGCCTGGTGTGAAAATGGAAAACCACGGAAAACCATTTTCAGGGCTGCCGACAGTGGGGCTCGAACCCACGATCTCCCGGATGCAAGCTCACAGCCGCGTGCCTCTACGCGCACGGCCAACTCGCCCGGTCCATAGAGCATTTAAGGTGAATGAAATATAGCTGTAAATAATAACTACAGTACCGTAAAAGACTGCTATTAACAATTATTGTTGTAATGATGACAAGCTGGACACAAATTGTTGGTTTGAAGAGATAGGCCAGCGAAATTAACCAATTACGGTTAAAATTCCTGACCTTGTCGGGAATCGAACCCGGGGCCGCTATGACCAAAAGGCAAGCACGCTAATCATTTAGCCATGGAGCCGGACGCATGAAAAGGAAATTTTCATAAACAATACTACTATTACACATTTCCTGTTACTTTCCTTGCTTGTTTTGAAAGACAGTTCCCTTTTTTTGGGAGGTTTCCTATCATATGTCAAAGACTTGGGTGGATTAGGGACGTTGAAAATTGTTGGGATGGAATTCCACTTGAGTAGTTTCCGTCCATCTGCCCCCTTTAGTTCAAATAGCGATTCTTCAAAATTACGCTAGAAGAAAATGCATAATAAGACCTATAAATGTAAAACATCGTTCATACAAACATATTACTGTATTATTCAGGAATAATACGAGTGTATAAGTTCACAAAACCGCGCACAAGACGGAATTATCTGTAGATTACCATTTGTCATGCCTGCAGTTTTGTATCCACTGAGCTCTCCTTTGCTTAACTTTCGGGAAGCGAAACACTCTAATTCCGTCAGTTGTCTTATTTTGACAAATTTGGAGCGGCACAGTATCCCATTTTCTTTCAAAATACAAGGAATAACTCACATCATTACATCGTGAACGCCCACATAACAACGATATTTGAGACCCAATATGGCCGCCACCGCAAAGGATTGTGGTAGCGTGACCAGACCTCCCTAGACAGACCTTGGTGGCAGCTAATCACACTAACCACTACACCACAGAGACGGACAACGTTCTGCCAACTGTTGAGTATAATCAGAAGCTGGGGAAGGTCGGAGAACCAAAGAGCATCCAGCAGAGAAAAGTATTCTTCCATTATCAGGGAAAGTGTATACTCTGGCTTCACAGGTAGTAATCAAACATGGCTGCATGCAATGACATCACTAAGGATGAAAATCACACATCCGACTCGGTGGCTGAATGTCAGCGTGATGGCCTTCTGTTCAGAGGGTCCCGGGTTCGATTCCCGGCCGGGTCGGGGATTTTAACCTTCATAGGTTAATTCCAATGGCTCGGGAGCTGGGTGTTTGTACTGTCCCCGACATCCCTGCAACTCACACACCACGCATAACACTATCCTCCACCACAATAACATGCAGTTACCTGCACATGACAGACGTCGCCCACCCTCATCGGAGGGTCTGCCTTTCAATGGCTGCACCCGGCTAGAAATAGCTACACGAAAAAAAAATATACAACATATCAGAATATAATGAAAGTGTTTGTCGCTTAGCAACCTGTTAAGTACAACGGTTAGGGCAAGCCTTCACCTGCAATATTATTGGAGCATCATTTAATGATTTGTTTAATGATTTGATTCGATTATTAGTCTAAGTTGGCTGAACTTAAAGAGTTCTATCAATGTCTTATGTTTCCCCGGCAGGTAATTTCGGAAGGAATAAAACATAAATGAAGCAGATTGGTCCAGTAGAACGGACGGACGGATCTGCCAAAGCTGTTTTTATTAAACTCTTTTAATATGTAGATGATGATGATGATAATAATAATAATAATAATAATAATAATAATAATAATAATAATAATAATAATAATAATTTATTCGCTTCTTTTTCTTCTTCTGCTGCCTTTTCCGAATTACCGAGGGTCGACACTTTGAGTATACTTGGTTTAGTTTTACGGCTGGGTACCCTCCCTGACGCCAACCCTTATGTAGAGGGATGCATTCGCTATGGTGGCTTGTCGTGTGATATGTTGTATGTATTTGAAGATGTGTATTTAAGACGAACACATACACCCAGCCTCCGAGCAAGAGGAATTAACCAGACGCGATTAAAATTCCGAACCCGGGTCCTCAGAACTGAAGGACAGTATGCTGACCATTCAGCCAAAGCACCGAACATTTTTTTTAATTTCTCCGAAGATGAGAACCACTCAAAACAACTAGAAGAGTTTAATTCTGACCCATACCGCACCACAGCTGATACATTTAAAAATGAACGTCACAAGAGAAAATAATCACTACCCAATCTGATTACGATTGCTTAATAAAATGTCTCTAGTAAGCCAAAAACGTATCTAACGGAAAATATGTCAAATATGTCAGCCTCTTGTAGATAGATTAACCGGCACATGAAAGAACTCCCGTGGGGAAAAATTCCGACACCGCAGCGTCTTCGAAAACCGCGTAAGTAGTTAGTGGGCGTGGTGATTGTTTTAAGAGGAAGTACAACTGGGATAATTCTTTGGCTGCCGGTCCTTGACATACAGGTTATTGATAGCTTCCCATTGAATTCCATTTCGTTGGTTCGCAAAGTTGTTTCCAAGGAGTCCCTCGCGTCAAATGCAAGTGGGACTCCGTTATTCCCATAGATCCGAGGCTTGCTTGAAACGTTCTGAGCGTATTCGGTAAAAATTCTGCGAAGCAGGATGCTACCCTACTTACACATAGTCCCGGTGAGAATCTCTCCGGTGGATTATACAGAGCACAAGGAGCCATGACTCGGAATATGTACGAGATGCCCACTCCCATTCAAGAGCAACTGGTATCCTGACTCTCAGGACCACTTACTAGTCAACTCAGCCGTTGCCTATGTTCGCGAACTAGGACGTGACTACTGTAACCCCACTCTCGGCAGTCCTGAAGATGGTTTTCCGTGGTTTCCCATTTTCATACCAGGCAAATACTAGGGCTGTACCTTAATTAAAACACACTTGTATGTATGTTCATGAATTTTTATTTATTTACTTATTTTTTCTCAATATTAACGTCAATGGCTGCATAAATATATCTGCTAACTTCATCGCTTCCAACAGAAGCCGGAAACCACTCGTCTAAGTGTCAGGGTCAATTAGACTTTTTTCCTCTCTCTCTCTCTCTCTCTCTCTCTCTCTCTCTCTCTCTCTCTCTCTCTCTCTCTCTCTCTCTCTCTCTCTCTCTCTCTCTCTCTCTCTCTCTCTCTCTCTCTCTCTCTCTCTCTCTCTCTCTCTCTCTCTCTCTCTCTCTCCTCTCTCTCTCTCTCTCTCTCTCTCTCTCTCTCTCTCTCTCTCTCTCTCTCTATCTCTCTCTCTCTCTCTCTCTCTCTCTCTCTCTCTCTCTCTCTCTCTCTCTCTCTCTCTCTCTCTCTCTCTCTCTCTCTCTCTCTCTCTCTCTCTCTCTCTCTCTCTTCTCTGACGGTTCTTATGTCTCCTTTTCTGAAAATTACTATTAAGGTACGATTTACAATAATATGGTTATAGTTTTCTAATTATTTTATATCATATTTCGTGATTTAACAGTTACCATCTGAAATATCTCTTCTGATATGAAAATAAACGTCATCTTTCTTCTCAGACGACAACATTTTTAAATGACAGAAAGTTGGCCACAGAAACGCTGCTGGTTTGTCGGTCAATGTTAACTCCACCTACCTGACAATAGGCTTCTGTTACCTACGAACGTTTCAACCGGTTTCAACAACTTCTGCTGACAAAGAAGAATCAAATGAAAAATAGGAAATGTAGCACTGGCGCCACCGTTTACGAGAGAATCACTGCAGCGAGCGGAGCATGCTGAAATCGCGGCTGTTTGGCAAAAAGCTCACTCCGCTGTAGCCTACTTATCAATAAAAATAGGGGACTTTTAAAACTGTGCGGATATAGATAAGCTTTAAAATTTTTACCTGTAAATATTCTCAGATACTACAGTATACTTACGATGCTTTTCTCCGGTAAGAAAGAAAGCCCTAGAAGCATAAATACAGGAGAAATGTGTGATAAAAGAGGACGGTGTTCAGGTGCAGTTAAGTAACACAATCAATCTACTGTTCATATGAAGTCTTCTAACAACATAGGTTTAGAAGGAGGGCACGTGTATTTCGCTATCTTTTGTGTAAATGACCAGGACTTTGCTACCATTCTGCCCAACGACCGAAAATGTCTTCTCTCGTACGAAGAGGATGAGCGAGTTTTCAGGCCTAAAAGCGTTGGCGAGATTTGGGGGTAAAGTAGACAAAATATTGTCATCGCCGGTTTAGACGCTGGCTTTCTAAGCCCAAGTTGGCAGGTTCTAGCCTGGCTCAGTCCAGTTACAATTGAAGGTGCTCAAATATGTCAGCCTCTTGTAGATAGATTAACCGGCACATGAAAGAACTCCCGTGGGAAAAAATTCCGACGCCTCAGCGTCTTCGAAAACCGCGTAAGTAGTTAGTGGGACGTAAAACCACCACCATTATTATTATTATTATTATTATTATTATTATTGTCCATGTTTTCTAAATGCAATTACAAGTGGAAATATGACACTCGGTTGTGGTTTCAGCCTATTATAGAGTTTTTATTTAGCTTTCCCTCAAATGTAATGATTTGCTTTATGATTTTAACTTGTAAAATGATTTCCGTTAATGGAAAGTGAGAGTGGTAAATGATATGATTGAAGGGAACCGAAAATATACTTAAAATTATTTTTACAATTTGCTTTTTTCTTTCTAGTGGCCTTACGTCGTACCGACACAGATAGGCCATATGGCGACGATGGGATAGAAAAGGACTAGGAGTGGGAAGGAAACACCCGTGGGCTTAATTAAGGTACAGCCCCAGCACTTGCCTGGTGAAAATCGGAAACCACGGAAAACCATCTTCAGGGCTGCCGACAGTGGGATTCGAACCCACTATCTCCCGAAAGCAAGCCTACAGCTCCGTGGCCCCAACCGCACGGCCAACTTGCTCGGTCAATAATATATTATGCTTGTATATAGTCCTATATAACATTCAAGGGAATAATATTGACGAAAGTAAAGGACTCATGTTCACACGGTGTTGCACATCTAGGCTCTGAATTTTGAAGTCTGGTAAGGTATGAATGGGAACAGCTACACGTATTGTACGAAGGGAAAACAACAAACTGTATATCCAGAAAATATATTCAATAGCTTTTAATACTATAAATACTCACAGAAAGTGAAAAACGGAGCACAATTCCAGGCTATCATGCATTTTTTTTTTTTTTTTTTTTTAATTACCAATCTGCTTTACGTCGCACCGACAAACACAGGTTTTACGGTGACTATGGGACGGGAAAGGGCGAGGAGTGGGAAGGAAACGACTGTGGCCTTAATTAAGGTACAGCCCCAGCATTTCCCTGATATAAAAATTGGAAATCATCTTCAGGGCTGCCGACAGTAGGGTTCAAACATACTATTTCCTGAATGCAAGCTGGCAGCTACGTGACCTAATGCCTGCAGCCACTCGCTCGGTATCATGTACATGATTTTTCTGGATATTCGCTTTCAACGGCATGGCCATTCAGTGAAAGGAAAATGTCACCCCTTATATTTCCTAAAACATTAATTTCAGTCTTCAAGGAACGATCCAAAGAACCTCATTCACGCCGACAGGTGAATCAGCCCAAGTAGGACAATTCACATGTCAATAAGTGTCACGCAAAGTATTATTTTATACGCACGGAAATAAATTTCGAGGAAATATACCTGTGAAATGATACGCCATTGCCCTTTATGAACCTCACTATGCAGTCATAAGCTGCACAGGAGACTGGCATTTTCCTTCAGAGAAGATATATTCAATTTATCGGGAAACTCCAGTAGTGACAGTGCTTTTGGCAAACAGCGCTCTCGTTGAACTTCGCACGCGACTGCAGCGCCAGTACTACCTCTAGTGTATTATTATACTAACTCTATGAATGTATCGGCAGCACAGAGTCGCATAACCATTCCGGAGTTTTCCACAGTGAAGCATGAAGCTCTCGCATGCGTATGAAGAACTCGTGCTTAGCTTACGATAAGACTCCCGGCCCGTTGCCAATCTCTACAATGCAATCCACCATTACGTATTTCTGTGGTGGTTGATAGCGTGGTGTGTTGTGTGAATATGAAGTGTTTGGACAGATACAAACGCCCAGTCTCCGAGCCAGAAGAATTAATTAATGAGACTAAAATCCCTGACCCACCCGTGAATCGAACCCGCTACCCTCTGAACCGAAGGCCTCAAACGTTGACCTTCCAGCCGAGGAGTCGGACAATGTTTTCAACATTACTACGCTGTTATAGAGAGAACTGAAATATACTTTTATTAATGAGCTGCGAAGTGATGGGTGTGTGTGTGTGTGTGTGTGTGTGTGTGTGTGTGTGTGTGTGTGTGTGTGTGTGTGTGTGTGTGTTACTAGCAGTGTTGCCAACTTAGCAGAGTTTCCGCTAAATTTGACGGAATTAAAAGACTGTCGGCGGAGAAATATATCATTTAGAGGGACTGGATTTTTTGGCGGAAGTCTAGATTTATTACAGCGGAATTTAGCGTTTTATCCATTTTGCGATTTTTTAAAATTTGTACTCCAGTCTGTCTCCGAGCCATTCCGTATTTCTTGTCAGGAGCTAGCAGTCACATGAGGAAAACATGTTATTTGGATTTGATGTAATGAGATCATGGTATCAAATTTGTAATGCGTGGGGAAAGATTACTTATCTCTTAGTTGAGGAATGAAACTGTGAGGATGTAGCATTTATATTTATGCTATGAAGGAAGACCGTGAACTGGCCTCTTCTGTGTGTGGCCCTTGAGGTAGGAGATTCACCTATTTTGCACCCGGCACTAAAACGCCTAAGAGCCTCCGTGGCTCAGACGGCAGCGCGTCGGCCTCTCACCGCTGGATACCGTGGTTCAAATCCCGGTCACTCCATGTGAGATTTGTGCTGGACAAAGCGGAGGCGGGACAGGTTTTTCTCCGGGTACTCCGGTTTTCCCTGTCATCTTTCATTCCAGCAACACTCTCCATTCTCATTTCATAGTATTTATCAGTCATCCTATATCACTTTGGGAGTGGCGACCCCATCGTACTAATAGCCTATATCTGCTTCATTCATCACATCCCTGACCCGGTCAATGACTGGAAAACAGGTTGTAGTTCATTTTCACTAAAACGCCTACAAGTTTTAGCTCGCCAGCTCACAGGCAGGAGGTTAATCCCAGGGAACTCACAGATCAGGTGAGTGCAGACATTTATTATTATTATTATTATTATTATTATTATTATTATTATTATTATTATTATTATTATTATTATTGCTCATTTTTATTCCTCATTTGTATTGCTCATTGTTTGAGATCGGATTTCTTGGCGGAATTTTAGCGGATTTTTAGTAGTATTTAGGGGATCTTGAAAATATAAGTTGGCAACACTGGTTTATACCAAGGAGGAGACCGCACTATCTTTCCGTAACGACTGAACCGTGATAACGCGTGTGAAGTAATTGCGTTGTGTTTAACTTTCCCATTTTATATATACAGATAAAGTAATATACTGTGTATATTAGTTTGATAAAGTTGATCTCATTAAAAATACCGACAATATCATTCTGTAACATTTTCACAACCTTTAATCCACCTTTAATGACACTGCATTACCCAATTTGGCTGACATGTCAACCGCGCGACTGTTAAAGTGTTAAGTAGAAGCCATGTCAGACTCAGCTAGGAACTCCGTGGTTACCAGTGTACCCTTCCATACTGAGAGCCTCTTAAAGGTGGGGTTCCTGAGATCGCGTCTATCTGAAGTGCACTGTATAAGCTAATTGTGTATAGAATCGTAAAACAACTTAACGAACAATACTGGCCTACTTCTCTACATTAATGGCTTTAGTAGGGTATTGAACTGCATTACGTACACGAACAATGGGCATATCGAAGCGCAGATGTTAATTTGAATTTGAGATACGGAAGCTAACCGTTGGTGTGCGGTCCTCGATATTTGCACCGGGATCGTCTTGAAGTAATTCTCGAATATGTGCGAAGGTACTTCAACTGGTAACAAGTTCAGAGTTCACATAGGAAATTGTGGTTAAGGTTAAGCAATACACCAGCCTCGAGATGCAGGGGTAACATATGGTGGTGGTGGTGGTGGTGGTGGTGGTTTTAAGGAGAAATACAACCAGACAACCTTCTTCCGCCGCTCTTTCCAAACACTGGTAGGATCGCATGTGTGGACTTGACCCTGCTTTACGGCGGATGTCCTTCCTGATGCGGTGGGATATATTCACTATTGCATGTGGTGTGCTGTATGCAGATAAAAGTACACTCGTGTCCTCGTCCCGAGGAGACGCAGCTCCTTCCAAGCACATCCCCAATAGAGGTGAGCTACTTGTGTAATTTCAACAACATACCAGTGCTCCTGTTAATCTTAAATTTCTGGCAGTACTGGGAATCGAACCCGGGTCCCCGACGGCTGCAGCTAATAACACTAGCCGTCACGCTATGGAGGCGGACTGTGTGCAGATGAAGGGGAATGTATTGAAACAAAGACAAACATCCAGTTACCCGGCTGGAGGAATTAACCAGATGCGGTTTAAGTCCTCGACCCGGCCGGGAATCGAACTCGGAACCTTCTAAGCCGAAGGTCTCGATGCTGACCCTTCAGCTAAGGAGCCGGAGAAGTAAAGCTAGGCAAACCATCTTCTTTTATTCTTCCTGGCCTTTTTATTCAGGCAGGCAAGCGAGTGGATTTGGCCCAGTTTAACAGTCGGATGCCCTTCCCGGCGCCAACCCTATATGGAGGGAAATATTACTGTTGCGTGTTTCTGTGGTCGTTGCTAGTGTGCCGTGTTGTGTGCAAGTGAAGATAAGGGTATTAAGACGAACACAGACGCCTAGTCCCTGAGGAGAGGAATGAACCATACCCAGTTAAAATCCTGGGCCCGACCGAGAATCGAACTCAGGACCCTCTGAGCCGAAGGCCAGTACGCTGACCATTCAGCCAAGGATCCGGATCTAGGCAACCATTCCCTCTTAAATTTTAATCAGAAGAGTAAAGGAAGAAAGTCCGAACCTTCGAAGAACGAAGACATCGGTAAAAGAAACGGAGTGGCCACGAACGGCGTGAATAGGAATTATTTCCAGACTTCGCAAACCTAATAACGTTGGGGGCAGAAGAGAACAGGAGCTGACCAAGGCAGGTCGGCTAGGAAAGTTGAAAGCGAGAAGGCATGCATATGTGTAAGCGATGGTCACCAATCCACGCTGTCAAGTCAGGAGCTGTTGGGGGGATTCCTTTAGTCGTCTCGTACAAGCAGAGTATGCCGTGGGTGATCACCTCTGCCTGCAAGGCCATCTTACCCGTAGGCCTAGGGTTCGATTTTCAAAGGAGGGTGATAGCCCAGTGGTTCAACCAAGAGGACCGCGAATCGAATCTCGGTCAATGCATGTGCAGTTTACGTCCCTGTGATTTAGGTTCTGTAACTATGAATACGATATCTACAGTCACGTTACAATGCAACACTGTTTGCTGCCAATGAGCTCGTTGTACCACTGGAATTCTTTTACTAAGAAGAAAGAAGGCATCCTGACATTTTCTGTCGGTACTCGTTCTTAGAGACTGAGTGAAAAGCAGAGGTTGAGAACTGCATCAGCGTACTTGGCAAGGAAACGAGTAGATGTGACACTTTCTTGTGCACCTGTTTCTTGAGCACAGCAAGAGGTTCTGTAATTGCTTTGCGCATCCTGCTAATTACACGACATTCTCATTTCCACATCACATTACGAGTAACGGAATGAGTTAAGTAACGGAGTGTTGAAGCAGGTAATGTAAGCCTAATGGATGACACACAAGTGCTCTGAGGTACAGCCTTCCTTCCAGAGACGGTTCATCGCCCACCCGGTTTTTAAGCGGCCTACTTTTTCTGTAATAAACATATTTAGCCTGTTTTACATTTCCCTGGCGAGCTCTTGGAATATATCAGTGGGCTTTTCCAAATGCTGCAGAAAGAAAATCGGATAATGGGTACGGCAATGCAGATTATATAAATGAGCTGTTCCCAAACCTAAAAACCCTGCTTATTATTTAAACTAGGACAATGTACGCAGGCCAATTTGCAATTCATACATTTTCTATAAAACGTTAGAACAGTAGGCCCTATTTATTTTGGCACTCTCGAAGAAAGGTCTATCTGCGAAGTCAGCAACTCGAAGGCGTCCAATCATACTTTCACTTTTTTTTTTTTTTTTTTTTTACATCTTGCTTTACGTCGCACCGACACAGATAGGTCTTATGGCGACGATGGGACAGGAAAGGCCTAGGAGTGGTAAGGAAGCGGCCGTGGCCTTAATTAAGGTACAGCCTCAGCATTTGCCTGGTGTGAAAATGGAAAACCACGGAAAACCATTTTCAGGGCTGCCGATAGTGGGGTTCGAACCCACTATCTCTCGCATGCAAGCTCACAGCCGCGCACCACTAACCGCACGGCCAACTCGCCCGGTACACATCTTTTGTGTCTGCGCGCGTGTGTGTAAATATGAAAGTTCTAATATGGCAATTTTTTACTCTCAATTAAACAATATGCTGCAGAAAGAAAATCGGATAATGGGTACGGCAATGCAGATTATATAAATGAGCTGTTCCCAAACCTAAAAACCCTGCTTATTATTTAAACTAGGACAATGTACGCAGGCCAATTTGCAATTCATACATTTTCTATAAAACGTTAGAACAGTAGGCCCTATTTATTTTGGCACTCTCGAAGAAAGGTCTATCTGCGAAGTCAGCAACTCGAAGGCGTCCAATCATACTTTCACTTTTTTTTTTTTTTTTTTTTTTTTTTTTACATCTTGCTTTACGTCGCACCGACACAGATAGGTCTTATGGCGACGATGGGACAGGAAAGGCCTAGGAGTGGTAAGGAAGCGGCCGTGGCCTTAATTAAGGTACAGCCTCAGCATTTGCCTGGTGTGAAAATGGAAAACCACGGAAAACCATTTTCAGGGCTGCCGATAGTGGGGTTCGAACCCACTATCTCTCGCATGCAAGCTCACAGCCGCGCACCACTAACCGCACGGCCAACTCGCCCGGTACACATCTTTTGTGTCTGCGCGCGTGTGTGTAAATATGAAAGTTCTAATATGGCAATTTTTTACTCTCAATTAAACAATATAATATTATTATTAAACACGAATGTTTAATGTTGTACTAAATAGGAATGTCAAGGAGGCACAAGAAAAGTTCGAATTATTTATTGACGAAATCGAATTACCAAAGTTCTACTGTATATACGGTATGCGCCGGTACTGAAACTCGCGTATCTCACAAACCGCTACATAGTGCATGGACGGTATTGGTGTTCCGTCCCAGAACACGTTATAATAGATCCTATGAACACCCTGTGGGTGGGGGCGGTAGACTACATTCACGTGAGTTAGAAACCACGGGTTTCCCGCCTGAGTCTGGTATTGTTTTTCAGTACCAGGGCCCTCGCTTTCAACTTGCCTATCCGACCTTTCTTGGTCAACTCGTGTTCTCTTCCAACCCAACAGCATTGGGGTTACGAGGACCAGGGAATCTTTCATTGTTCAGCCCTTCGTGGTCCTTACCATCCTTTTGACGATATCTTTATTCTTGGAAGAGTCGAACCTTTTCTATTTTCCTTCTGATTAGTGTTAACAGAGGATTGGCTGCCCAGTTGTACTTCGTCTTAAAGCAATAATCACCACTATCACCACCAGACCCCTACTTCACTGAGGATGAGGAAGACAATGCTTTTACAGTCGCCCAAGAACTCTACAGAGTCATGGTGATCGGACCATTTCTTCAGGATATGACAAGGTTCTGTCGTGCAAAGGGCCTTCCAATGAAGACAGCGGTATCAATAGGACAGAGCAACCAGCCATTTCAGCTGGAGAATCTATTATCATTCTGCAGGACGACTTTCCAGAACGAACCATGCCATGTGGTACTGACTTCTCATAAACCCGTTCCATGTCTGCCATCTTACACCACGTGATGCCTACTTGTGGATAATGTTAAAGGAAAATGTGTTCAAGTGTGCAGATCCGCCAATAATTTTGTCTGCAATAGAAAAGCAAATCATCTTCATTTTTCGAAATGTCGGACCCCTACAATTTTTCTCTCTGATTAGTGTTAATAGAGGATGGTTGTCCAGCTGTACTTTCTCCTAAAACAATAATTACCATCACCACTACACTCGAAAAGCACTACTTAGCTCCACAGACGTATAAGCACAACAATCAGTAGCGTAATGTTAGAGCCTGCAATATAGGCGGCCCTGAGGCGGCCCTGAGGCGGCCCCGAGGCGGCCCGCAGGCCCCCCCCCCCCAGAAAATAAATGGATACATAATTTTAGCCGAATGTCAGTGTGCACGGGAAAGGTGGTATCGTGATGTAGTTGGAGTATGGGTCGAAAAATATTGTTTTTTACAATTCTAACGTAAGTAGACTAATTACCAAGTGGTTGTATCTAGCTGCAGTTATTGTGTTGAGTTTAGCACAGCTGTCTCTCGTAACACGGACGCCACACTCTCTCAAAAAAGACCTGCGCCAAGTTATAATAAGAAAAACCAATGAAAACTGGTACCAAAATATCATATTTTAGACCTACTAATTCATGTTAATGTTCCTTCCATAAAACGATCATTTTCGAATCTGAGATATTATACCTGAGAAATGGCATGACCCAAGAAAGACTCAGCGAACTCAGCTACCTTAGAATCGAATATGACATCCACTGAAAGCATTGAAATCGTTAATACCTTTGCATTCCAGAAAGAACACGGCGTGGTCCACTTTCTTTACACTCAAATACAATAGGTCTAGTTTCAAAAATTCAAAAACAAAAGATAGAAATGTATATTTATGTTGTATTTCAATCCCTGAGAAATATTTAATTTTCAAAATAAAATATATTAATATACCGTTTCAGTTCTGTAACAGTAAGTCCCTTGAATATACATACAGCATTGCAGTATCTTCTATAGTTAATTTTATATGTGTTATTGATAGGTGTTATACAATTTCTTTGAGGAGGCCCAATTTTATTTCCTGCAGGGGGAATCGTAGCATATTCGTTACGCCTCTGATAACAACTAGGAATACATAGTAGCAGCCTTCCTAACGTGCCCAGTAGACTTCCCTTTAATTTACACAACAGTTAGCTCTGTTATGAGATAACCAACCTACATTCTATACTGAACAACAAAGCAAGGTCTTGTGTAGCGGCCGCAGAGCGTGTGAAACGAGATTAACTATCAACAGAGATAAGCGGCGTGTTAAGTAGCGGTTTGTACGTTCATATTTAATTACTCACTAACAAAGAAACGCGATATTCCCCATGTAAATACATATCGTAGATAGTTCCATGGTCATTCATCTATTTCCCATTCGTAGCACCCTCCTCGTCCATCCGGTAACTATTATCTCTGTCCGTAATTTGCTTCTATTGGAGGCGATCGCACGTAGAGTTGCCGCCCGTCTGCTATTTGTCCGTACGTCCGACAAGAACTTAAATTTCTATTTAACTGCCCAGCATAATTTAGCGCTTTGGGGTTCTTTCTTCCTTTCTTAATCTGTTTACCCTCCAGGTTTGGTTTTTCTCTCGGACTCAGCGAAGGATCCCACCTCTGCCATCTCAAGGGCAATGTCCTGGAACGTGAGACATTGGGTCGGGGATACAACTGGGGAGGAGGACCAGTGCCTCGCCCAGGCTTCCTCACCTGCTATGCTGAACAGGGGCCTTGTGGGGGGATAGACAAGGAAGAGGGAAGGAAGCGGCCGTGGCCTTAAGTAAGGTACCATCCCGGCATTTGCCTGGAGAAGTAGTGTGAAACCACGGAAAACCACTTTGAGGATGACTGACGTGGGAATCGAACCCACCTCTACTCAGTTAACCTCCCAAGGCTGAGTGGATCCCGTTCTAGCCCTCGTACCACTTTTCAAATTTAGTGGCAGAGCCGGGAATCGAACCCGGGCATCCAGAGGTAGCAGCTAAACACGCTAACCACTACACCACAGAGGCGGACGCTTTGGAGTTAAAAGTTGAAAATATTAAAAGTACCGTGATATGTGACGCTTCACTCAACTGCCAAATAGACAGCATACCGGGGAGTAAGTCATCTTAACCTTTTGGTTCATGATTAGAGTCGCCTATAAAAGTGGTTTCCCATTAAATTTGAAGGTTTTCAATAGCCTAGGGTGAGGAAAAAAAATGTGTCAGAGACAGGTGGGAAATTTCGAGGATAAACGGTAATTCTGAACTTGCCGATAATGAATTAAAAGATGTCAAAAGTATGTTTAGAGAGAGCTACGTATACTTCTGCTGTCGATAATGACAATGGTGGTGGTGGTGGTGACAACAATGAGGATGAGTTAACACCATTATTGCACTAAATTGATATGTACATATTGTTACTTTATTCATCCTTGTGTTAAATGGAATGTTAACAGTGCATTGAAAGTGGAATTAAATGTATTTCCATATTATATCCAAATATTTTCTACCGAAGTTACATATTGTAGTTTTACTAACAGTATCCTATATCATTACTGCACTATGTTCTTTGCTGTTTGAGCAATGTGTTTATTGCTTCCGCTACAAATAGTACGTATTTAATGCAATAAAAAAAATTACTCTGAAAATAATATAGGTGGATTTTTTTTCAATTTCAGTAGATTTTGCTGGGATTTTACAGGCAGTTTGGAGGTTTCTGGAATTAAGTCGTTTACAACATTGCTCCGAATTCACATTACATCATTCTGTCACTGATCTGCGCCGTATGCATTCGTACGTTAATACAAGAAATGAATTTTCCGCATTCTTTCTGTGCAAACGACTAGTTTTCAAATATCTTGTATTATCTTCAAATAATGCCTTTGCTGGCGAGATGTAGTGTTTACAGTGCACTACGTCTTCTGATATGGGCTAAAATAAATTTTTAACTTGCATTGACCTGTCTCAGTCTCATCCTTGGCTTTGACAATATTAAAGTGACCGAGGTATGAGCGATGCTAGTAATACCATTCCTTATGCAGCCAGTCCCTGTTATGAATGGTGTGAAAATACCGCTCGTAGGATCGAATGGTGCATGCATTTCACTGGGCTTGGCAGACTGATATGTAATAGCAACTTCCGGCCCGGTGAGAAAAGCAACGGGAAACTACCTCATTCCTCATTTCCCTAGTATGCCTCTTCAGTGACACCTAGGCTATCTATGACAGCTGTTGGTGGGCGTTATGAATGATCAAACCAGCCTTCGGGATGAATACCCAACATACATACATTCATACATCTCCAAATGACACTTGCCGGGCTGAGTGGCTCAGACGGTCAAGGCGCTGGCCTTCTGACCCCAACTTGGCAGGTTCGATCCTGGCTCAGTCCGGTGGTATTTGAAGGTGCTCAAATACGTCAGCCTCGTGTCGGTAGATTTACTGGCACGTAAAAGAACTCCTGCGGGACTAAATTCTGGCACCTCGACGTCTCCGAAAACCGTAAAAGAGTAGTTAGTGGGACGTAAAACAAATAGCATTATTATTATTTACCAAATGACACAATAAGACGAATATGCTTAAGAGAATCTCGGGAAGAAAATGTAAGTTTTCTGGCGAACTGATGTAAAATTATCCTTGTTAAGATGGACGTAATGAAAGTAAAGCAAAGTATGAAAGTGCTAAGTACCACATGTGACTGTTCTGTAGCGGTAGGATATAAAGGTGCTCGTGATCTAGGAAGACATATCAATACGAAAAATATATTTTTAAACCCCTTTGGTTCGCTGTTCTAAAACACAACAATAATTAATTTTTGACCCTAAATATTCTTCCATGGGCAATAAAGTTCAGGCAACATTAGCATTCCATACAGTGTATAATCAGCAATGCTACAAGGTAGCACCTCTCAATTACATTACGTTAAAATGCAAATATTAACCTTTGTTCCGGTTTGCTTTTTATCAAAAGTCCGATATTTTTTTGCTAGTGGCTTTACGTCGCACCGACACAGATAGGTCTTATAGCGACGATGGGACAGGAAAGGGCTAGGAGTTGGAAGGAAACGGTCGTGGCCTTAATTAAGGTACAGCCCCAGCATTTACCTGGTGTGAAAATGGGAAACCACGGAAAACCATCTTCAGGGCTACCGACGATGGGATTCGAACCCACTATCTCCCGAATGCAAGCTCACAGCTGCGCGCTCCTAACCGCACGGCCAACTCGCCCGGTAGTCTGATATTTTATGCGTTTAAAATTTCTGACATGGTAACCCTACAATTGATGAATATGTTGGTTCAGCATTGACTTTGAACAATGACATAATTATTACCACTGATGCTTTCACGGTGCGTACTTACAGAGATGATATAAGCTCTTGGGCTTATGCTGTGTCAAGAAAATTAGGTGAAATTTATTTACGTTTCGCAGAGAACTTAGCCCTGCATCTTCAGAAGAAACTCTCGACTGTTCACGAGGAAGACTTCTTCAAGTTCTCTGCGAAACGTAAAGAATTTCACCTTATTTTCTTGACACGGCATAAGCCCAAAAGCCTTTAGCATGCCAATAAAATAATTCCTAGAAATGGAATATAGGTCAGATAGGAAGGAACTTGCATGTACGTTATCAAGAACACACAAACGCCAAAAAATACAATAGATTTTCGGCAATGAAAGAACATATGACAAGTTTTACTCACAGTCCTGAAGTTTCTATCAACCTCCAAAGGCATGTTCCCTTTCTAAAAAGTATCAAATGAACATATCTTTGAAATTATCCATTTTACTCCATATTTTCTTTATTCAAAGTTTAGTTTCATTTAATTAATGATAAAAACACTCAGAATCTTTACATTTTTTCCATAACAATACAGCAATTTATTAAATAAACATATGTGAATTAATAGCTGAAGGTCAAATAGACCGAAACATGTTCTAATATGTGTGTTTATATCTTTTCAAGTACTGAACGGTGGAAAACATATAATATTCCACTTATAGGAATTATTATTTTATGATGTTAACCCTAATCACAGGAATTTCACGTCAGGAATTCAAAATTGGTGGAGAGACCACTCAAACTAATTCAATGATTCCATTGCAAGTTCTAAAACAGACTGGTCAGCTAAATAACAATACCGAGCGCGCATAATACGTAGAAAAAACTGTATGTGGGAGCTCTTTTAGCAGAACGAAACACGCGGTCCTTCCCACCAGAGGGGAGCTGGTTAACAGGAAAGAGAGAATGAGACAAGACACGTCCACCGTCCCGTCTCGTCGGCACCAGCATTATCAGTCCATACCACATCCTCACCATCCCTCAATTCATGTACAGTATAGCCTACTCCAGTCTCACATTCAGAACACTCTACTTAAAACTTCTTCTCCAGACTCTCCGGGGAGAAATTAACATTTAAACCCATGAGAATTCAAAAATGAATAGCCCATATTTAAAGCTATCGAAATACTTGACAGGGGTGGGGGTTAAAATTATTTCTACTTCTCCTCTTCCCAATTAATTGGGGTCGGCTCTACATACAGATTAACCCCGCTCTCTTACAGACAGGTGCACTTGCTGACGGCAACGCAATGTGAAGGGGTGATGTCCGTTTTCTTCGTGTGGAACTAGCATAAAATATACAAGAACGAAAATTGTATTCTTTTTTATTACTGTTGTTAAACTTGTTTCTTTCAACAGGACTAGCATTCATAGATATATTTTTGAAATACATTTTAAGACTCTTTTCTAAACTGCTAGCACTAATTTCTTGTAATAATGAGATCAGCAGCGATGACATCAGTGTTCCGTTTACCCGAGAGCAACGCACAAAATATTTGGGAACATTACCTACGGTTGAACACCCTTTTGGAGCATAGCAGTTTCAGGGCTTCTTTTTTAACATCTACATTTTAAAATAACCTCTAGTGTTATAGTATTACATTTTATTCACTGTCCTATCTGAAAGTCAAGTACAGCGAACGTCAGCCGGAGAATTAGCGTAGGAGAAGCATTATCTGAGTCTGTAATGATTAAGAGAGGGTCCCGCAAGGACCTCCTGACATCACATAAAATAAGAATTGAGAACTGAAATCACGAATAAGGCTTTTTGCGGATAAAGTTATACTGTATAGAGTAATAAATAAGTTACAGGATTATGAGTAATTGCAAAATTACCTTGACAAAGTTGTGAGATCGATAGCAGACCATGGTATGATGGCAAACGGGATGAAAAGCCAGGCTGTAAGTTTATCAAGAGGAGAAGTCCCGTCACTTTTTATTACTGTGTTGACGGGGTCACGGGAACTCATGAGATCACTGTAAGCACCTACGAGTTAATATAAGGAAAGACCTTCATTAGGGTTAATAACATAAACGGGGTTGTAAATAAAAGGTCACAGATCTCTTCATACGGTTATGAGGGTATTTAGGGGTTGTAGTAAGGTGTACAAGTCACTGGTAAGACTACAATTAGAGTATTAGAATTGATACAAGTGTATGGGACTCGCCAGGACGACTTGATTAGAGAACTAGAAAAGATCCAAAGGAAAACAGCACGATTTGTTCCCAATTATTATCGTCAAAAGAGTAGTGTTAGGAAAAGTTTACAAACTTTGGGCTCGGAAGACGTGGAAGAAAGGAGGCGAACAGCTCAACTACGCGGAATGTTCCGACCTATCAGTGGAGAGATGGCTGCCTCTGTGGATCCGTGGTAGAGTGTCGGCCTCCGGATCCCAAGATAGCGGGTTCAAACCCGGCAGAGGTAGTCGGATTTTTGAAGGGCGGAAAAAAGTCCATTCGACACTCCATGTCGTACGATGTCGGCATGTAAAAGAACTCTGATGATACATTTGGTATTTACCCGACAAAATTAATTAAATCTCAGCCATAGACGCCCAAGAGAGATCCGGTTTACTCTAGGTCCGCTAGATGGCAGACAGAGTAAACCGGAACGTCGAAATTGACGAGCAGACAGCCAGATGGCGTCAAATCGAAATGTCTGCAAACGGTAGCTGAGGCCATACGATTATTATTATTATTATTATTATTATTATTATTATTATTATTATTATTATTATTATTATTATTAGTGGAGAGATAGCATGGAATGGTATCAGTAGACGAATGAGCTTGAGCGGAGTTTAGGAAAGGTCATAATTTGAAGATAAAGTTGAAATTCAAGAAGACAAATAGGGGCAAATACTCGTCTATAGGAAGATGAGTTAGGGATTGGAATAATTTACTAAGGAAGATGTTTGATAAATTTCCAACTTCTTTGAAATCATTTAAGAAAATGACCGACAGCCCTAAATACAGATTAGTGGTGACTAATTGGTCAAGAAATGCTTTCAAATTAATTCGTGTGCTTTTCAGTCGCTGAAGATGTCTGTAATTCCCATTTCCGGCGAGGTGATTACTTATTTAACAATTTAATTAGTGGACCCGCACTGCCCTGCAACATTCGTTATAAACAGGTGAGATAACTCGTCCTGATATAACTGCCAAAGTCATACTGTTTTGCCTGTTATTTTCAATAGTTTTATGAACATTTAATACCGGTACATAATAGGTGATTTATTCGTTATGTAGTTTATAACTCTTCTTTCTATACAGCATTCACTGTGCTTCGACCATTCGGCCGAGGTTGTTTCCGTGCTTTATTAACGGTTATGGCCATGGTCATACAGAAGGCTGGTCGACTTGATGCTTTCCCATCAGTGCGTAAGTCTATGTTTTCTATTAACAGCATGTAAGTTATTAGGAAAGTTCTGCCATCTGTCGACTATATTAAGAAGCTGGGGAAGGTGAAGAATCAAAGAAGATATAGCTTAGAATAATATTCTTAAATGATCAGAGGAAGTGTATGGTCTCTGGCTTGACAAGTAGTAATCAAACATGGCTGCATGCAATGACATTGCTAAGTACAGAACGTATTGAGGGTAGAGTAAGCCTTCGCGCGCAATTACTGGAGTGATCCTTTAATAATTTGATTTTATGATTAGTCAAAGATGGCTGAACTTAGAGACCTATCAATATCTCATGATTCACCAGCAGGTAATTATGGAGGGAATAAAACAAAATGAAGCAAATCGGTCCAGTAGAACGGACGGACGGATTTGCAAAAGCTGATTTTAGTAAACTCTTTTAATATATAGATTATGACAGTGTCCTACTTTAACTGACGTATGTATGTATGTATGTATGTATGTATGTATGTATGTATGTATGTATGTATGTATGTATGTATGTATGTATGTAAGACTGGGAGTGTGTATGTTTAAACTACCCGTAAACACAGAGAAGCCCAAAGATAAATGAAATGGACCACATAAGGATAACTTGAAAAGATGGAAGTACCCACTTCTGGATTAGGAATCAAACATGCGTGAAAGATGTTTCTGGTGATGTAAAGAAGAGGAAGTGGAGCTTGAGCAGGTCACACTGTAAGACAAATGGTTGGAAAATGGACGCAATATGTTCTAAATTCGATTTCTTTCCATTGTAGACGACCTGGAAGCAGACCTCACATAACATAGGTCACAAGAGAGCAAGTGGTTACAATTGGCCAAAGATCGTAAACTGTGGAAGAGACTGGGAGAGTTTTTGATCCAGTAGTGGACAGATAATGCATAATGATGATGAGTGAAGAAAACATCATGTTATCATAAGCAATAGCAGAAAATCTGGCTACCAAAACAATTCTTGTCACGGGTTGCTCCAATGTAACCAAAGCCCCAAACGAGATCGATGATATTGTGCAGCACTTCCAATGAAGAAGGAATGCATTGACAAAGAGTATAGAAGACACATTCCAACAAGACAGTCAGAGATCATTATTTTCTCTATGAACTCCTTGTTTTGTCTCAGTTTTTAACTATGTACCTTTTCATCTCATGTGAAGTTATAATAAATCTCACATTATTCTTAAACAACTTAAGTACATAGGGAATGATGATAATAATTTATTTATTTTTACGACTTGCATAACGTCGCCTCGACACAGGTCTTATTTATGGCAACGATGGGATAGGAAAGGGCTAGGAGTGGTGGTGGTGGTGGTGATTATTGTTTTAAGAGGAAGTACAACTAGGCAACCATCCTCTATTAGGGCTAAGAATGGGAAGGAGGCGACCATGAACTTAATAAGGTACAGTCCCAGCATTTGCCTAATGTGAAAATGAGGAACCTCAGAAAACCATCTTCCGGGCTGCCGACAGTGGGGTTCGGACCCTCTATCTCCCGAATGCAAGCTCACAGCTGCGCGACCCTCACCGCACGGCCAACTCGCTCGGTATTATTTTTCTTGGTGTTTTTCCCAGTTGCCTGGGATCGGCACTTTGTATGAATTTAGGCCAGCTATGTGGTCGGATGCCTTTCCCGATGCCAAACATATGTGGATGTATTAATGTTAGGTCATGATCATTAATGCGTCAAGTCTATATGTTACGACACCGTGGTTAGCCGGTTCGAGTTCCGTTGGCAGAAACAATTTTCACCATCACAATGTTGGCTGGCATGGTAGGAGAGGTGGTAGTATACAATATCTAACCGTGCTAAAAACCTGGACTCAATTCCAAACCTCTCCGCAGTGTTCACATCGAGTGAGGGCATATGGCGCTGTTGATGGTGATTCGTCCGTCGGATGGGGTCGTTAAGTCTTGGGCAGACCACCTTGTGCTAATCGACAGGAGTAGGCTATCTGCCGGCACCGAGTTTGAACCTTTCCCTTCCTGCTCTCATCACGTCATTCTTTTCATCTCATTAATTCCTGTGATGAGGCTTACATCAGGATGGGCATGCGGTAGTAAAAATTCGCTACGAAGATTCATCTCACTTTATACCCGACCCCGTACATAAAACGGGACATGGGTTGGATATACACACACATTATTATTATTATTATTATTATTATTATTATTATTATTATTATTATTATTATTATTATTATTATTATTATTATTATTATTATTAAAGGGCTTTACTTCCAGGTCACCAGCCTCTGATGAGATAACCAATAACCAGATCCACGTAAATTATATTTAAAATAAGCTGTAGCACCCGTCATTCACGTGTTAGTTTTTGTACAGTTGCAGCATAAATGTCTTCTAGCGGAGGTGAGTAGCAAATGAAAAAAACAGAGCACATATCAGTGCAATGTTAACTGCCTCTGTGGATCCCAAGATAGCGGGTTCAAACCCGACAGAGGTAGTAGAATTTTTGAAGGGCGCAAACAAAGTCCATTCGAAACTCCACGCCGTACGATGTCCGAATGTAGAAGAATTCTGGTGACACATTTGGTGTTTACCCGACAAAACTCATTACAGCTAAGCCAAAGACGCCCAAGAGAGTTTCGGTTTACTCGGTCTGCCATCTAGAAGGTTTAGAGTGAAACAGAACGTCGAAATTGACAAGCAAACAGCCAGATGGCGTCAAATTGAAATTTCTGTACACAGTAGCTGAGGTCATACGATTATTATTATATTTATTTATTTATTTATTTATTTATTTATTTATTTATTTATTTATTTATTTATTTATTTATTTATTTATTTATACGATTATTACCCTTAAGGAGAGCGACTGAACTTGAATACATAATGTAATCTTCGGGCGTTTTTCCTCTTTTCTTCCTAAAATCTCGTCATCGTCTCCGAATGCTTCCTGCTCCGCTCCTCTGTCCACTTTTCCCCAGGTTGTTGTGATATTCTTGACTCAAATTTTCCATTGTGATTTTATTTCGGCACTCGGTAAGGTCCTCGAGATTCGCTATGTTGATCTGTTGTAGGTATTCCATACCGCATTTACTCTTTGTTACGATATTGAGTAGTTTCCTTGCCATTCTGGAGTTGTCCATTCTGTAAATGTGTGTGTGAAACTTTGCTCGGCGTTTTCTGATTTCGTCCGTAATGGTGTTTATCTTTTCATACAGGTGAGAAACTTGAAATTCTGGGTGTAAGGCTCATCTCTAAAGATAATAGGCAACTTGATGATTTGCAGTGTACAGACCTGGAAAGGGTAGCGCTGACGCTGATTCAGAATTATTTGATAAGATAATCAGCTATGTGGGAAACGATAAGGAAAGGAACGTGATTGTAGCGGGTGATCTCAATTTACCAAATGTCAATTAGGAAGGTAATGCGAAAGACAGGAAGCATGAACAACAAATGGCAAATAAGTTAATATGGAAAGGGCACCTGATTCAGAAAGTGATGGAACCAACTAGAGGAAAAAATAATTTGGATGTGGTGCTGATAAAACCAGATGAGATCTATAGGGAAACCGAAGTAACAGACGGTATTAGTGATCACGAAGCTGTTTTTGTCGTAGTTAAAAATAAATGTGAAAGAAAGGAAGGTATTAAAATTAGGACTATTAGCCAGTACCATATGGCTGATAAAACAGGCATGAGGGAGTTTTTAAAAAGTAACTATGATCGCTGGAAAAATGGTAAATAAAAATGTAAACAGACTCTGGGATGGGTTTAAAGCAATTGTTGAGGAATGTGAAAATAGGTTTGTACCTTTAAAGGTGGCAAGGAATGGTGAGATCCACCTTATTATAATAAGAGAAATAAAGAGACTAAGAAGGAGGTGCAGAATGGAACGAAATAGAGTTAGAAATGGTTATGGAAGCAAGGAGAAATTGAAGGAACTTACTAGGAAATTGAATCTAGCAAAAAAGTCAGCTAAGGATAACATGATGGCAAGCATAATTGGTGGTCATACAAATTTTAGTGAAAAATGGAAGAGTATGTATAGGAACTTTAAGGCAGAAACAGGTTCAAAGAAGGACATTCCAGGAATAATTAATGAACAAGGGGAGTGTGTATGCGAGGATCTTCAAAAGGCAGAAGTATTCAGTCAGCAGTATGTAAAGATTGTAGGTTACAAGGATAATGTCCAGATAGGGGATGTGAGTAATGCTAAAGAAGTATTAAAATTTACCTATGATAACAATGGCATTTACAGTAAGATACAAAAGTTGAAAACTAGAAAAGCAGCTGGAATTGATACGATTTTTGGGGATATACTAAAGGCAATGGGTTGGGATATAGTACCATATCTGAAATACTTATTTGTTTATTGTTTGATTGAAGGAGCTATACCAAATTAATGGAGAGTTGCTGTAGTAGCCCGTGTGTATAAAGGAAAGGGTGATAGACATAAAGCTGAACATTACAGGCCAGTCAGTTTGACATGAATTGCATGTAAGCTTTCGGAAAGCATTCTTTCTGTTTATATTAGACATGTTTGCGAATTTAATAACTGGTTTGACGGAAGGCAGTTTGGGCTTAGGAAAGGTTATTCCACTGAAGCTCAGCTTGTAGAATTTCAGCAAGATATAGCAGATATCCTGGATTCAGGAGGCCAAATGGACTGTATTGCGATTGACCTATCTAAGGCAGATAGGGTAGATCATGGAAGACTAATGACAAAAATGAGTGCTATGGGACTAGAAAAAAGAGTGACTGAATGGGTGGCTATATTTCTAGAAAACAGAACTCAGAGAATTAGAGTAGGCGAAACTTTATCTGGCCCTGTAATAATTAAGAGGGGAATTCCTCAAGGCAGTATTATTGGACCTTTATGTTTTCTTAAATATATCAATGATATGTGTAAAGTAGTGGAATCAGAGATAAGGTTGTTTGCAGATAATGCTATTTTGTACAGAGTAATAAATAAGTTACAAGATTGTGAGCGGCTGCAGGGTGACCTCGATAGTGTTGTGAGATGGATGGTGGGCAATGGTATGATGATAAATGGGGTTAAGAGTCAGGTTGTGAGTTTCACAAGTAGGAAAAGTCCTCTCAGTTTTAATTACTGTGTTGATGGGGTGAAAGTTCCTTTTGGGGATCATTGTAAGTACCTAGGTGTCAATATAAGAAAAGACCTTAATTGGGGTAATCACATAAATATGAGTGTTAATAAAGGGTACAGATCTCTGCACATGGTTATGAGGGTATTTAGGGCTTGTAGTAAGGATGTAAAGGAGAGGGCATATAAGTCTCCGGTAAGACCCCAACTAGAGTATGGTTCCAGTGTATGGGACCCTCACCAGGATTACTTGATTCAAGAACTGGAAAAAATCCAAAGAAAAGCAGCTCGATTTGTTCTGGGTGATTTCCGACAAAAAAGTAACGTTACAAAAATGTTGCAAAGTTTGGGCTGGGAAGACTTGGGAGAAAGGAGACAAGTTGCTCGATTAAGTGGTGTGTTCCGAGCTGTCAGTGGAGAGATGGCGTGAGAGGACATCAGTAGACGAATCAGTTTCAGTGGTGTCATTAAAAGTAGGAAAGATCACAATATGAAGATAAAGTTGGAATTCAAGAGGACAAACTGAGGCAAATATTCGTTTATAGGAAGGGGAGTTAGGGATTGGAATAACTTACCAAGGGAAATGTTCAATAATTTTCCAATTTCTTTGCGATCATTTAAGAAACGGCTAGGAAAACAACAGATAGGGAATCTGCCACCTGGGCGACTGGCCTAAATAGAGATCAGTATTGATTGATTGATTGATTGATTGATTGATTGAACATCGGTCGTTCTGCGGTCTCTCCATCCAGATACCATTTGTCTTGACTGCCCCCATTAATCTTCCGAAGAATTTTCCGTTCCTGTTTTTCCATGTCCTCAATTTTAGAATGACCGTCGATCACCATTGTTTCAGCTGCATAGGTTGCTTCTGGAAGAATTACTGTTTTATAGTGCCGTAATTTTGCATCTATTGAAATGCTTTTCTTAAAATAGTGAGCCCACGTTAGCTTGTAGGCCTTCTGTAGCTTGGTGATTCTTTGTTCATTGGCAAACCGGTTCAGTCCCGAGAAATGTATAGTTTCACCAAGGCAGGTATTTAAAATGACTTACTTCTGTGATTTTACAGTATTGTGTGATTAGAGGGGCTTTATTTTCTGGCCATCTTTCCATATACCTCAACGGTAGTGTAGGGGGAAAGAGTAGATCTCGGTAAGGCGGAACTGGCCGAAGAGGCATACCATCCTGCAAAATACACAGTGCGTTTGACTTGCAACAAGCGGCAAAGTGGTCAGCGTTTGATCCTCTGGTTGAGGCGGCTGCATTAAAATCTTCTCGAACTCAAAAATCGAGTCGTACACCAGTGGTTTCAATTGAGATCACCCCAAAAGTCCCACCCCTCAACTTGAGCGCATGATGGAAGAGACGATTATTATTATTATTATTGTACCGGGCGGTACACGTCCACGCCGCTAATTCAAACATTGCGCCAGTTGAAACTCCTCTACTGGAGGAAGCCTGAACTTTAACAACCATGTTAATTCTAAAGTTTCTCAGAAGATGTCGCTATTGTAAATTTTGAAGAGTTCTGAACTGTGTCTTTTTCGATTTATATTTGTTTTCTCTGTAGTGAGAAGTGTGAACATTCTCTTCTAGATGGCACTACTAAAGAACTGCAATTGTGCACCCCAGTGCGAAGTGAAGGAACTGTTTTTTGAGAAATTTTGCGTTCATAAGTTTGTTCTTTGTTAAATTTCTTTCAGTCATTTTTTGGGTTGGCAGTATAACCCTTCTCTTTCCGCTTGTTTTGAATTTAGCCAGTCCCGAATTTCTCTAATTAATTTTTGACCAATAACGTATGTCTTCTCCGATATGGATATGTTGCTTGATCCTAGCCAATAAAGTTGAGGGGGGTGTGGGTTCTCATTCATGAAACGTCTCGAATTTTCCGCGAGGATATATAAACTGCTGATTTTCTTGTCTCCTGGCCACTTCAGTAACATCTTTCTTAGTGTGATTATGTAGCAGGGGGCCTGAAGCGCCTCTTTCTTCAGGCGGCTGGTCACCCAGCAAGTAATGGCCTTTTAATAACTTCTTTGCTTGCTAGCTCAGCAGTTTAACCCTCGGGGCAGGTTCGAAACTTTTATCATGTAACCTTCCTTTAAAATGTAAAAGACACTCGGTATCAAAATTCCGTCTCTTTAACTACAAATCGGGATAGAGAGTGCCTAACCCTCTCCAGCTCCCTCTCACATTGTTTTTGAGGTGACTACGTTTTCATAACCGTTTTTCTTCGTTTCATAATGTAATCAAGTTTTCCTATCGTGTCACCTCCGTAGTATGGGATTAGCCCTTGCATAAGCGGCCTAGAGCCAAATAGGTTTTTAAAAGGTGTATTAGGAGTGCAAGTTACGCCTCCACTCATGTTGGTATTTTGGGGCCATGTAATTATCCTGTTTCTTTACTGAATAGGCCTCAGTAGGTTGGTTTTTTTTTTTTTTTTTACCCCTGTTCTTGTGTGTCTGGAGGTCAGCTTGAAGGTGGAGTTTGGTGTGGCCTTTGAATAGGCTTGAACTTTGAGAGCGGGTTGCTCTTTCTTAAATTTGGTTTCTGTGTGATTCGAGCAGGCTTAACTCGGTAATTGGGAGCAAATGCTCCTTGGCATGATTGGGGTTTTCTGCCCCCTTGTTGAACCTTGTGTATAAGTAAAGTTGGGCTCATTGCTCAGGGATTGTGAATCTGGGGCTCGAAGCCCAAAATACATTAATAAACTGTAATTGTACATTCTTAACTTGTTGATATACAACTGAGTTCCTGTTATACTTGTTATTTCTTGATCTCGAAAAGAAAATATAACCTTTGTTAAAATTTAAATTAATTTTAATTTCGTAAGTTGAGACCTATTCATCCCAACACCTTCTTTCACCTCTAACTACCACGGATAACTCCGTAACAATTATTATTATTATTATTATTATTATTATTATTATTATTATTATTATTATTATTATTATTATTGTAATGTTATTGTTGATTAGTTCCTGAGGCTTGCTCTGAGGATTAGTGGTAGAGAGGCAGTCTACAGATCCCAAGATTACAGCTTCAAAACTGACAGCGATACCATTTCCTAGGTTATTCGCAATTATGTCAAGTCAGAGTTGGCTCTATCAAAAAATAGTTGTCATAACATAATTTTCAAAATTAAATTTGCGGTAAGTTTTATTTGAAACATGCCTAAATACAGCTGGTCGTTTTCAAAAGAGCAACTCTCCTCTGAGCACTCGTTCTTCTTTGGACGAAAATTGAGATTTTAGCACTATCTTGTAGAGGAAAGCTTGAACTACCTATAATAAATTCCCCACTGCGTTACAAGAGGCCATTAGTTGTCAATTAACTGAAAACCTGAGCGACTTAGCGGGAATCGGTTATACTGTAAATTGCATCAGTAGACTATGCGACGTTCCCAGTTTGCATCATTAGACCACGCACCTCATTCCTCACATTGCGTCACGTATGACAGCGAGGGAGCCCACGTTTTTCGATGATTCTAAGTTATTGAGGTGGTGATGCACTGAGTGGTTCATTTAGTGACGAAGTTCAGCGATGTATCAAGTACTTCCGAAAGTAAGGTGAAGGACAATGCTACTAACGCAGCTTGTTAAGGTTACGTCAGAGAATCATTCTCTAGAAGAACTTTCTAAGGTTAGTATCAAGATGAGATTGTTGCACGGTATCTAATAGGTAGTCTGCAATGAAAGCAATATTTCTGTATGGATATATTTGTTTGAAGAAGATGCGAAGGCTTCACTGTAACAGTGTTTTAACACGTTATGCTAGGCAATACGCACCGAATCAGTGAATTCCAGATCAGAATAATAAAAACAGTGACTTTGCAGATATTGAGCGTGCCCCCAAATATCATCAGGGTTTATACACAGTAGAGGACTAAGTAAATGTAATGAGAAACTGCAGGCGGAAAAAAGCCATTGTTGTTCACCAGATGGAAAACACGTTGTTGTTCAGTTGAGTAGAAAAAATGATCGTGAATCGGAAAACAGATGCACATGCTTGCAAGATTAACTGGCTGAAACTAAAAGAAATCCAGTTCTTGAAATCACAGCCGTTCACTATGTACATCAAAGCTAAATTTGATGGTGAATCTCAGGAAGTAAATATAAATAAGTCAAGACTGTGATGACCACTGGGAACTACAGTTCCCTTTCAACAGGCATTTAATAACTTTGTGGCCAAATGGAAAACCTATCTCTGCACCTAATACCTGCAGATGCCAGGCAATTTTACCAGAAATTTCAAGGAGATTCTCACATCGTGGACGACATAGATGGATTCAATGGAGATCCTGATTTCGAGATTGAATGAACCGAGAGTCTTATTACTTGTCCGGTGTTCTGTGTGAATTTATGGGAGCAAATATTTTTAAATCACATTTTCTGTTCCTATTATGTTTGACTCAGATAAGTAACTAAAATATTTAATACTTTCTTTCAGAATCGCTTTATTTTTCTTGGAATAAGGTAATCATATAACCACATATACCGACCTTCATATCCCTTACTTAGTTTAAGGGACTGCCATCCTGATGATGATGCTTGTTTAAAGGGGCCTAACATCTAGGTCATCGGCCCTTAATGGCATGAGAGACTGACATTCTACTTAGCAACTAATGTGTGTCTAAAGCAGAACAAAACTTACCCATAGGCTGGAAAAATATTACGTCAGTACTGTACTCTCAGAAAATAATAGGCAGGTTGTGAAGGAAAATACGCATTCCATTGTATAGACTAGAGTGGCTTATTTGTTACCATTTGTATTTGACTCAGATCAGTTGAAATTCATCAAATCACTACAGGATTATAGCAATAACTTTAGGGAATATCTCCCCTTCTAGAGTTTCTCCATCTAAAGCTTGAATAATGTGCCGGAGTTGTCCTTGGAAAGCTTTCTACCAGGTCTCATCACCAGGCATCACGGCCAGGGGCGGATGCGCGACGTGGAGAACGAGCTCTCTAGTCTGTTTCAGGTCGTCCAACTACCAGGGACCGACGGCGTGCCAGGGACGAACGCCGGCGCCCTCCGGAGGAGGGCCAAGACGGAGACCAGGGAGGCCATCACCCAGACGCCGAGGAGGATAAGGCATAGGGCGGTTAACACCGACCTAGTCCAAGCCACCCAGCCGGAGACCAACGACGCCACCACCCAGGTGGTCCGCGCCACCCCGCGGAGCCGCGACTGTGCGACTCAGGCCAAGCGGTTGGGCTCTGCCAGGTGGACGCAGACCGAGGTTCCAAACCCGCCAGCGGTGATGTGGTCGAAGTGGACCCAGACCAAGGCCTACCAGGAAGGGCCTATCACCCGGACGCAATCCAGGAAGGCGCCCCGGACGGCGGGCGGCAGCACAGCAGTGGAGAAGGACGCCCCCTGGCGTTCGGAGGCTGCTCTCCAGACCTAGCCTGCCAGCGTGTCAGTCGAGGTGCAGACATCGATGTGCGCCCCCACAGGACAGGAAACGCAGTCGAATGTCGGCACATACTGACGCCACCGCCGCCAGCCAGGAGGAGGAAGATGCCGTCTCTACAGCGGGATCACCAGCAACCACTGGGTCACCAGGCCGAGACCTCTTCCCCTCCCGAGAAGAGTTCCCCCCCCCCCCGGGAAGAAGACGACATTCCCGGACCAGGAGGAAGACTACGCCGGCCCACCAGGAGAGGGGCGCCCAGCCGCAACCCAGTACTGCTCCCAGGATAGCAGCCGACCGAGGATTCAATCAGAAGAGGACCTCAGCGGGAAGCGGCAATCAGGTGAGACCGAAACGTCCCCCTCGTCAGTTCTTGCAGTATTTCCGCTGCCTGAGGTGGAGCCACCGACAGGAGAGGCAATCCGCACACATGTGGGTTGTTACAGGAAGGAGTGGTGAGGAAATAACATTGACAGCTTAAAGGGTCTATGAGGTATCGGTTTCCGAGCCTCATGAGACATGTCTGGTCGTGACATCCCAGGGAAGGGTGGTAGCAGTTCCTCACCAGGGGTGATGTCGCGGCCGGATAGATTTAGTATATATTCATGTAGTAAAGTAGTTAGTTTAGTTAGGTGGTGTGTTGCATGTGGAGCTGGCGATCCGCCCATGTGCAGGATGCTACAAAGTAGATTTAGAAGTAGTTAAGTAGTATATTTATGTAGTAAAGTAGTTAGTTTAGTTAGGTGGTGTGTTGCATGTGGAGCTGGCGATCCGCCCATGTGCAAGATGCTACAAAGTAGATTTAGAAGTAGTTAAGTAGTAAGTAGTTAGTGTCTAGCTATAGTCTGTGAGTGTTTATTTTATTGGAACATTGTAACTGGGCGAAAGCCCGTTATGTTCAGTTCAATAAATTCATTCATTCATTCATTCATTCATCATTCATTCATTCATTCATTCATTCATTCATTCATTCACCGACAGGAGAGGTGTGGGCTCTTAGTGAGGTGCAACCGTTGTGGGGGTGATACTATTACACGGCCTGCGCAGCACTTAAAGAGGCGCCGGTGTGCGCCAAATGCGCGGGAGGCCAGCCGACCTCTCATCGCAGTTGCCCTGTCCACCGGGCTATGGGGCAGGCAGAGGTGGAAGGAGGCCCGGCGTCATGACCCCATCCAGGAGGACCCCTCCCAGGCGGGCTTGGCCTTATTCTCCGGGATTGGAGACTGGGTACGAAGGACCCCAAGGAGGCGGCGCTGAGCGGCGGGCCCTAGTGGTACTTGACGCATTGCTCCGCAACCGGCAAGGCCCGCGCTAGTCACGGCAGTGTCCAGAGGGACTGATCCCCTGATTACTGGACTGGCGAGAGTACGTTTCATGGCTGGTGCATGACACCTATTCTCAACTAACACAACCTCTGGACTTTCCAGACCACATCCTTGCATGTGCTATCAAAAGTCAGGTGTTACATGCAGGCTCTTTCTTTTTCCGCCTATGTGGTTCTCCCCTGACCCTTAATACCACACCTTAACACCACCTTACCAACACAAACCTTGCCTGATAACGCGTCCAACGTGCAAACAGGCAGGTACTCCTGTAGTACCTTTCCCACTCTTCCCTGCTATCTCTTTTCTTCTTAGAAATTAATAGCATGTCGGAGGCAATGTAGATTGTGTCGATTGCCACGCGGGGGGAGCGGGTTCCCCCCCCCCCCGCCGGTAAAAAAAAAAAAAAAAAAAAAAACAATTACTATCAGTGACAAATCTGTGCGGCTATGCTGTCGTGGTGTATGGAAAAGTCAAATCGTCAAATGGGACCCAGAGGAACCAACATAACATTTGAACACCGACAACTAGTGATCTTTACACATAGAAATATTGCCGGAGCACGGTTGGAAACACCATCCGAAGATACACTGTAGAGGACAGAATTGAATCTTTGCCACAAACAGGACGTCCACAGAAGCTGAGTGAGCGAGAGAAGAAAATGCTTATGAGGAAGGTAATTATTGATCCTAAAATGAGTGCACCCAGGAACAGGCAAAAGGGTTATTGGACACGAAGGATACAATGGAAGAGCAGCCAGGAAAAAAAAAAGCTTATATAAATAAGACTAACCGAGCCAAGAGGTTGCAGTTTGCTAAAGAAAACTGCGAAAAACAGATCAAGAATGGTGAGATGGCGTTTTTTAAATTAATGAAAGCCCGTTTCATGTGTCCGATATATAAAACAGGGTTCATGTGTGGCGCACGCCCAATACAGAATCGGACAGAAGGAATGTATACTTTACAGTAAAACACAAAGGTGGTAATGTGATGGTATTGGAGTGTATATCAGCAGGTGGAGTAGGAAATTTGGTGTTCACTGTAAATAATATGGACAAACTCCAATGCCTACAGATTCTAAGAGAAAACCTGCACCACTGCGCAGAGAAATTAGGGATCATTAATACATTTAAATTCTATCAAGATAACGATCCAAAGCACAACGCATATATTATCAGGGAATTATTGTTGTACAACTGCCCAAAAGTCATACATACGCCCCCACAGAGTCCAGATCTCAACCCATTAGAGAATGTATGGTACGAACTGAATAAACGAGTCAGATATTCTCCCATCACCTCTAAAAATCATCTTACGAGAAGACTGTTGCAAGAATGGGTTCAAATTGGGTTAGCCTATACGAGGAAAATTATTTCCAATATGAAATCACGCCTACTAGAAGTAACCAGACGTAAAAGATACTCTACGAGGTATTAAATTCAACCAGTGCGAGGGGAATACGCTTGTTTGTTGACAGAATATTTAAGTGACTTTGAAAATGCAACATGCACATTTAATGATTTTTTTAACAACAGCTGTTATAGCTTAGAAGAATGATACGGTTTGTTATTGATGCCAAAGGCTTGTAATTATTTGTACTTATTGCTATGTTAATGTATAATGTTATTTTCAGAAAAATAAAAGTTTGTGTTTCAGTTACATAACTTTGAACGATAATTTTTGTGGCTACCTGAAGTAAAAACGAAGTACTGATTTTTTTTTAACCCTGGAAGGTGTATGTCCCCCTTAAATAACTAACAGCCGAATACCCGATCAAAATAAATGGTCATTACGCAGGACAATCAGCCAAAGGAATATTAAAGTAGCCAAATGGACAATCGTACATAGCCTAATCTGCGTCTATATGTCAACACGAAACAGGCCAGGAAACGCGTGAATCACATCGATGAATCACGCGGGCTAATCAATGAAATATACAGCCACTACCAAGACAAGAGCCTTAAATAAACGCCGACAAAACAAGAAGGCAGCACAAGGAACAATTAACTACTGGTAATGCTCAACGAGCGGGTCAATTTGTAGTTAGTTATACTGGATTTCAATTAATGGCTCTCCTATGTCAAAGCTCAATGTGAGTCGTTAATGTAGCAATTAAGTAAAGTGAAGCTGTCCGTCGTTTTAATAACTAGTTACAATCATACTAGTGGCATGTAGTTGCTCTATTACTTTCCAGTGAACAGTAACATCTTACACATTGAGAGCTCTATCTCAGAAAAACACAAAATGAAGAGTAAATCCAGCTAGCACTGAATGATCGCATGGCGACCATCATAAATATTGCGCACTCTACATGAAATTAAAAAAAAAAAAACTGTGAAAAATACAGTAACAAAGATATGTGGTGGCGTGTATACGAACATGTTATAAAAGGGCACTACGATTTGGAGAATAATTTGAAGGAAAAAAAAGTTAAAATTACATTTGAAGCTTCGGCAACCTTCACAACAGCGATACAATTCAATTCGAAAGATAAACGTAGAGTTTTAGTTTAACAGGCCATGGAGACTTCAACTAGAAGACAACACTGGTGGTTAAACATGACACGGGATGGCATATGGCGTCTGTCTGATACTGAACCCGATCGTATCAGTACATGGCACAGGACAGCACGAAGAGATAATAAAGAAAACTTCATTCTACGCCGCAGGTAGACAGAACACTGTCCTGCCATATTGACAACGTAAATCACTTGCTTCTTTCAAATAAAACGTTTATTTCAATTAATGTTAAATTTGTATTTGAGCAGTAACTCATTACAGTGTTGGTTTTTGTTTGTGCCTTTAGAAGTGGCGAAGGTAGCGAATCTATACCAAAAGAGTCCGCAGTAGTGCCCGAAGCCCTTTAGAATCAACTTTCGGATCCTAAGCCATATGAAATCACGAGCTAGATTCCCAATACGAAGTCCTTACGACCAGGAATCTCAAATGGTATTCAAATATACCAAATTTGGTAATTTATTACTGTTAACTGTAAAGTAGGCTCTACATATCAATCGTAATCATTATCTGCTAAAGAATCAGCAACCGTTTGTGACTCATCTACCAGTTCGTTCCGAACTGCGTGGTGTTTGCTGGCTCTGCACACCTCATTTAATATCATGAGGGCTGATAATCTTGTTATTTTTCCCAATGTCGGTCTTAATGGCTCAGATTGCAAAGCGCTGGCTTTCTGAGCCGAAGTTGGCGGGTTCGCTCCCGGCTCAGTCCGGTGGTATTTGAAGGTGCTCAAATACCTCAGTATCGTGTCGGTGAATTTCCTTTCATCCGATTCCATAAAACATCGCAAAATTCACCTTTGTGGTGGCACTCCCTTTCACATATTAAATCTTCAATCATCCACTCTTAATTTTAAACATACGACAAAGATTACCCTTCAAAGAAAAAATATATCGGCAAGAGAAGGGAACACTCAGCACTGTGAACTAGCCAATGAACTGTAAAACATCCGGACACGACTGAAAGGTTGCGTCTACTTCAGACCAAGGAATATGTTTTGGACACGCAGGATACTACCCCTTACCTATCCTTTTATTAATATAATAAAACTGAAAATGTGTTTGCATTTTATTTTATTTAGCGGGAGTGTCCGAGGACATGTTCGGCTCGCCTGGTGTAGATCTTTCCAGTTGACGCCCATGGGCGATCTGCGAGTCTGGTTGCGAGATGATGATAATTAGGTAGGGAGAGTGTGAAAACCTGTGTCGGCACATAACCTACTGTTGTCAAATAGCATCAACGGGTCTGCTCAAGAATTAAACGTCCCTATCCGACGAACAAATCACCATCAACAGCGGCATATGCCCTCACTCTATATGAAAACTGCGGAGAGATTTGGAACTGAACACAGGCTATTGGCACGGTATTAGACCATAGAAAGATGACGCCTTAAGGATCATGGCCACCAAGCGGGAATGTTTATGGACGATCACGCCTGAATGACCTGATGTACCGAGCTCAAATATCAAATGAAATTACTATATATTATGAGTATGACCTATAGTTCAATTCTTATGAGTTTCTACTTGACATCTGAGCGCTGCCTTTTGGCGGAGGCTAAGTGAATTAATAAACAACCAATCATAGGCAGCTGGTCGCTCCGACAGAGCGCATTAGATTCTGGTTCCGGTTACCAGTGTTGTCGATCTGTTGTTTTTTGTAACCACGTGCTATCAGCTGTGCGTTGTACTGTGCTCAGTTCTTTCCGCGGACTTTGTCAGTTTACTAGGTCATTCTTGACAAAGCACCAACACTGGCGGCTAGAAATAATGAACTGATTGAGCGGTTGAAGGAGCACAATATTTCGGTTATCGATAACATAAAGAAGGGGGGAACTCGTGCACCTTTTGAAACAAAAAGCCCTAGCACCCAGTTTATGTGGCGGATGAAACTACCAGGAGAGTGAAACCTCAACAGACGATGACAATGCCGATAGCGACTCAGAAATGTGTTGTGTATTCTCTTTGCAGGACTTTTTACTTCCTTAGGGGAAACTAAATCTATCAGCAATGCGAGCTTTTTTTAGATGGTGTTTAGAAATTTCATTTCATTTTCTCGCGTTTTATCTGTTCGAGCATTGATTTTTATCTTATCGCCTTATTCTAAACATGTTATGTGTTATTGTTAATCTTACGTGAGTTATGCATTTTGTTACAAAGAATAATAATTGATTCTGGACTTATATTTGAGTATATACACATCCGTTCGTGTTATGTGTTGGGAAGAGCTGTTTGTACTCGTAACAATTTGGCACCAATACCTGACTTCCGGTTTACTGTCAAGTCGAAACTCATAGAAACAGAACAATAGAATATCTAATAGGCTGCTTATTATCAAGCCATGCAGCGAAAGTAAATATAAAGCAAATAAGAGGAAATATATTTCCAGTTGGAACCCTTAAAACTGAATGCGCTGCCTAGTTAGAACTATTAAAAATGAAGCCTTCCATGTGCACTTGAGTATGATTTACTACCAAAATCAAACTCATATGAATTTTCTTCCTAACTCTGACTTCCAGGAAAATGTGCTCGTATTTGTTTGGCGCATGTTTTACCCGATAAAAAACGAAAATAATGCGCGAACTGTTAGTCTTATAAGTACAGTATTTGGAATAAAATTTCCTATAAAAATGTTCATAACGCTAAACGGCTTGCCAGGAAACTGGGCTTACTGCTATGAACAGCTGTGTTAATGAATAGTGAAGCTGGAATATACATAGTATCTCTTTACGCCTGTTTTTCTATTACCAACAGATGAATTAATTGTTGTTTTCCATTTCAGTGACATCATTTACACTTCTGTGTGATTGTGATTTCAGTGCTCAACTCCACAATGACTCGAATTTTTCTATGCTTGAATGATTGGTATTTAACGTACTCTTATGGCGCGAATAGGAATAAGTCTCCATAACCGACAAACATAAATGCCATTGTTATCAAAACTCAAACTGCACATACAGTGTGTAACAATACGCTATGTTCAGAGTTTCAGGGCATATTCCTCACACTTAGAAGAAGAAAACATTATATTGACATGGGCCCAGAAACGCTTTATTTGCATGTTAGAACTCATTTTCTACAGTACATTAATCATGTGAAACACACAGGAACAGAACACAGCAGCATAACACATGAAATTCTTTCTAACATGATATATACAAAAAGTCCCCCATTACCATTGAATTCCGGATACATTGATGGCGCGGATTGATGCATGCATTCCTTTTTCATCAAGATATATCAACAAAGGTAATGTAAAAAAAGGCTGTAAATTATCAAAGAATGAAAAATGGTGGATGGGTGAGGCAATATTAAACGTTATTAAGAAAATAAGAGTATCTGGGTATGATAATAAGTGGAAAAGGAAAATGGTCAGAACAAATAAAAAGAGCAAACTGAAGGGTCTGGGATCACTGTCAGCTATTAACATGTTGGACAAAAAGATGCCAAAACACTGATTACAGGGTGCATAAAAATGCCTTTAATGGAATAGTTAATTAAAGGTATTGTACGGAACAGAGATCTGGGGAGTTGAAGAGAAGTTTCTACACTTGAGGTAATCACAAGTAAATTGGCCAAAATAATAATGGGACTACCCAATTTGTACAGCCAACTGTGGTGTAAGAATTATATGCAATGATGTAAGTCTTCAAGGAGATATTGTTAAAAAGATAATTGAGTATTGGTTAAGACTGAAGTTGGGAGCAGGAGGCAAAATATTACAGATAGCCTACCAACACCTAATGAAATATCAGAACCAAGGATACTGGGTGGACGGGGTAAAGAATATTTTGGAAATCGTAGGAATGGGGTACTACTGCTTAGAGCAGAAAAGAATATGTAAAAAAAATGTCCGAAGTGTGAAGGACATTGAAAAGCAAGAAACTGTTTCACAGTGTAAAAATAAAAGGTCACTAGCGGAATTTTTTAATGTAATTGGGAGAATGAGGATAAATGTAGATAATATAACAAAAAGGGAAATGAGGGGAATAATATGGTGGCTAATGGGAATACACACAAATAAAGCATTCAGAAAGAACAAGGATGATAACACATGTTTATTATGTTCTAAAGAAATGGGATAGGCATAGGCAAACCTTACAAAGGATTGTTTAGATAAAAAGGAAATAAGGAAAAAATTTACGGATGAGGAGGACAGGAGGAAAATTGACAATGAAACTCAATTGTATACGGTTGTAAAGTTACTGAACAGAGAATGGATGCATCCGGGAAGAATTGCTAAATTATTCATCATTGTTAAGGGAATGTGGAGAAATAAATTGATAGAGGTAAGAACTGATGCATGCTAGTTAGTGACGGAATTGTGTCTAAGGTAACCTAGACAATATATCTTTGTTGAAGTCTTAGAGCTATTAGGTACGTAGATTATATTTATAGCACATAAACAATGAATCATCCTATGCTATTTAAATTACATGTTCTGAAAGGGTAATGTTAATATTCAGTGGAGACGTTGGACTTGGTACGCAGGGACTGAGGATGACTACTGCGGTGACCTTCACTTTGGGGTGCCACGTTTCCGGAGTATCCGATGGACCTCATGGCATGTCCAAGGAGTCTCGTGTTTCCTTTTCGTTTGTATTTTGCTTTTAAAGTTCCGTTTATTAACATATTTTTTCTAACATTCGTTCTCTGTTCAATTCCTAAATCATTTATGTGTTAAAATTGATTTATGATTTTTCCTGGCACTGCTTTATTTCTGTTTATTATTTATTTTTGATGTATAATTATGCTAAAGGATATCAACATTTGTATACTGCATGTATCAAAAATAAGATTAGAATAAACAATACCCTCTCCCCGATCTGTGTTTTCGAGATTATGGGAGATGGATATTGTCTTATCACCAAGATATATCCATGCTTCCACAGGGATTTCGTCTGGTCCCGTGCCTTTTCCGCCTTTCATTTTCTTGATAGCTGATCCAGTTTCCCTTCTTCGGATACCAGCAGTGACGCCTTTATTTCGGATTCCATCCGCAAAAGATAACGCCAGGTTCCAAAACCTCAAAAATATGATCATGCCACCAAATGTCGTAGAGCTGGTGGTCATCCGAAAATTTGAGTAACGAAATAGTGCCATGTAACAACATGTGTAACGCGATCTTTCCTAGCAACAGTGCCTTGAGAGCTGCACAGGCCTTGGATCTTCTGCATATGTCATACTTCACATCACAGCCTGCATGGTTGCTAAGAAACATCGCATCACACATTTTACTGAAATGCATGATGATGATGATGATGATGATGATGATTGTTGTTTAAAGGATCCTATCATCGACGCCACCGGCCCCTTACTGAAATATATATTTATGATCATTTGATTTTCCTAAAGGGAATTTTCTTGTAACTTTTTTCAGCAGTTAATTTATTCAAGATTGTCAATGTTTAATAGTCCGGCTTCATGGCTAAATGGTTAGCGTACTGGCCTTTGGTCACAGGGGTTCCCGGTTCGATTCCCGGCAGGGTCGGGAATTTTAACCATCGTTAGTTAATTTCGCTGGCATGGGGCTGGGTGTATGTGTCGTCTTCATCATCATTTCATCCTCATCATCACGACGCGCAGGTCACCTACGGGTGTCAAATCAAAAGACCTGAACCTAATACTGTCCCGTGATCAACACATTCGTATTTGCCATTTTAGGCTCTTCGAATGATGGGAATTGATCTGTTGCACTCTTTAAAACTAGATAATGCTACAGATGGTGATTACTGCTTTAAGATGAAGTTCAGCTGAGCATCCATATTATATTAATACTAATTGTACCGCTAGGTACACGCGAGCACAGAAATGGTGTCCCAGTATAAACAAAGCGTGGTATACCCCCACCTCCACGCTTAACGCATTGCTGCAGGTAGACAGCCCGCTACAAGACTGCTGTGATTGGAAGGGGCACAGTGGTGGATGTATAGCAATACACACACTGTGCCTTCAGCACTACCCGTTCACTCCCTCCCCACCTTTTCGGTCTGGAGTGGCCTTCGACACTACCCCCTTCACTCCCTCCCTCCTTTTCTGTACTGGAGTGGGACAGTGTTGATTGTTTACGTCGGGACACCATTTCTGTGCTTGCATGTACACCCGCCCAGTTCATTCAAGCGAAGCGCCTTGAAGAATGACATCTTCAATATAAAATTGCAACAACTTGTGCAAGACGTTTGAACTTTTCTTCACAGATATCTCTACCAAAACAAACAAACAAACAAACAAACAAACAAACAAACAAAAAACATATGTTATGCCCTCTAGTGTGAACAGAAACGATTAAGACTGCAAAGTAATTTGTTATTTTAAGGTTTCCTAAACTGAGTTGATTTGCCTTTGTTATGTTTTTGTTCGTGTGCGTGTATCACAGTTGTCAACACTTCGATCTCTTTCCAGCAACTTCAAAATTGACCAATAGGAAATGTTGTATGTGTATTTTTCCACCAGTAATGCTCATCTTTTACTTATTTGATTATCCAATAAAAATTGGGGGTTTGTCGGGCCTTAGCGCAGATCTCTCTAGAACCTTCCGCTCGGGTATAAAAGCTGGTACCTTTTCGAGGCACCTTGCCTTATTGATCAGCCAGTTTACTTAGTGTATGCTAATAGAGGAAGCGGGGGCGTCTCGCCTTTCATCGAGCTTTACTGCAGATTAAGGTAATGGCAGCTATTCAATATCTATGCGATAGCCTCTGAAAGCTAGCTCGAGAGGAAGGTTTCCTGTCTTTAATAATGTAATATTTAATTTCCAGTCTTCTAAAATGTAAATTTCTACTGTAAATTTCGAACAAGCCGAAAAGCACTTAGCTTAAATTCGGGAGTAGAGAGTGTGACACCCTCTCGAGTTACCTATCAACTTGACTTCGAGGTGACTATGATTTTGTAACCATTTTCTGCCTGGAACTTAAATCTTCTCCATCTAGTCACCTCAGTAGTATAGGATTAGCCTCTGTAACGGCGGGCAGCGAGCCCAACTAGGGTTTTAAACTTCTAAGTGTAAGTTTCATGGAGTGTAAGTATCCGCCTCCGCGTCATTTTGATTTTTGGGCCAGTAACTTTAACCTGTGTCTTTTTTCTTCCCACAAAGGCCCGGTAGAATAAGTATCTGATACTCCTGTAAAAGTCAATCATTTATGTTAAGTGGTTAAACTGTTGAGAGTTTAAGACAGTGAATTATTTTTGAATTGTAAAATGTAAGCTGTGCCTCGAGAGGCCTGGAAAGTGTAAATTTTAGTGAGCAAAGATGTTCTGGTTGTTGAAGGTTGCCGTGATAAGGCAGTAAATGTATAAGGTCTGGAGCGTAGTCTCCTAGATAAATCCACAGAGCATAGACACACTTTCTATTTTTGTACATGTGTTACTATACTTTGTAAATGAAATTGGGAGGCCTGTCTCCTTGACTACTGAGTGGATGGAGCAATATTGCTCAAGTAACCTTTGTAAAATTGGGAGCTTTAAGCTCAGATGATTAACTGATAAATTTTGTTGATTTTCTGACTTCTCCTACTCCGTATTTAAACTACTGAACCTGAAATCTTGTTGTGTCGCTGAGCGACGTGTTTTGTTAAACAGAAAAGAAATATAACTCCGATTTTAAAGCTTTTAATTAATCGTTTGATTGCAGTACACAGACCCATTCATGCCCGCGCCTTCTTTCACCTCTGTCCACCACGGAATCTCCGTAACACTAATTATAAGTGGAAAAAATGGAAAGAGTTAGACACTCCGAAAAATTAGCCAAAGAAAAACATAGGCCACAAAGGGAGGGAAAATGAAAGGCTTCCTAGGCCTCGAAAACCTAATGACGTCGGGGTTAGGAAAGAACAAGAGATGACCAAGGGAGGTCAGATAGGAAAGATGAAGGCGAGGAGCCTGACACAGCTGGAAGCTATGCCAGTCTCTGCTGGGGACTTGTGGTCGCCAACACACGCTCCCTGGACCGCCTTTTAGTCGCCTTTTACGGCAGGCAGGGATTACTGTGGATGTATTCTACCACCCCCACCCAAAAGAGGTGATATTTACAGAGTAAACATGGGTATACAGGAATGTGAATTATCTTATTGTGATACTCTTCAAAATAGTTTTGTTTTATTTTTTCTTAATTCAAGGTTACCCCACGGCGCAACATCCTCGAAAGGCCTGGGCCTACCAAGCGACCGTTGCTCAGCCCAAAGGCCTACAGATTACGAGGTGTCGTGTGGTCAGCACGACGAATCCTCTTACTCTTACCCTTGGCTTTCTATACCGGGGCCGCTATCTCACCGTCAGATAGCTCCTCAGTTGTAATCACGTAGGCTGAGTGGACCTCGAACCAACCCTCGGGTCCAGGTAAAAATCCCTGACCTGGCCGGGAATCGAACCAGGGACTTCCGGCTAAGAGGCAGGCACGCTACCCCTACACCGCGGGACTGGTTTAATTCAAGGCTACTTATCATAAAAACGGTAGATAAGGAGTTGCATGACGTTTTTCTACGTTCTTGCTTTCACCTACTTCTTCCAAACTGTTCCTCCGTAGAATATGATAATTGTTCGTTTACGAAATTCTTCATTGTGCCATGAAGGGGAATAAAAATAATAACGGAGATGTTTTGTCTTCTTCCTCTTTCAAAAGAAGGCAGGATTTCCGCTATAAGGCGGATATTAGGTTACACACATGGCTTCGGTATGTCGAAACAAGTATGTAACGAGAGACAATGGAACTCGATACAGAACCATCATCCATGATTCCCGTATCGCCTACAGGTGTGGCTAACTTCTTTCGAATATAAGACTTCTCTGCCTCGTCTTACTTGGTTCTCTTTGTCATTATTTTTGGAAATTGCCTGGACAATCGGCTCCTGGATAAGTTTGATTTCTCATTTTTTTTATGAATTTAATTATTCTTCCTCAAACCCTTCATTTTGCAGAAAATGACACAGAATACTAATTCTACAGTGCTTCGAAAACAAAGAGAAAAATAAATAAATACACCACTAATTTCGTACGAGAATATACGGCTGCAGACGAATTCGACCCAAACAAGGATTGGGAATAACATTTATCCTAATTCGGCCCCAATAACTTAACTGAATCGACCCTGCCTATACCGACTTATGATCACGATTTTCTTGTATGTACACAAGCACGTAACGGACTGTTTACCTCTCCTCATCTCCACACATTTAAGATTACTGAATTTTTGAGAATTGTTCAGGGTGAGATATAGTGTGCTGAAAATACAAAATAAATCAGGAGGAAAAGGCTCCCCCATAATTTGACATTAATTCAACAGGTTTTCAACTGACATTTTAAATAAATGTTAACAATAACTAATATTAATAAAACTTTAAGAAAATGCTGCTATAGTATTGCCATACTAATGCTGATGGTCGTAAATCTGTACAAAACGGGAAAGACAATATTGTTGATTAATGGGGTCGAAATGGTAATTTCTACGGTGCCGACTTCGTTAATAGGTTGGGGCTGAATTAGTAAACTCCGGAATATACAGAGAGATAATTCATCTGATAGCAGCCTTTATTATGGAATCGAAATAATCGGTTTTCTAATCAATTCGTATGAACAATACTTAATTAATTTTAACTGTTGTTTAGATTCTTAGCGATTGAACGCATACAGCAGATTTCTAGCTGATGGAATACAGATGATGTCCTAAGATGGATATTCAAGCTTTCAGTGTGCGGATGTCCCACCTAATTCCATACACCACAGCTTGTGACTAGAAGTTTGGGAGCAGTTCCCCTCGCTTCCAGCATGAGCTCTATGACCTCGACGTCTTCTGACTTGTACTCGTCCACGTCATATGGAGAGGCAGGCATCCTTTCTACTCTTCATCCATTTCGTGAAGTGGGTTGCGGATAGGCCTCGAATTTAATGGTCGGGTCGAGCATGAAGCCTTTCTGGCAACCAGATTTAAAGAATAATGTCAATTCTTCTCGTCCACGGATCACCCACCTTATAGCTCAAATCTATCGCCATGCAACTTCCATACCTTTGGCCGTTCAAAAAAGGCACTGAAGGATCGTCGTTTCTACACGGACAATGAAGCCATGGACAATATTCGCTACTGGTTCCAATCTCAGCCGAAGGAGTAGGGTATTCGCCGCTTGGTGAAACAGTGGGACAAGTTCTTGGGTAACTTTGGAGATTACTTTTGAGATAAACCTTGTTGATTTCATTCTGAGGCCCTGTTTCGTTGTCATCTGATCTGCCCTTATACACAGTCGAATCACATTATCATGACCACTTGCTAGTATCCAGAGTAACCAGCTAGACATGCTGCAGTGACTCGGTCAGGTGCTAGGTCTCTGCGGGTATCTGGAGCCATTCTGTCTGACGTGCGCCCCACAACTGTTGAAGGGTGCTTTGAGGAGACAGACAGCGAACACAACGATCAAGGTCGTTTGGATTGAGATCTTTTTTTTTTTTTCACCGAAACATCGGGTACAGCCCCAGTATTAGCCTGGTGTGAAAATGTCAAAACCACGAAAAACCATCTTCAGGGCTGCCAACAGTGGGGTTCGAACCCTCTATCTCCCTAATACTGGATACCGGCCGCACTTAAGCGACTGCTGCTACCGAGCTCGGTAGGATTGAGATCAGGGCTATTTGGGGATTAGGGAAGAACTCAGAAGTCTTGATTGTGCCCTTCCAGCCACGTGCGGGCAGTTCTAAAGGCTGGAATATTCCATCCTCCCGAGCAAAGACAACCAGCATGTATGGTGGATATGATCACTGAGGATGGATTCATAAACAAGTCGATCAAGACTGTTTTCCACACGAATGACGGGATCTAGAGAATGCCATGAGAATATCCCCCAGACCATAATGTTGCATATTATTGGTTCTCCGACGTTTCCTGTCGGACACTATAACGTTCATCCGTTTCATGCAACTGAAGACGTAACTCGTCGGAGTAAGCTACCCGTCGACAATCAGCAGCTGTCCAGTCACCGTACCGTCGACCAAATTGCAGTCGTTTTCATCCATGTATGTATGTTAGCATGGGTGCAGTCACCCTCCGTCTTCTCTGGAGCCCCATTCGTAGAAGAGTTCGTGTCGGGATGCCTTGTGGTTCATTTGAACGGTGGGCCGTTCCAATGTAGCCTGTCGGTTGGTCTTTTATCGTCGTAATCAACGTTCACCTCGGACAGCAATGGCGTGTGGAGCTCCGCATTTTTAATGACAGTTATTCCCAATGGTACCATTCGTACACTCGCGATACACCTTTACCACAGAGGCACGTGAACAATTCACGGACGTCGATGTTTCCGAAATGCTGCCCTCTTGACCCGAGCCAATGATCATCTCTTTTTGCAACTCGGTTAAATCGCTTCCCTTACCCGTGACAGCAGGAAGTGCAATGTGTACAGCTAACTACTACTAGTAGTACTAAAACGTTTTAATTCCTCCCCTGAAGGTAGAAGCGAGCCTCCTAGACGGTAACGCCGTCTCACAGGCCAGGAGATTTGTATCGGAGAACGAGTTGTGCGAAGAAGGTGAGAGGATTGGCGGTCGTGGCCTATACTAGGAACTGTCCCGGCATTCGCCTTATTGCAGGAGAATGGAAAACCACGGAATATCATTCTCAAGAGAGTCGACGGTGGGGACCAGCCCCTCTCCGTCTCCCGAATGCAGAGGCGTAGAGCCACTGCAGAGCCGCGGCCACCCCTCCTCTGCTCGGTTGGTCGCTCGGAGTCCAGAGCTGTCGGACCAAAGACCAGCCGTGGCCACTTGTAGGCGAAACCCACTCTGCATCTGCTGACCGTGTACAGCTAACCTGTCTGTCCCACCCGCTTCACCAATGCAAGTCCCGGGCATACGTCATGGCCTAAACCCAGGCGGCACTTCTAGCAGGTGGTCATAATAATGCTATTCGACTGTAAATATACTTACTTATTCTGGCCCTTCATACTTGAAAAAAGTTGAACCTCGTTCGCTTGTTTATTAATCCACACAGTTTTACAGAATCAAGTCCCCTGCAGGTGTCTATACTGGTGCAACCTAATATCGAGAACCATCGAACGGGTTAGTATATTTTGAGGTTAATAACGTAATACTTATCAAAATAATTCTTAACTCAATAACATGTAGGCAAGAGTGGATATATAACAACCTGTCAGAGAAAGAGGCACTGATATCGAGAATCAACAAAATGAACTTGGCATACAAGCTAAGTACGAACACCTATAACAAGATGATCTCAATCAATGCAAAACTCAGACATTACCAGACAGTCATCCGTCCAGAAGCCTTATATGCAGCTGAATGTTTGAACCTGATAAAGGTAAGATTGGTCAAGAAGTTAGAAATGGTGGAGCGAAAAATTCTAAGGAAGATACTGGGAGCCCAAAGAACAGAGGATGGATCATACAGAAAGAAAGCAAACCAAGAACTGTACCCATCCCGTCCGGAAGAGCAGACCCATGTTCTTTGGACACATCTACAGAATGGACCTGGGAAGACTGACCAACCAGATAGTAAGGTTTTATGAGACCAGGAAAACTGTGGTACGCTCGAATCAGGAAGTGAAGATGGACCTGACAGAAATGGGAATACAGCGATCGGAACTATGCAACAGGGAAACTTACAAGTCGAAAATAAAGAACACAAAGAGTTTCCAAGAAAAAGTTCGCGGACCCAAACAACATGGACGAAAGAGAGAAGAAGGTTGCAGAGTGAAAGAATGAAGGATTACTGGGCGCAGATCAAAGCCCAGAAGCAGCTGAAATCGAATTAACGTGGTCCACAGTTGGCCAAAACGAAGAAAGAAAAAAAAAAATATGTAGGTAATTTATATATACGGTTGGTTTAGAGGTTATTGTCGTTTTAATGAAGGCGCGGGTATGGTATATACAATTATATCGCATAGGGAAAAAGAAACAAGGTGAAAGAGCCTTGTAGAAACGCCGACATGAGTTATGTTCAAACAATTAATGCCGTCCACAAGGAAATCTTAGGCCTATCATCATAAATTAGAAACTCCTACTGTACGAAGATGAGGCGGGTCACTAGTATTATTACACAGGATGCATCAAAACTAAACGGCAAAATTTCAGGGATGGGTTCCTCATACAGAGCGAAGGAAAAACAATGACGAGATGGGTCCGGAAACGCTTAATTACTGAGTTATCTGACCTTCAGTAATATTAGTGCAACCGACACTCCAACACTGTTGTACTGTTACACTCTAGCGCCGGCTGGAACACTTCGCTCACGTATCATATGAAATGTTCAAAGTGATCTCCTCCTGTCTGAATACAGGCCTCCGCTCGTCTCCTCACTGAGTATCGAACACGATCAGGTCGGTATATGCAAAGTGGGTCTCGGCCCATCCGTGGCCACGGCTCTACCGTTGTTCTACGCCTCTGCATTCGGAAGACGAGACAAGGCTGGACCTCACGGCTGACCCCAACCGTTGGCTGTCCTAAGAATAGTTTTCCGTAGTTTTCCACTTTCTTGCACTAAGGCGAATGCCCGGACAGTTCCTAGTATAGGCCACGGCCGCCAACCCGCTCACATTCTCCGAGCATCTCCTTCACCGTAACAAATTTCCCGGTCTAAGAGACGGCGTCACCGTCTATGAGGCCCACCACCCCCTTCAGGGGCGGGATGAAAACATTTATTAGTAGTTGCAAACACGATCAAAATTGCCTAGTGTAGTGCGTACTGTTTAGCAGGCTGCCACAATCCGCGCACGGAGAATTGATACATCATCAAAAGTAATCGAATACTCGACAGACATAACGTGTCCGCAAAGGTAAAAAATCCAGGAGGACTTAGGAAAACGTGATGCCCAAGCAAAGGTCGGATATCTCTATAATAATTATCCATGTCGTCATAGCCTTTTCTTCTTTGAAGTTTTGGTACACATGTACAACACCGTCCTTTTCGTTGATGCATTCTTTTTTCTTAAAACTCGTTGTTTAGCGAAGCTCACGGGTACAAAAGCAAGGTGTGGGGAGGAAGGGTGACTATGCAGCGTACGCTTCGCGTAACAGATACCAGTATACCGTCGCCTCATAATGTTCCATTATACGGGCAAAAGATAACTAATTGCACTATATCCAATATTCCAACCATATGGTCTGATAATACTAAGCAAACTCGTGGGGCTATTACAGTATCAGGTTTTCTGTCTTTGTTCCTCTTCTTGCTTCAACTGATAAGCAAAACAGTATATTTCCTGTGCTTGTAATAAAATGACTGCTTCCCAAATTCAAACTCACAATAAACCCAGGAACACATTTAAATGTTGTTTATGATACTCACCAAATACGACAAAGTTAACAGTTCTGTCAACACGAGATAATCGCTCGCATAGCCATGTGAGACGGCTAATGTCCAGAATTTTTCTTCTTTCCAGAGATAGATCCATCCGTCCGTCCTCCCCAGGGTTCCCCTCTCAGTCCTATCTTACGACATACGAGATACTGTGAATGTAATCTAACCCCCTCCCCCACCCCCACTCACAGGGGGTTCTGTATAGGAAGATGATCTATAGGAAATAGAAGTTACAGAGGCCATCGTCGGAGGTTACAAAAAGATCCAAGCAGGCTTAACTTGTACCATGAACAGCGACTGAAGAACAAGTCACAGCACTGATCACAAAAGTTTTCTCCATCCAACTCAAAAGCGAACTCCTTTGGAGCTGTAAACCTAAGGTTATTTGTCTAGCATTTCTAGGACATGTCCTGTTTTTGACATAAATATGTCTTATGGCTGGGGATTTTGAAAATTTGCTTTACGAAATGACCGTCACAAAATGTGTGACGAAAGTGTAACCTAACAACCGTGCAGGCTGTGATGTAAAGTATGGATGGATGGCCAGACAACGTTACCTAGCAACTGTGCAGGCGAAGTCTTATGGCTGGTGCTCATCTGAAAATAGCAGCCGTTGATGGATTGCCATGACTGAGAGACAGATTTATGATCATTTGATTTTCGGAAAAGGAAAAGTGGTTTCATTTGTTTAATCATTTGTCCGTACATCCGGAAAGAATTTGAATTTGTTTAATTGTCAGGCATTGAATAGTAATACTCATGTTTAGTGTGCGTTCTGCAGTTCAAAAGTTGAAGATATTAAAAATACACAAAAAAAATCAGTGGATCATGGCAAGTGACTCTGCACTCAACTGAGAACTACACAATATGTGGCGAGGTACGGGATGGGGTCCCTCTCTGGAATTAAACATCATCTCGACCTCTTTGTTCATTGTTCAAATTTCAATATTACCCTACATCAATCCGTCACTGATTTGCCCCGTGTGGGTTCGTATGCTAATGAAAGAGACGCAATTCACTCTTAATTCTTTCCGTGTTTTGCTCTGAGGATCAGTGGATGAGTGCCGGCTTCCGGATCCTATGATCGCAAGTTTAAACCTAGTAGTCGAATTTTTTGAAAGGAAGAAAAATGCCATGTCGTACGATATCGGAATGGAAAATATCACCTGTGATACATTGGGTGTTCACCCGACAAAGTTAATAAAAACGATCATCTGGTAGAGGAAAAAGGAACGTGGTGTTGCTGATGTTGTTGTAAACTAATTTTCTTGACGTGATAAAAAAAAACTAATATATCTAACCACGACCGACTTCATGCGTCGCTCAAGCTAGCTCGCAGATCTAACGCAACATAGATCTAGTTGGCCGTGATCTAACAATGGAACTACTTGGTAGGGCGAAACGTGGCCAACTCGACAGCACTGATTCGTTTTTTGCCGCTAAATATTCCACCACAGCAAGAAAGCTTAGGCAACATTAACAACCCATAAATCAGTCCTACAATTATACGGATTGTATTATCTAAATCACAGGTGTCGAACCTTGCCCGCCGTCAGTGTAGTACCCGTGCTAAAAAATACTTGACCGAGCTCGATAGCTGCAGTCGCTTAAGTGCGGCCAGTATCCAGTAATCGGGAGATCGTGGGTTCGAGCCCCACTGTCGGCAGCCCTGAAGATGGTTTTCCGTGGTTTCCCATTTTCACACCAGGCTAATGCCGGGGCTGTACCTTAATTAAGGCCACGGCCGCTTCCTTCCACTTCCTAGGCCTTTCCCATCCCATCGTCGCCATAAGACCTATCCGTGTCGGTGCGACGTAAAGCAAGAAAGAAAAAAAACTTGTGCAAGCGGACGCGTCTCTTCCACTCAGTCGACTTGCACTGTTGCACACCTACCGATGACAGGCTCCAGTTGCAAGTAATAACTGAAACATACACCTATATAGGCTGTGACATAAGGAGTGACACAGTAATTTGTTAGTGTGTGTGTTTGTGAACTCTTGTATCAACAGAGTTGTTTGAAGAAATGATGCTTTTATCGAAACCTGTATTTTGTTTAAATGTATAATTTTAAAGAATATTAACGTCCCACTAACCAATCTTACGGTTTTCGGAGACGCCGAGGTGCCAGAATTTAGTCCCGCAGGAGTTCTTTTACGTGCCAGTAAACCTACCGACAAGAGGCTGACGAATTTGAGCACATTCAATTACCACCGGACTGAGCCAGGATCGAACCTGCCAAGTTGGGGTCAGAAGGCCAGCGCCTCAACCGGCTGAGCCACTCAGTTTAAATTTATAAAGACATGACTTTGCTACAGAGGCGATATACTGCATTAGCGGCATAGTATTCGACATTCTGCTTCATTGTTATTGTTTATTGGAGAGTTCAGTATGTTAAGACCCTAAAAAAAAAAAACCCGTTTACTTTGTATTTCTTTGCTTTTGGCATTCTTTATAGTAATTACACTGACTGACAGAGCAAATGCAACACCAAGGAGGAGTGGTTCGAAAGGGATGAAAGTTGGGGGAAAAACAGAGACGGCACGGACGAATAATTGATGTTTATTTCAAACCGATATGCAGGTTACACAATGCGCACGGCATCGACTCAGTAGGATGTAGGACCACCGCGAGCGGCGATGCACGCAGAAACACGTCGAGGTACAGAGTCAATAAGAGTGCGGATGGTGTCCTGAGGGATGGTTCTCCATTCTCTGTCAACCATTTGCCACAGTTGGTCGTCCGTACGAGGCTGGGGCAGAGTTTGCAAACGGCGTCCAATGAGATCCCACACGTGTTCGATTGGTGAGAGATCCGGGGAGTACGCTGGCCACGGAAGCATCTGTACACCTCGTAGAGCCTGTTGGGAGATGCGAGCAGTGTGTGGGCGGGCATTATCCTGCTGAAACAGAGCATTGGGCAGCCCCTGAAGGTACGGGAGTGCCACCGGCCGCAGCACATGCTGCACGTAGTGGTGGGCATTTAACGTGCCTTCAATATGCACTAGAGGTGACGTGGAATCATACACAATAGCGCCCCAAACCATGATGCCGCGTTGTCTAGCGGTAGGGCGCTCCACAGTTACTGCCGGATTTGACCTTTCTCCACGCCGACGCCACACTCGTCTGCGGTGACTATCACTGACAGAACAGAAGCGTGACTCATCGGAGAACACGACGTTCCGCCATTCCCTCATCCAAGTCGCTCTAGCCCGGCACCATGCCAGGCGTGCACGTCTATGCTGTGGAGTCAATGGTAGTCTTCTGAGCGGACGCCGGGAGTGCAGGCCTCCTTCAACCAATCGACGGGAAATTGTTCTGGTCGATATTCGAACAGCCAGGGTGTCTTGCACATGCTGAAGAATGGCGGTTGACGTGGCGTGCGGGGCTGCCACCGCTTGGCGGCGGATGCGCCGATCCTCGCGTGCTGACGTCACTCGGGCTGCGCCTGGACCCCTCGCACGTGCCACATGTCCCTGCGCCAACCATCTTCGCCACAGGCGCTGCACCGTGGACACATCCCTATGGGTATCGGCTGCGATTTGACGAAGCGACCAACCTGCCCTTCTCAGCCCGATCACCATACCCCTCGTAAAGTCGTCTGTCTGCTGGAAATGCCTCCGTTGACGGCGGCCTGGCATTCTTAGCTATACACGTGTCCTGTGGCACACGACAACACGTTCTACAATGACTGTCGGCTGAGAAATCACGGTACGAAGTGGGCCATTCGCCAACGCCGTGTCCCATTTATCGTTCGCTACGTGCGCAGCACAGCGGCGCATTTCACATCATGAGCATACCTCAGTGACGTCAGTCTACCCTGCAATTGGCATAAAGCTCTGACCACTCCTTCTTGGTGTTGCATTTGCTCTGTCAGTCAGTGTATTTATTTTTTTGGTACATGTCGTTTCGCGCATTTCATACAAACGTCGTGTTGAACACATTTAACTACTGCATATGTCTTTATACGCAAGAATATTTACTTGTATTGTACGGAATACCGAGGTTATGAACGTGTAATGTTGATCCCTCTAGACTCGCGCTCTGTGATAACGTCCTGGACTAGCATTCGTAACAGCTGTTTCTTGTGCACGCAGAACAGTCAGTTAGCTCGTGATCTTGACAGGCCTGATCTAAATCAATCAAAAAGTAAGTCATTTTTTATAAAGATCGTCCTGCATTTGAAAATTCAGTCATGGCAACCCTATGTAAACCATGTAAACCTTTCCGTTCTACAGCAACCAATCAAATTAAAAACTCCACACAGAAGCTATATAAAAACGTACATTTATTTTTCAAGTCTTAGGAGTCACTAGCTGCAGACACATGCTGTGTTACAGATATTCCACCGCTCCCCAACAGAGTGAGTAGAAGAATATGTGCTATGTAAACGCGATGCAAATCCGTACTCCTGTTCCACTGCGGCGCGAAGCCACTCTCCTAGCGGCGAGAACCATAATCTCCACTTTATCAGATTTAAGGAATATTTAATGAACGAAACCTACAGCAGTCTCACTGCACTCGCTGGGGAAAAATGGCGAACGCGGCAATAACCAATTGACTCAATTACTGGGGCAACAACGGTTGGCCACTTGTACACGCTCAGCCGGCGGGCAGGACAGGGGGAATTTACTGCGGGAAGCTGTCCGTTCAAGAGGAACAGTCCAACTCGATAGGAAGTTACAGAAAAATACAGTGCACCGGAGGACGGTGCGAAACTAAACTGGAAATGTAAGCAAAATATAATATGTCATTAGTCATTACCAACCACTTGTCACTTGCATTACTTCTGAAAGAAATACAACATTTAGATAATAATAATAATAATAATAATAATAATAATAATAATAATAATAATAATAATAATAATAATAATAATAATAATCATCCGTTTGCTGCGTTCTTACCAACCGCCCAAGATTCTCACTGTATACGACAGAGCTCGCATCGTGTCCAGGCACAGGGCTGCTACAATTCGGTAAAAGTAAGAGAACCGCGAATTTGGGTAGGCCTACTGTCATGGCGTAGCTTTTTATCCCCTGTCAGTCAAGGCTGTCTATCCAGACCAATGGCCTTGTCACGGGATACTAGAGGCCTCGAGGTGCTTCTTACAGTCTATAATAGTAGAACAGAAATAATCGGTAGTAACAAATACAGTAGGAGATGGTCCAAGTGAACACATGTAACTTATGATCTCTTGCAAAAGAAAATGGCTCAGTAATGCGTTAATAAGCAAAAGTAGAGAAAATTAATTGAAGTTAAGGTAGTACCCAAACAACGAAATACCGAATTCCAATTTCAATATCTACTAAAGGTTATTTGTTCAAAGCTCACCGCTTAAAATGGTAGATGAAAATCATGATTTATTGCAGGAGTCGCCCTCAGTACTCGGAGTAAAATTACCAGAATTATGACTGATGGGAAACAATAAAATACTGAATTTAACATCAACGAGGCCGTCGATTTGTTAATCATTTCTACGCCTAACCAAGACCATTCACTTCCAACATCCGCAATAAGCAGCATTTCTTCCACTTAAGGGAACCATTCCAGGTAAAAAAATATAAAAAAAACAATACAATTTCTGGCAAGTATTACTTATTTTCACTTTTCGGATTAAAATTATATATAATTTATTACGAAACTCGATTAAGGATGGTTTATTTTTATTTTTAGAAATATACTGTATTTGCATTCAATTCATTGTTTTTTCTTAATCTGACATGCCACGCTTCAAAACTAAATCGTTTTAGGATGGTTGCACTTATATAGGAGGCTGTGGTTTGCAGCTATCGCTAGAGAATTCTACAGTCCTTATGTTAGCTACACTGTCGAAGGTAAATGACTACCAGCTGGTAGTGTGCTGAGGTATGAAGGCAGACCTACACAGTTTTCAGAATTCTGGCAATGATTAGAACTTCCAACTTTTTTACTTGCTTTTCTGAAAACGGACATTTTTTTGAAACATATGCTTTTTCTCTGGAATCGTACGAACCATCGACATTCATCACTTCCATCAGTATGACAGCCCTCCGTGAATCTTGACCTTCCTCAGAAGTTTCTGGCACTTTCCAGGACAATGCCATGTTCCTTCAGATTTAATTCACAGCATCTCTATGTCCTGGCGCAGACATTTCTCACAGATCGACTTTGTCTACTAACGTTTAAACATACTTCTCCTTAAATACTTTACAACGTAAAAAACATTCCATGACCCAATTCTCAAGTCCAGAAAACGTGAGATACGTCGTCTTTAAAGAAATCAGACTGGGTAATTCTTTGGATTTCATAACGAATTTCACTAACAGGTTGGGTGGGCTTCAGCCCTACGCCAACCCACGGCAATCCTAGAACCATAAGACCCAGACCTCCGAAAGTTTTACAACAATTTAATAAACTTAAACATACAAAATAAACCTGTAAACTTAACAAAATATCGAAAATCTGGAGGGAAGAAATAAATAAAATATATATCTTGATCTTTCTTGAAAACTTGGCCCCTCGTTAATAAAATTCTAACTGAACGAGATATGCCAGTTTTATATTTCAAAGGTTAAATAAACCTGAAGAAAGTCTCAGAACACTATCTCTCATAGAAAAAGAACCGTGAACATGGCTAATTTAACGTTACCGAGATAGGGCTACCCCAGTCACCTTAACAACTCCTTGAATGAGAAATGACGCCAATTAGGCGATCAGGAGATATCAGATATCAGGAGATATATGACCTTCAGCTAAGACTGGGTCTCATACGGATTCTGTGAAACAAACTCTTCTGAGAAATGAGTAACAGGCGTGGGTTTCATGAATACTAGGAAATGTAGCACAAAGAAATTCCTAGAGTGAGAACTGAATGAAATAAAAGTAACGGTATTCAACTACTGAGAATAAAAAAATACTCAGAACTGCTATGTGATCTGATGAAATGGCAAGTATCGCTTTAAAGACATATTTAAAAACGTCATCAGCTGATTGCATCAGCCCTGCCAATGCCCGCTGAACAACAATTCTCTCCAGCTATTGACAGAACGAGGGAAGAATACTAAATCTTCTCTCAAAACTGGTCTCAACGATCAGAGGAATAGGAGGAAGGATTAAAAATCTGGAGCATCTCGCTTAAATCGGAGCAGCTGGCACCTTTGTTTGGTAACCCGTTTATACCAGTCCTATCAGTCTTGGATTATGCAGGTTAACAAAATCAATCACACACCAAAACAAAAAAGGAACAAGTGGACTTATTAAAAAACAGTTGCACGTTTAGTGAAGCGAATATATTAGATGATGTATTATTCGTTTCAGATGCTCAGATCGCAAATGTACTTCAAACCTTGGCGGCTCAGGTTCGAATCCTAGCCAATGGACATAGATTTTTTGAAATGATGAGTCATGTCTCTTTGGTCCGGATTCCACGTAAACAAAAAATCGAAAATCCAAATACTTTATTTGCAGTACCTGTAATATACCCAGAATTCGATAGATCACAAAAATACTTCGTCATATGCCGTACATCAAATATTAAATCTACGTAACACAAACTGGCATACAAAATAGGGTTCTCTTCAGAATATTCTTACTCTAAAACAGTTGTCTGGCCTCTAGTTTTATAACTCTGCGTGTTACAGTTGATTACCATTTTGTGAAGAATAATATTATGTGAGCCTGTCCTGGACTGTCGAAATTGCTATGTTAATGTATAGCGAGCGCTGAGGACTGAAGAACCTCACAGTAATAGATTAACTAAGTAGAAACTGGAAAGAATTGGCTTTCCCTATAACAAATTACTATGTGTAACGAAATTACATACATACTTGAAATTACTTAACAGTCCAAATATGATGGTCATCAGTCCACTGTTCTTGTAATCTATATCTGGTGCCAATTTCAGCTTTCCTATGACACTATTTTACCTTCAGTCTTCTTATCAGTTCTGGAATTGAGGTGCATAGTGAGGTCCTTACGTTTCGATCCAGTTGGTACCATAAATTTCCAGTGAGATTCAAATCAGGAGATTGAGTCCCCTTAGGACAGTTGTATAGCAATCAAGAACGCACATAAGTAGTGTGCTTAGGATCGTTGTGTTAGTAACATTTCAATATTTCCAATATTCGTAATTTGTCAGCACCCCTGTGGGTGGGGGACGCAGACGAAGAATTCACCCACGGTATCCACTGCCTGTCGTAAGAGGCGACTAAAAGGGACGACCAAGGAATGATCAAATTAGAACCACGAAACTACTTGTGATTAGTGCCACCACGCGGGGAACACCATGGGTCGCTTTTACTTGCGCGTAGTACCACTATGTTGGGTACCAAATAGATTTGTGATTACAGTAGTAGCAAACGAGAGCGCGACGGCTTTTACAGTTCCTGTGATTAGTAGCACTATATGAGCGACACCAGGGGATGAGGGCACCCAAGGTTCTGGCTTGCCTATGATTAGTACCCACTATATGAGGAACACCACGGGATAGTACGAGTCCCTGTGGTTAGTACTCTTATGTGATGAACACGATTGTGTTGCCTGTAAATGGCGCCGCAATGTGCGAAGCAGCAGAGGTCTGTAATACTGTACACGTGCGAATTTCATTACCTGTGAGTAGTACCATAATGTGTGTGGAATACCGCGAGTCTGCGCTACTCTTGATTATTACCGCAACATGACAAATACCATGGCTCTACTTTCCTAGCGATAAGTACCATTGTGAGGGGCCGCTGACTTGGATTTTGGACGCCTTTCGACTACAAGTATCATCGATTCAGTATTGTGCTATAGAAGCAGTCCCTTGGTCAGTAATACTATTGTTCTACGCCAGCTTCAGTGCATGTGAGGCACTGTGGGTCGGTTCCACTGATCGTTTTAAATTCATATCCATCCATTCATTCTTCGTCCTCACGTTTTGAATTGTGGTCAGTGGATATTTTGGGGCTTTTAATTTATCATTTCATTTCGTCTCATTTCGTACCAGGGGCCGATGACCTAGGTGTTAGGCCCCTTTAAACAAGCATTATCATCATCAGTAATTTGTCAGCACTTCGTCGTAAATTGTCGTTGTAGATATTTATTCCTTTATACCTTTTATAAACACAACAATCCCCCTCCCCAACCCCCAACTCCACTGACACAAATACACCTATGAACCGTCACACAGTCTCCTCCATGTTTAACAATTGGTTGATGATAGTTTTATCTGAAGCTCTTCATTAGGCCTGCGCTATACTATGAACCACAGTTCTAGTTTTTTCAGTATCGTTGTGGAAGACAACAGAACTCAGAAATGGACATAGTCCGAAATCATGTCGATAGATGGAACTCTGCGCGTCTTCGCAGAAAGAAACGTACTTTTCTTTGAAAAGTGCAGAAATATCGTGGTCGTATACGAGGTTCATTGTATTTTTCACGTAAACAGAAGTTAACAACCTATATCTGGCGCAAATTTCAGCCGTTGAAATGTTCTGTGTTTCTCAAAATCGCTATGAAAGGTGGACATATGGATCTTTAATAGATTTCTTACTAGTAACATATTAATATTAAATAAGTATAAACTGGAGGTTCTGTGGCTTATGATACCGTTATCAACAGACACGTAAAACTACAATCTTTCTTTGCTTATTTTATAAATTCCACATGCTATGGCCCATATTCGAACTAGCGGCCGTAGAGACACCAGTGCGAATGGCATTCAGCTTCCAGCTGTCAAGTCGAGGCGTAGTTTTGACAACACTATCATTATTTTTCTAGGAACAACAAAGCCTAACTGGGCACGTTCTTCGGGCATTTTACCTTTATCTATGACCAGTAATTATTGTTTTATAAGAGCTCAGAAAATTAGGAAACGGGCCATGAGATATGGAAATCAGATATGATGGCCTTCAGAACAGTAAATACACATGCAATCAACAACGCATGCCACTTAGCTGAGCTGCAATAAATGAACATTTGCTGCAATCAGCAGTTTCACAATAACAAACCGGCCCACGATTTGTAATAAATTGTGAAGCCATCTGAGAACATGCCACAAGGAATGTTTACCGTTGCACCATACCATGAAATATCTTTACTTTCTTACGGAACAGAAAGGAATCTTACACACTGTCAGTCATGCTATGCGAAATATGTTTGGACGATGATTGGTTACATGTTTCAATAACTACTTCTACGGTTTTCAGAGACAATCAGGTGGCGGAATTTGTCCCGCAGGAATTTTTGATGATGAACATGATGATGATGATGATGATGATGATGATGATGGCTATTTAAAGGGGCCTAACAGCTAGGTCATCGACCCCTAATGGCACGAAGTGCAACGAAATGATAATTAAAACCTCAAAATGGATCCAGTGACGAATGATAATGACAAAATGATCATGAAACAAAAACAATCAGTGGATCCAATTGACAATGCCTTAATCACTGGGATGATGCTTATTATCTAAAGGGGTCCAAAATCCAGGTCACCGGCCCCTCACAATAGTACTAATCACAGGTATCGTAGACTCATGATGTTTCTCGCATGGTGGTATTAATCACAGGTAATGCACACCCATGATATGTCACACACAATTGCACCACTCACACGGGAAAAAAACCCATGGTGTTTCGCACATGAGGGTACTACTCACAAACAACGCAGACTCATGGTGTTCCGCACATACTGCTACTAATCACAGCCCACGTACTGTATACTCACATAGTGGTACTAATCATAGGCAATGTAGACCCACGGTGTATCACACATTATGGCATCACCCACAGGCAACAAGACCCTTGGTGTTCTTCGTATACTGGTACTACTCCCATACTAATCCTGCCCCGATGCTACAGACCCAGCTGGAGACCGTAGCGGTTCGCGTTCCTCAGGTAATAGTGATTATCGCTCTAAAAGGAAGAACAACCAGGCACATGTAGTAGTACTGATCGCAAGTAACGTCGACCATGGGTCTTGTTGCCTGTGGGTGGTGTCATAATGTGTGATACACCATGGGTCTGCATTACTATCAAAGATATGCTTCAGTAGCTGTTAGAGAATATGTTGACCCTTAAAAGGACCGCTGTTGCTTCTAGAATTTTAAATAAAGAACCACATGTCCCTTGAGAGACCAATGTACTAATCACAAGTACTCATGTTCTAATGTCACCCCTGGTCGCCCCTTTTAGTCGTAGGTGTATTTTTAATATGCGTCCTCCACCCACAGGGGGGTGCAGGAATTTTTACGTGACAATAAATCTACCGACACGAAGCAGCATATTTAAGACCTTCAAATCCCACCGGACTGAGGTAGAATCGAACCCGCCAATCTGAGCTGAGAAGACCAGTGCCCTAACGTCTGAGCTACTCATCTCCGGGAATTACGCTGAAATACATACAGTACATACTCAGGTCCCTTGGCTGAATGGTCGGTATAGTGGCCTCCAGTTCAAAGAGGTTCTATTCCCAGCTGGGTCGGAGATTTTAGCACCGTCAAGTTAATTTCTCTGGTTCGGGAATTGGGTGTTTGGGTTTATCTTAATATACACTGTACAACTCTTCACTTGCAAACAACACATCATCCTGCGACCACAAAAAAAAAAAAAAAAAAAAAAAGTACATTCCTCCACAGTGGGCGACGTCAGGAAGAGCATCCAGCTGTAAAACCGGCTTCAATCCACACGAAATGCCGACCCTCAAACCAGAGTTCACCAACCGAGAAACTCAGCGTTTCTCAACCGGGATGCTGTGGCTACCTGCGGATCCTCAGTACAGCAAAGAAAAGTTCTTAAAATGCTTTTGTATTAACTTTAAGATGCGCCTTTTCGCACTAATAATAATGTAGCTATTCTCTTGCAACCTTCTGATGTTATAGCATGCGTTTCGTTTAATTTTAAAGCGGGAAATATAAAAAGCTAAGAAGATGCGCTTGGTGGAATCACTAGTGTTCTCAGTCTTTCTGTACGACTGTGAGTCCTGGACCGTGAATGCTAAAGACAAAAGTTGAATTTATGCCAAGGAGATGTGGTATTGGCGGAGAATGCTGCGTGTACACTGGACGGAAAGAAGAACCAATGTTTCCATTCTGAACAAACTGAGCATCAAGAAACGTCATCTTCCCGGGTGAGCGAGTGTTACCTCCAGTTCCTTGGTCACATTTTCAGAAGATATCTTAGAAAAAGCCATTTTGCAGGGCAAAGTTGAAGGCAGTAGACCACGGGGAACAACAACAGCAAGCAGATGGTTAGATCAGGCGAAGAATATCAGAGGCCTAGCTCTTCAGATCAAGTTAAGGAAAGCTGAAAACCGCTCTGGATGGAGGCATCTCGTCAAGAGTGCAACGCAGAAATGATGAGTTATGAGGTTTCGACGCTCAGCAATGAGCAAAACGACTAATGATGATGATTTCTCAAGAGTTTCATTTCTATTCACAGATTATTATGACCTGTAAACACGTGGAGTAGGTTTGTGGTATAATCAGTTTACAAATTAACATATATTGTTAAACATTTGTTTGTTTGCTATTTCTTTTACGAAGCACCGATACAGGCAGGTTTTATGGCGACGATAATCGTTGCATTTTCGTGATCGATATACATCGCATTGAAGCAGAAACGGGGGAAAAGTACGCGATGATGAAGTAACATTTTTAGTTGTACTATAGCAAAACCAGCAGCCTCACCAGTGCTGGACGAACTACTTTCTTACCGCTCAAGGACTTTCAAAGATATCAAACTTACCCTACAATACCCATCACTACTGGGGATGTTTTTTCTTTTTTTTTTTTTTTTAAATAAACACAGGTGTCTTTTCAGCAAATGCAAAGTTGTACTTCCATTTAGCAACTAGAATTTTAACAACCAATTATTATTTGTAATACTAGAAGTCACTAACTAAAATAAATATGATGATTTTTTTTTTCCAATTTCCATCACTTAGTGACAATAGCCACTTAATGCACAAACAACACCACACAAAATGAAGTAATATCATTTCCCTTGAAACCGTTCGTATCATTCCAGCCCCGTGCGAAAAGAATGTCAGTGATCATCTTAAGACAGCCGTTCTGTGAAGTAATTGTTTTACAGATTAATTGTTGAAAAAGTCATTTGTAATTGTAACTGAGTGAAATATTTCTCAGGTAACTAACTGTAACTCATCCCAAGTACTGTTTTCTTGTACTCTTCCCATCGTTATCCGTTTGTAGACAGAAGTTTACATTTGTACATTCAAACGCACGATAAGTGGCCATCGCAAAAGATAACGTTATTGCTGCCTGGGAGAATGATTACCTCGGATGGAGGAAGGGCATTTCAGTCGCCTTGACAAAGAATACTGTATAGTATTCCAAACGTCGGCAAACTGTACGGAATGTACAGAAAACAACAGCACGGTTCAACCCAGAAGAACTAAATAATCGCAAAAGATGTTGACTTCCTTTCACAATCCTCTTGTTTCAAAACGGAAAAGTAAAAAGTGCACGTCCTTGTTACTGTGGAAATGAACGATACAGAAATACCATTCTTTTCAAATTCTAAACAATATACAGTCAAAACTCTTATTTTATACGGTATGTATAGATATATGGGAAAAGAATGTGTAATTGCATATAATCCGGGCTCTAGTGATGATGTGATCGATGTATTTGCCCAATAATAAAGTTCGAAGAAAACCTCTTCAGCAGTGGCCACATGTTGGTAACTAACCATAGCTTTATTGACTTCTGAAGTAACGGGCGAGTTGGCCGTGCGGTTAGGGGCGCGCAGCTATGAGCTCGCATCCGGGAGATAGTGGGTTCGAACGCCACTGTCGGCAGCTCTTCCATGGTTTACCTTTTTCACCCCAGGCAAATGCTGGGGCTGTACCTTATTACGGCCACGGCCGTTTCCTTCCCATTCCTAGGCCTTTCCTGTCCCATCGTCGCCATAAGACCTATCTGTATTGGTGCGACGTAAAGCAAATAGCAAAAAAAAAAAACCTTCTGAAGTAGCCTGCCTGGTGGCCATGATCCTTAAGGCGTGAAGTCGTTATGTTCTAACGCCGTGGTTAGCTGGTTTCACTATCAGAATGTTAGCCGACAGCGTGGTATACAATTTCTAATCACTACATTACGTGTCAAAAGCCTAGATGCAATTCCAATATTTCTCCGCAGGAGTGAGAGCATAATTATGACGCTGTTGATTGTTATTCACCCGTCGGATGGAGATATTAAGCCTTGAGCAGAACTCTGAGTGTTCTTCGACAGGAGCAGGCTATGTGCCGATACTGGGTTTCACCCTCTCCCTACCTCATAATTATCATCTCACACCCAGACGCGCAGATAGCTCATGGGCGTCAAATAGAAAGACTTGCACCAGGTGAGCTGAACATCTCCTCGGACACACCCGGCACTGAATAAAAAATCCCCTTTGATGTTTAGCCTGTAATGTGTATGTTGATTATTCACTTCATAGTCTTCATTTCGATTATTTTCACATATGCCAGCAATTTCTCTGGGAAGGGGGGAGGGTAAGTGCATTTTTATAATCACCGGGGATGGTACGAATGTTCAATACGACCCTGAATATACAAAAAGAATGTGGCTGTTTACTAAAGGTCTAGATTTTAAAACGTATTTCTACTCCTTCACGACTCAATTCTCCGCAAAGAATCGGAAGGAGAAATAGAAATAAGAAAAAGGGAGCGAGGCAGCGAGACGGTGAAGAACAGGAAATAACGTACTGATTCTATTTTCAAAGAACACAGCAGGAAATTACACTTCATAAATAAGTTTTCCAAATAGAAGACGCAAGGAAATTGCATGCAAGACGCAAAAAGGTACCCAATGAGCTCCAAGAACAACATCCCGGCTGGCCCATTGCCACCGAGTCAAAGATATGGAAAACGATAGGAACAATCCAACATACAGTGTATTCGAAATTATAGTTACAACAAACAAAAACGTCCTTTTCTATACAAACATAACACTCTCAGTTCTGAAGAGAGAGAGAGAGAGAGAAAGAAAGAGAGAGGAGAGGATGCGATAATCAACTCAAGTCGTAGTTAAATAGCAATATAGACTTAATAATAATAATAATAATAATCATAATAATGTTATTGGTTTTACATCCCACTCACTGCTTTTACGGTTTTCAGGGAAGCCGAGATGCAGGAATTTTGTTCCGAAGAAGTCTACCGACACGAGACTAGCGTATCTGAGCACCTTCAAACACTACTATGCTAAGCCGGGTTCGAATCCGCTTCCTTGAGCTCAGAAGGCTAGAGCCTCTACCTTCTGAGCCACTCAGCACAACTGAGAGGCGTAGTGGAAAAGAAGCACATCCTACAGTACATGGCTTGTGACTCTGAGATACAGTATTTGAATAATCACGCATTCAGTTCCATTGTGTGTTACAGTTACAAATTGCAACCACTGTAGCACGTACCCATCCCATGTAAACGAGCAGAACAAAACATCTTGTTTATGAAAAAATGAAATGTCATATGGCTTTTAGTGCCGGGATATCCGAGGACGGGTTCGGCTCGCCAGGTGCAGGTCTTTCTATGTGACTCCCGTAGGCGACCTGCGCGTCGTGATGAGGATGAAATGATGATGAAGACAACACATACACCCAGCCCCCGTGCCATTGGAATTAACCAATTAAGGTTAAAATCCCCGACCCGGCCGGGAATCGAACCCTGGACCCTCTGAACCGAAGGCCAGTACGCTGACCGTTCAGCCAACGAGTCGGACATCTTGTTTATAATCTTTGGATATCCGTAGCGGAAAACAGATGCATGCCACGAGTCGCTAACCTTATACAGTGGGAGCCTCCACCCAGTTGCCGGTTATTCCCTGTGCCATGTCTGGCCGGGTGGATGATGTAATAGCCGCCTGATCCATACAGCTCGCCCAGTAATATCATGGTCCCAGCTGGTCTGCGATAAGCTGCTGTACAGTGTGATTGTTTCTTACACACAGGGCTACCATACGTCCACATCTATGCGGACATTGTCCGTATTTTCAACGTTTAATGAAGCGTCCGCGTACATTTTTACGGTTTCTGGTACCATCCGCATTTTTTTCTGTTTGAGAAATAAGACTTTTTGATTTTTGTTTTCATCTCGTATCGTCAAAAAGTTATATATTTGTTATATCGATGATTGAAGTACATCGCTTGTTATTCACTTACAATCGATGTATCGATCTTTTTAGCTAGCTTAGAGATAGCTGAGATAGTTCTCCTTCCTTCCGGTTTCCACTGAACGGCCAGCTGCATCTTCATTAAATTACATGCTCCTCACCCAATAAATCATCTTATTAGGTAAGTTGATTTTCAAAATGTACAGCAGAAAAACATTCTTTTATTTTAAAAGTTAAGATGTTTTATAGCTGAACAATGCGTTTTGATCATGCCTTGTTTCGTTTTTGTTTAAAATCTCCAGCATGCCGAAGAGAAAATGAACATTTACGGATAAACTCCAAGAAAAGTACCGAAGCTTTCGTCCCGGAAGAGTACAGTCGAAAGCAGAATGTATGATTTGCTGCCCAGGGACTTATGTTTCAATCGCGAATCCGCCAGAGACCTAGAACTCCACTTGAAGACAGAGAAACATATAAACATGTGAAGTGTGTTAAGGGGTGCATGTTCATCAAGGAAAGTGACCAATTTGACAACATAAAATTGAACTAATAATGTTTCATTCGGGTTGAGCGTGTTGATCAATCCCGTTGAGGGTGTCCTCATTTTGGTGTTTCAGAATATGGTAACCCTAGTTAAATATCAGTACCTGATCGATTTAGAGCGTTTCAGGGCTCCTGAATTAAGTGTTGAACAGCGCGTGCTGATTCCTGAGGCTGAATAGCAGCGAGCAAACCGGAATATCATCACACGCTACAACGCTTGTTAGGCCGAGGGAAAACATTTTCAACACTTTCCGTAATGGGGTAAGTGTTATTGTTTTTCTTCTGTGTTATCTTATTTACAACGAGACTGAGTTCCCGAAACCTTTCCTTTTACAAACGATATAGTATGTAGGCCCACCTAATGGACACATGCCAAAGATTCCTAACAAGTATTTTTACTAAAATGGACAATAAATGCGTAGTATGCGATTATATTCTGGCCTATATTTAATTTGTGTGTAATGTTGTTCCTTTTCAGAACAAGTTTTAATTACTTCAGCTCCATGCCTCATTTTTTACACAACAGATACTTACACAAATTCCTCTTTCCAGTTAACTTATGGTTTTGTGGCACACACATACAATCAAACTCTTCCATTATTATTATTATTATTATTATTATTATTATTATTATTATTATTATTATTCATTCATTCATTCATTCATCGATATGGCCATTTGTGGGCCACGTTTACACAATCTACCTGCCCTTCTGTCATTTTTGCAACCTTTTCCCTAAAGGTTGTTCTGTCCTGTATCTCTTCCACCTAGGCACTTAGGTCCCTGTGAACCTGTGTAAGCCACCCACCCATGTTTTCCATTTTTTTCTGCAGGAGTATTCTGTTGGCCAACCTCTCTTGATTCATCGTTAATAAGTGTCCATAAAAGGTCATTCAACTTTTCCTCGTCGCCGCTGTAATTTTTTCGAAGGTTTTTACAGTTACTGGTTCGATCTCAACCGGAAAGTATTTGGAGCCAAGATTTTTCGAAGGAATCTTCTGTCTCTTTTTTTTCAAGGACTGAGTGTCCCACCATTTTCAGTATTTCTGTTCCACAAAGGCACTTCGTTCCGACCACCGTGTAGTAATGATGAACTTGGACTTTTCAGGTGTCATGGAATAGTCCTCCTCACACTCTCTTTTAATGCCCCCTTTCCATTTCCACTGGCAGTGAGAATTTCTCCCAAGTACCTGCATTTAAATTATTATTATTAAAGAAAGAAGTGTTCTGTCAGTCTATTTACTTCCATGCATAATATTTCACAATGAAGAAAGCTATTAATGCCGCGCAAACACAATGTAGCAAGCATCAAATGTACGATAAGAAAAATCCTCGTAAAAGTGTAATGTATAGGTACCGGTAGTAAAGGTATGCTGACCGCAAATGAAAAGGGATTGTGGAAACGAGTTATCGGAAGTGAGGTAATGATACGCTTTCCATTATACACAGTCCAAATATTGGCACACTCATAATAATGAAATGGAGCTCGGTTTGGCCTGTGCACGCAAGCACGTGTCAGACGATGACGTGGCTATAACGTTAGCTGATGTACTCAAACACGACAGCTCCCCAGGGGTAGAAAGTACAACCCGTAAGTAGATACAGGCATAATATGAAGAAAAATTTACCAGAATATGAAAAGAAATTAAAAATGTGAAATAGTTTAATGCTAAAATATGGCTGTCCTTAAACCATTTACAAAAGGTTACATTTGTCTGTCTGTCTGTCTGTCTGTCTGTCTGTCTGTCTGTCTGTCTGTCTTTCTTGTCTGTCAGCTCATCAACCAAGGGGCTTGTTGGAACCTCAAATAGTACCACCAAAGGTTGTGTGATTATACGGAAATAGCAAAAACCGAGGGCAGCGCCAAAATGAGGCAAACTAAGATTTACATCATTATTTACAAAATAAGCCTTTACATATTAAGTTCGTCTATCCGTATAAATAAAATAAGAGTTTTGCCTGTATGTTGGTCAGTATTCTTAAAATTTGAAATCTGTGTGTCCGTCATTTCCAGAATAAGGAGGAACTGTAACATTAAAATTTACGTCGTGTATGTGTGTATGTATGTATGCATGCATGCATGTACCCAGTATTCATCAATCAACACTGATCTGCATTTAAGGCTATCGCCTAGGTGGCAGATTACCTATAGCTGGGCCCAAGGGAGCTGGAGTCTGATGTTTAGCGCCACCGGCGAGGAAAAGTTGACTAACGCTCCTCGAAAATGGTCTGTCGCTATGGCAACAATAACAGAGGTGCCACATTTAAGGAAGCTATCGCCACATGAGTTGACTTGCTCTCAGTCGCTTTTGTGATATTATTCGGAGCGGTACTGTTTTAGTTGTGTTAGTTTCCTGAATATTATCTTTTATAAGTTAATCAGTGGTTAGTTGTACAGTTCTATTCTCTATTTAACATGTGCATTTGTTGAGGTTATTGCCAGTTTACTGATTATGCAATCTCGTATTTATCGGCAATGACGTGTTCTGTCTTAAATGCTGGAATTATTAGTACAAGCTTAGGAAAGGATCAAAGTTTATTGAATTACATTAGGCCTACATATTTGATTAAATATTCAGCCTGCATGAAAGTGTGAATGTCGCAGATGGAGGTAACTATGACAACGCAGAACCCTTCGTAGTTACCGCTTTCGCCGCTCAAATGTCAGACTCCAACTCTCGTGGGCCCAACTACAGTCTGATCTTAAATGGTTTCAAAGAAGTTCGAAATTTATCGAACATCTCCCTTGGTAAATTATTCCAATTCTCGTGTCCTTTTTCTACGAGAGCTATAAATAAAGTAACGGCAACGTAGTCCAGACACTCGCAGGAGATCGGGCATGCGCAAATAGAACATGGGAGCAATCAGGTGGCGTTGAAGTGAAGAGTGTCAATTTCACCGCTCTCAAGCATGTTTTCAAAAAGTGATCAGCGTTCCTGGATTAAAAGAGGCTGCCGTGGCAAAAATGCATCAGAATGTTACCGAGGATTACGTGAAGCCTGTGGCGAAAATGCATTACCGTATAGGACGGTTGCAAGATGGGTCAAGGCGTTTCATGCGGGTCTCAAACAATGTCAAGTTCTTATTGCAACGGTGGCAATGGGAGGGCTCGGAACGATTGCCCCCTCAAAATAGTTACGACAGCTTGTGTATAACGGTAATTGTTTAATATTCACAAGAAAAATACTTGACATTTCGTAGGGTTTGTCTTAACAAATTAGCCTTCAGTAATCACTAACCACAAACAAGATTCTCCTGTTATTCAGAGTTAGGTAACAGGAAACTGGGTAAACATACATTAATAAATAGATATAGTAAAAATGAATAACACGTCTGGTGGCCATGATCGTTAAGGCATGAAGCCTACGTGATCTGACATCGTGGTTAGCGGGTTCGAGTCCGTTGGTCGCAACAAACTTTCACCATCAGAATATAGGAGAGGTGGTGGTATACCATTTCTTATCACTGCAGTACATCGTGTGCCAAAAGCCTGGATTCAGTTCCAAACTTATTCGCAGTGCTCATATGAAGTTAGGGCATATGACGCTGTTGATGGTGATTTGTCCGTCGAATGGAGACATAAAAGCTTGGGCAAACCCCTTAGTGTTATTCGACAGGAATAGGCTATGTGCCAGCACCGGGTTTCACCCTGTCTCTTCCTACTACTGCATCGTATACCACGTCATTCATTTCATCTCATAATCTTGTCTGATGAGGTTGACGTTAGGAAGGGCCAAAGGTTGGACATACAGATCTAGTGAAACTACGTATTCTGGCCTACATTTCATTTGTGTGTAATATTGTCCATTTTTCAGAACATATAGAACAGTCTGACCGCGGTTGTTGCCGATGTCACGTACAACTCAGTTTGCCATGCTCGCCTTTAGGTTAAGACAGTCTTGACTATAAGTGTTCATTCACATATGAATACCGACGTGCTCACCTGCGTGACGAAAACATCGGTCATTACAATGTGCGAACTACTCACGCTGTACGTGCAGCAATGTGACGAATAGCACACAACAGAACACAAAACCGCATACAAACCGTTAATCCACATTTAAATACTACTTCATAAATCTTCGTGTTCGCAATATGTATACATAAATAGATAAATGAATGTTCGTGTACCTCGAATGGAGTCAAAAAACTACTGGACCGATTTCGCTGAAAAGTTTATAATTTGTTATTATTACTCCTGAGAGTGTATTTTTAATAATGGCTTTACGTTGCACTGACTACTTTTAGGGTTTTCGGAGACGCAGAGGTGCCGGAATTTAGTCTCACAGGAGTTCTTTCATGTGCCAGTAAATCTACCAACATGGGGCGGGCGTATTTGAGCTCATTCACATACCACCGGACTAAGCCAGGATCGAACCTGCCGAGTCGCGGTCAAAAGACTCAACCGTCTGAGCCACTCAGCCCGGCCCTGTGAGTGTTAAGGGAGTGGTTTGTACGAAATCCAATAGGTAGTTTTTTTACGATGAATAATTGAATGTAATCAATGTAATTGAAAGGCCGCGCCAAGACTAGATCAACCTTGATGGACAGACTGTCGCTAGCCGACGACTTACTTTGCATCATGATTGTCCGGTAAGAAATGCTGTATGTAGGAGGATGGGAACACGCCGCGATTTTTATTAAGTACCTTTTCACATCTCCTCATAAACCACTGGAGCAATTTCAGCCAAACTTGGTACACTTATGACTTACTGTAGGGGTGGCATATATAAATATTCGAAAATAGTGTCCAATCCACACTTTTCCGAGTCGCTGAGATTAACAGTGACACACTGGATGCTATTTAAGTCAAAGTTTATCCCCCTACCGGCATAGGGGGGGTTGATAAGAAAATGTCTAAAAATGGCCGAGATTATGGATGCATGTGTGTATGTTCCAGCATAGCTCTCAACTAAACTTGATAAAAATATGACTTGCTATCTGGAAAAAAAAAAAAATACTGTGGGGGGCAAGACACTCATAGGACCCCTAGGGGAGGGGTGAAATGTTAAAATAATCGAAAACGACAGATAATAGCATCGAATCCAGTTTTCGGCGTCGCTAAGGCGAAATGTGACACTTTGGATGCCGTTTAAGTCCAAGTTCAGCCTCCATTGGCATGGGAGTTGAGAAGGGGTGAACAAGAATAAGTCCAAAATGACCGATATTTGTGTTGAGTCCACAGTTTTAGTTCTGAAAGACTGAAAAACCTCACAGTACCGGGCAAGTTGGCCGTGCGGTTAGGGCCGCGCAGCTATGAGCTTGCATCCGGGAGATAGTGGGTTCGAACCCCACTGTCGGCAGCCCTGAAGATGGTTTCCGTGGTTTCCCATTTTCACACCAGGCAAATGCTGAGGCTGTACCTTAATTAAGGCAACGGACGCTTCCTTCCTACTCCTAGGCCTTTCCTATCTCATCGTCGCCATAAGACCTATCTGTGTCGGTGCGACATAAAGCAGACTGTAAAACATAAAATAAAAAAATCATAATATGAACATAATGTTGTAATTCAAGAGTAATAACTGGGGAAAGTATTCTTTCATACGAAGAGGAATTAGGGATTGGAATAATTTACTAAGGGAGGTGCTCGATAAATTTTCAACTAAACTGAAATTACTTATGAAAAGACCACCTGCGCAACAGTCCTAAATGCAGATCAGTTGTAAATAGAGTACATAGCAGACAACCTTCAAAAACTGTTGGTATTTCTCACTCGCCAGAATACCGGGGGCAGTAGAAAAAATATTATTTTGTTAACGCTCAGCATTAATCAAAATGTACTGCACTGCTCCATTATTTATTAGGCTAATTTGCATTATTTTGGTTCCATTATCAAGTTGTAGATTAAATAAGGCTGATTTAAAAAATGAAAAATTACTTGTCAGGCTTATCCCTTGGGCCTTGTCTAGCTGGATTTGTGGCCACTGACATACAGTACGTTTTCATGGGGATTGAGATCGATTTGAGTACTCTTACCATGTTGAATACGATCCCCGTTTACATGTAGTAGGCTATTTGAGTATCGCATTGAATCCGCCAGGCAACATCGACGTACACGAACGATGCAGAATTGTAATAAAATCGATATCACCTCTTAGAATTTAAAAACGCGAAATGCAGTAGAAGCTCAAAAAATAACTTTCAGTTTTGAAAGTACCGGTACCGGTATGTGTGGTACTCCAAATGTAATTGGTGCAATAGGCGGAACGCACATTCCAATTTTACTCCCAACAGAAGGTTATCGTGATTTTGTTAATCGCAAGGGCTGGCCGTCTGGCAGTTTCCGATTATTTATACAGGAAAATATATGCACTGGCTTATTATATTTGTTATTTTGACAGAACTTTGATGATGATGATTTCGTCAGAACAAACATGGAGAGTGTGCGCAGTCGTTTTCAATACGATCCTCAGTACGATCCGCGTTTACATGGAACTCAATTCGAACCGAGTACGATACGATCGAAGATTTTATCGTATCGACCTTGAGACTCAATCCGAACTGAGTCCCCGTGTACATGGCGTTTTCAATACGGGAAGTGTACTCCGATCTGAATCCTGCATGTAAACGTACTGATGGCCCAGTCTGACGAGTACACCAGGGTGATCCACTGACTGCCAGTTGTATAACTCCTAGTGTAGATATGTCCGGGCAAAGTCCCTGTTTCCTTAGTATCTTGTTAACGAAGCTGAATCCTCATTCACAAAATACTACTGTTACTGCAATACACGCGACTCCATAAAAAAACTTCCTTCGACTTACCTAGGGTAAGCGTTCAGGAAACTTCTGCAGAGTTTTTAAGAGCTCGCCTAAACCCTTTCAAGATAATGCCCTTCTTTAACCATATTCATTAGTTGAAGCCATTCTGATAGCAAAGCAAAACCTCATTTGTATCGCCATCAATAAAAATTGCGCTAATTGAAGAATTTCCCTACTGTCACAAAATGGTGCGAGGGTGTTATCTTGAGGCAAGCACAAGAAATCAAGAACGTGGCTCTTGGTGCATAGTTCGTTCTCGAACGTATCAAGGCGGCACTTCGGGTAGTGAACTGAGCGAACTGAGCTTCTGCTCAACCTGTTACGATTTTTGATTGCTAGTTGCTTTACGTCGCACCGACACAGATAGGTCTTATGACGACGATAGGACAGGGAAGGGCTAGGAGTGGGAAGGAAGCGGCCGTGGCCTTAATTAAGGTACAGCCCCAGCATTTGCCTGGTGTGAAAATGGGAAACCACGGAAAACCATGTTCAGGGCTGACGACAGTGGGGTTCGAACCTACTATCTCCCGAATACTGGATACTGGCCGCACTTAAGCGACTGCAGCTATCGCGCTCGGTCAACCTGTTACGAACTCGTTGGTTATTTTCTTTCGGTAAAAACCAACTCCTCGCCACAGGCGAGTGGGTGATTGCAATTTTCGAAAGCTGTAAATACGGCAAAATACTTTGCGGAAAAATTTGCCAGTATTGGAAGTAATATATATATTAAAAGAGTTTACTGAAAACAGCTTTGGCAAACCGTCCGTCCGTTCTACTTGACCGATGTGCTTCATTTCTGTTTCATTCTCTCCGGAATTACCTGCTGATAAATCGTGAGACATTGATAGGTCTCTATGTTCAGCCAACTTTGAGTAACCATAAAATCAAATCATTAAACGACCACTCCAATAATTGCAGGCGAAGGCTTACCCTAAAGCGCAATACATTCTGTACTTAGCAGGTTGCTAACAACTAACACTTCCATTAATATTCTGATAAATGTGTTTTTCATCCTTAGTAATGTAATTGCATGCAGCCCTGTTTGATTACTACCTGTCACGCCAGAGAGTATTCACTTCCTCTGATGATGGAAGAATACTATTCTCTGCTAGATACTCTTTGATCCTCTGACCTTCCCCAGCTTCTGAATATACTCAACAGATAGTATCACGTTCCTAATATCTTACTTGCTGCTAAGAGGAAACAGTCTACGTACGTACAGACGGGAAGGTATCAAGTCGACTAGCCTTGTGTATGATTAATAAAGCGCAGGGACAAACTCTTGAAAAAGTTTACTTACCCGAACCACTATTCATCCTCGGCCAATTGTATGTTGGAATATCTCGAGCAAGATCGTTTGTAAATTTTATGATCCAGATACGGCCGAATGGTCGAAACAAAGAGAATATTGTATGGAAAGAAGTATTATAAACTACATTACCGATATTAAATGTTCATAAAACCATTGAAAAGGGCAGGCAAAGCAACATGATTCCGAAAGGCATATCAAGATGAGTTATCTGACTTAGTTATAAGGAATGCTGCGGAGCAGCACGAGTCCTCTAGTAATGTTATTAACTTACACAACAATTACTACTCAAAGCAACATTATCCGTAAAAAGTGCAGCTATGGTTGCGTTAGAAATTTGATTTTTTAATGTAATTTATTGTTATTTGCATCCCTGTTGACGAATTAGGGAGACAAATAGTTGTCATTATCCAGGTATTCTTCCCTAGTTGATATTAAAGGGTAATAGTGTAACAAACAGTACCTACAGTACATATTTGCTGGAGATTTACCGTCCGACTAATTCATCGAAGGTTTTCGACGACGCAAGGATGGGAAAGGGCTAGGACTGGCAAGGTAGCGATCGTGACCTTAATTAAGATACAGCCCCAGCATTTTCATGGTGTGAAAATGGGAAACCACGGAAAACCAACTTTAGGGCTACCGACAGTGGGATTCGAACCCACTATCTCCCGAATGCAAGCTCACAGCTACGCGACCCTGACCGCACGGCCAATTCGCTCGGTAGAGTACCAACAAAAACGAATCTTAAAACATTCAGTTTCATGTTCAGATGCCCTTAATGTCTAGCATATTTCCACGTCAAAATATCCCAAATAATGTTGGGACTACATCAATACAGGGTAGCAGTGTGCCTGCAGCAGCTGGCCACAAGCAACGCGTGCTGTCACACTACCCACGCCACATTAGCGTTAATTTGTCGGGAATTTAGGTACGTATCCCTACTGTCATTACAAAGTCCTGGGATATGGACGCGACAGCTACTGATAGTTTTCCCAATATGGTCGTAAATCTCCCTAATTAATCTGTGATTAAATACGACTAATTATGGAGCAATATATCACGGTAAAACCTCGTTAACGCTACCAAATCAATATCTCAAAACCATATGAGGTCATACTGATCAGAGCACTGGATTTCCACCCCATTAGCTTTGGACTCCAATCTCGATACCGGTAATGTGAATTGACAATATTACTAATCTTGCAGTGGAATGTATTCATACAGGTACTCCGAAAAGTCATCCTATTCCGTCTTTCCCTTTGTCGTTAAATGATAGACAAGCTATTGTCAATTTTAGAAAACAGAAACTGCAAGTCGAATAAAGAACGCTCGGTGGATAGTTACATTTTAATTTTGGAGTAGAATATGTTTCAGAATGTATCAGACATGAAAGTAGCACGAATGATGGCAGGTACAAAGAGTCAGGAATTAACTCGACAGATGAAGCTGTAGGCGTACTAACAAATCGGCTTCGGTGGTGAGGTCATGTGAGAGGAATGAAGGAGTATATGATACCTAGCAGAAGAATAGACTCGGTCATGCAGGGTAAGAGAGGCAGAGGAAGAACAATCAATGTTTAACACGGTTTTTAACGATTTAATAATAAAATAATAACAATGGCGCGTGGCCTCCGAAGAGGTCTGATGCAGGTCTTTCGAGTTGACGCCGTACAGGCGACCTGCGCGTCTATGAGGATGCGGCCCTACCTATGATGAATTATAATTATGAAGACGACACACACACACACACACACACACACACACTCAGCCCCCGAGCCATCGGAATTAACCAATGCAAGTTAAAATCCCCGACCCGAAAGGGAATCAAAACCGGAAACCCCAGTACCAAAGGCCAGCACGCTAACCATTCAGACATGGAGCAGGACGATTTAATTGTGAGGTTCAGAACTAAACGAGACCACAAGTAAACGGTTGTGAAAGCGCATAGTTAATGCGCAAAGGATTTTTTTGCAACTGGTTTTACATCGCACCGCTCCGACGGTCTTATAACGACGATAGGGTAGGACAGGGCAAGGACTGGCAAGGAATGGGCCGTAGCCTTAACTACGGCGCACCCCCGGCATTCGCCTGGTGTGAAAATGAAAACAATGGAAAACCATCTTCAGGGCTGCCGACAGTCGGGTTCGAGCCCACTGCCTCGTGAATGCAAGTTCACAGCTACGTAATCCAAACAGCGCAGCTGACTCACTTGGTGGCAGAGGCTTGCAGACTTAGTGCTAAAAAGGCATAGCAGTCCATAATGAAGACGTACCAAGCATTAAATGCCTTTCGGCCTTTAATCTGCGTGTACCGACAACGACTTAAGCACCACTATAATCCACTATTCAATATCCCCTCTTATTAAAATCGTTACATACTGTCATCTATCGGATCACCCGCAGCTCCCACCAACCTCTATGTTCGGTTCTTGAACATCCCATCATTGAAGTACGCTCGGATATGGCTACTGGCGCCGGTGCCTGAATTAGCTCCTCTGCCAGTGCAGCGATGTAGTGACTCCATTAGTCTCCTTTTCATGAGTTATTATCTAATCTAACCCGTAAGCACAAGTGCCTAACATTACGAATACATTCCTGATGGTTCCATCATTTAAATAGGAAGGTTATTTATTTCATTCATACGTAGCATGAATGATCTGTATTTTTGAAACAGTGCAAATAGCGTTATACGTTTTACCTTTCTAAAACACAGAGTTTTTCGCAACCTTTATCTTTATTTGACTATGTACATGTATGCAGAATGGCAAGAAGACCATCTGTTCCCGATATTTTCACTGCGAGCAGTCCTGAGTTCAGTGACTCATCTCCGGATGGAGAGTTCTACGAAGTCTAGCCAGGCTGGTCAAACCTGCATAGACCAGCTCGTCACCGAGCACTGTATGGTAAGACGAGACTCGCCTTCTAAAGAATTTAAATGGAGAATAATGAAGTTTAGAAGGGTTCGGTGACGGAATGGGCTAGCCACAAGACTCCCAATCCCGTTTGAATCCCGAACTAAACTAGGACTAGACCAGAGGTTCTCAATATGCAAAAATTAATTCTTAGAAATAATTTATTATAAAGGTTCCACCTATCCAATACTTAAAATCGACCATTTAACAATTAAAAGTCACACCTAAAACTAGAACATGTTTCCGCCTCCATGTGGCCATCTTCAGCTAATTCTATTATATATTCTAAAACATTACAGAGACGCGTTAAAAACATGATATAAACATTGAAACATTTTTGTACAGAGGTTCTCAAATTACATTCCGTGTAACCCCAAAGTTCCGCAGAGCTGGTTCTAGGGTTCCGTGAAATACTGGGCAGCTTGGGCTGTCTATATTTCATTAAGAGGAAAAACGCAAGAAACGTTCGCCTTGACAACATGGAAATGAATGCACAGTAGAGCATCGAATATTCGAACACCGATCAACCGAAACATCAGTTAACCGAAAGCGTTGTAGTAGGCAAATTCTTATTTGCACGCTATGTAGGAGTTCCGCTAGTTGTGCCGTTCAAAATGGCGACTAAACGTAAACGAGTTGTTCTTCAGGCGTTTCCGATAAAATTAAAATAATAGCTCATTTGAAGAGTGGATCAAGCTTAGCCCTGGAATGTGGAGTTGGAAATGCAAGAATGTCGGGCGTTAAAGAGAACAGTGACGGCATTACAAAATCTGCAAATATACCTTGACAGTGAAGATGAAAGATTGCCATCTAGCGAAGAAGCCCTTCACTGCCTTCAGATGGCTATGAATAAGAAAGTGATGCTGTCCAATTATACTGTCCCTAAAACGTTTGCAAGATATAGAGGGAAAGAAAAAAACATGTAGTTTTGTGTTTAACATCAATAGTTTCGTTCTAATCACTAATAAAATATTTATCCACTCGTTTGAAACATTCCTCACACAGCAAATTCCTTACCAGCAGCGAGGACAACATATGAAACTGCACCACAATACACAATATATTTACTTTTAGGTAACATATGGTCCACGAGGGCCCAAATTCTTTTAAACATCAGCGACGAAGACAGGAATCCGATCAAGGAAATCGTAGAAAACTGCGAGAAAACGAATGACATCAAGGAGTTTTAGCAATTTCGACGTACCAGTACCGCGGGAAAACATGTAGTTCTAGAAATGGTTTCTTCAGCCAACTAAGAACGCATAATCGGCGACTTAATGCGCTGGAAAGACATCATTGTCCCTGCTGCACTGGAGCTCTACGTTGTAACTTGAGTACTGACGCCTAGTCTCGCAGACCAATGTATATATTTTTTTTAATACTATTCTAAATTATAACCAAGAAACAGTTTGAATTATTTTAGTACTTTAAAGAACAAGTCAATTTACAAATCAAATACTCCTGGTACATTTCACAGGTGCACTTAAAATTCTGAAAATTAGTGTCAAATTGAGTACTGGCAGTGTACCCTCGCCTGTACATCCAATCTTTAACCGTTTATAGCATGTGTATCAAAAATGCATACGTCAGTAGTAAATTATATAACTGCCAAGAAGGAAGACTAGCCAGTAAACTGTATATACCATTGTAAATAATCACTTTGTATACAACCACTGCAGCAAAACAATTCATTTGAACATACCATAGCAAAATTCACAGCATATATAAATATACTGTAAAATACCCTAGGAAATATGTCAGTTGTAAAATATCTAAGAGCTCATTATATATATTTAATGTAACAATACTTCAGTCCTATGTTAATATATCGCAATTAACACCATGTAAAAGCTCATATCAACTGTAATTAGAAGCTACAATTCAATTGTAAACCAACAGAAAATTGTAGATTGCTAACAAAACCATGTAAAAAGGGAACTATTGTAAACATCTCAAAACAGCAATAAAGAATACAGCCAGAGCCAAAATTCCCCCATCTCCATCACCATCCCAAACCAACCTAACCCATCCCCATATTCCATCAAACCTCCTTACCCCCCGAATCTCCTGGCCAGAAAGAAGGCGTTACCTTCTAGGTGGCCCGCCTCTCCCCTTTCGGGAAGGGAATGAAAACCTTTCCTTGTCCTTACTGTCTGTGAAACTGAGCATCAATGCTGCAGGGTTATGCGCGTCAACGAGTGAATGCGTATGATTATTATGATGTTTTTAAAATACATTTTCCTTCAAATTATACACTATCGTATCATACAAAAAGTAATATTTATTTATTTATTTATTTATTTATTTATTTATTTATTTATTTCGTAGTTAACAGATAAGTGTACGAAGTACTCCATTTTACACTGACTGTATAACAATATAAAATATTAACAATAAGAACAAACAATGAAAGGTAACAAGGAGAGGATTTCATATAAATTAAACGACAAGATAAAAAAAACCAGATTTAATCATGCCCGTGTCACTAGTAACGTTCTAGCCAGGTTGTCAATAGAGAATCGAGAGCTTACTCGTTTAGCACAGAGATGACAGGAAATGAAGATATAATTTTCATGCAAAACATTTGCTGTTGTTGGAAGTCTGATTGTAATACTTTTCGTGTTCATGATTCAGGCAAGTTAAATTGTCAAACCGTAAACAGCTAAACAAATCTCACTAAAAGACAAAATTTAGACGTCATTCATTCTTTCAAACTTCGGGTCCATTGCATCATGCCTAATTCCAAGAACATTGTACTACTGCTTCTTGGATAGAACAAAATAATGAAGAGAGTAGTATAATTGGACAGTTCTGCGGCCACCGCCACCTCCGGCTCCCAGTGGCCACCTCCACCTCAGCCAGTGGCCTCTTCCAGTACTGCCAACTTAACCTAACTAGCGCGACAGTACTGCCAACTTAACCTAACTAGCGCGAAATTTGAATTTGTAAACAAAGCCACGTGCTTTTTGACAGCTGTCATCGACAACAACGCATCGCTAACCTCAGTACTGCCATCTTGACGGGCCTAAACCTCAGTAGTGCCAACTTAACCTAACTAGCTCGAGATAAACAAAGCCACGTGCTTTTTGACAGCCACGTGCTTTTTGACAGATTTGTAAACAAAGCCACGTGCTTTTTGACAGACAACAACGCATCGCAAACCTCAGTACTGCTATCTTGATGGACCTAAACCTTAGTGGTACCAACTTAACCTCACTAGCGCGAGGTAAACAAAGCCACGTGCTTTTTGACAGCTACGTGCTGTTTTGACAGCTGTCATCCGCCATCTTTAAACCACAAAGCACTGTGCTGCCCTCTATATCGCAGTAGCTGCAAAATTCGTCACCTGTCATCGACAGTGCTGCCATCTTGACGGGTCTAAACCTTAGTGCTACCAACTTAACCTAACTAGCGCGAGGTAAACAAAGCCACGTGCAGCTGTCATCCGCCATCTTTGAGCACAGTGCTGCCCTCTTTAGCTAGATACCTGTGGTAGCAGACAATTCCACGTGACAGCAGCCATCTTTAATCAAGAGAGCACCGTGCTGCCCTCTATGTGGTGACGGCAAATTCCACGTGCTCTTGTTTGGAAACAAACCCACGTGCTTTTTTTGACAGCTACCATCCACCATCTTTAATCAACAGAGCACAGTGCTGTACTCTTTAGCTAGATACCTTTGAAATGTGGTGGCGGCAATTTGAAAAATTCTATGTGCTCTTGTTGGGAAACAAAGCCGCGTGCTTTTTTTTGACAGCTGTCATCCGCCATCTTTAATCAATAGAGCACTGTGCTGCGGGCAATTTCGTTAGCTGTCATCCGCCATCTTTAATCTAGAGAGAACAGTGCTGCACTCTATGTGGTGGCGGTAAATTCTATGTGCTTTACAAACCTATGTGCTTTTCTGACAGCTGTCATCCGCCATCTTTAATCCAGAGAGAACAGTGCTGCCCTCTATGTGGTGGCGGCAAATTCCACGTGCTCTTGTTTGAAAACATACTCACGTGCTTTTTTGACAGCTGTCATCCGCCATCTTTGAGAACAGTGCTGCCCGGTGACGGCAAATTCCACGTAGAAACAAAGCCATGTGCTTTTCTGACAGCTATCATCCGCCATCTTTAATCCAGAGAGAACAGTGCTGCCCTCTATGTGGTGGCGGCAAATTGAAAAATTCCACGTGCTCTTGTTTGAAAACATACTCACGTGCTTTTTTGACAGCTGTCATCCGCCATCTTTAATCCAGAGAGAACAGTGCTGCCCTCTATGTGGTGACGGCAAATTCCACGTAGAAACAAAGCCATGTACTTTTTTGTCAGCTGTCATCCGCCATCTTTAATCACCGTGCTGCCCTGTGACGGCAAATTCCACGTAGAAACAAAGCCATGTGCAGCTGTCATCCGCCATCTTTAATCACCGTGCTACCCGGTGACGGCAAATTCCACGTGGAAACAAAGCCATGTGCTTTTTTTGACAGCTGTCATCCGCCATCTTTAATCACCGTGCTACACTCTATGTGGTGACGACAAATTCTAAATGCTTTACAAACCCATGTGCTTTTCTGACAGAGCTGTCATCCACCATCTTTAATCACCGTGCTGCCCCGGTGACGGCAAATTCCACGTGCTCTTGTTTGGGAACAAAGCTTTTAATCCAGAGAGAACAGTGCTGCCCCGGTGGCGGTAAATTCCACGTGCTCTTGTTAGTTCGTGATTTAAAATCTAAGCTAGCTGTAAATCCCCGATTCTCGACAGATTCTTAATCCGAGTTGTCAGGAAGGGCAACCAAGAGCTTAGATACTGCTAGTTTTGCATCAGGGAGGGCGACTAGTCTTAAAAACAAATTCTTGCGATTTAAAATCTTAGTTTTGCGTCAGGAAGGACATCCGGCCGTAAAACAATAGTTCGTGATTTAAAATCTAAGAAGTGCATCTAGCTGTAAATCCCCGATTCCCCGTGTTAGACGTTGTAAAACAGATTCTTAATCCGAGTTGTCAGGAAGGGCAACCGGTCGTAAAACTATGAGGTTAGATACTGCTAGTTTTGCATCAGGAAGGACAACTCAACACATTCATGTGATTTAAACACATTTTTATCCCCAAGAGAATCGAACCCGAGACTACCGGGTGAGAGGCATGCATACTGTAGGCTATAGATTCGTTCTACAGTCCTCGAAGTATCGGCACAGTCATTCTGAGCGAGTTGTGTGGAATGCATGTGTTAGCTGAAATTGTATACGTATCTTCCGGCTCGACCTTGAGCGAGGACACTGATAAGCGGCTTGTAACTCGCGAACGTCTTCTTATGTGAGTACCATTCAAGATCTTAAAACACAGTACTAATTAAGGTTGTAAAATATTCTGAAATAGTCCACCTCTGTAGTGCAGTAGTTAGCTGCTACCCTCGGAGGTCCGAGTTCGATTCCTGGCTCTGCCACGGAATGTGTAGCATTTAGCCTATGTAAGTTCCTAACGTAAACTATCATGATTGTACGGAGAGGTTAAAACACACACAGTGCCTACTCCTATCGAAAGAACCTGCACGGTACCGGCATGTAGGCTTCTCCTGGTGAAGGAGCTTGCACATGGTTTAACGCCTCCTATCAACAGCCCTTACTTAATGCTGGCTTTTTTGCACACCCCGCCTCACACCATAGTTTTATACGACCGGCTGCCCTTCCTGACTAGGATTTTAAATCGCAGTATACGTGATAAATTTGTTGTAGCGGGTTTTATAACTAGATATCCCGGTACCGATACATAGCCTACTCCACTGAAGAAGCCTGCACAAGGCTTATTGCCTCCATCCGACAAATGAATCAGCATCAACACTCTTGTACTCAAAAAATCATTTTCGAAGGAGTCTGCACAAGGTTTAACGTCCCCATCAACAGCCCTTACTTATTGCTAGCTTTTTTGCACACCCCGCCTCACACCATAGTTTTATAGGACCGGCTGCCCTTCCTGACTAGGATTTTAAATCGCAGTATACGTGATAAATTTGTTGTAGCGGGTTTTATAACTAGATATCCCGGTACCGATACATAGCCTACTCCCGACTAGAAGAAGCCTGCACAAGGCTTATTGCCTCCATCCGACAAATGAATCACTGTCAAGTCTTGTACTCAAAAAATCATTTTCGAAGGAGTCTGCACAAGGTTTAACGTCCCCATCAACAGCCCTTACTTATTGCTAGCTTTTACACACACCCCGCCTCACACCATAGTTTTATACGACCGGTTGCCCTTCCTGACTAGGATTTTAAATCGATATCCCGACATAGCCTACTCCTACCGAAGAAGTCAGCTTAACACCTCCATCCAACAAATGAATCACCCTCAAACACTCTTCAATCATTCTCGCTACTTCGGAAGATAGCGGGTTCGAACTGGAAGCCGTAAATGTTAGGCGAGGGACCTGCGTGATCGTCATTGCATGATCTAGCCGGATGCCCTTCCCGACGGTATAAGTTGCCAGGATTTGAATCGCGTACCCTGACTAGAAGAAGCCTGCACATAGCTTAACGCCTCCATCCGACGAATGAATCACCCTCAACACTCTCCAATCATTCTCACTACTTCGGGGGATAGCGGGTTCGAACTAGAAGCCGTAAATGCTAGGCGAGGGGGGCCTGCGCGATCGTCATTACATGATCTAGCTTTAGCTCAATACCTACAGGTAAGGAATACCGCGTATGTACCCTCGAGAAGTCGAGGATCGCGCGCTAACTTTCCAAGGCTCGAACTCTTAAATTCTGACACCTCGGCATCAACAGGAGGTTTGAATACGTCAGCCTGCAGGTGGGAGCTCTTGTTTGCATTCGTTCCGACTGTACCGCAGTTGTCAGCTCAGCGATTATCATATCCGCTTGGTAACAAGCAGCGAAGTGCTCACAGTTCTCTGTATGCGTTTATTACGTACACACGCATCTCCCGTCTGCAGTGAATATTATTCTTCAGCTTAAGGTAAGGTAGAACTGTTAATTACCTTTTTTTTTATTTGCAAAGCAACTTCTACGCTAGACATCTACATTCATATATGTTTTTTTCTTTTTAGGTACCGTTCGAAAGTACGCAATTTTATTCATCCGAGTAACAGTCTGCAGCACGTGCATTTTTTTTAAAAGGTATGTTTTCGAACTTTGAGTTGTAAAGATAATTAGGTTAGATGATGCACCCTACACTACATTCATATATGTTTCTTCTTTTTTAGGTACGACCAGAATATTATCATTCGAGTTTCAGGCTTGAACGCACGCATTTTATACATCCGAGTAACAGTTTGCAGCGCGAAGATTTTAAGGTATGTCTGACCTCTATTCGTTGAAACTTGGTTTCTTCTAAAACATCGTAACTTTAGTCTATTGATAAATAGTTGTTCTCTTTAATCCTCACGCTATAGACGTGGTATAATTTCAAACACGTACACATAGCTATGTCTGCCCTCAACTGGCTGAAAATTGGTTTCTTCCGAACATCGTAACTTTAAGCTAATCATAAATAGTTGTTCTCTTTAATCTACATACTATAGACGTAGTGCGTACATAGCTATGTCTGCCCTCAACTGACTGAAAATTCGTTTCTTCTAAAACATCATAACTTTAAGCTAATCATAAATAGTTGTTCTCTTTAATCTACATACTATAGACGTAGTATAATTTCAAACACGCACACATAGCTATGTCTGCCCTCAACAGGTTGAAAGTTGGTTTCTTCCGAACATCGTAACTTTAAGCTAATCATAAATAGTTGTTCTCTTTAATCAACATACTATAGACGTGGTATGATTTCAAACACGTACACATAGCTATGTCTGCCCTCAACTGACTGAAACTTGGTTTCTTCCGTAACTTTAAGCTATTGACAAATAGTTGTTCTCTTTAATCTACATACTATAGACGTAGTGCGTACATAGCTATGTCTATCCTCAACAGGCTGAAACTTGGTTTCTTCTAAAACATCGTAACTTTAAGCAATTGATAAATAGTTGTTCTCTTTAATCCTCACGCTATAGACGTGGTATAATTTCAAACACGCACACATAGCTATATCTACCCTCAACGGGCTGAAAATTGGTTTCTTCTAAAACATCGTAACTTTGAGCTATTGATAAATAGTTGCTCTCTTTAATCTACATACTATAGACGTGGTATAATTTCAAACACGCACACATAGCTATGTCCGTCCTCAACAGGCTTAAACTTGGTTTCTTCCGAACATCGTAACTTTAGTCTATTGATAAATAGTTGTTCTCTTTAATCTACATACTATAGACGTAGTATAATTTCAAACACGCACACATAGCTATGTCTGCCCTCAACAGGTTGAAAGTTGGTTTCTTCCGAACATCGTAACTTTAAGCTAATCATAAATAGTTGTTCTCTTTAATCAACATACTATAGACGTGGTATAATTTCAAAAACGTACACATAGCTATGTCTGCCCTCAACGGGCTGAAACTTGGTTTCTTCCGTAACTTTAAGCTAATCATAAATAGTTGTTCTCTTTAATCAACATACTATAGACGTGGTGCGTACATAGCTATGTCTGCCCTCAACGGGCTGAAACTTGGTTTCTTCCGTAACTTTAGTCTATTGATAAATAGTTGTTCTCTTTAATCTACATACTATAGACGAGGTGCGTACATAGCTATGTCTGCCCTCAACAGGCTTAAACTTGGTTTCTTCCGTAACTTTAAGCTAATCATAAATAATTGTTCTCTTCAACCTACATACTATAGACGAGGTGCGTACATAGCTATGTCCGTCCTCAACAGGCTTAAACTTGGTTTCTTCCGAACATCGTAACTTTAGTCTATTGATAAATAGTTGTTCTCTTTAATCTACATACTATAGACGTAGTATAATTTCAAACACGCACACGTAGCTATGTCTGTCCTCAACAGGTTGAAACTTGGTTTCTTCCGAACATCGTAACTTTAGTCGTTCTCTTCAATCCTCATGCTATAGGCCTAACTCACAGCCATGTCCAACCTCTATAGGTTGAGCATCGCAACTTTAGGCTAATCTCTATTGGTTGTTCTCTTTTCAGAACTTGTTGCATACGCTGTTCACCTAAACACTTTATTCGAAGAAAGAGAAGACACTATGTTCCCATGCGAGCTGTGTAAGGCAATGTTCACAAGACGTGACAGCCTTGCACGCCATGTAAAAACAAAACATCATCAGCTATCTGCTTGCGACTATAACCCTACTATGTTCCCCTGCGAACAGTGTAAGGCAACGTTCGCAAGACAGGATAACCTCGCACGTCATATAAAAGCAAAACACCCTAGCATAACATCTGCTTTATGTGATGTTTGCGGGCTGTACTTCGCTAATGTAGAGCAATACCAGGCTCACTTAGCAGAGGTACATCAAATATCTACTTGCCCTCAGGTAGTAGTAGGGAAAAAGCGTGCAGCTACTGATGTAGCTGTAGAAAGTACTAGTAGTAAAAAACCTAGGAAAAATGAACTTCAAACTATTCACTGCGAGCACTGTAACACTGATGTACCATCTTCGCATTTTCAGGGACACTTACGGAGTAATGCGCAAAAAAATAATGCGTGTAGAAGTGGTAGTAACGCAAACATCGAGGAAATTAATACAGCATTTAAAAGTAGGATTGCTAGTTACCGAATTCGCACCAGTCAAAAGTTTCAGAGCACTTCAAACTTTTTAAATTGCGTTCAACCGGATGTACAACAGCTTCTTGCTAAATCTTTGTCCAATCATAGTTTATTTAAAGTTAATTTTGAACTTTTCGCCTTGTACATTAAAAGCACGGATGAATCCGAAATAACGGACATTAAATCATTTAATACGAAGAATTTTGTCATAAGTGAGTCGACTAATTTTGGTGATGTACTTAGGGATGTCTCTAACATTATTTCAACTAAGAGCGAGGGATTTCAGGAAAAGGAATCAGGGTGGGCTTTAGTTGAGATAATGTATCTAGAAGTTAACATCAATAAGTACAATCCCATGCGAGGTTCATCGTACATCGAGCTGCCGACATGGATTCAACAAAGAAAAGCTGTTGTAAACATCCAAAACAATGACGAAGCATGTTTCGCATGGGCGGTGATGTCGGCTTTAAATCCTGCGAAATCAGACGTAGCTAAGAGAACATCATCCTATCCACACTATTCAACGCAGCTAAATTTCGATAGTATAGAATTTCCCGTACAGTTAAAGGATATTAAGCGCTTTGAGGAACTAAATAACATTAGTATCAATGTGTATGGTGTAGAGAAAAAGTCCGTAGTAGGTCCTCTGTATTATACATGTCATAAGAAGAGTACTCACGTTAATTTACTCTATATTGAAAACAGTGAGAATAGCCACTTTTGCTGGATTAAAAATCTGAGTAGACTTGTTGGCAGTCAGTTGTCAAAACATGATGGTAAAAAGTGGCTATGTGATGGATGCTTGCAGTATTTCAGAAATGAAGATCAGTTAACGAAGCATTCCAAGAATGACTGCAATCATGTACGTACAGAGATACCTACTACAGGCAATAATGTTTTAAAATTTACAAATTTTCACAAGCAGATGTGGGTACCGTTCGTGATTTATGCAGACTTTGAAGCCATCCTCACGCCATGCAACACATGCTCACCTAATCCTGACAACTCTTTCACTAATACTACGCACATGCATGTCCCGTATAGCTTTGCGTATTACATCAAGTGTAGTTACGATAGTACGCTTAACAAGTTAGAGCTGTATCGAGGACATGATGCTGCGAAAGTATTTTTAGAAAGACTTGAAAGTGATGCAGTTCGTCTCGGTCGTATTCTGAATAGTAATATTCCTATGAAGCCACTCACCGACATTCAGTTAAATGATCATGAACGTGCTACAAAGTGTAGCATTTGTGATGGGGAATTTTCCGAAAATGACCCTAAAGTTTTTGATCATGATCATTTAACTGGTTTCTACAGATGTGCCGCTCATTATAGCTGTAATCTTAATTTATCCCTGTAATTTTTCATAACTTATCCGGTTACGACTCTCATTTCATCATTTCACAATTTGGAGCTTCAGATGAAAAAGTAGATATAATCCCTCAGAATAAAGAGCGGTACATTGCGTTTGCAAAGTCTGTAAAAGTAGATGCTGAGCATTCTATAAAACTGAGATTCCTTGACTCGTTTCGCTTTATGGCGAGTAGCCTCGATAAACTTTCTAGTCATTTACAGCCTGAACAATTTACAGAAATTCGACGCGTTTTCCCTGAAGAAGCGCAGTTTAATTTACTTCGGCGTAAGGGTGTTTTTTGTTACGAATATCTCGACTGCTTAGACCGCCTCGAAGAACGTGCCTTACCATCGAAACAATCCTTTTACAGCTCGCTGAATTCAGCAGATATTAGTGATGATGACTATTTACATGCACAACATATCTGGGAGCAGTTCCACATTCAAACGCTGGGTGAATACTCCGATTTATATTTAAAGACAGATGTACTTTTGTTAGCTGATGTTTTTGAAAATTTTCGCTGTGTTTGCATGAACACCTACAGCCTTGACCCATGTCAGTATTTTACTGCACCTGGGTTAAGTTGGGACGCGATGTTAAAATACACGCGTGTGAATTTGGAGCTGCTAACTGATATTGATATGGTGCACTTTATAAAAGCATCCATTCGAGGCGGTCTGAGTCAGTGCAGCGGCCGGTATTCGAGGGCTAATAATAAGTACATGCCGAGTTTCGATTCCAGTCAGGAATCTCGGTATATCGTTTACCTCGATGCTAATAATCAGTATGGGTGGGCGATGAGTCAGCATCTACCGGTGAGTGGTTTCCGCTGGCTGACGCAGTGCGAAATTGATGCTTTACAGCTACACGTCCTAGGTGATGAAGCTGATAAAGGTTATTTCCTCGAAGTTGACTTACAGTATCCTAAAGAGTTACACACTTCTCATAATGACCTACCGTTCTGCCCTGAAAATATGAAGTCCCCGTACATTGCATCAACGACGAAAATGCTCATTGCTAATTTATGCGATAAATCTAAGTATATCAATCATTACCGAAATTTAAAACAGTGTTTGCAGCATGGTTTGAAGTTATCCAAAATTCATCGCGTACTAGAATTTAATCAGTCACCGTGGCTAAAGCCATATATCGATCTGAACAATAATTTAAGAACGAATGCGGTTAACGAGTTTGAAAAAGATTTCTACAAGCTCATGAATAATAGTGTGTTTGGTAAGACTATGGAGAATGTTGACAAACGCGTTGATGTAAAATTGATTACAAACTGGGATAATATTAAGAAAAGGTATGGTGCTAACTATTTAATAAGTAAACCAAATTTCCACAGCTGCACCATCATACACGAGAATTTAGTTATTATACAGATGAATCGTGTCAAGGTTAAGTATGACAAACCTACCTACGTCGGCTTCACAGTACTTGAATTGGCTAAAACACTCATGTATGAATTCCATTACGATTATATGATGAAGAAGTACGCGCATAATGCGCAATTGCTCTACACAGATACCGATTCGTTTATTTATCAAATCAAAACTGATGACTATTACAATGATATAAAGCCTGACTTGGGTAGGTTTGATACGAGTAACTATCCTGCAGATAATCAATATCATCTACCGCTAGTGAACAAAAAGGTTCTAGGTAAAATGAAAGATGAATGTGCTGGGAATATTATCGATTCATTTGTAGGTACTAAATCCAAGTCATATTGCATAAAACTCTTAAATGAATTACAAATAAAGAGATTGAAGGGGGTTAAAAAGAATGTCGTTCAGAATCAGCTAAGTTTTGAAAACTATAACAATTGCATTAAAAGTAATCCACCTGTTTTGCATAAGCAAATGTCTGTCATTAGAAGCAAGAAGCACCAGTTGTACACTCATTTAATTAGTAAGGTAGCCCTTAATAGCGATGATTGTAAACGGTTTGTCATTCCAAATTCTACCAACACGCTAGCCTGGGGGCATAGTAGTATTGATAAGTACTACTTTACATAAACATTATGCTAGAGGTGTGTGTACTTACGTTACGCTGTCTTACATCACAATTCGGGAGAGGAACGCTGGTACGGCAAGTCTAAACTTGTACATTCAAGAATTGCATCGAGAAGTACGCTAGGGTGAAATGATTCGAGATAAAACTTGTACATACAAGATGTAAATAAATAATGTAGAATTGGCATATTCTTTTATTTTAGGTTAGGTATCACCTTCCTCCCGCTCCTTATTTGCAGGATAGAGTTTTTGTTTATTACTCATAGAAGAAAGAAGGTGATGAGCAGTTTCGTGAGTATAGTTCGGTAAGTATCTCGAGAGCAGAATTTTTTTTTGTCAAAAAAGCACATAGCTTTGTAAAGCACGTAGAATTTGCCACCACCGGGGCAGCACGGTGATTAAAGATGGTGGATGACAGCTCTGTCAGAAAAGCACATGGGTTTGTAAAGCATTTAGAATTTGTCGTCACCACATAGAGTGTAGCACGGTGATTAAAGATGGCGGATGACAGCTGTCAAAAAAAGCACATGGCTTTGTTTCCACGTGGAATTTGCCGTCACCGGGCAGCACGGTGATTAAAGATGGCGGATGACAGCTGCACATGGCTTTGTTTCTACGTGGAATTTGCCGTCACAGGGCAGCACGGTGATTAAAGATGGCGGATGACAGCTGACAAAAAAGCACATGGCTTTGTTTCTACGTGGAATTTGCCGTCACCACATAGAGGGCAGCACTGTTCTCTCTGGATTAAAGATGGCGGATGACAGCTGTCAAAAAAGCACGTGAGTATGTTTTCAAACAAGAGCACGTGGAATTTTTCAATTTGCCGCCACCACATAGAGGGCAGCACTGTTCTCTCTGGATTAAAGATGGCGGATGATAGCTGTCAGAAAAGCACATGGCTTTGTTTCTACGTGGAATTTGCCGTCACCGGGCAGCACTGTTCTCAAAGATGGCGGATGACAGCTGTCAAAAAAGCACGTGAGTATGTTTTCAAACAAGAGCACGTGGAATTTGCCGCCACCACATAGAGGGCAGCACTGTTCTCTCTGGATTAAAGATGGCGGATGACAGCTGTCAGAAAAGCACATAGGTTTGTAAAGCACATAGAATTTACCGCCACCACATAGAGTGCAGCACTGTTCTCTCTAGATTAAAGATGGCGGATGACAGCTAACGAAATTGCCCGCAGCACAGTGCTCTATTGATTAAAGATGGCGGATGACAGCTGTCAAAAAAAAGCACGCGGCTTTGTTTCCCAACAAGAGCACATAGAATTTTTCAAATTGCCGCCACCACATTTCAAAGGTATCTAGCTAAAGAGTACAGCACTGTGCTCTGTTGATTAAAGATGGTGGATGGTAGCTGTCAAAAAAAGCACGTGGGTTTGTTTCCAAACAAGAGCACGTGGAATTTGCCGTCACCACATAGAGGGCAGCACGGTGCTCTCTTGATTAAAGATGGCTGCTGTCACGTGGAATTGTCTGCTACCACAGGTATCTAGCTAAAGAGGGCAGCACTGTGCTCAAAGATGGCGGATGACAGCTGCACGTGGCTTTGTTTACCTCGCGCTAGTTAGGTTAAGTTGGTAGCACTAAGGTTTAGACCCGTCAAGATGGCAGCACTGTCGATGACAGGTGACGAATTTTGCAGCTACTGCGATATAGAGGGCAGCACAGTGCTTTGTGGTTTAAAGATGGCGGATGACAGCTGTCAAAACAGCACGTAGCTGTCAAAAAGCACGTGGCTTTGTTTACCTCGCGCTAGTGAGGTTAAGTTGGTACCACTAAGGTTTAGGTCCATCAAGATAGCAGTACTGAGGTTTGCGATGCGTTGTTGTCTGTCAAAAAGCACGTGGCTTTGTTTACAAATCTGTCAAAAAGCACGTGGCTGTCAAAAAGCACGTGGCTTTGTTTATCTCGAGCTAGTTAGGTTAAGTTGGCACTACTGAGGTTTAGGCCCGTCAAGATGGCAGTACTGAGGTTAGCGATGCGTTGTTGTCGATAACAGCTGTCAAAAAGCACGTGGCTTTGTTTACAAATTCAAATTTCGCGCTAGTTAGGTTAAGTTGGCAGTACTGTCGCGCTAGTTAGGTTAAGTTGGCAGTACTGGAAGAGGCCACTGGCTGAGGTGGAGGTGGCCACTGGGAGCCGGAGGTGGCGGTGGCCGCAGAACTGTCCAATTATACTACTGAAGAGAAAACCAGAAGGTGCGCCGGGTGGGGGACTGGAAAAGGGTACTGGGTACGTCCACCGCTGATTAACGAAAGAATAAAAAGAAACTCTTCCAAGGACAGTTGATTCTGTAACTGAAACAGAGACCTGTAGTTCGCTAACGACCACGCTGACCTTCAAGACTAGAAAACAAAGAGTAATCTCATTTAAGTGCGGAGAGGAGATGAAAGCATTCTAATGTTCCCTTTCCGACAACAACAACAACAACAACAACAACAACAACAACAACAACAACAATAATAATAATAATAATAATAATAATAATAATAATATCTTCATTATAGATAGCTACGCCTTTCAGTGTTCAGTCTGCAAGCGCTGTGAGTTAACTACACCCTTCCCAAACATTCCTGCTCCAACTACCTCTGGTCTCATTTAGTTCCACAACTATTTATATCAATCAAAAACCAAGTCTAGCCATCGCCTCCTTGGCCACCTGCATCTCTCCCGCTTCATGAACGACTCTATTATCTTCCTAGGCAAACTACCCTCCTCTATTCACGGCCCCAGCACCAAAGCCGGTTAATACACACAGATTCATCCATCGAGGTCATCCCTAACTTTCCCTTTTATCTCCCCATTCTGAGTACCGTCCTACCCACCTGTTTATACCAGCGATCTTCTTCTGCCACTTTTTCCCCACGCACGTGGTGCCGCTGGTGCGAACTGTTTTTACGGCCGCATATCTTCCCTGACGCCAACCGTATGTGGAGGGATGTTATCACTATTTGCGTGGTGGTTGGTAGTGTAGTGTGTTATCATTTTGATTCGTTACGCCCAACTAAGGAGCGCATTGAACTTATTAGCACTTTTTTGTGTTTTCTTTTTCTCTTCCCAATATCTCTTCATCCTCTCGTAGTGTTCTCTTTTTACGTTGTTCAGTCCATCCTATATTTAGTCGGATGGGCTTTACAGAAAATTTGTGTTTGTGAATTAAAATTCTGAATTTTCTTCTTGAATGGTTTCTTCACTAATGCTAATTTGAATTAAAATTATGAATTTTCTTTTTAAATAGTTTCTTCACTAATGCTAATTTGAATTGAAATTCTGAATTTTCTTCTTGAATAGTTTCTTCACTAATGCTAATTTGAATTAAAATTCTGAATTTTCTTCTTGAATAGTTTCTTCATTAATGCTAATTTGAATTAAAATTCTGAATTTTCTTCTTGAATAGTTTCTTCACTAATGCTAATTTGAATTAAAATTCTGAATTTTCTTCTTGAATAGTTTCTTCACTAATGCTAATTTCATTTAGGTCTTCACTGATTTCTTTTAGCCAATTAATGTGATTTTTCATTAATAAGGCTAAGTTTAAAATTTTCTTTGTGAGCCTGTTTTTATCCATTCTATACAAGTGACTATAAAAGTGTAATCTTCGTTTCATGATTCTATCTGTGATTTTTGTTGTAACTTGATAGGTTTCAATGTGATTTCTTTTTCATCCATTTTCTCATTTTGGTCCCAAGTTTTTCCTGAGGAATTTTCTTTCATGTTTTTCAATCATCTTTATTCGAGATCTGCCACCAATTACAATAATTTCAGATGCATAAAGTGCTTCTGGTTTAACTACTGTGTTATAAAGTCGTAATGTTCCTTTTTTTATATAGTTCTTTTATTGTATCCTCTGAAAATGAAATCCTACAACCTGTTTTCCAGTCATTGACCGGGTCAGGGATGTAATGAACGAAGCAGATATAGGCTATTAGCACGATGCAGTCGCCACTCCCAAAGTGATTTATTAATGACTGATAGATGCTATGAAATGAGAATGGAGAGTGTTACTGGAATGAAAGATGACAAGGAAAATCGGTGTACCCGGAAAAAAACCTGTCCCGCCTCCGCTTTTCCCAGCACAAATCTCACATGGAGTGACCGGGATTTGAACCACGGTATCCAGAGTTGAGGGGCCGACGCGCTGCCGTCTGAGCCACGGAGGCTCCCTTATTGTATCCTCTGTTCCAAGTAATTTTGTATGCTCTTTTAAGTTTTTCAATTCTTTCTTTGTTAGAGTGTTATCTGCATGCGTAGAAGAAAACATTGGGACAAACACAAACACCTAGTCTCCGACCAGAAGAATTAATCAGACGCGATTAAAATCCCCGACTTGACCAGAAATCAAAACCGGGACCCTCTGAACCGAGAAATCGAAACCGGGACCCTCTGAACCGAAGGCCTCTACGCTAGCTTTTTAGCCAAGGAGCCAGACTGTTTATACCATTAAAGATCCTTACTATTTTCGTATCTGTTAGTTCCAACTTATGAATACGATATAGTGTGTCCTCGCAGCTATCACTCCCGTACATAAAATTTCTTTGAATTTAAACATATTTTACTTGTGTTACCATCATGAAGAAGCGTGCACAGCTCCTCTGCCACTGGCGATAGATGGAAGTTCAGTGCAGTCGCGTCAACTTACCTGAAAAAAGAAAACAAACCCATTAGTTCAACAATACTGTGTAAAATACAAATCAAATAGTGAGACATTTTACGATATAATATTCTGTGAACAATGCCTGTATTACAGTACTGATTCAGAGATTCTAAAAATAGATATGCATTGATTTATAATCAAATTATCGTTTTGTCAGTGCCTTGTTCAAGACGAAAGAAAACCTTCCAGGTTATATAAACACCTCCTAGATCACGGAATGTAACAGTTAGCGCAATTAGTTGCCGTGCTCAGATTGCACGGGTTCGACTCCCGATACTGCCAGAATATTAAGATTGGCAGGAGGGCTGGTATGTGGTTTAAAAACGGTGTATGCAGTTCACCTTCACTGGAGGGTGCGCCAGAAAAGAGCTACACCACCTTGGTCCGTGGACACAAATTTACTTTTTACCGGCTTAATGTCTATGTATGTCAGGTGCAAACGGCAGGATATAATTTTATGAAACTTGGTATAGACACTTCACAATTGTTAACTTCAGTGCCAATCGTGAGGTCTACGGGTACAGAGTCTGCCTCTTAGCCTAAGGCTCCGGGTTCAATTCCTGGGCAGGTCAGGGATTTTTACCTGAACCTGAAGGTTGGTTCGAGGTCAACACAGCCTACGTGAGGATCCGTCTAGAAACCCAAGAATGATGGTCGAGCGGATTCCTCGCGCTGACCGCGTGTTACTTCGTAATCTGCAAACACTCAGTCTGAGAAGCGGTCGCTTGTTCGGTCAAGGTCCGTCAGGGTTGTAGCGCGGTGAGTTTGTTCGTTAAGTTCAAATTATTATTATTATTATTATTATTATTATTATTATTATTATTATTATTATTATTATTATTATTATTATATTCGTTTACGGCCATTTGAGACCACGTGAAACAACACACATTACTGGAAGCCTTGTTTGCAGCCCCAAAGCTTTGCAGTCTTTCTCTGACAGCCTCTCTTCTTTCCTCTGTTCATCCCCTATTCAGTTTCTGTTCGTCATGGAAGCCTCTGAAGCTGTCGATCACTGATCTATACTTTGTTCGGTTTAGGATGACTTCCCAATTTAATCCAGACTGCTCAAGTTCCTTTCTAACCTCCCTGAGCCATTTGTCGGAAATTTACGCCTACTGTCGGATTTTTTATTATGGACACTCGAGTTTAGGCTTTGATTACAAACGAACCAATAGGCCTATTGCAATGCGATTTATACCAATATTTTCCTTGTTTAATTCTACATTAGCGTATATTAAGACACATTGTTTTCGACGACCATTAAATATTTTTTATTTGAGGTTGTAATAAATATTGTCCGCGTTTTTTACTTCTTCTCTAGGAAGCGCTCACTTAGAAATATATACAAGGAAAACTACTTGTCTGATGGTAATGAAATGTTTATATGTTATAAAAAAAAAAAAAAAAACCAAACCAAACCCCATGGCACTACAGCCCTTGAAGGGCCTTGGCCTACCAAGCGACCGCTGCTCAGCCCGAAGGCCTGCAGATTACGAGGTGTCGTGTGGTCAGCACGGCGATTCCTCTCGGCCGTTATTCTTGGCTTTCTAGACCGGGGCCGCCATCTCACCGTCAGATAGCTCCTCAATTCTAATCACGTAGGCTGAGTGGACCTCGAACCAGCCCTCAGGTCCAGGTAAAAATCCCTGACCTGGCCGGGGATCGAACCCGGGGCCTCCGGGTAAGAGGCAGATACGCTACCCCTACACCACGGGGCCGGCTTTTATATGTTATAACCACGTGCATTTGTAGTGTAATACTCAAGTTACAATTTTTTTCAACCACCCCGAAAAAAGTTCTTATCATTTTTCTAAAGCAACTCTTTCTCAGCCCAGGATAAAACACACAGCAATAAACTTGGGCTTGTTTTGAAGCACTCAGTCATGGTTAACAGAAACTACAACAACAACAACAACAACAACAACAACAACAACTGTAATCGTACAGTGTGGTGGCGAATTTATGAAGTGTAATATTGAAGGGAGGTTTTGTGCACACCGGACCGTGCAATTAACAGCAGGCCGGGTGGTGAAATCGGGCGTAAGTGTCAAGTGTTTTAAAAATCTATTTTGTCAGCCTCTTCTCCTCCATTCAAAATAGATGTCCATAAAAGTTGAGTCTTCTTTTTCTTATTGACTCAATCAATCTTTCGCTTTACGGGTATAGTTTTCCCCTTCGTCGTAACCCATAATGGCCGTCCACGATTTTGGACCCATTATCTTGCAGAGGATCTTTCTTTCAAATTTCTCGGCTTCTCTTAGTCCCGACAATCCTGTTATTCGGAGGCATTCACTAGCAAGATCAGCTTTATATAGAAATATTTTAAATAAAATATACTTTAAATGTATTTGCAAACATTTTATTTCATGATTGCGAATAACCTCCAATAATATCCAAGAATGGATATTACAGACGATTTAAGCTAAGAGCAATAATATAGCACTGACTGTATATTGTTGATTTTGTTTCTTCTACTGCTACTCATATCCACCCATCAACGAGAGGCGTAATAAATGATGATGAATTTCTTCGTCTTGCGTTAGGGCCCACTAGGGACCACGTTCCAATTTCAATTCTTCATCCTTTATTGTTGTTCCTTCCTTTACATCCAATATTCCTTCATTGTTTCACTATGTTTCTTTTTTCTTCCTTCAGACCATTTTGTGCCAGTTTTCTTTGCCTCCCTCACTTGGAATCCGTCCATTTTTAAAACTTTCCTCCTGAAAATTTCTCTTTCATTACTTCTTCTTCTCTGATTTTGTTTCTTTCCAATTCTTTTTTGACCTCTTGAATCCAGGTGCTTGTTGACTTTTTCTTCCAAATATACGTGAAGATCCTTTTGGTTAGTTTATTGTCGTCCATTCTGTAAATATGTCCAAAAAATAGCAGTCTCCTCTTCCGTATTGTTATATATATTTTCTATGTTCTGATAAATTTCATTAGTACTTCTTAATTTCCAAAATCCTGTAGTTTTTAGAGGGCCTAATATTTTTCTTATAGTTTTTCTTTCTAGTACTTCCCAATCTTTCAAGTTTATAATTGAGTACTAAGCTTTCACTAAATATAGCATATAAGTATTCTGGTTTCACAACTGTGTTGTAGTGCTTTATTTTAAGATTTTTAGATATTATTATTATTATTATTATTATTATTATTATTATTATTATTTCCTCGGGTTTCTCAGGTGTTCAGTTACATTATACGGGATTACTAACCAAGGGTTCCGAAAACACTTGCCCGGAGTGACACTTGCACATAACCAACTCCATACAGAGCGACCTTGACAGAGTCACAGATCGGGTTGTGATGCCCGAAATAACGTGGGACACTGTATTTGGACGCTCTGTTTAAGGAAGGGGAGTCAAGTAAGAGTTTTAATTAATATTAAGTGGCAGACTTGTCATCCTTCTATACTGTTCACTGAGCCATGAATTCTTATGTAGAATATAGCCTATACAATTTACATTAATTTACCTTTCCCCTTCTATTTAACAGTTCCGCAGTCGGGGAATTTCCCATTATCTCGAACGCCAATAAGAGTAACCCTATCTCTCGATCTGTGTGTCACTGTCTTTATCATTTGAACCTCGGATTCACTAAGACAATGACCATTCCGTGCAAGTGTACCCAACTCCTAACCAAGTCTAGTGAAACAATGTTCGGCCTTATGATGTCCTTCAGTTATGAATCCTTTAAATTCCTACTGAGCACTTCCTTGTATAACGCTGTGGTTTTCTGAGATCATCTTTGCAGCCAGATCCTCCGTGGCTCAGCCGGCAGCGCTTCGGCCTCTCACCGCTGTGTTCCGTGTTTCAAATCCCGGTCACTCCATGTGAGATTTCTGCTGGACAAAGCGGAGGCATGTTTTTCTCCGGGTACTCCGGTTTTCCCTGTCATATTTCATTCCAGCAACACTCTCCACTATCATTTCATACTATCTGTCATTCAATCATCATTGCCCCAGAGGAATGCGACAGGCTTCGGCAGCCGGCACAATTCCTATCCCCGCCCCTAGATAGGGGCTTCATTCATTCCATTCCTGACCCGGTCAAATGACTGGAAACAGGCTGTGGATTTAAATTTTCCATCTATGCAGCTCAATGTACCGTACATGTTCTTGAGAATTAGCAGGTTGAGTCCTAGTGATCCCACCACTATTGGAAACTATTCTAGGACATTTCGTTCCACCGGACATTTCGTACCACTTGAACGTCTGATTACCTGCGAAGTATCAGCCGATGACTTTAAAATATTTAGGAGAGGACATTCCGTACCACTTGAAAGAGTGAAAAATATTGCGAAGTAAAGAAAAATATCCTAAAGAATGTAAGTTATATGTATATTCATTGTCCACTAGTGGCGCAGAAGCCTCCGCACGGTGTGACCACTATTGTTGTTGGGAGATGAGAAGAATGCACATGCCCGGTGAGGCACGGGGCGAAAGGATTTTCACCAGCAGAGCCAGTGACGCAATGGTTACCATAGCAACTCCACTACTACCTAGGCGACTTTTACTGGCAGCTCTTCGCTCTTGTCAGTTGTAATCCAGCAAACTGCAAAGTGAGAGTCAATGTTTTCCTGTAGCAGATAGAGCCGATCCGTCTGGGCAGAACAGGAAGTTCGTGCTTGCAGGCCACATTCCTCATGTTTGCATTCTTCTCATCTCCACACAGTACTGGTGTTAACCTTCCGTCGAGTACAACTGATCTGACTGGCACATGTGTTAATTCCCATCTCGTATTCGTCATTCGAGCTACTTCCACCTTTCAGTAGTATCCTATTTCCCCGTGACCTTCAAGCCCATATCGGCCAGTTCATCAGAATCTTTTATTTTACTTACTTGATGATTATTTATGCAGGAGTTTATAAATATTCACAATAATGATAATATTATCCATCTTTATGCTCGTCAGGCACATTGCGCCCGAACACGATGTGAATTTCTATTGCATCGTTTTGTTTCAGGATTTATACTTCAAAAATTCGACTTTCTTGTGATAATAGGGCCTATTTACGTAAACATACGTGATAAGTATAGTCCGACTCGTTGGCTGAATGGTCAGCGTACTGTCCTTCGGTTCAGAGGGTCCCGGCTTCGATTCCCGGCCGGGTCGTGGATTTTAATCGCTTCTGATTAATTCTTCTGACTCGGGGACCGGGTGTATGTGTCCATCCCAACACTCTCCTCCTCATATACAGACAACATACCACACTACCAACCACCACAGAAACACGCAATAGTGATTACATTCCTCCATATAGGGTTGGCGTCAGGCAGGGCATCCGACCGTAAAACAGGGCCAAATCCACATGTGCGACGCAGTTCGTGGGAAAAAGCGGCAGGAAAAGAAAAATAAGTTATTAGTATAGTTTAAAGGACTATTATTAAAATTGTATATCAGTTTTCTTCAACAAATGTTGTAAATTATTTTTGTTTCTGATTACGCCCGCTGGCGTGGACATGGAATTCCAATTTGACAAGAGGTACGGATTGTCCTGGCGTAAATATTTGGAGATTACGGGAAAACCGTTCGCAGGTAGGTAACGACCTAGGTGGTACGGAATGTCCGTGGTACGAAATGTCCGGGCACCACTGGAAACAGAGCAACTCGATCTGGTGCCAGCTCGTCAGCTCGTTCGTTCTCTCTCTCTCTCTCTCGTAGCATTTACCAGAGGAAGGTGCAGGTATCCTTCGCTTTGCGCGATTATTTCGCTCCGAGTGACCATAGCGTAATACGAAACGCGTAAAGTGAATGTATTGTAACAGGGGTTAGATAGGAGGTAGGGACTAGTTCAAGGTAAAAATAAATGAAAAGCCTATGAGTTTTAAGCAAGTGGAAGTTTGTTATTCATGCCATCAGTACAGTGTGAAACTCTACTACGTACATAACTTTGAGAGCCTTCACTCATTTTCTCCGGAATTGGCTCCATTATTTGTGTTATCTTGATGTCATTCTGATAGCAGTTTTGCAGCTTTCCTTAATTTGTTCTGCTTGACTTCTTATGGTTCTCGGGTTCCTGTAGCTCTGACAATGTCTATACTGCACCCATTGCCTTCATGTCGCTTTATAACTTCCTTTTCTTCAAGTGTTATTGGTTTCCTTTTTTGTGTTTTTGAAGCATTTCGATTACCTTTTCACGTTTCTAGAAACGATAACACACAGCTTATTAACTCAATGCTCTCTTTAATACTGACCACATGCCGCCAGTCAACAATGAGACAACGCAACACAGCTACTCAGTGCTCTCTTTGAGTCCAACTCCACGCCGCCATGCAAAGCCGCACACTCGGTCATCAAATCGTCCACCGGGTGAATGTAAATGTGCAACCTAACTTGTAAATATTTTACATAATTACGTACGTTTTTGAATCGCGTTATAGCGTAAACGCGTATAACGAGGGATAACTGTAATATTGTGAACACTTTCTTCTGATCATCTTCTGGATGTCCTCAGGAACTGGGATTGCAATATTGATCAGATATGTGACATTTGACGCCTTGTCTGTTAGTACAGAATCAGGCTGGTTGTAACTCGTTCTGTCAGTTTTGTTTCGATTGATGATTGTTGTTTAAAGAGGCCTAACATCTAGGTCATCGGTCCCTAATGGTACGAAATGAGACGAAATGGAACGACATATTAAAAGTCTAAAATTCTCCACTGATCAGAATTCAAAAGCGTGAGAACGAAGAATGAATGGATGGACATGAATTTAAAACAATCAGTGGATGCGACCCGCAAGGTCTCACATTCACATAAATTGACGTGACAAAATAGTATTACTGACCAAGGGACTACTGCTATAGCATAACGCAATCGATTATGCGTGCAGTCAACAGGGCGTCCTAAATCGAAGTTATCGGCCCCTCATAACGGTACTGATCGCTAGCAAAGTAGAACCATGGTATTCGTTCTGTTGCGGTACTAATCAAAAGTAGCAGAGACTTGCGGTATTCCACACACTACTGGACTACTCAGAGCTTATGAAATCCGACATAGAATACAGACCTATGTTTTTCTCACTTTGCGGCGCCATTTACAGGCAACGCAAACCTATGGTGTTCATCACATAAGAGTACTAACCACAGGGACCTCTCCCTATCCCGTGGTGTTCCTCATATAGTGGGTACTAATCATAGGCAAGGCAGAACCATGGTAGCTATCATCCCATGGTCCTGCTCACATGGTGGTACTAATCACAGGTACTGCAAAAGCCGACCGCACGGTGCTCCTGTGTGCTACTTATCACAAACCAACTTCGTACCCAATGTAGTGGTACTACGCACAAGTAAAAGCAACCCTTGGTGTTCTCCGCGTGGTGGTACTAATCACAAGTAGTTTCATGGTTCTAATACAATCAACCCTTGGTCGCCCCTTTTAGTCGCCTCTCACGACAGGCAGGGGATACCGTGGGTGTATTATTCGTCAGCCTCCCCCACCCACAGGAGGTGTGTGTTTGGTCCGCGAGAGGTATTTTATTTCCCTCAAGTCCACCGGCAAGCTGGTTAGGACCCCCCTATCCGCCACCTGGGACGCGCCACGTGGGAGTATCACCTCTCCCCCTGCTACGCCTGCGTAGCAGGTTCGTGGAGTTTTGTTTCAATACACTTCCTACTCCTGGTTATCGTAAACCGGCTGCGGATGGTATCTTTAGGAGGGTGTATGATCCGTAATAAGAATTTGGTCCAAACAAACAACCGCAGATAAATGATTTCAATCATGTTATCATTATCACGTAGCCGTGTGTACTCGCCGAAAGCTAGTGTGGAACAGGCCGGCCCCGCTGAGTTGGGGAAGAGTGCCTGCCTCTAATCCGAAGGTCCCTGGTTCGATTCCCGGTCAGAACAGGAATTTTTACCTGGACCTGAGGGCTGATACGAGGTCAAATCAGCCTACGTGATTACAATCAAGGAGCTATCTGACGGCGAGATAGCGGCCCCAGTCTAGAAAGCCAAGAATAACGGCCGACCATACGACACTTCGTAATCTGCAAGCCTTCAGGCTGAGTAGCAGGTCACTTGGTAGGCCAAGACACTTCGGCGCTGTTGCGCCATGGTGGGTTTGTTTTTAATGTGGAGCAGCACTTGTTTTCGCTGCTCGTGTTGTACATTCTACAGAGATCATTAGGCACGCGTAATTCCTGCAACCTTGAGCACAGAAGGTATGCGCCTAACTACACAAAATACGCACAATAATAATAATAATAATAATAATAATAATAATAATAATAATAATAATAATAATAATAATAAATGTTAATTGCTTCAAGTCCCACTAACTACTTTTACGGTTTTCAGAGACGCCGAGGTGCCGGAATTTAGTCCTGCAGAGTTTTTTAACGTGCCAGTAAATCTACCGACAAGAGGCTGACGCATTTGAGTACCTTCAAATACCACCGGACTGAGCCACGTTTGAACCTCAGCCACTATGTCTAATAGAATACGTTATCCTAGCCCGGGCATGGCGTGGCCATATTGTTCTACAGTTTGGACAATGCAGTGATAAAGATGGAACAAGAAGTTCGCACATGTCATGGAAGCATTTTAGTAATATAAAACAAAATGGTCAACGAATTATAGAATAAAGACAAAATAAGTAAAGTAAAATGGCAATACAGGATGTTATCCTCCTGCTAATTTTATTAATTAATGTTAAAATGACTGTTTATTAATCTGTACAATGTACAGAATATATTAGTCCATTTAAAAGGACAGCAGTTACAAAATGTTTGTAATTCAGAATTTCTTGCTCGTCCAACGCCTGGCTAATTTCATTTACGGCTCTGCTGAGGACAGTGTCACTCCTGTGCATGCAGAGCAGCGGTGGGAGGTGCGGTAACGCACGCATGGTATTGCACAAGCGCACACAGGACCAGGAGGACGCGGACGGGCGAGCTAATGATTAGTTCTGACCTTGATGACGACAGGTGGTTCCGACACCAGGGCATACCGGAAGTACGAAGCTTCACGATACAGCATCACGTTGATAGAACCACTAACATAATCAGAAGTTGTCCCTGAATAATAAAAATAATAATAAAGTTCACATGATCTGCAGTCACGTAAAACTACAAGCTTCCTTTCCCTATAACAAAGCTACACGAAATGCTATTTTACAACGTCATCGTGAAATAAGGACACGAGTAGCTACGGTAAAGCGAGAATTCTGTAACGAGCAATCCCTGTTATATCAAAGTAAATCCTCCTCTCAACGTGAACGGATAGTTTGGTCAGCTGCGTCGTACTCGAAAGATATCAAGAGATTGAAAACTCCGAAATGTACTATTGGCGTCGAAAGCAGAAAAATAAGTTGAACACGGAGAGTATTATAAATGTTAAAAAGTGGACATACAGTATATCTTACACACACACACACACACACACACACACACACACACACACACACACACACACACACACACACGACGAATTTCTTGTAAATTTCAATAGCCACTGTAAAGTAACGATAATATATGTGACGTCAAGATTATAAATCAACCGGAGGCCACACACCATTATTATTCAGTGAAAAATCTAATAGATACATCGATTCCTTTTAAAACGTTCCAAAAATAAATAACACGTAAATAATTAATTCATCAATATAATGATACCTATCAGAAAGATGGACAGTGGCGGTTAATACCTAACAAAGTCGTGTACAAAGAGCTAGAACCCATTACAGATACTATGCGTAAGAGGAGACTGGGATTCTTTGGACATATCATGAGGATGCAGGACTCGAGACTTCTAAAACAACTAGTACAACACAATCTCGTCTCAAAAAATACCACAACAGGATGTAAATGGATCAGAGAAGTAAGAGAGGATCTGAAGGAAATAGGCCTTACAACAGAAGACACCAAAAATAAGATAAAATTGAATACAAAACTCAAGAATACAAACCTCCGCTTTACCCTTACACAAAACAAACCAACAACACGCACATTTTCAACTGAGGAAAGGGCACGAAGATCGGAGCGTCTGAAGAAGTACTGGGAGGACCGCAAAGCCCGAACAATCCCTTCAAAGAGACCTGAACGACGGACTGACTAAAGTGATCCTATGTGGTCATAAAAGAAGAAGAAGAAGAAGAAGAAGAAGAAGAAGAAGAAGAAGAAGAAGAAGAATGATACCTATTCGTTCTAACTTCTAACTGATAACGGTATTACATGACGCAGAGGTGTCCGATCTCTTGTCCCAGTTCCTAAAGCGTGCCGGAAGTCAACAGTGGCACTTACACTGCCACCAAACTTGTCCGAGATCGAGCCTGCTGTCTTGGGAGCAGAAGATCGACAACTAACTGACCGTGTCATAGAAGTCGGCCATTTAAACCAAGTAATATGCATACTGATCTCTACAATTCGGATTTTTATGTAATTATATATTTCTTCCTTAGTATGTGTAGGCGAACTAGGCTACTAAGGACGTTCAATGTTATCATTACATATTTTACAATTAACTGCAGTACATATTTTTATATCAAGTTATATCCAGACCGAATAATGTTCAATTAAACACCTTGCAGAGAGAATTATAACAATAAATATCTGTATAATGATAATAATAATAGGCGACCTGCGCGACTGTGAAAATAGGGCCCTATCTAAGATGAAATCTAATGATGAAGACGGCACAAACACCCAGCCCCCAATCCATAGAAATTAACTAATGAAAGTTAAAATCCCTGACCCGACCGGGAATCGAACCCGGAACTCCTTCGACCAAAGGCCAGCATGCTAACCACTTAGCCATAGAGCCGGACATCTGTACACTATCGGTGAGGGATGAACAATATGTTTTACAGAATAATCCTACAATTGCACTTAAGTGGTGTATATCGACTGCAACTTCGGCTGAATTCCTGAAAGCATAAGCGACTATCACACTTTCACTCATGCAATCGACTGACATCACTGTGACGCAAAAAAATAAACGTAACACTCGAGTTGTGAGGATTCCGAGCTGTTTGCGAATTTCTCGGTTAACCAGGTGGCAGGGGGCGTTGACGCTGTCCGTGGAACTGTAGGTAAACAAGTCGAGAAAAATATTCAAAGAAAATCCATCAAAGAAATCCGGGTTATGCCAGTTTATCTAATGTTAATCGCATTCTCAACGGAGAAACGCGGAATCCTCCAGAAAACAATGTTTTTTTTAATGTCCTTTACAATCGCACTAAAATTGTGACTTAATGAAATGTGTAGTTTGTATGAAATTATGTTTTTGAATAAATAACATCTATTTTTTTTAACTTCGGGAGCAATTTTTATATTACTTATTCAGTACACATTCTGAAATTTTCTGAAGCTTTTTGTTACATGTTTATGTACATCTTTTTAGAATACTATTACAATAAATCCTGGACTCAAACACGTCATATGGTAACATCGGAGCAACGTACTCTCCATACACGCCATGAAGAATCTTGACAACACAACCATCACCAAGGTATATTTTAATCTATCTACATTGTTGGGAAAAGGCCTCGGGGAACACCTAGGAATTCATTCACAAACAGATATTAGAAGACACTGCCACGTAACAAGTGTGTAGTATGTTTCATTAATAAAGCACACAATAAAATTGTCATCGTAATTAGTTACTAAAATACTGACATACCGTAATTCAATATATACAATGTATACTAACGCTGCGTAATAGTTTATTCGCTGTCAAGAGAGGTGTCCTCATTTTAGCATTTCAAAATATGGCAACTCCACGATGGAACCATTCCGTGTCAAAAGACCAGTCCTTAGAGTGAATAGTTTTAATGATGATGATGATGAAATGTTACCTTTTGACATTCCCAGTCTTTAAAGCAAAAATGAAATGAAATGACATGGCTTTTAGTGGCGGGAATGTCCGAGGACAAGTTCAGTCTTTAAAGCGAAGTCCTGGGAGTGACATTCACATCAGGATCGCATACTCTACGGTTACGGACACTCGGCCCGTTTGGTCGGCTTATGCGAAGGCACGTGCTAGCATGACTGCATTTAATCCCCGCTAAGTGAAAAGGGAAAAATATTCCGGCTCATAACTATGTCCACCGGAACTACACCCACATTATAGCGCACAGTGTAACAAATGAAGGACGCGTCCTCAACTTTCATTACTATCACGAACATAACAAATATCCGTTTCCATGTTTGCGTGTCTGCTTTTGTTTACCGCCATGAAGGGCTGGCGATCGATGAAGTATCCTTTTAAAAACACACACACAACAGAGACGCTGCAGGACGAAGCGCTACCGATGTTAGCATGCAGTCTTTCATTGATATGAAAAACTTAACAATGTATATTTTAACCGCAGTAATGTTTTATTTGTTAGTACTATTCTGGGCGTTGGAAATGCAATCAACGCACTAAAAAATACATTAATAATCTCTACTAATACACTTAGAGCGTAATATAGTTTTCCTCTCCATCGCCTGGTTAACATTAAAGTAAAGCACAGCTATTTTCGTGTAAGACATTAAGACCCTTGAAGGTGTAACTTCGCTACTTGGTAGGGTAGAGTGGTTAGCTCTATGCGCGGTCGCCTTTGTCCCTACGAATTAACCAGGTACACATTTTTGGTTAGGTTAATTCAACTCCAAGACAATGTGCCTCTCCAGAGGAGGATATATAATTTCTAAAGTATTCGACTTCCTGATGGGGAATCGAACCCACGTGAACCAAACACGCCTTTAACGCCTTGGCTAAGCAGTCTCTGGCTCACATTAAATGCAATTTTAATGCATCAAGTACTCCACCATCGCGTAATTTCAAGTAATACATTTCTATTATTTATTTTGACCACGATATTATACATACACCATACATATATCTTCATTATAGACTATTATGCCTTTCAGCGTTCAGTCTTCAAGCCTCAGTGAATTTACTAATCGCCGCCACACATCTCTATTTGTAACTAGTTCTGTGGCCTCGTTTAGTTCTATAGGTATTATATGCCTCTAATCTTTAAATCGTTGGAAACCGAGTCTAACCATCGTCGCCTTCGTCTCCCTCTGCCCCTCTTACCCACCATAACAGAGTCCATTATTTTCCTAGGTATGTAACCTATTCTCCACCATTCGCCTCGCATGACCCCACCACCGACGCCGGTTTATGCGAACAGCTTCATCCATCGAGTTCATTCCTAACTTAGCCTTTATTTCCTCATTCCTGCCATTGCTCCCACCTGTTTGTACCAGCAATAATTCTCGCTACTTTCATGTCTGCTACTTCTATCTTATGAATAAGATATCCTTAGCCCACCCAGCTTTCACTCCCATAAAGCAAAGTTAGTCTACACAGACCGATGTAAAGATAGTTTCGTCCAGGAGCTGACTTCCTTCTTAGAGAATACTGTTGATTGCAACTGCGAGCTCACTGCATTAGCTTTATTACACCTTGACTCAATCTCACTTACCCTACTACCATCCTGGGAGAAAACACATCCTAAATATTGAAATTACCTGTCTGTTTTAGCTTTGTAGTCCTAATCTGACATTCAATTCTATTGAATTTCTTACCTACTGACATCAATTTAGTCTTCGAAAGGCTAATTTTTGTACCATGCTCATCGCACCTGTTTTCAAGTTCCAAGGTATTGTGAACTGCAGGCTTTCGGCACAATCTGCCATTAAGACCAAGTCGTCAGCGTAGGCCAGACTGCTTACTACATTTCCACGTAGCTGAATCCCTCCCTGCCATTTTATACCTTTCAGCATATGATCCATGTAAACTATGAACAATAAAGGTGAAAACAACAGAAACCATAAGAAAAAGGAGACTGCAATTTTTCGGACATATTTACAGAATGGATGATTCCAGATTGACAAAAAGGATTTTCAAGTACCTTTGCGACAAAAAGGCAACAACTAGCTGGATTCAAGAAGTAAAGAAAGATTTAGAAAGAAATAATATAAGAAACTATGGACAGAGAAATTTTTAGAAAGAGGGTAGTAAGTATGGAAGGATTCCAAGGAAGATTGAACAAGGAGCCTGGTGCGAAGCGGTCTGAAGACAGAAGGAAACAGCATAGTGAAATGATGAAAGAATATTGGAAGGAGCAGAAGAGAAAATATGAAGAACTAAACTGAAATTGGCACGTGGTCTTTAGCAGGCCTCAACGGAAAGAAGGAGAAGAAGAAGAAAGGTGAAGGATTACAGTCTTGTCTAACCCCTGTATACCTTGAACCAAGAATTCATTTTGCTGTCAATTCTCACTGCAGCCCAATTAACATCATAAATGCCTTTGATTGATTTTAATAATCTACCCTTAATCCCATTAATTTAAAATAAGCAATAATAAATTATTGTGTTTAAGTTATTTGAACCAGCCAAAAATTGCAATAAACTTTCTTCAGCTTATCCCAGTTATTACTGGGGTCACTGGAGCCACCCAGGTTTTGGCTGGGGGTTTAAGATCCGACGCCCCGAGATTCTTCAGATGAAACTACCAACCCACAATCGACCGGGATTCGAACCTCAGCCCTCCGAGTGAGAAGCCAGCAGCTAAGCCAATGAGCTGATCACTGTAATCAGTCCTTTTCATCTTTGTACACGTTTCCTTTTATTGAGAACAGTCAGTCTGTGTTGTTATTGCTGATAAGTAGGGCCCGGATGTTTATGACATGTTATATTCTTTTTCTTTATATTACTTCCATGGAAAATACAAGTTAAGCATGATTTTATCTACGGGGACTAAAATTATACAATTTTCACGGGTCATATTTTGGTTCTCTTAACGGTTCTTTTTCATATTCCGGCAATTTTTCATATTAAGGTCATATTTCCCCGTGAATTTTCGTATTTTTGTCATATTTTGTCATACCTTTTTATTCCATTTTCGCACGTCTGCTTGCAGTCGTCTTAAAGACGGATTTATCACCTCGCCTAATTGTTGTCTGTAATTTCTTACAATGATCTTTCTTAGAAATATATATATATATATATATTTATGCTTATTAGAAGGGTAAACTGTCGAAAAAAAAAAAAGAGACAGATGCGTATAGAGCGCCAGAATAGTGAGCCTCAATTGAAATCTAATGATTCTGACCCATTTAAAATATGCCCCAATAACATGATGCGATGCTGAGCGGGCTTCTTCCCGTTACAGGTCAATATAGCGAGAAAATAGAAGATCTTTCCTATTTGGAAACTTTAAAATATATCTAAATAGATTAACTATTGTAATTCTTTCTGATCGCCCATCAAAATATGACACATTTCATTCTGTGCAAAGTCGAGAGTTACCTTTGGACTAAGTAATTCAATACATTCAAAATATCATATTAAAATTCATATTATTACTTATTTATTATTATAGAATGTTCTAGATTTTAAAAGTATATTTTCAATATCATCTTCATTTAAGCACCGGCAAGATTTTGAAGTGGTGGTGATTATTGTTTTAAGAGGAAGTACAACTAGGCAACCATCCTCTTTATAACAGTAACCAGAGGGGAAAAATGGAAGGGATCCGACACTTCGAAAAATAAAGATATCGGTCATAGGAAGACAAGGGCCACGAAGGGCGTGAAAATGAAAGACTCCCTAGCCCTCGCAAACCTAATAGCATTGTGGTCGGAAAAGAACAAGAGTTGACCAAGGGAGGTCGGATAGGATAGATTAAAGTGAGAAGCCTGGCACAAGTAAGTGGAAGCAATACCAGGACTCAGCTAAGTGCCTCGTGGTCGCCAACCCACGCTCCAAAGTTCAGAGCCCCTAGGGCCCCTTTTAGTCGCCTCTTACGACAGGCAGGGGATACCGTGGGTATTATTCTACCGCCCCCACCCACAGGGGAACAAGATTTTGTAGATTCGAAAATGTGACCAAAAACTTTTAAGTCATATTTATTGTCATATTTTAATACATTTTAGGTCATAAATGCTTGCATATTTTTAACATTATTATGTCATAAACATCCGGGCCCTAGTGCTAAGCTTTAGGGTTTAGGACATTGAACGCCATCAAATTGTTAGTCTTCTTCCGGCTAAACGATATATAGCATCCAATGTCAAGAATGCCTTTCATTTCTCCTCCACCGATGACTTCTTATTCTCTCGTCCTCCTTTGCGTTTTCCTTCTATTTTGCTATTTGCTTTACGTCACACCGACACAGATAGGTCTTATGGCGACGATGGGATAGGAAAGGCCTAGGAAGTGGAAGGAAGCGACCGTGGCCTTAATTAAGGTACAGCCCCGGCATTTGCCTGGTGTGAAAATGGGAAACCACGCAAAACCATATTCAGGGCTGCCGACAGTGGGGTTCGAACCCACTATCTCCCGATTACTGGATACTGGCCGCACTTAAGCGACTGGAGCTATCGAGTTCGGTGCGTTTTCCTTCTCATTTTGAAGGTCATCTTAATTATCTTCCTGATCAATATGGACTGATACTAAAATCGAAGCATATTATGCAATAAATATATGTAAGTGGCATGTCCACCGAAAGACTGTACAGAAACTAGACAGAGAAACAGGAGATAGATGAAATCAAAAACGAACCTGAACTTTACACTCATGTTAAGTATTCAACAGAGAATGAAAGGCGCTAGGGAAAACGGCAAAACTATGTGATATTGTAAGGGGAATGTGGGAAAAGAAATCTAAAGAAGATGAAAACAGAGTAGATGGATGTAGCAAGTAGTAACGATATGCATGTGGAGGTATCGTACGCTCTATGACTTGGTTAAAGTTTAAGGAAATATTACATACGCTAAGTTTATCTAATAAAGTAAACTCTTGTCCTCGTCTCGAAGTGGTGCAGTTATTTTCAGGCACCTCAATTAAAGTTAACCACCAGCCCTCCTACCATTCTTAAATTTCTGGCAGTACCAGGAATCGAACCCGGGCCGCCGAGAACGGCAGCTAATAGTGCTAAACCGTTACACTATGGAGGCGGCCAGCCACACGCAACCAATCAAAGCCAGGTGAATGGTGGTGGTTTATCTAATCATTATACAGTATATTATGATATTGGTCTTTTCGTCCCACTACTCTTTTTTACGATTTTCGGAGACGTTGAAGTGCCGGAATTACCGCAAGAGTTCTTTTACGTGCCAGAAAATCTACTGACAAGAGGCTGACGTATTTGAGCATCTTCAAATACCACCGGGCAGAGCCGGGATCGAACCTGCTATACCTGATCATTAAAGATACGTCCAAGAAGTATTTATGGAATATACAGTATATTAGTAAATTATACATAAATAATTTCGTAACATCCTCGTAGTTAGATTATCTTTAATATTTTGTATTATAAAAAATCTAACTGCATATGATGACAATGAATGAACACTCTCTTCCCAGTTGGCGGTTTTCCATGACTGGCAAAGGAGAAACTCTATTCATTCATTCATTCATTCATTCATTCATCATTCATTCATATCTACGAAAACCGTAAAAGTAGTTAGCGGGACGTAAAAACAATAACATTACTATTACGCCATTATTCAATATAGGCTGATGAGCACGCGGTTTTACACCTTATAAAAGCAATCACAACAACGAACATCACTCGTTGTAGTACAATCAATAATATTTTAGTAATGAGCCTCTGGCTCCAAAAAGGTCTCTAACGACCCACTGATCAAGAAGAATGTCATAATTTGCGGAAAGGTATGGCAAGTATGGATCGAATCGGGCTAGTTCCTCACGATTAACTTCCCAGTTTCCCTCGCACTGATTCGAGTCCCATTCAAAAGGAATGGTAGGGTCTAATATCATTGTTTTAGAATCCTTTCTATGGACGGCTATGAGGTCTACCCTCGATAAAGAGTCTTATGTATAAACGTAATCGCAATGAACCTCCACATGGGCCTCCCACCCGAGCTGCCTCAAGGATTGATGATCCTGCTCGATGATGACGATTGTACGCAGTAGTACGGTGCTCCGGCAGAACCCCAACACATGTTCAAGGGTTTCAGTCTGGTTGCAATAATTTTGGCGGCAACGGGCAGTGCTGAAAACCTATCAGGAAGCGATCTTACTTCTGTCAAGTTCCAGGACATCTTCACTGTGCTTACATATTTAGAAGAATAAAAGGTGACTTGCGAGACATCTAGGCAATCTGCATACAAAATCACCCCCCCCCCCCTCCATTTTTTAAGTAACTATACATGTGGGGCAATTACATGGCTCCGACTGAATCAGGCACTGTTTCCACATAATTGTGTCCTATTCTCTTCAGTCTCGCCTCGTATAGAGGTTAAGCACTTACGGTTTAGTGCTAACCACAGTTGCATGTACATTAACGGGAGTTTGATTGGTTCAGTACGATTCAATTCACAGAGTAGGAAGTGGTAAGCCTTGGTTAGCACTCAGCAGCTAAAGAGTTGAGTCATCAAAAGGTTCCCTGTACAGCGGAAAGTAATGAGTCACTCCAGTTAATAGGTACCCACAATTAACACAGGAGTACATCTCACATCTATTGCACCTGTTGTCTTAATAAATAACTGTCCGGCTCCATGGCTAAATGGTCAGAGTGCTGGCCCTTGGTCACAGGGGTCAGGAATTTTAACCATAATTGGCTACTTCCCCTGGGTATATACATGGCGTCTTCATCATCATTTCATCCTCATCACGACAAGCAGGTCGCCTACGGAGTCCACGCGCCATTTAATTTCAATAAATAACCGAAACGGTGAACTTACGGCAACACTACCTGGGCCATCCATTCTTTGTACGGAAAGATGTTGTTAATCAACACTGGCTTTTCTTTCGAGAGGGCTGGGAAGGGAGGGGGGAATAGATTTTAAATTTTTAATTGCGATTTGCTTTACGTTGCTCCAACACAGATAGGACTCACGGCAACGATGAGATAGAAAAGGGCTAGGAATAGGAAGGAAACGGCCGTGGTCTTAATTAATGTACAGCCCCAGGGTAGAGGCATGATTTTTTCGCATTAACGATAAACGCGACAAAAAATATTTTGAAGCGATTTTGCGATATCTTTACGAATCATGTGTTTCTGCTTAAGAAAATATGGATATTATGTTCGCGAATTAAAGCGATAAGCCCATTTTAAAGCGAAATTCAATTATTTCGCGATAAGCGCGATATTACAGCGAAATCCGTAGCGAATAACGAACTTGATATTTTGTTCCAAGATTATGTATGAAAAGAATAGGAAGAGCGAAAAAAGATTCATCAGCAGGAAAGAAATATGTTATCATTAATGTTCTGGAAAATCTCTTTAAGACATGGCATCAAACAAAAGGGGTTGGCTCCAGGTTTCTTGCCAAACGAAATGTTTGGTATGTTGTTCTTGTGGTGGATAGTAATCCCACCCCAGCCTGTCTCCTCACGGCATTGTGCAATCCTGGAATCCCTAATGACGTCTACAAGCAGCACAACTGATTGGTGTATTTCGGCTTCGTGGTCAGGTAAAATTAAGAAAGTGATCAGAGACAGTAGTGAAGATTGGTCGATCGACAAGTGTTTCGGTGCACAGCAGAGCTAAACAGTTTGCGAATGAAGGTTTATACGTTTCGGAAAGCAATATTTTAATGTGTGCATTTTCTAATGTTCGTATCGAGTGGGAGAAAGAAGATACTGTCTCAAAACATTGTTCTAAAAATAAGGAACATTCAGAACGTAAATTTAGCACTTCAACAGTGAAACGGCAGGCAACAATAGAACTCTCATTAGATATGCAAAAGAAAGCTAAGAGTTAAAAACTTCAACACAAGCATTGCAGATCTACACACCATTACAAAAACACCATACATACTAGACTTCGCCCTCGACCAAGCAACGAACTTCTACAACAAAACACAGCAACATAACAACCCATTAATCAGATCTCTAGGCCAATACGAACCAGACCGTCACGACAAAATTCACCGTTTACCCAAATACATATTCTTAATAAAAGACATACTACAAAATCCAGACTAAAATACACCAACGCATAACGCCCACACACCTAAACAGTCATACACACACAACAAGATAAGGACCGTTTTTGTAACCTTTGCCACGAACCAAGAACCGCTGAGGCGGGTAGCACAATATGAGCAATACCGACAAGCAAATTGCAAAACAAATGCTGTCAATCTAAATTACAAGTGTCACAAACAACCGACACACAAGAATAGCATCCTATTCTAGCTTACAACCCAGCGACAGGGTCCGATACAGTTAAGAAACATCGGGCGTGGTCAGAGCTTGGATGGGTCGCCATCCGGACTCGGCCCCTGCCGCTGGACCACACAATTTAGATATATTCCCACAAAGCCATGGCACTCTGCGGATAATGTTGCGTTTTACCATATTCCCACATAACCGCAATCAATTACAGTATAAAACTTCACCATTTTTCTTTTTATTATTATTATTATTATTATTATCATCAATTCTCATATACTTATTATTTTTATACCTTATTTTCTACAACAGGCCAGGTGAGGAGCGCTACATAGCGCACCGGTACTGGCACCGCAATAGGCACCCCTTAGGGGTGTCCAAACAGACATATGGGAAAGAGTTAAAATATAGAATTTATTCACGAAACAACAGCGATGCTATTCAAAGCCAACATCCGAGAAAGTAGACGACCCTGCAGTCCGGAAATGGCTTCAAAAGTATGTACCAGATATGTACAGTCTATCAATTAAACCTCCACAATCAACGATCAGTGATAGTAATTAAACCTTTAATGATTCATTTTAGAATTTCATTAAAGCGAAATTAAAGCGATACGGCAATATCTATTTCGCGAAATAACGCGAAAATTAGTATCCTCCTCGCGAAATCGTTCAAAAATTAATGCGAAAAAATCATGCCTCTACCCAGGGGGAACCATGCAAAACCATCTTTAGGGCTGCCGACAGTGGGGTTCGACCCACTATCTCCCGAATGCAAGCTCACAGCTGCACGACCCTAACCGCACGGCCAAACTGCACGATGTTCAGCTTCCTATGACCAGAGGTTATCATTTGAGAAAGTATGATTAAATTTGTACGTATACATTTGAGTGGTAATTAAACATGACAATGCCTTGCCAATGCTAGTATATATATATATATATATATATATATATATATATATTTACTAGCCGATGTACCCGGGCTTGGCTACGGGATTCTCAGAAAGACTGACTTTGTGGTTTTCCTAAATGAAGTCAACATAGGTCATTACAAAAACGTCAGTAGGAATGTAGCGATTAAAAGCAATGATATCATATAAAATACTCTATCAAATTTAAAACCGCATATTTTATCGCTTTTAACGAACAGTACTACGGTGCCAATCTAATAGTCCAAAGTTTCAGAGCTGGAATGACCAGGGCGCAGACTGCCGTGAACATTCCTCTGCCGTTATTCCGTTAAATATGCACACTGTTCATTCAAATCAGTGCCACAGAGTAGGGAGTGAATAGCTCGAATGCTATGACGAACCAGTGTGTTACGTACCAGTAGTATCAGAAAATTTATGAACCAGAGGAATGGCATGCTAAAGAAGAAAGTTATCTAACTCCCCAGCTACTTCCCATCAATATTCATGCAGGCTGTTACTCTCTGTACGACTGAGCGAGTTGGCCGTGTGGTTAGGGCGTTAGGGGTGCGCAGCTGTGAGCTTGTATCCCGGAGATAGTGGATTCGAACCTCACTGTCGGCAGCGCTGAAGATGGTATTCCGTCGTACCGACACGGATAGGTCTTATGGCGACGATGGGATGGGAAATGCCTAGGAAGTGGAAGGATGCGGCCGTGGCCTTAATTAAGGTACAGCCCGGCATTTGCCTGGTGTGAAAATGGGAAACCACGGAAAACTATCTTCAGGGCTGCCGACAGTGGGGCTCGAACCCACGATCTCCCGATTACTGGATACTGGCCGCACTTAAGCGACTGCAGCTATCGAGCTCGGTTTTCCCACTTTCACACCAGTCAAATGTTGGGGCTGTACATTATTTAAGGTCAAAGCCGCTTCCTTCACACTCCTATCCCATCGTCGCCATAAGACATATCTGTGTCGGTGCGACGTAAAGCAAATAAAAAAAATACTCGGTACGCATCAGTAATCCTATCTACCGGAGATGAGTGGCAACGGAAGACACAAAGCACATCACAACAAACAATGGTCAATGCAATGTTATTGTTGATCAATGTTATGAGCTTTCTATATTGTAGGCCTTCACATTTAGTTTTCTTTCGACTCTGTGATTTGTAAAAATTGTTATAGCATAGACTGTAGTCCCTTATTCTCCGACTTTACACACCGATTTTCATTAAATTCTGTTTACCTATTCCAAATTTATGAATATCTTTGTGATCACAGCCGGTACGGTAACAATGTGTAAGACATGAATGATAGGAAATTTAATACTATATCACCTTAGTTATGTAGTATTTATCGATTACACTTCTAATAAATATTTGAGAATATTTTTTTGCTAGTGGCTTTACGTCGCACAGACACAGACAGGTCTTATGGCGACGATGGGATAGGAAAGGGCTAGGAGTGGGAAGGCAGCGGCCATGGTCTTAATTAAGGTTCAGCCCCAGCATTTTCCTGGTGTGGAAATGGGAAACCACGGAAAACCATATTCAGGGCTGCCGACAGTGGGATTCGAACCCACTATCTCCCGGATGCAAGCTCACAGCTGCGCGCCCCTAATCACACGGCCAACTCGCCCGGTGAATTAATTTTTAGGCCTTCCCCTAAACTATCATTTCACTCAGCGTCAATAAAATTATTTATAGCCCAGATTATAGCGACTTATTCCCCGACTTTGCATACCGATTTTAACTAAGATAGGACCAATAACAACATAAATTTGAGAATTAATTTTTAGGCTTTACCCTAAACTACCAATTTTCTCAGCGTGAATGCAATTATTTATAGCCTAGATTGTAGCAACTTATTCCCCATCTTTGCATACCAATTTTCATTAAAATACGACCACTAATAACATAAATAGTTGAGATTTAAATGTTAGGCCTTCCCCTAAACTACCATTTCACTCAGTGTGAATACAATTATTTATGGCCTAGATTGTAGCGGCTTATTCCCCAACTTTGCATACCGATTTTCATTAAATTATATTCAGCCGTTTATTTCGTGATGCGCGTACATACAGACAGACAGGTAGAAATTACGGAAAATTAAAAAAAGCGCATTTCCTTGTTACTGTGGACATGACCGATACAGAAATATCATCCTTTTAAAATTCTGAGCAATGTAAGACAAAACTCTTATTTTATATATATATACATTTTTAAGAATGTGATTTACGTCGTACCGATACATAGGTTTTATGGCGACGATCGGATAGGAAAGGCCTAGGAGTGGGAAGGAAGCGGCCGTGGCCTTAATTAAGGTACAGCACCAGCATTTGCCTGGTGTGAAAATGGGAAACCACGGAACATAATCTTCAGGGCTGCGACACTCGGGTTCGAACCCACTATATCTCGGATGCAACCTCACAGCTGTGCGCTCCTAACCCCACGGCCAACTCGCCCGGTAAAGCTAGTGTAAGTGATTTCGCATTAATGATACACAATCTCCCAGGGCAGTTACAACTGTGAAGTTCAAAAGCCGTTTGGAAAATTGTGGTATTAGGCATGTTACGTGGTAGGGCGAGCATGGCCCTAATTTAAATGGCAGAGAGCACTACTTTAAAAAACAAAATTGCTTTACTTCACACCGACACAGATAGGTCTTATGGCAACGATGGGATAGGAAAGGACTAGGAGTGGGAAGGGAGCGGCAGTGACAGCCACATCATTTGCCTGGTGTGAAAATGAGAAACCACGGAATACCATCTTCAGCGCTGCCGACAGTGGGGTTCTAACCCACTATCTCCCACGTGCAAACTGACAACTACGCGACCCAAACCGCACAGCCACTTGCTCGGTGTTAGAGAGCACTGTATACACCCAAGTAATTCAATTGCTTGTTTCATCCCTCCGAATAGGGTTGGCGTCAGGAAGGGATCCGGCCGTAAAACGGCCAAATCCACATGTGCGACACAGTTCGCACCCGCGATCCCACCGATGCGGGAAAAGCAGTAGAAAAAGAAGAAGAATTCAATTGCGTGTTTATAATACAACAGATGCTTACAGCCTGGGATGAACTATGCCATTTCAGGGGAAGTAACGTAGTGTATACAGAATAGTGCGAGCTTCAACTAGTGTCAACGTTTCATATGCAATGCATATTTCCCACTTTGACCGAGCCAGAATTGTGGCACTAATTCAGGACGAACATACACAACCAACAGTATCACACATCGCAGGGGTTACCCAAAGTGCAGTGTCCAAAACGTAGAAATGGTACCGTGAGACCAATGATGTCACTGACGGGTCGAGGGAGAGTTGACCGAGGATGATAACGCCACGTCTAGTTCGGTATATCCCCGTAACAGCGCAGAGGAGTCCAAAATCGACTGGTCTACAATTACAAGATGAATTCTTGAGGGCAACAGGGTTCCGTGTATCTGCACAAACTTGCAATAGGCTGCGTAATGTCCAATTAAGGTAATTTCGACCGGTTCCACTAGAGAATCGTCGTTGTGTTGAGAGAACAAGCTGGGCCATCCGACATTTTGACTGAGGGTTGGATGAACGGTGTAATGGCATGTTTGCAGATGAAACACGGATATCACTTAGGCCAGATACACGATGACAAAGGGTGTGTGGAGACGTAAAGGACGTCGTGAAAAGTACCAGCATGTTCAAACATGTCCTTGCATTTGAAGGTGGTGACGTATTCTTTCAGGTCGAGAATTGTGGGTTCTTCTTCTCTACATGTGGCTGCTCAGCATCGTCCTCAAACCTAACGGTCGGATCAACTACAACAGTACATACCATGTTCTTGTCAATTGCAATAATGTCCAGTCGACGCACTCAAGACACTTAACTTCCTCGTGTACCTCCCTTAATACATTTGCTAGCATCTTCCTGACTGAAAGATGGCGGACTTTCCTTAGAAGTTCTCCATGATGACAATATCCCAGAATATGCGAAAGGATTTCAAACTTGCTGCCGTGTCTACAAATGGATCCAACCTCCATTTGCTCTGCTAATAATGTAATTCTATCTGTTTTGTGTGTGTGTGATTACGCCTCTTTTGTGGAAAAACCATCGATTGTCAGATGTATATTCTTAATTATCTCGCCTCTTCCTTTTTCTTTCGATTTGTTTTATGTTGCACCCACAGAAACAGGTCTTATGGCGACGATGGCATAGGGAAGGGTGAACGTGGCCTTCATTGAGATACAGCCCCAGCATTTGTCTGCTGTGAAAATGAGAAAGCACGGAAAACCATCTTCAGGGCTGTCGACAGTGGAGTTCGAAGCCACTATCTCCCGAATGCAAGCCGACAACTACATGACTCAAGCCGCCATTTGTTCGGTTAATATAATTCTATACCTTTCCATTTGGGGGGGGGGGGGGGAAGCTCACATCGTTCCTTGTATTCACGACTCCTCAAAAAAAAAAAAAAAATCCTTTTTTGGTTCTTGGATGTCCCTAGAAGCACATCGAGTTTTGTTTTACCTCACATCCCCAACTTCCTGAGAGACATGAAGGCCACCAAGCGGCATAAAACGGAACTATTATAGCAGCCAGCGACCATTCTCAAACAAGTTAGTTTGTAGTTTGATATAAGTGTTGATATTGTGATTATAGCCTTGGGGCATTCTGTTCTATGTGGAATGCAAACCACAAGGATATGAATGAACTTCAAAAAACCCGCATGCATTAGCCACACATTGTAACGGCGGCATCTTTGGTGAGAAGCCAGTCGGCTATCACGCCTACTCAACCCATCAACACTACCAACTTGCACAAAATATTACCTTACTATCACAGCAGTCCATGAAATATCTGCCCGGAACATTCTTTCTTATGACCTTCGAGGAACATCTATGCCAACTTTCATTCTCATCAGTTGAAGGTTTTTGAGATATCGTGCTGAGTGGGTGAATGGTATTCCGCATATATATTAACAGGTAGTTAGCATGCTGAGCACTTTTTTTTTTTTTCGTCTTTTAAGACCTAACACAGAGCTCACTTAGTTGAGCTATGGTAAAAGCAACCGACCTCAGCCAGGATCGAACTCGCTACACAACGACTAACTCCTGCACCACCAGATGTGTTTAGCGCAGTAGCTTAGCAACCGACTTTCCATCCGGGCGGCTGAGGTTCGAATCTCAGCCAGGATCGAACTCGCTACAGGACAACGACTAACGCCTGCACCACCAGATGTGTTTAGCGCAGTGGCTTAGCAACCGAGTTTCCAACCGGGCGGCTGAGGTTCGAATCCCGATCGTTTCTGGGTTATCACGTGACGTCAGGGAAGGGTATCCGGCTAAGACCTGGATTTACCAGGGTGACCCCAGCGACCCCATATTTATCTGGGATATCTTCTTCTTTTTCTTATCTTCTTCTTCTTTCGTTTTGACCGACTATGGACCACGTTAACTCGAATTTTTCTTCATCTCGCCCAGCACCTCTTCACCCTTTCACTCTGCAACTTCCTACTTTCTTCTGTCCACGGCGCTTGTGCACGGGAACTAACTTTTTCCTGAAACCTCTTGGTAGCCTTGATCCTCGACTTTTGTATTCCCGTTTCTTCCAGGTCTATCTTCACTTCCTGATACCAGCGCACTGTACGCTTGTTATCTGATTGGTCAGCCTTCCCGAGTTTATTCTGCAGATACGTACGAAGAACACGGCTCTCCTCTTACGGATAGTATCTGAGATCTTTTCCTATCTTGAGATATAATTCTTGGTTTCCTTTTTTTTCTTCCGTATGCCAACGGCCGTAGCTGTGTTGCAACAGCGGATCCTGTGAGATCTCCGAAGTTAAGCAACATTGGGCGTGGTAAAGATTTGCATGGGTTGCCACGCGCTGTATTGGGGGGGGGGGGGGGGGGGGGTAAGGGAATGGAGGAGCGGAAAGGAACTGGCCTGGCTCAGGCACACCTCTGCGGAGGTTCGGACCTGCCTTCGGGCAGAATACACCCTTCCCTTACTTTTTTTTCTTTCTGTATGATCCATCCTCTTCTCTTTAGGGCCCCAGTATCTTCCTCAGTATCTGCATCTTTCCTATTATTAATTTATTATTAATTAATCAATATTCTATACCTCTTGAGGGTCGTCACTGAGACTTCCCATTACGGGGAATGGGTGGTCAGCACGTCATCACCCTCCCTCTTTATCCTTGGTTTTAGTGATCTGGTGCATTTTCTACGTTCTTTCAATCATGTTATAAGCCATCTCCGAATCTTTAGTTTTGGTCAAATCACTCAGGTAAGCTCGGTGAGTTAGAAATGAGTTAGAAATTTATTTTTTACCTCTTTGGCATCAGAAAATGAAACAGACGTTTGATGCAAGATATATAAATTTAAAAAAGCCAGCTGAGTGGCTCAGGCGGTACAGCACTGGCCTAGTGAGCCGAGTTGGTGAGTTCGATCCTGGCTCAGTCCGGCGGTATTCGAAAGTGCTCAGATACGCCAGCCTCGTGTCGGTAGACTGCCCAACATATTAAAGAACTCCTGAAATTCCGGCACATCGGAATCTCCAAAAATTGCTATAAATTGGTTAGCGGGAATTAAAAACAAGATTATTATTATTATTATTATTATTATTATTATTATTATTATTTTCTGGTTTCGTTATGCCCATTCATAAAGTGCGTTGGAACTTGTTCACTGGCTTGATGACTTTCGCTTTCCTATTCTTCCAAAATCTCTTCATGAGCTGTGTTGCCTCTTCCGTTCTTCTGATCACTTCGTACCAGTCCTGCTGCTAGTTTTGAGCACAAATGTGTGTTTATCTACTGAGGTCCTGAAGACTTCGCGATTTTCACGATGTCTTCCCCTGATGTTCAATTCATTCAGGTCTCCTCTTATTTCCGCCAGACAATTTATTCTCCTGTTCTGGGAATATATCACACTGAATAACCTTTTTGTCAGTCTATTATTATCCATTCCAAAAAATGTGTCCAAACATTTCAAACGTCTCCTCCGTACAGTATTGATGAAACTATCTGTGTAACTATAGAAGTCTGTAGTTCGCCCTTTGATCCAAATTCCATTTTCTTGTACGGGGCCGAAATTTTTCTAAGAATTTTATGTTCTTGCTTTTCAATATCTGCAGTTTTAGAATGGCCTCCTAAAGTTAAGGTTTGTGATGCATATAGAGCTTCCGGTAGAATAACTGTTTTGTAATGTTACAGTTTAGCATTACGTGACATTACTCGCTTATTGTAGTGATCCCATGTCAGTCTAAATGCCCTCTGAACTTTGATGCCCTTTCTGTATTGGCCAAACTGTCTAATCCCAAAGGAACAAATATTTCTCCAATATATTTTAAAAAGATACCTGTGAAACTGTCCCATATGCCGTTTCAATTTGATCTTTCTTGCACTTTTGCTGAAAATTCTCTATACTTGGTTTTCTCCTACCATATCTGAAGGCCTGCCTGTGATGCTATTCTGTGTAATGTATCGATAGCACACCTAGTTTCCTCCTTGTTCTTAGTGATGATAGCTAGGCCATCTGCGAAAGCCAAGCATTCCACTTTGATTTTGTTCCCACCAGTCCCGATGGTTATGCCCGTGATATATCCTTTTCCCACTCTCTGATGACTTTATCTAAAACCAAGTTAAACAGACGAGGAGAGAGCCCATCTCCTTGACGAACACTTGTGTGTACTTCAAAAGGATCAGAAATTTTCCCCAAAAATTCCACCTTAGATATTGTGTTTGTGAGGGTCTGAGGTATCAGTTCTCTGGTCATCTTGTCCACTCGCCTTCTTCAGGTCTACGAAGGTGACTATCGTGCTGTTGCTTCTGCGGATCTTCAGAATCATCTTCGGATTCCATATCTGTTCAGCACACGAATGTCCTTTCCTAAAATCCGCTTGGTATTCCCCAATCAAATGATCTGTTTGTTTCTCTAGTCGGTTTAGGAGGGCTTTCAATAAAACTTTACTAAGCAACTGTAGTTATTCGGATCTGTTTTGTCACCTTTTTTAATATAAAGGATGAATCAACGCGCACTTCCAGTCCTGCGGGATCGCTTCTATTTTCCAGATTTCTGTTAGGATTGCGTGAATTCTTCTAATAAGCTCTTCTTCTCCAAGTTTCAACATCTCTGAGGTAATGCCATCTTCTCCCGGTGCTTAAGAGATCGAATGATCTCTGCTGTTTCTTCTAATGTCGGTGGATGTGAATCTGGGTTTGGCATGGGCTGCAATTTCTCCTTTGGTGGGTCATAATTGAGTAGGTCTTGGAAGTGATTTGCTAAGATCTTGCAATTTTCTTTGTTGTTTGTCTCTAGCGTGCCATCTGACCTACGGATACATATGCTTGAAGTTAGATAATTGAACTCTCACGGAATGTCTTGTAGAAATCCTTACAGTTGTTTTTGATGAAATCCTGTTCTATTTCTAGGAGTTTGTTCCTGTCGTATGCGCGCTTTTCCCTGCGAATTCACTTAGTTGTCTATTTCTGAGTTTTAATGAATGCCTCCCATCGTTCAGTCGTCTGGTGTCCGTTCCATTTTTTTTTCTTTTTCCCAGGCTTTGATTCTGTCTTCAATTGCGTTATCACAGGTTATTATTATTATTATTATTATTATTATTATTATTATTATTATTATTATTATTATTATTATATGTCCGGCTCCATGGCTAAATGACTGGCGTGCTGGCCTTTGATCACTGGGGTCCCAAGTTCGATTCCCGGCAGGGCCAGCAATTTTAACCATCATCGGTTAATTTCGCTGGGACACGGGCTGGGTGTATGTGACGTCCTCATCACATCATTTCATCCCCATCATGACGCGCAGGTCGCCTACGGGTGTCAAATCAAGAGACCTGCATCTGGCGAACCAAACTTGTCCTCGGACACTCCCGGCACTGACAGCCATACGCCATTTTATTTCATTTTATTATTTTTATTATTAAAATCAAAGAGACAAACCGAAGTAGGGCAGGGTACAGATCAAATAAATAAATAAATAAATAAATAAATAAATAAACATCTTCGTTAAGAGCAATGTAAGAAACTCTACTTTTGGACTTCCTAAGCTCCAGGATATCTACCCTTATATATGAAACAGAGCAAATGAGCACACAGAATATACAGTCAGTTAACATATTCTTATCATCAGGGCTTATCGCCACAGCGGACTGCACATCACAAAAATAAATTTATCACAAATCCTTCAGATAAAATTTAAGGAAAGAGGGACACTTATAGAAATGACATCATATACGCCTGCATTAATACACAAAGCCTACTGTTATAATTAGATAACAAAAGTGATTAATTTACACGGCACTGCTCAACAACTACTCTATCTTTATCACAAGGAAGCATATTTTCTCGGAACATTTTAATCACTCACAAAACATGCAAATTCAAACGTCAGCAAACAATGAATTTGTATTAGATGGTCATGGAAAGAGTGAAGGCGTTGTTGCGTGTCGTAATGTAAAACGAATATTGCGACTAAAGGTGGGCGAACAACTGTTCACAATACCTTCCAATCGCCTGCTGACATCTCGCACTTCAAAACTGTATCAGTGCAGTAGAATCCAAAAAAAGTAGCAGTCCGTATTTCGAAGGCAACATATGCCCCTCATCCCCAGACAGTAGAGTAATCGCGTTCTGAGCCAAAGTTGGTAGGTTCGATCCCAGACATTAACTAGTACAGTCGAACCTCGATATCTCGAACCTCCATTAATTGAATTTTCTGTATCTCGAAGTAACTTAAATTTCCCGGCCGTTTGTTCTATTCTTTACGTGTATTTATTTCTCTATTCCTCGAAATTCGGTTACACGAATTTCTCGAAACAAACATTTCCTCCCTTGAAGCAAAAAAAAAAAAAAAAAAAAAAAAACCTCTGTAACTTGAATTTTGTGCAACATTCTAAATGTGCAATACGACATTTGTGGTTTGTGAGGAACAGTTAACAAGTCAAGGGAAGGTTACAGTGATGCTGGGAGCTAATATGACAGGAACCGAAACACTAAAACTTCTAGTGATCGCAAAATCGGAGAAGCCTCGCTGTTTCTCTGGTATGAATTAATTACCGGTCACGTACGAAAGCAACCCCCGAGTCGCGGATGGCAAGCTCCATTTACGAATCTTGGTTGCGTGGTACTGACGAGAAGTTTCAACGTGAAGGGAGGAAAGGTTAACCGTAACAAACAGAAGAGACTAAAGGATTTTTTTCCTTAACGGAAGTATGTTTCTTGTTTTACTACTGTATGTACTGTATCCTATCTTCTAAAAAGTTACTATAATTAATTAAAGTGATGCCGTAAAATAGAGTTTGTTTGTATATTTTTAAATACTATTATAATAATGTATTCAGTATAAGCCCGTAGATACATATGATTTAATTATGTGCTATACATGCTCAAAAACGGAATTCTCTATATCTCGAAATGTCGATAACTCGAGAAGCAAAATTAGCTCCCGAGATGATTCAAGATATCGAGATTCCACTGTACTTCAGCCATGAAAAAAACTACACCATTTGAGATTCTGAAGGTGATCGGAATCAGATACCGAGAAAGAAGGATTATCTACAATCTGTAAAAAAATCAGTCTGCAATGATAAGAATCGAAGACTATGGAACGGAAGCAGCAATCCAGAAAGGAGTGAGGGAAGGTTGCAATTCGTCCCCTCACCTTTTCAATGTTGGAGGAGTGGAAGGTAAAGGCTTCACCACGAAGTGTGATAGAGTAGTTAGCTCTATACCTGGCCACCTTTGCTCCCACTGTCACTCACTCCTGGAGTGGAAATCTCGTTTCATATATATTTTTACTTCCTGCGGGGTATCGAACGCAATTCTTTCCGGATGTACCAATCACGCCTTTACCGCCTCGGCTAGGCACATCTGCTAGGATTTTTTTTTTTTTTTTGGTAAGGTAGAAATGGTACAGTTCAGTTTCTAAAACTATAATTCTAAATTATTCTAGCCGGCCCTTCTGTCGACTAAGAAGCAGTTACAAAGACAGGATTTGTGAGGCTAGCGGCATACGAAAACTGTACGGAAGTGTGCAAAACTTGCAAAATCACTGGTGTAATAATGTATGAATCTGTCATGTAATTCGTGAGGAATCATATTTCTTTCATGCTATTCTATATCTTGACCGTCATCGTGGACCTCCAATATCACCTTACATGAAGGGCAGGAGCTGCTCTTTTTGGGATGAATAATAAATAGTACGGGTGAAATTAATTTAAAAAATCCGAGCACAGATTGCATACAATCACTTTGCATGTGCATGACGACATTCTTCCCCGCCCCTCACATTGTTCCTCAGATTCTGAGAGACATAAGTCAGCGGTTTGTCGTGAAGTGCTCACTTCCTTGCTTTCTGCGGCACTTCACACTTTCATTCTTTTCTGCATTATTGCTGATCTTGATTGGATTTCTTCCTATAAAAGAAAGCTACGTATCGGGTAAATATTCTAACTTTTGTTATGTAGTATTTATCGATGGGACCACTAATAACATAGACATTTGTAAATTTAATTTTAGGTCTTCCCCTAAACTTAAGAGTTGCCACCTGTCCCGTATTTGAGGTAAAAATTTATTGTCCGTTGTCCCGTAAAAACGAGCGTTTGACTATTTTTGTCTCTAAATATTTTCAAATCCGTATTTTATTTGAGCGCCATTGAAGTTCAAAGTAACTATTTCTTTTTGGAGCCTACGTAAATTGTGAAGTTATCAAAGCTCATCGAAGACATCAGTGTTAAGATGTCAGATTCTGATGAAAATTCAGTGTTTACTAGTCATAAACGACAACAGAAACTATAAGAATTAGACATTTTTTGTAATGAGTGTTCCTGGGTCAAATGCATTTGTTGAACGCATTTTCTCCTTGATGTCTTTTTCTTTACGTCGCACCGACACAGATATGTCTTACGGCGACAATGCGAAATGGAAGGAAGCGGCCGTGGCCTTAATTAAGGTACAGCCCCGGCATTTGCCTGGTGTGAAAATGGGAAACCACGGAAAGCCATCTTCAGGACTGCCGACAGTGGGGCTCGAACCCACTATCTCCCGATTACTGGATACTGGCCGCACTTAAGCGACTGCAGCTATCGAGCTCGGTCCCTTGATGTCTAACAAGTGGTCAGAGAGTAGAAACAGGTGTTCAGTAGATCTGATTAAAAGTGAACTAGTAATTACTGGAAACATGAACATGCCTTTAGAGAGTTCCATGGCATGATACAGTTAGACAGTGAAATTTTAAAGTCAGCTATGTCAAATGTGAAGTACAGATGAAAAAAAAAAAAATAAGGTAGTTCTAATAATGGTTTTCCTGCATGTTTTGTCATACCTAATGCATTACACTGTATGTACTGTTAAGAGGGCGTAAGTTAGTTTCTTTTACGAATTCCAATAATAATCTTATTGTTAATGAAACTAATTATAATCTAATAAATTGGTACCTAACGTTTGATTTTCAAGTAGTTATCAACTATCCCTTATTTTGGTGAAAAATCCCGCATTTTTAGGTAAATGTCCCTTATTTCTTATATCAGTAAGTGGCAACGCTACCTAAATTATCATTTCGCCCAGCGTGAATAGAAAATTATCATTTCGCCCAGCGTGAATAGAATTATTATAGCCCAGACTGTCGTGTCTTATTTCCCGACTTTACATACCGATTTTCATTGAATTCCGTTCAGCCATTTCCTTTGGCTCAACAATGATATGGACTAAGCAACACAAACCTAAATTCATTAATTATCTCTGTTATTATAGCTAGTACTGTAACATTGTATAAGACAAAAATGATCGGTAATTGCATTGTATCCTATAACTTTTGTTATGCCGGCCCTGTGGTGTAGGCGTAGCGTGCCTGCCTTTTACCCGGAAGCCCCGGGTTCGATTCCCGGCCAGACCAGGGATTTTTACCTGGATCTGAGGGCTGGTTCGAGGTTTACTCAGCCTACGTGATTGGAATTGGGGAGCTATCTGACGGTGAGATAGCGGCCCCGGTCTAGAAAACCAAGAATAACAGTCGAGAGGACTCGCCGTGCTGACCACACGACACCTCGTAAATTGCAGGCCTTCGGGCTGAGCAGCGATCACTTGGTAGGCCAAGGCCCTTCAGGGCTGTAGTGCCATGAGGTTAGTTAGTTATATCTGTTGTTATGTAGTATTTATCGATAGGACCACTAATATTAGTATATTTGATAACACAATTTTAGGTCTTCTCCTTCTCCTAAATTACGATATCACCCAGCATGAGTACAATTATTTATAGCCTATATTGTAGCTCCTTATTCCCCGAGTTTAAATGCTGATTTTCATTCAATTTTGTTCAGCCATTTTCTCGTGATGAACATACATATATACAGAGATGGTATAGAGAGAGGTGCCAACCTTTGAATTGGGTTATCAGTGATTTCTCTCTCTCTCTCTCTCTCTCTCTCTCTCTCTCTCTTTTCAAAAGAAAAATGTTCGACTCAAATCTAAAGCAGACTTCTCCCTTCTCTTACTTTTCCCTTCCTGATATCAGTCTATTCTAAAGTATATCATATTACTCAACATTTGCACATTTCTTGTTAGTTCTGTGACAAAATATTCTTTATAGCTTGTTTCGCACCCGGCAGCTGCTTTTCATTGTAGGTTTTCTTGAAGCGTCCTTTCTTCTATGATGACATATTCATCTTCTCAACCATAAGCGATTCCAATGTAGCTGTGTTTAATGTAGGCATGAATTGTCTGATTTTTCGTATCAAAACTGAAAACTGTGGGAGAGTTACTTTCAGCTACACTTAATACAGCAAATACAACATTACGTAACGTTTTACGGCGGAGAAGAACAGAGAATAGCTCTTTCATTCACAATGAATTTCAAAACTTCACGGGTAATAAAAGGTTGATGATGACGCTTGTTGTTTAAGGGAGCCTAACACCTAGATCATCGGCCCGGTAGCGAAGGGAAATAACGATCGAATAAGTATCGTTGCCAACTCACAAGCAGTGAAACACGGAGTGTTGAGCAGTAATGCTGAAAAGACAGGATATTTTTTCTTCTTTCTGTTATTTTTGTAGAAATAATTTTCGTGATAATGTAGCTTTTCCGTAATAATTTCATATTTGACCGTAATGCCGTAATCATGGGGCGAAATCCGTAATAATTGGGACATGTGTATAGAGGTATACAGAGATGGTGGAAAATTAAAAATGGAACTTCATTCCTACCGTGGATAAAACCGAAACAGAAGTACCATTCTTTATAAATTCTGATCAATGTACAGATAAAACTCTTATATTATATTATGCTATATAACATATAGATTTAGTGTCCGTGTCACTGCCAGCTACTAAGCGAGCGATTAGAATGATGTAGTTGGCGGTGGTCCGAGCACAACACATGCGTTCGATTTCTTCAGTATTATTGCCAACAGATGCTAACATGCACATGGACAGAACGGAATGAACACGTGTAAACAATGATTTATACAAGAACAGGAAGCAGCAAACGAGATGAACGCATGCGCCCAAACAGGAAATGATCCTTAAAAGCACAGAGAACGTCCACAGAAAAGGCAAAGATTTACAACCATTCTTTTTCCTTTCTTCATAAAGTCACAGTGTCGCGACCTTTTTACAGAATTAAAAGAAAGAGAAAAATATCTGAACAACATTAACAATCGAATCTGGATTAGGAATGAAGTTTGTTGCTACCATTATAGCACTTCTACAGTACATCTGCTTCGTTGCCGCTGCGCATATTCAGTGGCGGCCGCTTCTGATGTGCTAATGTGCTGTACATCTTACAGAAAGAAAACAAAAACGTTCTCTTCGCTCTATGAGCCGTTTAGTTAAAGAAACTGGCGGAAACCTCACACGGAAGCTGCCGCCTTACTACGGGCAGAAATTATAGTGAGAATCTATGACATCACGCAAGAGTGTAAACATGCTATGTGTCCATGTGTGGCTATAAATCACACATCGCGAACAAGACGACGCAAGTTGCTTACTCCCCCTACTCCTCGCAGATGCAGCAAAGCTATTCGATTTTCTTCTAAATTTAAGGAGTATTCAAGTCATTTTCCTTAATGTTGCTGCCCAGGCTTACGTACTGTAGACTGAAGACGGAGCTTTAAGTTTTTATATCAATTTCAATTCAGCCAGTGTTTTAAAAGGCACGTTCTTTCAAACTGCCAGATTGTTGAGAATATTAGTCAACAAGTTTGGCAACTGCTGAACCGGAAATATGTCTTCTTCCCTCAACGGAATCAAGACCTTTCTTCGAAACACACTGAGCGAATTGGCCGTGTGGTTAGGGTCGCGGAGCTGTGAGCTTGCATTCGGGAGGTAGTGAGTTCGAACCCCACTGTTGGCTACCCTGAAGACGGTTATCCGTGGTTTCCCATTTTCACATCAGACTGTACCTTAATTAAGACCACGGCCGGTACCATCCCCCCGTCGCTGAAAACCGTCGATGTATTAGCGCGAGGTTAAACAATTAGCCTATTCGAAACGCCGTATTACAGCTCTCAACTGACAAGAATATGACTGCCAACATCCAGGGCTTCAACTCTACAGCCATCAACACGCTGTGCAGCAGAAAACAGCGATGTGTGGACTACGTCAATGAGTAAATACTATACATGACTTATGGTTGGGCCCTCGAGAGGTGAAGTCTGACATTTGAGCGGCGAAAGCAGTAACTACGAAGTACGCTGCGTTGGCATAGTTACCTTAGTCTGCGGCATATCACCCTTTCATACAGGCTGAATATTTAATCAGTTATGTTGGCCTAACGCAATTCAATAAACTTTGGTCCGTCCTTAAGCTTGTGTTAATAATTCCGACATTTAAGACAGAACACGTCATTGCCGATAAATATGAGATTTCGTATTCACTAAACTGACAATAACCTCAACAAATGCACATGTTAAATAGAGAATAGAACTGTACAAATAGCCATTGATTGACTTAAAAGAAAAATAAACTAACAATGAAAATAATATTCACTTAAATTATTACATAAACCAGCAACAACTAACATAGCTAAAACAGTACTACTCCAAATATCACAAAAGCGACTGATAGAAAGCCAATCCGCGTGGCGATAGCATCTTTAAATGTGGCACCTGTTTTCGTTTCCATAGCAACAGATCATTTTCGTTTTCGAGCAGCGTTAGTCAACTTTTACTAGCCGGTGGCGCTATAAACGTCAGACTTCAACTCTCGTGGGCCCAACTATACATATTTCTGTGGGTGTAATCATTGTTTGTACAGTGTATTACTTGCAAATTATACCACACAGTTGCATTTTGGCAAGAACTGTCACTCTGTATACTGTCTGTATCTAAAGTAATACTCGCCAACTAAATACCAGAAACTACAGTAGCATAGGTTCGAATTCAATTTATTGCCTTTATTTAGCGTATGGCTTTTCGTGCCGGAAGCGTCCGAGGATATCTTCGGCTCGGCTGGTGCAGGTCTATCTGCTTGACGCGCAGGGCAAACTGCGCATCTGGACGTGAGGAGATGATGATGATGATGATGATGATGATGATGATGATGATGATGATGATGATGATGTAAGAGGGTGAAACCAGGTGACGACATCTAGCCTACATCAAGGGGCCTGTTCAAGGCTTTAAGTCTCCAGCCGATAGACGAATCACTCAACAGCATCACATGCTCTCATTCCACATGAGCATCGCGAAGAGGCTTTTGGCACTCGATCAACTGTTTAGAAATTGTATACCACTAGCTCTTCTACCTTACAACCCAACATTCTGATGATGGAATTGTTTTTCCACCAACGGAACTCGAACCGGTTAATCAAAGAGGGATACAATATCCTCCAAAACACAGTGATAGCTGGAGCTTAAAAAACTGCGAAAGCACCGAAGAAAGTTGAAGATCAGGATAAGAAATATTACCTAACCCTCACTTGTGAACCACACGATTTCGCTACTATAGTACGCTCTGGCACGCGCCAAATCACATTTCTTTACGTAGCACCGTGGCTGGCAACTCTCACTGGGTGTCACTCTGGCAAGAAGTTAGGCCTCACCACAGCTTTCATCGAGTCGTGACCGGGTTTTTCGACAACAGCGGAAGATCCAGTCTAACCACCTGAAGAACCAACGAGGCACTTCAAATGCGCCACAAGGAAAGAAATAACACATACTGTGTGAAAATGGGAAACCACAGAAAATCATCTTCAGGACTGCTGACTGGCGTTCGAACCCACTATCTCCCGGATGCAAGCTCACAGCAGCGCGCCTCCAACCGCACGGCCAACTCGCCCGGTGAAGTTCTTATTCGGGCCATGTGTGCGTCATCTTCTGTCACCTTGCATCACTAGTTGTAGATCCTGTTCCGCATCTCCTGTCCAAAATATTCGATTTTCCGTTTTTGACGGAAAATAATACTTCAATTTTCTTTTTAAATCAGTACATCACCTCAGAATTTCTCACTCTTTCCGTCCACGAGATTCGTAACATTTGTCGGTACTACCGTTTCCCACATTAATGTACGGAACGGAAGGATTGACTAAGACTCAGACCCTGCGCAAAAGATTGGAAGCTTTCGAGATGTGGAACTGATACGGCACGAGTACCAATTCAATTTTCCGCGTGGGGTAACACGTAGATCCTGACAATTCGAAGTCTCAGAACCAAGTTTATAAGGCGATTACTCAGAAGTTGAATTTTAATGAACGTGGTACGTACAATCTGGCAAGAAGGGGTGATTAACTGTCGAAGTCGCGTCATTGAAATCCACAGCAAGCATTCCAGGGATATTTCACTGTAGTGAAGGCCCAGCGGGAAGGTTTTCACAGTAAAGGTTCGTAGAATCGATAAGCCAGTCATGTGCTAGAATGGCGCCAGGAGGCTAAACGAGAATTTGCTGCTTGACATCCCGTAAACCTAATCACTGATATCTCCTGTCCAATAAACTAGAATCACCGAAACGTGCTCAGCTTGGCCTGAGAGAGCAACTGTTATGCACCAGAGTGAAACGGCCCATAAAGCAAGTGGATAAGGACACCATTAAGATAAGCGATCACTACCAAGCCGTGTTAAGCTTTTAAGGTGACCAGTTCTAACGCAGGCTGAAACACGGCTTATCACTATTGAAGACTGATTTCTTCGATCCTAGATCACGGCGATTTCCGGGGGTTGTGTCTTGATTGCGAACAGTCCAGATTGCGAACAAGAAATTAGTGTTGACGTGAGAGACATAAAACAGATACAATTTTCAAAACAGTCTCCTATGTAATTTTTGTTCTAGTAGTATTAACATTAACTGGTACATTGGGATGTTTTAGACAACCTAACCATATTTTTAAAAATATTTTTCTTATTGAAAATGTTTAATAACTTAGAGATGAAATGAAATGGCGTATGGCTTTTAGTGCCGGGGAGATAATCTTACCATTTAAAAGATTATCTTTTTTATTGTATAACATAACTAGAGGGGTAGTTGTTTATGGTGGATTAGTGAGAGTTGTATTATTAAAAAAAATTCAAAATAATACATAAGAAGTGAAATAGTCCGTTTATTTGGAAACAAGTGGGGATTTTCTTACATGCTTTTAACTTTTTTTTTTTTTTTTGTATTGCCCAGTACTCCAATTGTACGTAACAGAACTTGGTGTACCAACTGAGCGTTAGTTTTTCTGGCCGCTTTCTTCATTGCCAGAGCTGGTTTGCGAATACATTCAAATCTCCCTGGTAATAATGAAAGTGGCTTTCTAAAAAACTTCAGAAGACTGTAGGTGCATCTAGTGATGCATACTGCTGCCACAATCCACCTAAATAAGCAGCGTGACATATATAAATGATATATTCTTGCTCATTATATTCTCGCTTAAGCGCATCTACTTTATGCCTGGCCGCAATCTCAACTCATTAATGTGTGTCAAACCCAAATCATCCCCTTCAGGTAACCACTTGTTCCAGTCTGGACTGCTCGCAATCAAGACGACACCTTTCCGGGTGCTATGCTGAATATTCTTTACCGAAGGATTTCCCCACACTTTTTTTGCTAGTTGCTTTACGTCGCACCGACACTGATAGGTCATATGGCGACGACGGGACAGAAATGGCTAGGAGTGGGAAGGAAGCGGCCGTGGCCTTAATTAGGTACACCCCAGCATTTGCCTGGTGTGAAAATGGGAAACCACGGAAAACCATTTTCAGGGCTGCCGACAGTGGGGTTCGAGCCTTCTATCTCCCGAATACTGGATATTGGCCGCACTTAAGCGACTGCAGCCATCGAGCTCGGTTTTTCCCACACTATGGAAATCAGTATCAAGAAATTGGAAAGAACTTCCCACTCCCTCAATAATAATAATAATAATAATAATAATAATAATAATAATAATAATAATAATAATAATAATAATAATAATAGGCATTGCAACGGTGACCACCGTTCGAATGTGAGAAGTCTGTCCTGAGAAAATAATAATCTCTCGAATTTCATCCTGCTTCATTTCTTCTCCTCCGTATGCATGAAGTAATTATTAAAAGCAAAAACATTATACTATCGCCAAAGCGCAAATAGTTTCACGGAGATTCGCGTGATGGTAGACTGCTTGCTGTTCTAATGATGAATCAGTCACTTGAATCTATGGAAAGCTAATCTAGAAAGCTTAACACCAACTCTCATGTGATAACTAACCTTAAAAGTTCAACTCAAATGGGAAGACGTACAACTGGGCAACCATCATCTATTAACACTAGGTCCGACACTTGAAGAATTGAAGGTATCGGGAAAAGAAAGACAAGGGCAATGAAGGGCGTGAAAATGAAAGACTTTCTAGGCCTCGAAAGCTCTAATACCATCGGGGCCGGAAAAGAACAAGAGTTGACCAGTTGGTGTTGGGTAGGACAGATGAAACTGAGGAGCCTTGCACAAGTGGAATGGCCCCGTGCTCGCTAAACCATACTCCCAAGGGACCCTTTCTTACAACAGGCAGGACATACCGTGGATGTTATTCTAACGCCCCCACCCACAGAGGGACTCACCGCGTGAGATCTAACGTTCAGCTCCTAGTTGATTTCCAGGAATGTGCTGACAGATCCGGCCTCCTAACAAAAGGGTGGAGTGCTACCTCATTTCTCCTTTCTATTTCTCATTGTATAACAAAGCACCAACTTCAAACAGCAGATGGAAATGAACGCGTGACTCACAGAACGGCTAATAAAGGGATACACTTTTTTCTCTCTTTCTTTTAATCATGGTACTTGTCACAGAGCAGGCAGTACAGCTACAGGCTTGGCGCCCGGCCAATGTTGACTTGCAGCAGGAATTGGGGACACCTCTCAGGCCATTAGCTACAGACCGTAAGTCCAAAATAAGACTGCAATAGGGACCGTGCGAATGGCGAGTGGTGCGCTCTTGCGACTACCTCAGAAAACGTTTGCTGGGGTAAGCTGCAAGCCAGCGCTCGAGTTAGTTCATGACGGTGTAAACTGAAAGAATGGAGAGTCGAACGAGTAAAAGTAAACGAAACTTTCACTCATCTCCCAGCAAGGAATTGACATTAACATTTATTGTAGGGGACTTCTCCTTCAAATTAAAATGAACTAGCCTCGTTGTGTTCACCCTGTTTTATTATGAGACATAAGGTGGGTTTTACAGCATGGTAAGCCTCCCAACGTTAGCCAAAAAAGAGAAAGCAATGTCTTCTCAACCCCTGATAGCGTTTGGGACCGAATAAAATGTATCTTTGGTACTGTTAGTTCTCTGCATTGAAAACTTTGAAGTACGTCAGTGAGCAAAATAAAAAGATAAAAGTGTATACACGTGCCCCTCAATGTGACACTACCGGTACCCGTAACGACATATTCCGAATTAATGGCAGATAATACTGAAAATAAAACCTTTCCAATAAGGGAATGGCAGTACTCAGGAATTGCTCATGCCTTGAAATTTTCACAGTGATACTTCCTTTAGGAGAATATACAAACAGTTCACGTAAGTTGATGTTCAAAACATACATGGATATTTGCACTTGGGTGTAGTAGACGTAACTATCTCTAATATTAATTTCACCTTGTTGTGTCACATACGAATACGGTACACTGCTCCGTTTCTCTTGAATAATAGGCTTTCCTTTACACGAAAAGGACACTTAATTTCCAGGAGAGAAAAGCCATTGGGATGAAATACTATCCCGCCTGGACTCGAACACAGCAATGGGTGCTCTACTTTGATGCACACTCCCACCTGTATTAGTCCTTGAGTTTGCAGTACTCAGCCACCGCTAGTTGTTCAGTGTTCCTACCGTACCTCATCGCAGGTGTGTTAAGGGATGTGGAAATTAGAAATGACCTTGCAAGCTGATCATAATCACCACTTCTCAGTGTCTTAATCTGATCAGCTTGCTGGCTGGCAGATAAGCGTAATTTTCTTTGTTTGAACCATGTAACACTGCGATATTGAAACCTTGTGTCAAATGCAATTTTGTACATCTGTTCTGTTGTAAACGTAACATTTGCGATATAAAATAGTTGCACATCTTGAGGCAAGAAATTGAGGCAATTCACGGGTTTGATTGATAATTTAACAGCGGGCATTTTTGTAACAAAATAGCACCTATGGACTGCATGGGTATTCCGATTTTGTACTTCGTTCAGACACTTGATCAAATCCTCAATTTTGCTTCCTTCTACAGCATCATCTACAACTTTTTGTAGAATGGAACTTGCCACCACGTAATTTTCACTCTCACATTCGGCTTTAAGCATATCAGTGAGGGCACACTCAATATGTTTTTACTCGTTGGTACAAACACGTTTTATTGAAAGTGGTTGATTCTGTTTGTTCAGCAACGTGGACGTATGGTTTCAATAGTTCTGCTATCTTCTCTCCTTTCGAATATAGATCCTTACGAGCACACTTAGGTTTATTTTTTCCATTGCTGCACTATGGTTGTTTTGGAGGAGTCCCTCTCGGAGTTAATAAAGGAACACAAAGCAGCAATGTCCTTACAGCGTTTCGACTGACCTGCTTTGCATCCACAATCACCGTCAACAATGTTCCTGTTATTATCAATGTGAAAATAAATAAAAATACTTATAATGAGGAATTATTTATCGCATCACCTTTAGGAATTAAGTACTTTTGTTATAATCTTTGAACCATCTCATCATAATTCACAGCTTATCCCGCCTGCGCAGTGGAAGTACACTCAAGAAGAAGTTGTCGCCTTGAATTGCGGGTCGGTTGTCCTTCCTCACTCATTATTTATAAAGTGAAAATCTGTCGGGATTTGAACCACAGTCGCCGGAACTTGAAGCAAGCCGCTCGCTACCTCCTTTATAATAAAGTAGAATAACTGAGAAAAATTGGCTTGCTTTTACTATGTTAGCTTAGCCGCTAGCCTCTGACTTTAGTGACCGTGGTTTGAACCCCAGTGTCACTGAAGTGCAATTTTCAGTTGAAAGAATTGTGTTTCAGGAAAGGCATCCGACTCTAAATTCATGATTACAACTCTTACAGGACTCAGTGTATGTAATGGCCCCGCGCAATGATTCAATAATTTATGACTAAAGTTATTGTGAATAAATAATTAATTAACAATTTCCCGAAATAGGAGGAAAATATAGTAAATACCTTAATTTCAACGTTGTATGGTGAGTGATTAATACTCGTTTCCCTTAGACATTTACAGTATATTTCTTGCCCTAACCTTTCCTTCACGTCAAAGACATGGTTACTGCTATTTAAATCTGCACCTTTCTTTAGCGTGGATTCCCGGAAATAATCTGAGTGTTGCACTGTCTGAAACCCTACATAAATTATGGCGGTCGCTGCTACAGTCGAACCATTACTGTCCGGCTTTACCTATTTATTTTACAATCACAAGTCAAAGCTTACTGCCCTGGTTGTAATGAACTGCACTGTCAATGGTCTCGTGAGTGCCCCATCAAACGACTGCAGCTGCTTCCGTTAGGGGCGCTAGCTACTAAAAATCTCGTGCGCGCACGGTCCCTATACGGAAATTATTAACTATACCAGCTGTTATCAACACCTCCACATTCACTTATCTATTACTAAATGTGAGGAATATGTTCAGTGTATTTATAGGGACTCGGGTTCGATTCCCGGCCGGGCGGGGAATTTTAAGCACGTTTTGTTAATTTTTCTAGCTCAGGGGCTGGGTGTTCGTAACTGACTGCCTTAATACACAACGTATCACACTTTTCTAGTAACCATCACAAATACAAGCAATAGTGAGTACAACGCTCTACATAAGGTTGGCGACAGGACCGTAAAACTACATCAATTGTCGAACCCTGATAATTGACAAAAGGACCAAAAAATAATAATAATAATAATAATAAACATGTCGAATGAGAAAAAGGAGAGGTAGTTCCTCTGAAACATTTTGGGTCCTACGAAAGTGTCCGAAGGTTTTGTCTTTCACCTAAGGTCAAACAATGAACTGCATACGAAAGCCGAAAAGATCACCACCAAAGAAAAAAAACGAAGGCTAACTAACCTTTTAAGATGAAGAGAATGAACCCGGAGAGGTTCGCGCACAAGTTGCTCACTTTCCAGGAAAAATGGCAATCTCATCCCCGCTGCCTGAAGGAGGTGCATAAAGACATGCGGCTAAAATGATATAAGACCAGAGGACATAATGGAGAGGACCTACTTTAGGAAGAAAGCCCGCCTGGTGGCCGTGGTCGTTAAGGCCGGTTCGAGTCCCGTTGGTCGAAAAAAATTTCACCATCAGAATGTTGGCCGGCAGGGCAGAAGAGATGGTGGTATATAATTTATAATCACTAGATAGCGTGCCAAAAGCCTAGATTAAATTCCAAACTTTCCGCAGTGCTCATACGGAGTGAGGGCATATGACGCTGTTGATGGTGATTCGTCCGTCGGATGGCGACGTTAAGCCTTGAGCAGATCCCTTGGTGCTATTTGACAGGATTAGGCTATGTGCCGGCGCCGAGTTTCACCCTCTCCCTTCCTACTATCATATGTAACGTCATTCATGTCATCTCAACTCCTCTGATGAGGTTGACGTCAAGAAGGGCCCCCGGTCATAAAAACCCGACACGACAGATTCTTCTCACCTCATACCCGACCCCGTATAGAAACGGGCCAACATATAATATTTTATATATTATTACTTTACATTCGAATTGCCTTTCCCAATCCCCTGACATGTCTATACAACACACTGTTAAGAATGTGTGCTTAATTCGAATACTGTACTCTTTAACTCGAAGTCAAATTCCACACTGGAACTCTCTTGGTTTTCTTCAAAAAATCATAGTTCAAGATGATGGAACACTGCCTGTGTGGAAGAGAAAAGCAGTGTAGAATCGTGCCGGAAACGGAACTGTAGTTGTTGCGAAGCTAAGAAGCTCTTGGCCGCCTGAGGGGTACGATTCTTGAACAGCGAATTCTATGCACCGTAGCGAACGTTGACTTCGGAAACTGGGAAAATCCGCCCATCAGACCAACACCCAGAGCTCCACGTAACAGCTGGCAGCGGCTGAAACGATACATTCCACTAGGTCTGATCATGCGGACACTTGGTAAAATACCCGTCATTAATTGTAGATTAAGCGACAACGGCTAGGTTTTGCTACCGTCCCAAAAAACTAATAAGAAAGTGTATACGGTCGCTCAAACAAGAAGTGAGCGCATGATACTATATAAATTCCTCGCAGGTACACTTTTCTCACAAATAATCTATAGATACAATGCTAGTTTTTTAATGTCGCACTAACGCATTGAAGTATTTCAGCGATGCAAGAATGGGGAAGTTATAGAACTGGTATAGCAGCGCCCGTTGCCTTGATTAACGTAAATCCCCGGCATTTCCCTGATGTAGAAATGGGAAACCACGGAAAACCATCTTCAGGGCTGCCAACAGTGGGAATCGAACTCACCATCTCCTGAATGCAAACTCAAAGCTACGCGACGCAAACCGCGTGACTAACACGCTCGGTATAGATATAATACTTGTTTTTAGTAACTGCAATTTTTATCTACCTACAAGTCCGGCTCCATGGCTAAATGGTTAGCGTGGTTCCGGGTTCAATTCCCGGCCGGGGCGGGCATTTTAGCCTTCATTGGTTAATTCCGATGTCACGGGGGCTGGGCGTGTGTGTGCCGTATTCATTATTAGGACGTTAACTCGAAAGACCTGCACCAGGCCTCTTCGGTGGCTACGCGCCATTATTATTATTATTATTATTATTATGATTATTATTATCTACCTATATGAGAGGTGAATTATATTTTGACAATAATTAAAATGAAGTCTGATAACATTAAATGCGAGGAAAATACAACACCATGCGCTCATTCTAAGATATTCTTTGAGTGACTATACACTGCTCTGTTGTTTGCAGTACAGCGTTTTGTTTTTCAGTAGACTGCAGCACTGAGGCCAGCCTGGTCATTGCACCTCGAGGAAAAAGTGGAAATCGTTATGAATTCCATGTTCGAATAAGTACGTTGTTTACTTCGAATTCGTAGTTAATTCGATTACTTTTCTTTGAATCTCGAATTAACCAAGTTCTACCGCAATTTTTCTGCATTCCTTTCTGTTAGTCTCTTCCTTTCTTCGTATAAGCCAGCTTCTACCTTCTCGAATCCGTTTCATGAATGCATTTTCCTGCCCAGCCCAATATCATTCCTTCCAATATTTTAACTATAAAAGTACTGTTCCTGTAAATTTATTTTTTAGCTTACGATACAAGTTAAGCCGCGCACAAATTGAGTAACATATGAAAGCAACAAATAATTTAGAAAATATATTAAATATAAAAAGTCAAGGTAAAACATAACGTAGAAATCGAGAGAGATATGTACAATACAGAAAAATAGAAAGAAAAAGTACAAAAATAGAAAAATGATGTAAAATATAAGTAAATACACAAATTAAGAAATGAAAAATGAAAACTAAACTAGGACGTCCAGTTGTTGCAGCCAATGAATTGCTGTTGTTGAAGCTGTCGGGATGTCGTCGGTAGTTCCGCGGAAGGCTCTGTAATTAAAAAATAAAAATAAAAAATCCACAGCCTGTTTCCAGTCATTCGACCGGGTCGGTAATGGAATGAATGAAGCCCCATCTAGAGGGGAGGATAGGAATTGTGCCGGCTGCCGAAACATGTCGCACTCCTCTGGGGCATTGCTCAAATGACTGACATATGAAATGATATTGGAATGTGTTGCTGGAATGAGAGATGACAGGGAAAACCGAGTACCAGGAGAAAAACCTGGCCCACCTCCGCTTTGCTCAGTACAAATCTCCGATGGAGTGACCGGGATTTGAACCACGGAACCCAGCGGTGAGAGGCCGCCGCCTGAGCCACGGAGGCTCCTACCGGGCGAGTTCGAGTTGGCCGTGCGGTTAGGGTCGCGCAGCTGTGAGCTTGCATCCGGGAGATAGTGGGTTCGAACCCCACTGTCAGCAGTCCTGAAGATGGTTTTCTGTGGTTTCCCATTTTCACACCAGGCACACCTTAATTAAGGCCACGGGCGCTTCCTTCCCACTCCTAGGCCTTTCCTATCCCATCGTCGCCGTAAGACATATCTGTGTCGATGCGACGCAAAAAAAAAAGAAAAAAAACAAGGCTCCTGCTCTTGTTCCTTTTTGATTGAATCTTCTAAGAATATCTTCATTTGTCAGCCTAGCTGTCTACGAGGTCTTTTCCATCCTAATAATCATTCCAAACATCTACAGTATAAGAAATCGAATACATACAGTAGGACTATGTAAGAAGGACAGTATGTAAGAAAGCATGACCTGAAAAACAAACCTTCCACAAATCCTCGCTTTATTTTTTATTTTTATTTTCGCTAGCGGTATAGAGTAAAAACAAAGTAGATACAAGGAAGTAAGAAGTTGCAACTTTCTAACAAGTTCCCAAACGGACTACACCGCTTCAAACAGGACAGGAGAAACTGACACGTGTTTTAAGGAGTTGCAGAATATGAACACGTGTTAAAACATGCAGTAGAAGAACGAAACGAGCTTAAAGGTGTGATAACAAACGAGGCAGATGCTTTATCAGATTGAGGAACAGAATCTCAAAGGAAGTCGACGAATTTTGATGCAATAATCTACTTAAACTGATTTCAGCCGAGGCGGTAAAAGCGTGATCGGTTCACCCGGAAGGACGTGGTTTCGATTCCCTGTCAGAAAATCCATTTCTGGAGCAGCACATGGTCCCGAGGTTCACTCAGCCTACCAGACTAATACCTGGGGTGGGGGTGGAGGTGGTGATGATTATTATTATTATTGTTTTAAGAGGAAGTACAACTGGGTATCCATCCTCTATTAACATTCATCAGAGAAAAAAAATGAAGGGGTCCAAAACTTCGAAAAATTAAGAAAGAAAGAGAAAGGTCACCAAGAGCGTGAAAATGAAATACTCCGTGGGCCTCGGAAACCTAATACCGTCGGGGTCAGAAAAGAAAAAGAGTTGACCAAGTGAGGTTGGATAGGATAATAATAGCCTAATAATGGCGTGTGGCCTCCGGAGAGGCCTGGTGCAGGTCTTTCGATTTGACGCCCGTAGGCGATCTGCGCGATGATGAAGACGGCACATACACTCAGTCCCCGTACTAATTATGGTTAAAATTCCGATCCAGTCGAGAATCGAACCCAGGACCCCTGTGACGAAAACGCATCACGCTAGCCATTTAGCTGGACGGATAGGATAGATGAAAGTTACACAAGTAAGTGGAAACAATGCCAGAAATCAGCTAAGGGCCCCGTGGTCACCAACCCACGCTCCCAAATTAAGAGCCCGTGGGTACGCTTTAGTTGCCACTTACGACAGGCAAGGGATACCGTTGGTGTTATTCTACCGAGCCCAACCACAGGGTGTCTAATCTCTGAGGGATCAAAAGCGACCGCGCACAGAGCTAACTACTCTGTTCCACTTGGTGTTGGAGCCTTTAAGGCTACGCTTACACTAGCAAGTTCTTGCAGCAATTTACTTGCACAGAGCAACTTGCTGCACCACGTGCAAGTCTAAATTCCCCAGCAAGCTGACATGCAGCGGTTAGCAATTTCTTGGACAAGAAACTTGCAGCCAGTCTCCTGCAAGCAGTGTGAAGGACATTTCGTGAAACTCCGCAAGTTACTTGCACCGACAGAATCCAATCCTATTTTGTGCAAGTGGAAGGCGCAAGTACTGGGAGTGTCCAAGGACATGTTCGGCTCGCCAGGTGCAGGTCTTTCGATTTGACTCCCTTAGGCGACCTGCGCGTCATGATGAGGATGAAATGGTGATGAAGACGACACATACCCAGCCCCCGTACCAGAGAAATTAACCAATGATGCTTAACATTCCCGACCCTGCCGGGAATCGAACTCGGGACCCCTGTGACCAAAGGCCAGCACGCTAACCACTTAGCTATGGAGCCGGACAACTGACCATAGAAAGCGGGAAACGAAGAAGTGGGCGGGGAAGATTATTCTGGACGCAGAACTTCCGACCGCGATTCGATATCCACAATACGAGAAACAAAAAACAGCAAAAGAAGTCCCTGATGGTCGCCAGCCTTCTGTGAGAAGATAACACCAAAATAAGCATAAAAAAATAAGATGATGATGATGATGATGATGATGATGATGATGATGATGATTCAGTGTCATTCAACCTATCGAGTTTAAAATTTATATTGAAGGAAGGGTCAGGTCGAGAGGGAGAGAGATTACCTATACAATGAGGACAGAGATAAAAAAGACTGTCGGCAATCTTACAGACTGTTACATAACACTTGGAGTGGCTTTAAAAGTAATTTAAAATTCTACTCAGAACTCAAAATAGGTATCGTATTCTTTAATTCATGACTTTCCATTCTACAAAAAAGTTAAAAATATTTAATTAATAATAGGCCTACAGTAAAATCTTATAGGTTTTACACTCCACAAACTACTTTTACGGCTGTCGGAGACGCCGAGGTGCCGGAATTTAGTCCCGCAGGAGTTATTTCACATGCTAGTAAACCTACCGACACGAGGCTAACGTATTTGAACACCTTCAAATACCACCGAAATGAGCCGGGATCGAACCTGCCAAGTTGGGGTCAGAAGGTCAGTGCCTCAACCGTCTGAACCACTCAGCCCGGCAGGTGGTTTTACAGTATGACTACAATGAGATGTTTTGCGCTTGGTTTGGTTTTCTCCGCAGCTGAATACTATGCTCTAGTTTGACTCAACAACATGTTGAGGACCATTTCAACTCCTACCCGCTGGCTTCACGTCTACAGGAGTATCATGTCTTTCCCACTTCGTAGAGCATACTGACAGATAAACAACAATCCTCATTTGCCCATTCGTTTTCGTCTTTCTGATCTCCGGCGAAACCTACTCAAATCTCGCCACCAGTCAACTATCAATGCACAGCCGACAGAAAGTAATTTCAATCCCAGTACCCAATGGAAGGAACAGAAACCTATCTCTGGCCGCTGCTTCGTTCTAGCTCGAGGTTTGACCTAACGAGAACAGCTTGGTCCATCCTCAGTAGCATCTGTTGCAGTCATGTTCCAGTCTGATAGTAGGGCCTCTCCTCATACTATCGACACATTGCGAGTGTGATAGAAGAAGCTATTCTGGTGAGTCGTCCAAATTTCTGTAGGGAAACATAGAGACACTGGTTTTGGTCATTAATAAATGCGTTTGTATGTTTTTTTTCTTTTTTCTTTCGTATACAGCTGCCATACGAAACATACAATTTTAATTTCATTTTCCCCTGAAGATAAGTATTCACGAGTTCCCTGGCAATTAAATGTGTACTGTGGATCCACTTTGCTTTATGTGTCCTTGACATTATGTAACGAAACAAACGTAAAAGTACCTAAATACAAACAGAATTCTGTTTACAATACTCGATATCCAGCAAGATACGAACTGCTTACGCAGAACTTCCTATGTTTAATTACAATAATTACCTTTCACAATGATAAAAGTTCATCATTCGCAGCATTTATCTGCAGTATGTAGCTTAAAATATCCATAACGAAGTATTTCTCACTACCAGTATCTATTGTTAGATAACAGAATTCTTGAAGACAGCAATTATCAATAAGCTTAGTAAAAACTTTATCAAATGAAACGCCTGTCATCGTCAAGAATGTTTCTAAGCGTCATTTTGCCACTAATTTAGGAGCAAACAGAATTTTCAAAAGCAGAACCTGTGCAAGAATAAAACCGCGGTGATAAGATTATGCAATAGAGGGATATCAAAGAGAAGAAACTACATTGAAGAGAATCAATCCAGGGTTGAGTCTACAAGGTCGGTCAAGATATAAATCACTAACTTAATGATGACATATCAAATGTGTTTTATTATGTTCAATGCCAGCCCATCAATACAGAAGCATAATGAAATAGAACAATTAAAAACATTCAATTTATGACAGCATTGAATCATCAGCAGGTGTGGAAAGAGATTTCTCTACTTTTGCTGCAGTGTATTCACAACTCAACGGGACAGAGAAACCTTTCAGATTGATTTCTAATAAAACCGTTTCTCAACATCCAATAGCTTTAAAATATGGTATTACATTTATAATAGAGATGTATTTTTAATAAATGTTTAATCCTATTCTATGGTATGCTATATCAATTTAACTTTGCATTGTAATATTCTGTGTCACTTTATACTATACTAATGGCAGTACAATTGATTGATATAATTATTATCCATGCAGGCTACTTTCAATTTTCATTTCAAAATGCAATAAAGAATCGTATTATGAAAAATTATCACTCTTTAAAAGACACGCAATGCAACCATGTAGGAGCCGGTGAACAGAGTAAATTGAAATTAATAAAAATAAAATGATCAGTGCATGAAAAAGTCTGGTTTAAATAAACACCTGATTTACTAGATTTTTCATTAAAACATTATAAGCCTATTTCATCTTGTTTTTTTAATGTGTATAGAAAAGGTCGGTAGGCCTAATGAAAATTAAAACTTCCCTTCATCGATCGCGGTAGGTCAACACTGTTCTTGCGATCCCTATGGTACGGTATCAAAGTTTGTGAGGTTCAGGAATTCTTCAATTTTTCCGTCTCTCATACGCCTGTTCATTCTTCGCAGTCTGTGCATCTAGCGCCCGCTCGATCCAATGTAAGTCTCCGAGTAAAAAAGAGATTGAATTACAATATCTTCTTACGAACTAACAGCTACCTCTATGAACAATATAACTGAGGAGTGTCTGTTCAACAGTACCTATTTCCACCATAAGAAAGTTGTGGGAAAGCGCAAGAAACATATAATAACAGGAAAATGGGACGTACTCATGATGGGGTATGGTACAACTGTTTAAAACTATGCTGTGATCCCACATGCACACGATGGGAGTTCTATCGTTAATATTAACGTTAATATAATTATAAACAAAATGGAAATAGTTCCTTTTGATCGGATTCCACACAAAAAGCCCTTTTTGCTTAGACACGCCGGAAGTGAGAATATAGCACGCAACAAACCAGCAACAAATAAACCATATATTTACCTACTTTCATAACAATTTGGGTAAGTTGTACACTAATTAACAAGAGAACATGACACTTTTCACTGTCGAAGACAGGCTTACGTAGACTACTGAGAATCCCATCGAAATGTTTGCATTGCTTGAGCTATGTAGGCCCTACTAATATTTAACTAGCAAGTTAAGTCAAGAGGACTTATCACGATGTTCTGCAAGCAAAGGCTCAGTTCACAATGCACCGCCAATGGTCACCGCTGCGTAGACAACCGAAGAGTAATACATCAGACGGCTTCCCCCAGTGAAAAATGCCCAGCTAAACGACGTTTCAGCAATTTGATCAAATAAAAAAAAGGATGGAAAATCTGCAATGCAAATTTTAAGTCTCCAATAAGTAGTATTGCATTATTTTTATCATTTATTTATTTTTGAAATATTTAATTCGTATTTGTAAATACTCAGAAGTGTTACAGCTGAGGCAGGACATCGTACACTATACAGGAAACAACGTGAGTTGGTCATACTGATAAATAATGCATGCCTTCCAACTTTTAGAAATCAAAAATAGGAAGATTTTTTGACTCTAGGATTTCATCACGCAATATTGCTCCACGGTCTCGGTGAAAAGGGGACAAGATAAAAGGCACACAGATCTACAATTACAATGCAAATTGACCATTCAATTTAAAATCTTAAACTAAGAAATATAAAAATGGTTACAAGAAAATGTACCGAATCATTCTCATTTGACACATAGGAATAATAATGTTTATATCACACCGATACACGGAACAAAATGTACAATAGTTTCCTTTATCAGACAGTAAAATGAACGGAAATTCAATTTTATTGGTATCTCAGAACACTTGGAGATAACGTTTGTTATGTTTTGTGACCATAACGTGAAGAGAAAATACCAAAATCTGTCACCGACACAACTCTCTGAAATATATTCAAATTAAAATTATGAAGTTAAAATGAATAAAATGTGCGCTAAAATACGCGAAACTACCACATACAAAACAGATCAGTACAAGGGCGCCCATACCCGGGGGCAAGGTGGGGCCGCCCCCCGCCCCCTAGCTCTGAGGGCAAGAAAAAATCTACTGTAGTCAGGTGTTTTCCTTTCAAGAAAATGATTTAAAAGTCAGTATTACGTAGTAGCGGTAGTACCGTCCCCCACCAACAGACAGAGGATACCGTAGGTTATTCTACCGCAGAATATAAGTTGCCATTTACCTTCCAAAATATTAAAAATACTACGTACCCCCCAGGTCTGGGCCCCCCTCTACAAACTGTCATATGGGCGCCCATGGATCAGTATGTCTCATATATCATTAACATACAACTTCGACAGGTCTAAAAGCACAGAACCGCAAGAAAAAACACGTGGCCTACAACTCCAATGAAACTAAACACAGAATCGACGCTAACAGGACGCGAACCACACGTACAGAAGAATCAAACTCGTTCTTTCGTCCCGATTAACGGAATCGCTAGCGCCCACCTAGCCTCTGTTGCTTGTAGGACGACTGCCGTCCCGAATAGTGTTGGCTACTGAATGCATGATTCGAAGCAGTGTATCGATTCATTCAAGTGTCCCAGTGAATCGACTCACAGGAACGGCGAGCTCACGGCACGCGATTCAGTTTACTCCCAGCGGACAGTGCTGAGTGGTTCAAACCCGGCAGAGGTAGTCGGATTTTTGAAGGGCGGAAAAAAGTCCATTCGACACTCCATGTCGTACGATGTCGGCATGTAAAAGATCTCTGGTGATACATTTGGTATTTACCCGACAAAATTAATTAAATCTCAGCCATAGACGCCCAAGAGAGATCCGGTTTACTCTGCCTGCCATCTAACGGACCTAGAGTAAAACGGAACGTCGAAATTGACGAGCAGACAGCCATATGGCGTCAAATCGAAATGTCTGCACACTGTAGCTGAGGCCATACGATTATTATTATTATTATTATTATTATTATTATTATTATTATTATTATTATTATTAGTGCTGAGTGGCGCACTCACTGGACGTTGACGGCGTCAATTCCCAACTGTAACGCACACACGCTGCTGTGGTGAGCGGGAAATACGACCCAAGGCGTCGGACGATACGCTCGCATCAAATAAATACGCTTGAACATGAAGTTGCGTAAATTTATCCATTATCCCAGGGGAAGAGTGTTGAGCGTCAAAAATAGGAACAAGTAAACATAAATCGGAAAATCGGAAGGGTTGTCAGGTACGATAACGTGAAAAAATCGATATCTTGCGCCGTTGCTATTTTATCAGCTGCTGAAGTTGGCGAATCAGATCTGCACGTGACCTGAGACCGGCTCGAGAGCAGCAATCGAAGGAATAACTTCGCTACGGGAGGGATTTGAAAACGGACCTCCGAGATGGCAGGATCGCGCCTCAGCTACGGTGACACCGGCTGAAACCAAAGAGTGTGTTTATGTTTGATGCTGATGTCTCGGCGTGGCTCTGAAGCCGTTCTAGGCCATCTGCAGGTTTCAAAACAGCGCTGCGCAAAAGCCCATTTGAATTCACCCGGGAAGCGATCTGACTCGCTAATTTCAGCAGCTGATCAACAGACAACGGTGCGAGATATCGAAATAGTTGTCGTATTATTTATCTGTATGATGAACCCTTAACGCTCACATTGTTTCCGACCACCCTGCATAAGTATACTTAAATTACTGGCTTCTCTAAAGCAGCTGCAGTTACGGGCCAAAGATATACGAAGTTTCAGTAATAAGTTACTCCACCGCATGTTACCATGAACTGTGTTATAACAACATTTCCAAACTGAAAATAATGAGCACTGAATTTATATCAGAAATGTTATATTTTGAGTTGTATACTTGACTGAACTTATTTTCAATGTTTTTTTTTTAAATATTAATGCCGGTCTGAGTGACTCAGACGGTTGAGGCACTGGCTTACTGACCCCAGCTTGGCAGGTTCGATCCTGGCTCAGCCTGGTGGTATTTGAAGGTGCTCAAATATGTGTCAGTAGATTTACTGGGACGTAAAAGAACTTCTGAGGGACAACATTCCGGCACCTCGGCATCTCCGAAAACTGAAAAAGTACTTAGTGGGACGTAAATCCAATAATAACTGTCTGCAAAAATGTCCAACAAAGTCGTTACAAGTTAAACTTTCAGTTCCGCTTTAAAATGTATGGGACATTAAAGCAAAGAATTGGACATATTTTAGCTAAGGTGAATATTTTATTTTCACGACCGCATGGCACCTGAAATAAACTTCTGGCGTTTCAGGGTTAATTGATATTTTAATTACACCTATCTCAAGTAATCAGCTGTACAGTTGTGCCGTTCTTCATGCTTAACAAATATTTTTCGTGAGAAGCTGGATGACCGATATTTCAAAGCGACAAGTACTGTTTCTCTCTACAATGAGAAGTCCACGCTACTAAGCTCCTGAGAAGACATACGTACACGATTTCCCCATTTATGCTTGAAATCGTAATGCTAGGAATGGACGGGAAATATGCCTAGAGTCGCAGGCAATTTTGTTCCAATGATGAGATATTATCACGGGACACACACTAATGGACATAATACACGATATTTGCATCAAATACGGACACATTAACATTAACTGAAATGAACTACTAAATGCGTCCCCCCCCTCTCTCTCTCCCTCCGTCCCTTTATAACGCATTTAAACCTACGGAGTCAGTTTATAAGGGAGACAACAGGTTTACGTACAAAGACTAATCTTCGAATTCCCACCCACCGTACCACCAACTGTAAGAAATCTTTCGTTTGCACGACACCAAGCAGCTTTAACGCCTTTAACCTTCAAAGATTCACAAGCAACATCTAATATCTTTCTTGCGGTACGTGCTCGCAAGAGACAAAACTAGGTGGGTGCTGACTACTAAGAGCGTTTCTAAATCAGAAACTCGGAGATTTCTTACGCAACTGTTTTAATTTAACTCGAGTTGGTATCATAAGAGCACAATCCTAATATGAATCTATTTTAAGTGTAATTAAATTAATACATGAAATTAAATAATGAATAATCTGAATCGTTGGCTGAATGGTCAATGTAGTGGCCTTCAGTTCAGACCGCCCAGGTTCGATTCCCCTCTGGGTCGCGGAACCATGTCTGGTTAATTCGTTTAGCTCGGGGGACGTTTGTGCTCATCTTAATACACAACTTCACTTACACAGACACATCACATTACAAACCATGACGGAAACATGCAATAGTGAAAACATCCCTTCACGCAAGGTTGATGTCAGGAAGGGTATCCGGCTTAAAAACTGGGCTTTATTCACATATAGTACCGACCACAAGTAGTTGGCAAAAGGCCAAGAAGAATAATAAAAAGAAAATGAAGAGTTAATTTGTACATTCTTTTGCAATTGTTGTATAACTGTTAAGGTTTTTGGAGACGTTGCAATACGAAAGGGCCAGGACTGGGAAGGAGCGACCGTGGCCTTAATTGAGGTAAACCCCCAGCATATGCCAGATGTGAGAATTCGAAACCACGGAAAACCGACAGTAGGGTTCGAACCCACTATCTCCCGAATGCGAACTCACAGCTACGTGACTCGAACCCGCAGCTAGATCGCGGTAGTATATTATTAGACATGTACAGGATATTATTTTGTGCAGACGCTGCATAAATGAGAGTTTCAGCCTCGGTGACAAGTAAAGGTAAGGTAAGGTAAGGTAAGGTAAGGTAAGGGAGTATTCTGCCCGAAGGCAGGTCCGAACCTCCGCAGAGGTGTGCCTGAGCCGGAGTGTACGTACGGTAGGGTGGCCAGTTCCTTTACGCTCCTCCATTCCCTTACCCCCCCAACGGCACGTGGCAACCCATCCAAATCTTGACCACGCCCAATGTTGCTTAACTTCAGAGATCTCACGGGATCCGGTGTTTCAACACGTCTGTGGCCGTTGACGGTGACAAGTAAGTTATCAAAAAATTCAATTCAAGTCTTCCCACAGAAAGTACCTCTTAGATGCATAAACCAGTGGAGTGAATCTTGATGAGTGAATGATGGTGTGTGTGTGTGTGTGTTAACTAATTTTCATTAAATTTCATTTAGTAGTTTTGACAAATGATATGTTCATACTGGTATAGTTATTAGGATGCATTTATTTTGAATTTGTATTACAAATTAGTTTATTTCAACATATTTAACATCCACAATTTTTCTGTTAAGTGTAAGAGAGGACCATGAGTCCTAACTTCGCCACTACTAAAATAAATAAATAAATTAATTAATTAATTCTCTCTATCTTTCCGTGTGCGTGAGGATTACAGCGTGCAAGCTTCCCTAGCAAAGCCTTCCCAGTTTCCCCAGTCAACATTGGTATAACCCTTGTTATCCGCGCCGCTATAGTCAATATTTGTATCTCCTGTGTACAAATGTTGTACCATATCACGTGACTTTCGGTTGCCTGCTTCCTTTACCGTGTTTCTGGTCGCATCCAAGCGGTCATGGCGACACCAGCAGTCAAATATGTTAATCCCATTCGACAGTATAGCCTGGCTCACAACACAACTGCCTTTTTCTGTAACTGCAATATTTCACCTCCCCCCTCCTTCCCTGTTTAATGACAGGTATACAGCATACAATGAAACCCGGCATTGCCAAATGAATAGGCGCGGTCTGTTCACACTGTCCGCTGCTTACAGTTGCAATCTGGGTTTTATACTACGTGGCACGTGGGTATTGTTACTTACAAAAAGGTGAGGGGGGGGGGGAGCACGGCTGTGAGGGAAGTCGTCTTGTTCTCAGCCAGATAACAGAGAAGCCTGTGCTGCTCAGAGAACCCGACACTAACAATAACAATCCGAATCTGCGCAGTTATATAATGGCCCGATCGTATCCTGCTAAGAGTACACCAGGTTTTACGAGGAAGCTCGTATCCAAGTGGCAACAACCAACTAATTTGAGGTAGATTTAACTCAGGCCTAGTATATTGTCTTCCCTGCTATTCTTTAGTTATATTGAAGTGGGTATTCTTCAATTCTATTGCAGTTCTTATTGGCGAATTTCGAGACCTTAGAAGATTCAAATGGACATAAGCGATATCGCTATTCATTGTAACTGGGGATTACTCATTATTTTCTTGAACTCCCTGGAGGAGAGCGTTTTTACGTCGAAGATCTGGCGGGGAGATATGGCTGAGGATAGGTAGACAATACTGTATGTGGGTGTAGAGCACGGCCTCTCAGGGTGCAGGCGCCAGTGCATTGCGCGGTGCACGGTGCAAAAGACGACTTCATTTGGTTGACCAGAGTGCAGACCCCCGTTCTTCGATTTGGAGTAATAGCGCTGTCTCTCTCTTTCCCCACGCCTGTCTCGCTCGCTCCACCTGTCTCCCTCTTCCTCACTGGCTCCGTAGGACTCCACATCCGAGCAGAGTTGAGCAGAGCTTAGCCGAGTAGCCCAGAGACGAAGCGTTGGTCCGAGAGGAGTGGGACCGATGCACTGTGCACAGGAACTCTGCGCCTCAGTTTGAACGCGTGACATTTGGGCGTTTGAGAGGCTCTGGTGGACCTTATTGTGCCGGTTATGAGACGCATCGTGGTGTTGAGATGCGTATCTATCGAGGTTGGTGTGAGGGCCATTCAACCAAACAGGAGCACAATACTCGGCAGCCGAAAACACAAGTCCCAAAGCTGTGCACAGAAGACTTTCACTAGAAAAGGAAAAGAATTTCTAAACCTAATTGCTATTGTGGTGCCTCTAAGCAGACCATCACACATATTATCACCGAGTGTCCAAACAGAAAGTACAGTGGGGACATCAATGATTTTGCTTGTGCGTTTCCAGAGACAATTAGCTACATAAACAACCTGGACATAAAGATATAGTTTGCTTTCAAAAATGTATTGTTTCTGTAAAGCCATGCGATAAATAAATAAATAAATAAATAAATAAATAAATAAATAAATAAATAAATAAATAAATAAATAAATAAATAAATAAATAAATAAATAAATAAATAAATAAATAAATAAATAAATAAATAAACTATCCGAGTATTTTCAATTGATGCTTTCACGGTCCGTAATTTTAGACATAACATAGCTTTTGGGTTTTTGCCGTATCAAGAAAACAAGATGAAATTCTTAACGTTTCGCAAAGAACTTTGCTCCGTGTCTTCAGAAGAAAATCTTGTCTGTTCACGCGGAAGACTTTTTCAATAATTACGGTTTGCATTTAAGAAACCGTCATTATCAGAGAAGTCCTCCTTTCTCAAATTCAAACCGTCGTAATTAGAGAAGTCTTCCTCGAGAACAGACGAGATTTTCTCCTGAAGACGCAGAGAACGTAAAGAATTTCACCTTGTTTTCTTGACACGCAAAAAGCCCAATAGCTGTATTACCGTATCGTGTCAATAACTATCCTGCTTACAATCTTCCCGCAATTCCCACTACAAATAATACCACAAAAATGATAAGATTACGAATCATTTCGAGTCCTAACGCCTCTAATCCCTCCCGTTATTTAAGTACGTCTGTATGCATGTCTACTCCTTAGTCCCATTTCTTCATACGGGGTCGGCGATGAAGTGCGGAACAACTTAGATGGCATGGTTTTACGTTCGGATGCCCTTCCTGTCGCCATTCTCAGTTGCGGAGCTTATAAAGTTCAAATTAATGATGGTGAATGATATTGGGCAAGGAGCTGGAAGGAATCGGTTGTGGCCTTTCAATAGGAACTCTCCCAGCATTTACCTGAGGTGAAAATGGGAAACCACAGAAAACCATTCTCAAGACGACTGACGGTGGAATTCGAACCCAAGCGTCTCCTGAATGCAGAGCCTGGCCCCATAGCCGTAGCGCGTTGAAACGCGCAGCCACTCCGCTTGGTTTCTGAAGGAGGTATATTATGAATATTTTGTCTCCATTTTTCTTTTAATATTTACCCCCATACGTACACTCCGCTTGATTTCTGAAGGAGGTATATTATGAATATTTTGTCTCCATTTTTCTTTTAATATTTACCCCCATACGTAAGTTTTTTCTCGGATTACGCCTGTTGTGGAGGGCATTGTAATTTAGGCTATAACTTATATTAGGCACTACTGTATTCCATTTGTACGTTCGGCTCCTTGGCTGAATGGACAGCGTGCTGGATTTCGGTTCAGTGGAGCCAGCATTCGATTACCGGCCGGGTCGGAAGTTTTAACCCCATAGAGTTAACTCTTTCGGTTCGGAGACTGGGTGTCTGTGTTCGCCGTACTATACTTATCTTCTTATAAATTCAACACACCACACTGTCAACCACCACAGAACCACGCAAGAGTGAACAGACCCCTCCACACAGGCAAAGGGCACTAATTTACTTTGTACTTCTACAGCATTTTTATTGAATATTCCCTCGGTGTTGTATTGGCCTTGTAGACAAAAAGTAGTAACATGTGTATTAGGCTATAAGAATGTCCAAAGTGTTTCACAGTAACATTTTTACGCTATGGGTAGACCGCGGGACCGGCGTACAAGATTAATAACCTGCAACAAAATATCCACTGTAACGAACGTAAGTAGAAAACCAGTTTCCAAGGAGGTCCCTATAGGAGTAGAAGGCAAAGGCTTCCATTATTCATAAACTCCGCACTATTTAGAACTGAATGGTTCTACATCGGACCGCCTTTGCCCTCACGAATTAACTTGGTACTCATTTGCAGCGTAGGCTGAGTGAGCCCCAGCGCCACGAGGGACTTCCTGGTCGGGAATCGAATCCGTCCTTCCGGGTTAACCAAGCACGCCTTCGCCCTCTCTGCTAGACAGCCCTTTCTTCATGGAGAGAGCTTATTTTAACCTATGTATACAGTATACCTAAAATCAACAGGCTTACCGAGAGTGTCTCCTATACAGTAGCCTACGCTTAATTTTGCTTTCTCTCCACTTAACACGAACAGGTTTTCGGCGACGCTGGGATAGCAAAAAGCTAGCACTGGTAAGGTCTTGGTCTTAATTAAGGTTCAGGTACAACAACTGCCCGGTGTATAAATGCGGAAACTACGGAAAACCACTCTGAGGGCCACAAGCTTAAGCTACAAAATCTAAACTGCGCAGTCAAGTTGAGCGGTCAAAATTATTCAATTCCTACTTGGCAAACAGTGTTGTAAATGCCTCCAAAACGTTCTATAGTTTCTACAAACATTGTGCATTCGTTCCACGAATTAATAACAGCAACTGAAATATAAAGATGATCTAGTGGCTGTACAGAGCAAACAGAAATGTTCTATTTCCAAACTGTCAAACATACATAATAGCTACAAAACAAAATAATGTAGTAAGGTACTGCTTGTGTGCCACGGGTTGATGGCCTAAGAGCATTACCACGGGTGATGTACTTGTGTTAGGACCTGGTTTCTTTCCTCCAATAAATGAAGCAGAGGTATTGATTTGGTGCAATGAGTTTGAGGAGGCTTCGCAGTTGACAATGCTACCCTCACTCGATTTTTCACCTTCCATTTTGTTCTACCATTCATTGTTGCTATAATAGTTATAATTCACCTCTTATTCCTTCACCAGACAGGGTCAAATAACCCTTTAGGTTTAAATAGAAACTCGGATAAAATTCCATTTCATCCTTATTTCACCTTTAAGGACATTTATCAACAGTGTGAGGTTACTGTCAACACAGACGACACATCAACGTATTTCGTATTCCAAGTAAGGAAAACAAGTTTCAAGCATGGAAAACATTAGTCTCACTGCTGGCCATGCCACCACTTGAATGTCCAGTTCTCGCAAGACAGCTCTGGTGATGCGCGCGACATGAGCCCTGGCATTGTCGTGCATAAGTACGAATTCAAGGCCAACACCGTATGCAGCAACCAATACATGATGTAGCAGTATCTGCTGGATGTACCCCGCGTCGGTAAGATTACCACGGGCGACGACAAGATCCGCACGGCCATCAATACTGATGCCACGTCACACCATCACAGAACTTTACCCGAATCGGTCGTCTTCCTGGACAACATTTGGCATGTACTGCTCACCACGGCATCTCCACACACGTTGACGTCATTCACGCTGTGTCAGGAGAAATCTGGACTTGTCTCTGAACAACACAGGTCTCCATTGGCGAAGTTGCCAGTTGACGTGGGTACGAGCAAACAGAAGGCGAGCTGCGCTATGTTGCTGCGTTAAACAGGGCACTCGAAAAGGACGTCTGGGTTGTAAGGACACATTTCTTAACCTCTTTCTTACTGCCTGGTCAGACACCGTGACGCCAGTGACCCACCTAAGGTCTTGTTGCAGTTCTCTGGCAGTTGCTGAACGACGCCGCAACGCACAAGTAGATTTCGGTTATCTTGTGGGGTTGTCATGAGTGCACGACCTTGTCCAACCCTCCTTGTGAATTGGCCTGCCTCATTGTAGCGATTCCACAAGCGTTGAATAACTGACGGAGAGATATTGAGATCCACAGCAGCACGACGAAAAGTCCATCCTTCCTGGATCAAATTGACGGCCCTTGCGACTTGAACCTCGTTAAGATGTCTCATGGGATGTGCTGGTTTAAGTACAACGTGCTCAAATGACCGCAGTAGTCTGTGTACCTCACAACGACTGACGGACGCACCGATATTCACTTTGTTTTGAGGGGTCACCTGACATTTTAATACATGGCTACGCCTAAGTGGAGGATAACTTCGATTTGACATACCCTGAATAGCTAAGGTCTCAAGGTATGCTGTACGACCATTGGAACCCCATCTACCAAATTAACGTTCACACACCAGACGTTACAAAACATGTTCCCCTAATTTTTTTTAACTGTGTATATTATTTCACAAAAGTTAAACGAAAACGGAATAGCTTCAAGGTGGTAGTGAAGGTTCATGTCCATAGATGTGGTTCCTCAATATGGCTATCAACCCCTTTAATGCGGCTGTCGCAATTATGTGCAGAAGGACAGTACATAGACCAAGTCCACGGGTAGCCGGGGGAATGGTCTCTCGAGCACCAATCATAAATTCGGGACTCGCGAACCCGAAGGCTGGTTTTATCTCTGAAAGCTCCACCAGCCTAGATATCGATGAAGAGGCGTACTAGGAAAATGATCAGTGAATTCGTTTCTCGTTGCCTTCCCCACAGAGCTAGAAGAGTCTACTACTTATCAGTCTGTGATGGCCACTGAAATGAACAAACCAACCGACCCTGTGGGCATCACTTTCCCACCATTCATAACAGGCACTAGCTATATGAAGAATGGCTTTACTACCACAGCTCTTACCTCGGTCACTTCCATACTGAAACAGATCAATGAAAGTAACAAATATGGCCTAGCCCATACCAGAAGATATACTGCATTGTAAACACTAGGCTATAATTATCTCACCAGAGATGGATCCAGGTCAATGAAACAAAAAATGTCTTGAGAGTTAGGAAAGCGCTGGTAAACAAACGACGCAACAAGAAGTAATGCCAACAATCACAATTTTTTGTACGTTCATTCATAAACAACGCAACTTCATGTCTTGTTATATTTAGCCTCTAAGAGCTTTATCATATTATGTAACACATAAACTGTGCATTAGTGCTGCGACAGTGTACTCTCTCATCTGTCACTTTATCACAATGAACACATTTTATAAATCTTCAACAGGAATTTGCCACCGGACACAGCCTCTATTCGTTATGCTTGATTAATATGCAGTGTCACATTTATTTATGAGACTACAGCCATTACGATAATATTGGATAAGAATAGTTGCTTGTATGAAAGATGTATTTAATAACCTTCTTGGTGTAGAATTACATCTTAAGTTCCATCAAATATGTACTCAAAAACAAATGGTGTTACAACCCTGGTGGACACTGGCCAACCAAGCGACCGCTGCTCCTCCCAAACGTCCGAAGGTTCCCTGTGGTCAGAGCGACAGTACCTCTCGGTCATTATGGTTGATTTTCTAGAACGAAGTCACTATCTCAGTGTCAGATAGCTCCTCAATTGTTCGCTCCTAGGCTAAATGGACATCGAACCAGCCCTCAATCCAGTTAAGGATCCCTGACCTGGCCAGGAATCGAACCGTAGGCAGGTTCAGACCACGGGCTGGCCAATTATGTCTTCAGGTACTGTAATTACAGTAATTTATTGACCGTATGGCTTTTAGTATTCGGAGAGTCCTGGGGCGCATACTGCTCGCCTGGTAGGGACGGGAGGTGAAATACGAGGGGGGATCAAATATAAACGGGATTCTTTTTGCTATTTGTTTAACGTCGCACTAACACATCGAAGGTTTTCGACGACGGAAGGGTGGGAGATTGGGAAGGCGGCGGCCGTGGCCTTCATTAAGGTACAGCCCCAGCATTTGCCTGGTGTAATAATAATAATAATCGTATGGCCTCAGCTACCGTGTGCAGACATTTCAATTTGACGCCATCTGGCTGTCTGCTCGTCAATTTCGACGTTCCGTTTTACTCTAGGCCACCACTAGATGGCAGACCGAGTAAACCGAAACTCTCTTGGGCGTCTATGGCTGAGATTTAATTAATTTTGTCGGTGTGAAAATGGGAAACCGCGGAAAACTATCTTCAGGGCTGCCAACAGTGGGGTTCGAACCCACTATCTCCCGAATGCAAGATTATATGTTTAATTTAAATTCATTTATTAAAAACACAAGACAATGACAATTTATTTTTCCACATAGTTTCCTGCTTTGGAAATGCATTTGTCCCAGCGTATGGGCAGCTTTTTGATGCCCCCACCGTAAAAAAAAAAAAAAAAAAAAACAGGGTCGTGTCACCAATAGAGCTTCTTTAAGCGGCCCGAACAAGTGGAAATCGCAGGGCGATACGTCCAGGCTGCAAGAAGGATAATCAAGTGTAGTCCAAGACAGAGCTGCAGTATGGGGAACCATCTGGAACACACTTTACGGAACTACAGGTCGTTTGTGATGATTGCTTGATAGCTCCCATAACTGATTCCGACTTGTTCTGCAATGTCTGATACTCTCGCCCGTCGATCGTCGTCAATAATGTCTTTAAACGCACGAATGTTTTCGTCTGTAATGCTGGTCCGAGGACGGCAATCGCGTTGCTGATTTTCCACACGTTCTCGTCCTTCCTGCCAGGCAAACACACGCGTCCTTGACAATGTTTGATCACCGAACTGGGCACTCAATCTCTGGCAAATTTCCGCCGCTGTAACTCCTTCACGAGCAAGAAATTTTATAATTATGCGTTGCGCAGTGGAGGAGTGCACATGTTGCTCCGACATAGTGAGCGTTACTGACGAAACGGCGGGAAATATCTAACAGCACGCTCCCCCCACTCCTAACGGTGCCGCCTAAGCACAGCAGAAGCGTGGGGCCAGTCCTACCAACTGTCGACGTTTAGAAACAAAAATCCCGTTTATATTTGATAGACCTTCGTACCAAGAGGTCTACTGAAGAACTGACGTTCCCATCCGACGAACGAATCACCATCAACAGCGTCATATGCCCTCACTCCATCTGAACACTGCAGAAAGGTTTTGAATTGAGTCCAGGCTTTTGATAAGCAATCCAGTGATTATAAATTGTATACCACCACCTCTTCTACACTGCCGGTGATTTTTTTTTTTTTCCATCAACGGGACTTGAACCGGCTAACCACGCTGTCAGACCACAGAGACTTGACGCCGCGCCGTAACGATCATGGCCACCAGGCGGACTCTTAGGTAAGTTTGTCTGTTTGTTCGGGGTCGGATATGAGGTGAGATAAATCTATCGCGGAGGGTTTTTATGACCGGATGCTCTTCCTGACGTCAACCTCACCAGAGAAGTTAATGAGATGAATCAAAACTCGGTGCCGGCACATAGCCTACTCCTATCGAATAGCACCAAGGGGTTTCCTGAAGGCTTAACGTCCCCATCCAACGGCCGAATCATAATCAACAGCGTCATATACCCTCACTCAATATGAGCACTGCGGAGAGATTTGGAATTTAATCCAGGCTTTTGGCACGCAATCTAGTGATTAGAAATTGTATACCACCTCCTCTTTTGCCCTGCCGGCCAACATTTTGATGGTGAACATTTTTTCGACCAACGGGATTCGAACGGGCTAACCACGGAGTCAGACCACTTAGACTTCAACGCCTTAACGATCATGGCCATCACTTAGGTAACAAGATCCTGTCTGATAGCGTAATGTTGGCGATGTTCATAAGTAGTCTAACTATTCGCAGCAAAGATGAATCTTCTTTAGGTCTAGCATATTTCCTTTATATAAACTAATTTTACATGATTTCAGCTATACTTGTTTTCCAATCAAAAGTCGTGCCGTTAACCTTATTTCCATCACATTTGAGTGTCCAACTGTGGCATATCGATCTTTGGACGTGTCCACTGCATGTCACACTAATAACTCGTCAAGCGGAACAAACACGAGTCCATTGTCTCATAAAGCTGACCAAGTGCACCATGTCAACACAGCGAGTGAGTGCTCCACTGTTTGCACTTCTCATACGCGGGCATCGGGCTTTGCCATTTGAAACCCTATTTTATATTTGTTGACGGTACTACTAGAGCGCAAACATCATACGTGTGCAAATTATGAGCCCATGACAACAAGCTAATTGCAATGTTTGGGTTGGGAAGAATTGAGAGAAAGAAGAAGAGCTGCTCGACTAAGTGGTATGTTCCGAGCTGTCAGCGGAGAGATGGCGTGGAATGACATTAGTAGACGAATAGGTTTGAATGGCGTCTATAAAAGTAGGAAAGATCACAATATGAAGATAAAGTTGGAATTCAAGAGGACAAACTGGGGCAAATATTCATTTATAGGAAGGGGAGTTAGGGATTGGAATAACTTACCAAGGGAGATGTTCAATAAATTTCCAATTTCTTTGAAATCATTTCGGAAAAGGCTAGGAAAGCAACAGATAGGGAATCTGCCACCTGGGCGACTGCCCTAAATGCAGATCAGTATTGATTGATTGATTGATTGATCGAAGTTAGCACTAATGAGAATACCTCAGGTGGTAAGGCAATCAGGCTGGTTCACGATGGTCCGAAGCTCGAAACTTCACGCAGGCAGTAGTATCTGGAGTATGCTTTACTTAGTTTGTTCTTAAACTCATTCTAAGCAAATTCTTATGGAATGTATATTAACTTACGTAATAAAGAACCAAAATTCTCGATCTTTTCTATTTCAGCTACCGCAAACTGTCGCGGCCGTCATTAACGGGTTACTTTTGTGAGATCTGTATCAATGGCTGAAAGGTCATTGTTCGTTCAGAGGGTCCCGAGTTCGATTACTGGCCGGACCGGAGATTTTAACCACTCAAAGATAATTCCTCTGCTCAGCGATTGAATGTTTGTGCGCTCTTCTTAATCTTCATGATCATTATAACTATGTATCTTCATACACTCACAACACATCACACTACCAACCACCACAGAAACATGCAAAAGTGAACACATCCCTGCACATAGGGATGGTGTCAAGAAAGACATCTAGTTGTAAAACTGGGCTATAATTTCGACCCCAAGTAATTGGGAAAAAGTCAGGCAGAAGAAGGCATCTGCCGGGCATAAACCCGTGATCTTGGTTCTCTAGGCAGACGTCAACACTACTACTGATCTACAGGAGGGAGGGAGGGAGGGAGGGAGGGAGGGAGGGAGAGAGAGGTGGTGGTGGTGGTCGTGATTATTGTTTTAAGAGGAAGTGCAACTAGGCAACCATCCTCTATTAACATTAATCAGACGGAAAAATGGAAGGCATCAACCAAAGAAAAACAAGGGTCACGAAGGGCGTGAAAATGAGACTCCCTAGGCCTCGAGAACCTAATACCGTCGGGGTCGTAAAAGAACAAGTGCTGACCAAGGGTGGTTGGATAGGATAGATAAAAGTGAGGAGCCTAACACATGTTAGTGGAAGCAATGCCAGGACTCAGCTAGGACCTCCGTGGTCACCAACCCACGCTCCCAAGTTAAGAGCCCTGGGGACCCTTTTAGTCGCCTCTTACGACAGGCAGGGTATACCGTGGGTGTTATACTGCCGCCCTCACCCACAAAGAGAGAGAGAGAGATATATTACAATTTCACATCTAGTACGAAATAATCATAGCCTATAATAATAATAATAATAATCTCAAGAGTATGAGGTGGTAAACGATAAATCTATGTGCGCGAGAAGCTATGGAAATTCAAATGATTTTATTGGAGTGCTCCTTGAACAAAGGAAACTTTGATGTAATCAATCCTAGGGACTTGCTGTAATGCTCTTACGCCGGAGTGCAAATTAATTCAGAGAGCCGGGCGTGATGGAGCAGGGAAGCGGATGGAAGTCCCGTTAAGAAGAGCAATAAAGCGTGATGTATTTATCCTCAAGCAATTCGACCTGAGCCGACAATTTACAGAACGAGCTAAGCTGTCTCATAGACTTCAACTAATACGACGATAGCTAGAAACTTGAAATATCTATCTATCTATCTATCTATCTATCTATCTATCTATCTATCTATCTATCTACGTATGAGTGTTTGTATGTTTGTTTTACTACGTACCTTTATTTTTCATAGTATGCATGGATCATTTACTGTGGGAGGGAATTCATTTGGGCTGAAATGCAGTCAGAAATTTGGCCGATGCTGACGAGTTTATCCGAATGGCCGACTGTGCTGAAAGCCTGCAATCTAATGCAATGCATAAAATAAAAGTGAGCTCTCGCTCACGAGCCGTTTCCCATGAGGAAGCTGAGAACCAAGCAGCGGCTCATTGGTTTCATAAAAATGAACCAAGGCTTTGTTGTGGTCTAATGCCCCCACCCCTGCGTTCGGTGCAGTTAATGCACCAGCCCTATAACTCGAGGTTAAGCTTCACTGTATTGGTAACCATCACAGCTGACAAGATTAGTAGTTTTCATTAGCGTTCTGTCACGCTTTTGAAAATAGATGTTCTATTATAATATTAAAAGCTCAGCTGCCAGAAGCTACAAAGAAAAAGAAAAAAAAAACAATTGTAGCAGTGAGGCGTCCACTGCAATAGAGATTTAAAATTCCACTGACGGAGAACCAGATGCTATATGGGGTAGCGACATTGTAATATGGCATCATTACCCATGGCGCAATTACATGAACCTGGGTCTCTAAAGAAAATTATACTCGCAGTATTACCTGCCATTACTCTACACACACAAGAATTCCTCCAAATACCTGACAAACGTGCATTAGGCCGGGACAGCCGGTATACACACTAGTCAACTTCTCTCTTGCATGGCAAGTAGCCTGCATATTGTGCTTCGGGCTGATAAGAAGCGTCCTGGATTGCTGGCCGGCGTTCCGCCATCATTAGTCATGCGTACACATCACCACCGGCCGCGAAGTCCAAGAAGCAAAACCCTTTTCGTCCCCATCCCCATCAACAACTCTGCCGGCCAACATTCAGGTGGTGATTTTTTTTTTTTTTCGACCAACGAGCCTCGAACCGGCTAACCACGTGTCAGACCATATAGACTATATGCCTTAACGATCATGGCCTCCAGGTGGGTTGTATTATTATCAAAACGTTCTTCAACTTATCTCAATTAGTGGAGTCGCTGCAGCCACCCAGGCTCATTTTGGTTTTGGTCGGGGGTTCAAGACCGGATGCCTTTCCCGACGGAACGTGAATCTGGAGAAGAAAATCTCGACCCAGAATCGACCGACATTCGAACCTCAGCCTTCCACGTGGGAAGTTAGCAGCTTAGCCACTAAGCTAACTAAGGGGCGCGACTGAACTTATTTAGCAGATGAATTTGCTTTCTTCTCTTCCCAGAGTATCTTCATCCTCTCGCTGTACTTTTTCTTCTGTTCTTCCGACCATGCAGTGGTTGTTCTCATCTTGGGTTTTATGTTTGTTTACCAGCGTTTTACAGCTAGGCCTGTCCCACGTAATTTCACCTGTTAATGCTGATTTCTTGAAGGTCTTTAACGATTTCGATTAGTATCCAATTATTCTTGACTTTTAGTGAGAAGACATAATTAAATTCCTTTTTAGTAAGTCTTTCACTGTCCATTCTTTGAATATGACCACAGGGCCCCATTATTATTATTATTATTATTATTATTATTATTATTATTAATACAATGTATAGGTTTATTTAAACGATATAAATTAAGAAATGTTAATGGAATTAAACCATTAAAATAAAAAGTTAGCAGACAATAAGGCAATATGTCGTCATCAGGAAGGAATACAAGAAACTGCTGTCGGTAAAACGAAATAAACATATAGAAAAGGAAGCGGTAAAAATTGTGAAGGATGCCATCAAGAACCCGTTTGTAGCATTAAAGCCTAGGAAAATGCAAAGCAGTGGAATGATAGAAATGGATACATGGGAAGATCACTTTAGGAATATACTAAATGTTGATGAGGACGTCAATACTGAAGCTGCGATAATAGGATCATACCAAGAAGTAACTGACCCGTTCACAAAGGAAGAGGTGTACGAAGCTATTACTCGTATGTCACTTAAAAATAAGAAGGCCATAGGACCCGATGGCATATACATCGAACACACAAAAGACTCATCAGAAACACTATTACCGGTGATTTCAAACCTAATGAACCTCTGTCTACAAGTATACAACATCCCAACATCTTGGAGAACCTCGACTATGAAAATGTTGTACAAGGGAAAAGGCTACCAGTCAGACCCTAACTCATAGAGAGTAATAGCTATAGAAAAATGCATGCTAAAAATAATGACAAAGCTTCTCACAAAAAGAGTTGCAGACGCAGTAGAACACACACTCCCAGGGGAACAGTTTGGATTCCGTAAAGGAAGGAGCACCCTCCATGCCATTAACAACCTCATCAATGACATTGAAGAAGCCCTCAGACATCCAAGAGGCAAATTCCATGCAGTATTTATTGATTATGCAAAAGCTTTCGACACGTTAAGCAGACTACTAATAATCGCAAAGCTGGAAGCAATAATGGGGAAAGACAAGCTCACGACTCTGATAAGTAACATACTGACGACAAACTACATACAAATTGATGACCAAGTCGCGACTTCGAAATTGATCATGCAGACCAACGGAGTACTCCAAGGAGACCCACTAAGCCCCTTGCTGTTTAACATTGCGACGTACGATGTGGTAAAGGTTACTCAGCAAGGTATAGAGGATTTGAAAATATACTTATATGTAGACGATATGGTCATTGGATCAAGTTACCTACATGATGTGCAAAAATCTGTAGACAATCTAGACAGGTGGGCAAAAGATAACAAGATGAAAATTAACACAGAGAAAACAGTGAAAATGACATTTCGGAAAGGTGGCCGATAGGCCGCAAGTGACAGGATACACCTAGGATCTACAGTCCTCAAGACTGTCAATACATTTCAGTATCTAGGACTGACCATGCAAACAACAGCAACAACCTATAGAATCCACATGAAGTCTAGAGCAACGGCGGCCACCAAAGCAATATATGATATTAAAACAATTAACAAGCTTTCACTAAAAACTGCTATGAAACTATTCGATGCGAAAATTGCGCCAATCGCCAAATATGGACTGGACATTATATGGAATAAATTGGGTCTGGCTGAGTTGAAGATAATTGAAGCAGTCAAGTCGCGCTTCCTGAAAGCTACACTGGGAATATCAAAATACACAAAATCAAGGCTTGCATATGAGCTTGCAAAGGAAACCTTCTTCATCGAGGACCTCCGAATGAAGCGAGGGTTTCCATCCACAGATGCTTGGGAAAAATTAATGCAGGACAGAGTGAAGAAGAGGGAAGAAATCTGCCTCGATTTCTACTCAACGGAGGCGATGATGAATAGAACATGACAAAGACTAATCAAGACATGCGACATTTCGTTAACTCGATGGCGGTTCATGGGTATCGTCATAAACTGTGCAACACCGAGTACTTCCATGACCCCGACGAAACCTGTGTTTGCAAGCTGTGCAATGAGCATTGCAGTCGATATCACGTAATCACATGCAAAAACCGGGGATTATCTATTGTGAACTTTTGTAATAGTGAGAAGTGACAGTACATATGACAAACTTTGTTTATACAATGCACAATTTGTGTGGTGTATCTTTATTAATTATGATTAATAAAGTGTTTATTATTATTATTATTATTATTATTATTATTTCTACTTACCTTTACCATCGGTGAACGTTCTTTCCGTACCATTCTTCACCGTATGTCCTAAGAAGTTTTATAACGAACCAAATATGCCACGAGAGGGTCATATGTTCAGAGTCGATATCATTTTTTTTTTCAAGTACAGTGCTAATAAACATAGGGCACAAAAATCATTTACGGAACCATTCTTAACGATGATTTACTTTCGTAAACGAGATTCCAACCAGCAGCTAAGAATATTAAGTCTGTGAATAACAGATCACGTTTCTAAAAGTTAACAAATAATCAAAATAATAATAGCCCCAATGATGAACAAATGATATGGACCAAAAACAACAATGGACTGTGTCAAATAATAAACAACATTCCAGACCGTTGAGGGAAGGTATGAGCGCTCCAGGACACTTCTAAAAATACCGTCCCCTAGCTTCTGCTCTCTTCCCGAGATGTTTCTGTGGCCCGTGTCTTTCTCTTATCCTCCTATAACGATGGAAACATAGTGGCAGCGAGGTTGATCCGGTATTATTATTATTATTATTATTATTATTATTATTATTATTATTATTATTATTATTATTATTATTATTATTATTATTATTATTATATGCGTATGGACCCAATGGATCACGCAAAGCTCTAACGATTCTGTTTTCTGAGTTGCCAGACAGCTCTCATCCTTTCTTCGTGGATGCTTTTCATTCTTCTGTCCACTTTGCTCCAGTCTTCTTTCACTTCGTTCTCTGGTTGCACTTTCCATCCGTTAATTTTTTTCCTATAGAGGTTTCTGTCCGCGGTGTCAGTTGAGTTCATCTGGGCTTTTTCCAGATCCTTCTTCACTTCCAGTACCCATGGAATATTTTTGAGATGTTCTATATAGGTGAGAATTTTGTGTGTCAGTCTACTTGCCGGCAGTCTGCGAACGTGCCCATAAAATTTCAGACGTCTTTTGCGGATGTCTGCTGCAATGTTGGAAAGCTCTTCTGTCTGTTTGCATGATCTCAGTCTATAACCATCTTCTGTTTTTCGGGGGCCGAGAATTTTCCTCAGGATTCTTCTTTCTTCTGGCATGGGCTACAGCAATTTCTTACCTTCATTGAACTGCCTCAGTCTCATCCTTGGCTTTGAGAATATGAAGGTGACCGAGGTATGAGCGATGCTAGTAATATTATTATTTATACAGCCAGTCCCTGTTATGAATGATGTGAAAATATCGCTCATGGGATCGGTCGCTGCATGCATTTCAGTGGGCTTGGCAAGACTGATGTGCAATAGCAACGTCTGGCTCGGTGAGGAAAGCAACGGGAAACTACCTCACTCCCCGTTTCCCTAGTATGTCTCTTCAGTGACGCCTGGGCTATCTATGATAGCATTTGGTGGAGCTGTGGAGATCAAACCAGCCTTCAGACTGAATACCCTAATTATTATTATTATTATTATTATTATTATTATTATTATTATTATTATTATCGCTTATCCAAATTATAGGCCTGTCTGCAGAAAATTCACCAGTTTTTAAATGGTGGAAAAATACATAGCAGACATTTTTCTTAGTACTGGAAAAATGTTAATTATGTTGAGAATGATCACCAATATGCTCACCAAAAAAGAAGAAAGGTAGTACCACCTACTGTAGATTTCTTAGACAATTTTGCTAATATTATAAATGGAAAAATGAAGGTACGAATGTTCTTGAAATATCAGTAGATCTTCCCAAGGTACCTCATTCATCAGATCATCTAAATTAACTGAAAGCCTTACAGAGTATGTGTGCGATGGGATCGACCCTTAAATTATTAGAAAACTATTTGTCAAATAGGTCATTTGTGGTTCAAGTTGGTAAAACCTTTAGTAGGCCCATTATGATGGACAGAGGTGTTTCACAAGGCAATTTCGCAGATCCATTCTTGTATTTAATACGTATATGAAAATGATATCAGTCTGTTTAAAAACAGATCCGTATTTTGATAACAAGTTGATAGTATACGTATGTTCACACAAAGATCCAATAATAGCACATAAATAATTTTACAAAGTGAATTTATAAAATTTTAACCAACAGTGTCACAATAAATGTTTCATTATAAATGAAAATAAGACTAAAGTAATTTACATAACTTCACCTCATATGGTGATAAATCCACCAACTATAAAAGTCACAGCAATCAATACGTACATCCATGAAAATAAAATATATGACCGTTCATGTGGTAAGAAAATCATAGTTTCAGAACAAGGAATCCTGGGTGTTGTTATGTGCTGACAATACGACTTAATAAACACGGAGAGGGAACATTAGAGGTACTAGTGTCAAAGTTACAAAATACATTGCCAAATAATTTTAAACATCTAAAACGAAGAGCAAGGCTGAAAAAAATACGCAAATAATCTATTTCAGGAAGAATGTAAGGGACACAATAATACCCAGGGACTTAAATTTAGATATTAAAATAGCAAATGTTTTAAGATTAATTCAACTGTAAAGAACTGTGTACATTTTAATACTATAATTAATATCTCAGAAAGAAAGAGAATAGAGGCTTTTGAAATGTGGTGTACAGAAAGGTGAGTAGATCAAATCACGAATAAAGAGATACTGAATGAAATTGGTGAGAGGAGATCGATTTGATTACATCTGACAAGACGAAGAAATAAGAATGATAGGACACATCTTGAGACATCCAGGACTTGTTCCGTTGCTTTCTGAGGGAAGTGTAGGCGGTAAGGTATGAATATGACAAGCAGATTAGAGAAGAAGTAGGATGTAGTAGTTACGTAGGAATGAAAAAGCACAGGATAGGGTGGCAAGGAAGCTGCATCAAGCCAGTCTATGGACTGATGACTCAAACAACAACAATTAATATCCACACGTAAATTAATACCAAGTAATTTATGATAAAATAAATAATACTATCATCAGCTGACAAGCACATGGGCGCTAAGCAGATGTAAATTGTAGCAAATTAAAATTTAATAAGATAACTGAGATTGTGCAAATAAATTTATAAAGTGGATTGGATTGAAATGTTTATTATTATTATTATTTCCTTTGCGTTTAGGCCATCTGTGGACCACGGTGCTTGTGTTCTAGCTGTGTTTTTGTCGTCGTCTGCCCCTTTTAGCGTACTGGATTGTGTTCTTAGTAGCCTCTTGAGCCTTCCTGTTGGCCCAGTATTCCTTCATTTTCTCGTTGAATTCTTTCCTGCGCTCCTCTGACCAATTCCCGGCTCCTTTGTGGCTAACTGATGTAAGGGATGTTAGGAAAGGTTTACTTTTGACCATTAAACGGTATGCATTTCTGTCAGTAATGGCGGCTTGATTAATATTAAGCTCTGCAAGATCTTTGTCCACTTGTTTGATCCAGGGGAATCCAGTAGCTTTGCCTTTGTTAGCAACCTTGAAGATCTTATGGGATAAACTATTAGGATCCATTCTGTATTGGTGTCCATAGAAAGTCAGACGTTTTCTCCTGATGGCATCTATGAGGTTTTCTTGATGCTGGTAGAGCTCATTGTTGAGTTTGTACCATCGCCTTCCATCTGGTAGGATCCTTGGCCCTATTATTCTTCTCAGGAATTTCCGTTCTTGCACTTCCAGGGCTCTCAGTGGTTTTTTTTAAAGTTAGGGATAGGCATTCTGCTGCGTAGAGGACTGATGGTCTGACTACTGCATTATAGTGTCTCAGTTTTACATTATTTGATAAATGCTTTGAGGCATACAGTTTTCTGCAGGCATGGTAGGCCTTGTCTAATTTGATTCTCCTTTGTTCAAGAGCCATCGTTTCACTTAGGTCCTCCGATATCCACTCTCCGAGGTACTTCACATTTTTAGCTCTCTTGCTGTGTTTTGTATCACTGACTCCCATTGTTGTAGGGGCATCTTTGATGTTGGTCATTATTATTATTATTATTATTATTATTATTATTATTATTATTATTACATAATTCGCTGGGGCCATGAAGGACCACGTTAAGTCTTGTTGCATTTGACACTGAACTTGGCCTTCTTTAGAGCCCAAATTTCCCTCATTCTTTGTGAGTGGGCCTGCTTACGCTCCTCTGTCCAAGGGGCACCGTGTCTTCTCTTCGGTTGCTCGTCTCGGTTTAGCCCGTTCGTCAATATTTTCTTGCGGAAGAGATCTCTATTAAGGGCGTCTTCAGCTGAGATATGTAGCATTTGCAGGTCTTCTTTGGTATTTCTAAACCAGGGAATTGTGGTTTTGGGGTTTGAGTCAAAAAAGTGAAAGATTTCTTTAGTTAATTTTCTTCCGTCCATTCTTTTCAGATGACCGTAAAATCGTGCCCGTTGTTATTATTATTATTATTATTATTATACTAAGCGAGTTGGCTATGCTGTAAATATGAATTCAGGAGATAATGGATGCGATCCCCACTGACATCAGCGCTGAAGATGGTTTTATGTGGTTTTCCATTTTCAATCCCAGCCCTAGACCTATTGAATTATTAGGTTATGACCATAGGTTGATGTGCATTCATCTGATAAGCAATAATACTTGTACAGTTCGTAGAAAATGAGAAAAAAATAGCAATGCAGCAATTTTCGTGATTTATTTTCTGGAAAAGAAATGTGAAGTGAAGCTTCAAAAACCTCACCAAGAATGCTTCATCGAGTTGTAACGTGTGCATTCTCCACTGTGTGAGTCTAATGTTAAATTTACTACTTTAATAGTTAGCTCTTGCCTTTAACTTCTGTCGGAAGTTTTAGGCTTGGGAATGCGTTCATTTATAATGTTAGTAACAGTGAGATATCTTTTCTCTCCGGATTTTAACCACTGTACCTTGTAAAGTGAGCTTAGTTTTTTATGAGTATAAATTTTCATTACAAATCAATCAGTGGTTCTGATGGTTTGTTAAAACTTCAGCTCGTAGGCTGGTTTGATCCACAAATAGCAGCATCAAAGGTTACGACTGTGGCAAATATATAGAATGTTACGTGCCAGCCCTGTGGTAGCCCTTTTCTGTACTTCCTGGGAGGGGTAGTCAGTCAGACGACCGGGGATCTCCCAGCCAGCCTGGAGGGCGGGCCCGGCCTTCCCGTGTATTGTTCCCGTCGCCTGGTTTCCTCACGAGTTCCTGGGAGATGCAACGAGAATGCTCCGTCTCTAGCCACATCGCGAATATTCCAGTACACATCATCCAAGCTATAAAAGAGGAGGCTAGCCGCGGATAGTCGATCAGTGTAGGACTCAGAGGTGAAGTCAGTGTTGAACTCGGTATGTTGGGGGTCGGTGGCTGGGCCGAGGGCGACAGCGGTGTTGGCTGTCGCTAGTGTCCCATAGGAGTCTGAACGAGAAGTGGTTGTTGTTGCATCGGAGTGTCGAGTGGGTAGCTGGGCTGAAGACGGCGTACGGGACAGAAGACTGTGTACTGCCTAACGGTGCGTCCACACTATCTTGTATCAGATCACCGTATTTGTATCATGATCGGCCTCGTGAAAACAGAGTTCTGTATGAAGATCGTGTGTCAACTATGATACAATGAGCGGATCGGAGATGTTCCCACCGAGCGTCGGTCTTTTGCCCTCGCATCAAAGGGAAGATATGTGATACAGGCACGGACAGTGCGGACGCAGCGTTTCCCCGATCTGTACTTCGTATCATCACCTCGTGTGCTGTGCATGGTTGGAGTCCCCGTCACTGTTCGATTCACCCGTACCCTATTCACCGTCCTTCAGAGTTTTGTATGAACTTTTATTTGGGGATCATCCGATTTGAAGAAAAATGGATTCGGAATGGTCCGTGGAAAAAGTTCAAGAGAGAATAATTTCGTGTGGCTATTTCTAGCCGAGTTCAGCCCTTGTGAGGTAGACCCTCCGATGAGGGCGGGCGGCATCTGCCATGTGTAGGTAACTGCGTGTTATTGTGATGGAGGACAGTGTTATGTGTGAGTTGCAGGGATGTTGCGGACAGCACAAATACCCAGCCCCCGAGCCACTGGAATTAACCAACGAAGGTTAGAATCCCCGACCCGGCCGAGAATTGAACCCGGGACCCTCTGAACCGATGGCAACAGTTGATAAGTTATTATCAACAAAAGACCGTTTTGTGGGACCCAAAGGATCTGCACCATTGTAATCGGTTGAAGAAGAATGACGTATGAGAGGAAATCGCGAAAAGACATCGAACTGTGCAATATATATATATCTGATCGCGACTCTTAGAAGAGCTGGCAACAGCCAAATGTAGCTGGAGAGCCAACATTCAACAGATGATACAAGACCGATGTGTGGAAAACTAACAGATACGCATAGATGACACAGATCGGGCAGCGTTGTCAAAAGACGGTTGGATTATGGTCGCATATCAATTCTTGATACAGATACGTTGATCTGATACAAGTATGGACGCACCTTTAGAGTACTGTGTGTGTGTCTGCGAGATATATATATATATATATAGAGAGAGAGAGAGAGAGAGAGAGAGAGTACTTCTGTGGAATGAGGACCGACGTAGTCAGTGACCGGAGTAGATATTGGAACAGTCTTAATGGTTGTTTTGTGAGGAGTACTGTCCTGCTGTTTAGGACTGTTGAATCGAAGCTGTTTAGTTCACTGTGTTTGACTGTGTGAATTAATGGACTGTCTGAAGTCGAGCCAAGCAACAGTCATTGTATGTGTCGGTGCGACGTAAAGCAGCTTGTAAAAAAAAAAAGGATCGTAACAAGATCATCCATGCACTGCATGCTCTAAGGTCGAAGATGCCCTCTGTAATTAATATATGTTACATCATATTTGCATAATTTTATAATTATATCCAGAGATTTTATGCTGCAACTTAGTATATGGACCCCATGCACTTGACCAGGGAAGTGCTTCTAAATGCCTGGAAGCATCTTGCTAATTACGAGACTCAGGGACAAGTCATGACAAAAGAAACGGGAGGGGTTGGGGTTGAGGAAACACTCAGTTTTTAAAACTCCGACCCTCTGTATACATTGGACTTTCTAACAAGACACTGTGTTTATCCATTCGAGAATCCATACTTCTTTCTCTTGCAATGCAGTCTTCCATGTGAAGTGCGCAGAGTTTTCAGTGCGAAAATTAATTTAGTAGCTTTTACGTAGCATTGTGATAATGGGTGATCGACATGAAATGTGTCAGTGGGATATTGGAAAACTTAAATGGAAACTTTTCCGACTTTTAAAGTTTGAGGAAAAGCAAATTATACTCTCTTGGGATAGAACAATACCTAAATTAGCAGCACATTTCATATTCAATTATCAGAAAAGGCTCAACCATCATTTAAATGCAAAACTCTACGGAAAAGTTGTTAAATGGGAGTGAAAAATCAAACTACAGTGAAACTTCTCTTAACCGACACCTCTAAATAGCGGGCACCCCCCAATTTACGGACATTTTTAAATTCCCCGCCTACCGGGCGAGTTGGCCGTGAGGTTAGGGGCGCGCGGCTGTGAGCTTGCATCCGGGAGATCGTGGGTTCGAATCCCACTGTCGGCAGCCCTGAAGATGGTTTTCCGTGGTTTCCCACTTTCACAGCAGGCAAATGCTGGAGCTGTACCTTAATTAAGGCCACGGCCGCTTCCTTCCAATTCCTAGGCCTTTCCTATCCCATAGTCGCCATAAGACCTATCTGTATCGGTGCGACGTGAAGCCACTGGCAAAAAAAAATCCCGCCAGAAATACATGGGGTTTAATGGCAATATTACTTCACACTAAAGGGCATTTTCAATAACGGACGCGGACACTGAAAACTACTTACCCAACGCAATTAACATTTCTCAATAACGGAAGGCCTGAAAGAAAAAGGCCGTTATTCCCGGAATTCGACACAATAATAGACAGTTTTTCGAATTAGCGCGCAATGTTTCATGTTACTACAACGCATTTGTTTTTACACAGCAGCCAGTACTCGGTAGGCCTACTCTTGAGAAGTGTGTGTCACGCAAGCTACGAACGATGTCACAGAAACTCAAATAATTGACTTAAAGAAAAAGTGAAGTCATCGATATCAACCAGAAAGAGAAACTTAAGTGTTCGAGACATACCCGTGCGGTTTGCTGTTGGAAAAACACAGATCAGAGGCATTTTAAGAAACAAAAGTGACATCCTTAAACTGTGGACTGGGAGTGATAAATATTTCTGATTTTGTAGAAAACGCTCATTTCCCCAATACACCAGGCTTGACAGTTGACAAATCAAGCTTTGAATGGTTTTGTCGGGCACATAACAACACACTTATCCCAGAAAAGACACTCAAAATTACTCAAAAATTTGGGTATCATGAGTTTAAAGAATCCGTGGGCTGGCTCGACAAGTTCGGTGAATCGTGCTCAGTTGACGAAATCAATGTGTCAGAGTGATGATTTTCTTTTCAGAATAGCGGACATTTCTTAATAACGAATATTTATTTTTACCCCAGACCTGTCCGTTATTGAGAAGTTTCACTATATTTTGCTGACCATGTTTATTATTTGAGAGCTCTGAAATTAAGTTGCTGTGGACTGGTACCAGCCAATAGTGATCTTAACAACTTACATACTACCATCCGCAGACATGAGAAGTCTGTGAGTCACATTAATGCGCATATGACTCTTTATAAGTTATAAAGAGTTTGAAAGGGCGCGTGTAGATCTTGCTTTAAATGAATTCATGAAGAGAAACTCACCTTCCGCCTGTTATGGTGCCGTAATTGAAGAATTCTGAAAAGGGTGCGGCGGTTGCATTTCACGTATAAGTAATTTGAGAAGTTTTAAACAGTATGCCTTAAATTTAAAAATAAACTTGTTTTTGTATTAAAAGACTATAATATGAAATTCCTCCTCTGCGAACCATGTGACCTTGCCGCGGTGGGGAGGCTTGCGTGTCCCAATGATGCAGATAGCCGAGCCGCAGGTGCAACCATATCGGATGGGTATCTGTTGAGAGACCAGACTAACGAATGGTTCATCGAAAGGGGGGTAGCAGCCTTTCGGTAGTTGTAAGGGCGGCAGTCTAGATGATTGACTGATACGGCCTTGTAATAATACTCAACATGGCTTAGCTGTGTTGATACTGCTACACGGCTGAAAACAACGGGAAACTACAGCCGTAACTAACTCCCGAGGACATGCAGCTCTCTCTGTATGAATGATGTACTGATGATGGCTTCCTCCCGGGTAAAATATTCCGGAGGTAAACTAGTCCCCCATTCGGATCTCCGGGTGGGGACTACACGAGAGGGGGCGATCACCAGGAAGATGGATACTGACATTCTGCGAGTCGGAGCGTGGAATGTTAGAAGTTTGAATCGTTGTGGTAGGTTAGAGAATCTGAAAAGGGAGATGGATAGGCTAAAGTTAGATGTAGTTGGTATAAGTGAAGTACGTTGGCAGGAAGAACAAGATTTTTGGTCAGGCAACTACCGAATTATCAACACAAAATCAAACAGGGGAAATGCAGGAGTTGGTTTAATAATGAATAAGAAAATAGGGCAGCGGGTAAGCTACTACGACCAGCATAGTGAAAGAATTATAGATAGACACCAAACCAATGCCCACCACAATAGTGCAGGTCTATATGCCTACTAGTTCAGCGGATGATGAAGAAATCGAAAGAATATATGAGGAGATAGAAGATTTAATACAATATGTAAAAGGTGACGAGAATCTAATTGTGATGGGAGACTGGAATGCAGTGGTAGGCCAAGGAAGAGAAGGTAGTACAGTAGGAGAATTTGGATTGGGACAAAGGAACGAAAGAGGAAGTCGGCTGGTTGAATTCTGCACTGATCATAATTTAGTCCTTGCCAATACATGGTTCAAACACCACAAACGACGACTGTATACGTGGACAAGACCTGGAGACACTGGAAGGTATCAAACAGACTTTATTATGATTAGGCAGAGATTCAGAAACCAGGTGTTGGATCGCAAAACTTTCCCAGGAGCAGACGTGGACTCTGACCACAACTTGTTGGTCATGAAATGCCATCTGAAGTTGAAGAAATTGAAGAAAGGAAAGAATGCAAAAAGATGGGATCTAGATAAGTTGAAAGAAAAGAGTGTGAGGGATTGTTTCAAGGAACATGTTGCACAAGGACTAAATGAAAAGGCTGAAGAAAACACTATAGAGGAAGAGTGGAGAGTCATGAAAAATGAAGTCAGTAGGGCTGCTGAAGAAATGTTAGGAAGGAAGAAAAGATCAACTAAGAATCAGTGGATAACTCAGGAGATACTAGACCTGATTGATGAACGACGAAAATACAAGAATGCTAGAAATGAAGAGGGCAGAAAAGAATATAGGCGATTAAAGAATCAAGTGGATAGAAAGTGCAAGGTAGCAAAGGAAGAATGGCTGAAGGAGAAGTGCAAGGATGTCGAAGGCTGTATCGTCCTGGGAAAGGTAGATGCTGCATACAGGAAAATCAAGGAAACCTTTGGAGAAATGAAATCTAGGTGTATGAATATTAAGAGCTCAGATGGAAAGCCACTTCTAGGGAAAGAAGACAAAGCAGAAAGATGGCAGGAGCATATCCAACAGTTGTATAAGGGTAAAGATGTAGATAATTTGGTTCTGGAACATGAAGAGGCTGTTGATGCTGATGAAATGGGAGACCCAATTTTGAAGTCAGAGTTTGACAGAGCTGTGAGTGACCTCAATAGGAACAAGGCACTTGGAATTGATGACATTCCCTCTGAATTACTGACTGCCTTAGGAGAAACCAGCATGGCAAGGTTATTTCATTTAGTGTGCAAGATGTATGAGACAGGAGAAGTCCCATCCGATTTTCGGAAGAATGTTGTTATACCTATTCCCAAGAAAGCCGGTGCTGACAGGTGTGAAAACTACCGCACCATTAGTTTAGTATCTCATGCCTGCAAAATTTTAACACGTATTATTTACAAAAGAATGGAAAAACAAGTTGAAGCTGAGTTGGGAGAAGATCAATTTGGCTTCAGAAGAAATGTTTTTTTTTTTTTTTTTTTTTGCTAGTTGTTTTACGTCGCACCGACACAGATAAGTCTTACGGCGACGATGGGACAGGAAAGGGCTCGGAGTGGGAAGGAAGCGGCCGTGGCCTTAATTAAGGTACAGCCCCAGCATTTGCCTGGTGTGAAAATGGGAAACCACGGAAAACCATTTTCAGGGCTGCCGACAGTGGGGTTCGAACCTACTATCTCCCGAATACTGGATACTGGCCGCACTTAAGCGACTGCAGCTATCGAGCTCGGTCAGAAGAAATGTAGGAACACGTGCAGCAATCCTGACTTTACGTCTGATCTTAGAGGATCGAATCAAGAAGGACAAGCCCACGTACATGGCATTCGTAGATCTAGAAAAGGCATTCGATAATGTTGATTGGACCAAGCTATTTATGATTCTGAAGATGATAGGGGTCAGATACCGAGAACGAAGAATTGTCTATAATCTGTATAAAAATCAGTCTGCAGTGATAAGAATCGAGGGCTTTGAAAAAGAAGCAGCAATCCAGAAAGGAGTGAGGCAAGGCTGCAGTTTGTCCCCTCTCCTTTTCAATGTTTACATAGAACAGGCAGTAAAGGAAATCAAAGAGAAATTTGGAAAGGGAATCATAGTCCAAGGAGAGGAAATCAAAACCTCGAGATTTGCCGATGATATTGTTATTTTATCTGAGACTGCAGAAGATCTCGAGAAGTTGCTGAATGGTATGGATGAAGTCTTGGGTAAGGAGTACAAGATGAAAATAAATAAGTACAAAACAAAAGTAATGGAGTGCAGTCGAATGAAGGCAGGTGGTGCAGGAAATATTAGATTAGGAAATGAAGTCTTAAAAAAATAAGTAACGATGGCAGAAGTAAGGAGGATATAAAATGCAGACTAGCACAAGCAAGGAAGAGCTTTAAGAAAAGAAATTTGCTCACTTCAAATATTGATATCGGAATTAGAAAGATGTTTTTGAAGACTTTCGTGTGGAGCGTGGCATTGTATGGAAGTGAAACATGGACGATAACTAGGTCAGAAAGAAAGAGAATAGAAGCTTTTGAAATGTGGTGTTACAGAAGAATGCTGAAGGTGAGATGGATAGATCGAATCACGAATGAAGAGATACTGAATCGAATTGGTGAGAGGAGACTGATTTGGCTAAATTTGACGAGAAGAAGAGATAGAATGATAGGATACATCTTAAGACACCCAGGACTTGTCCAGTTGGTTTTTGAAGGAAGTGTAGGTGGTAAGAACAGTAGGGATAGACCAAGGTATGAATATGACAAGCAGATTAGAGCAGATGTAGGATACAATAGTTACGTAGAAATGAAAAGGTTAGCACAAGATAGGGTAGCATGGAGAGCTGCATCAAACCAGTCTATGGACTGATGACTCAAACAACAACAATATGAAATTGTATGTAATGAATTATAATTACAATATAAAAATTATATTAAACTAATTGTAATTTGCGTAGAAATACGTTTTTACAATTTTCCTTTACGTCGCACCGACACATTCGTCTTATGGCGACGATGGGATAGGATAGGGCTAGGAGCGGGTAGGAAGCGAGCGTAGCCGTAATTAACTACAGTCCCATCATTTGCCTGGCGTGAAAATGGGAAATCACAGAAAACCATCTTTAGGGCTGCCGACAGTGGGGTTTGAACCCACTGTCTCCCGAAAGCAAGCTCACAGCTACCCGATCCTAACCGCACCGCCAACTTGCTCAGATATTTGCGTAGAAATTAGTATAATTGAATTAGGCATGCCTTCGACTTGAACTCGCGTTTCGCCACTGAGTTATGTGATGGTAGGGGAAACGATGGCGGTGCTATATTGAGGTGAACTAGGCAAGATGAGGAGTGAGGTAGTTTGCTTTCTCAGCGAGTCAGAATGGGCTCCTGCAGTCATGATCCGAATGTCATTAATTCGCATCTCCCATACCCCAGCAAGTTACGTCCGACTTATTGGATGAATGGTCAGTGTTGAGACCTTCGGTTCAGAGGACCCCGGGTTCGATTCCCGGCTGGGTCGGGGATTTTAATCGCCTCTGATTAATTCTGGCCCGGGGACTGGGTGTTTGAGTTTGGCCCAACACTTTCCTCTTCATATTCACACAACACACTACACTACCAACCATCACAGAAACACGCAATAGTGATTATATCTCTCCATATAGGGTTGGCGTCAGGAAGGACATCCGGTCGTAAAACAGGGCCAAACTCACATGTGTGACACAGTTTGCACCCGCAACCCCACAGATGTAGGAAAAGTGGTAGAAAAAGAAGAAGAATTTTCCCCCAGCAATTCTCATACTGCCAAGTCGTCACAGCCGTAAACAAGACTTGAGGCGTCGGTGAAAGCGACATTTTGCTCCATCAGTCAAGAAATAGACGCAAATAAATCCATCAAGAGATAGCAGCGAGCAGGTTCTGAATGTAGGAACATACCGGTAATAGTGGAACAGGAGTAACTTGATAGGAAGTCCACGAACTCAAGTAGCGCTTTTGTAAGAATGTTTTTAGTATTTAAAAAAAAAAAATGGAATGAGGTGCTGCGTGCCTTAGGCCTATTCACGATTCCATCAGCATCGTCATCACAATTATCACGAAGAAAATAAGTTTTATTTTCGTCCTAATTCAACACAGCTTGGCATTATACATTCAGAGAACAAATCGAAGTAATTTTCTTCCTAACAAAGGGCGTAATCATATATATTACTAGCTGATGTACCCGTGCTTCGCTACGGAATTCTACATTGTATACAGAATTCTAGGTTAGGTAGTGTACACGTACTGAGCAAGCCTGTATAAAATTGCATATCTCTTAACGTTACCCTAGAAACGCGACGGGGAATTCATCAAACGTCTCTTCTCATATGTAGACTGGGTTAGGGAATTTTCATTGCAACGGTAGGTTTACTTGCCTACCATCAGTCACAATCAGGTGGGGCAGTTCTCATTATAATGGCAGGCACTCACTCTCCACCTGTTTATTTACATCCTCAGAAAGACTGTCTTAGGGGTTTTCCCAATTGAAATGAACATAGGTCATTACAATAACGTCAGTAGGAATGGCGCGATTAAAAGCAATGCTTTCATATGAAATACTCGATCAAATGAAAAACCACACATTTTCTCACTGTTAACGAACGTATAGTACGTTGCCGATCTAACAGTCCAAAGTTCCAGAGCTGGAATGACCAAGCCACAGACAGCCGAGATCCGTGAACACTCTTCGTCTTTTTTCGGCGCGTGGAGGAGTGGGGGGGGTGGAGTCGGGGGTCGAATAGTGGAGATTCCCAGAGCAAAAACAATTTTACTAATATGTTTCCTTGGAGTACCCGATGAGTCGGAAAATCTCAATAAACTACACTGGCGGCGGAAAAATCTATCTGACTTGGAAGCACATTTTTTCCCAAAGCCAGGAGAAACCCCCTCTTCACTGCTAATTTGAAATAAATTATGTAGAATTTAATAAAAGTGAAGAGGATGAAGCTTTTCTTAAGAAACAGCTCTTTTCAGGGTTAATTTTCAGTTATTTTGTGAATTGAGGTGCTATAATTTGGAATAGGCCTAAATTGTAAATCTAGACCAGGTCATACTACTCTGCCTTAAGTGTGCACACTGCTCATTCAAAACAGCGAGTCAGAGTAGCGATCGAATAGCTGGAATACTATGATGAACCAGTGTGTTACGTACCAGCAGTATCAGAAAATGTATGAATCACAGGAATGGCATACTAAAGAAGAAAGTTTTCTAACTCCTCAGCTATTTCCCGCCAATATGCAGTCAGGCTGTTATAGCCGGTACACAGCGGCAATCCCATCTATCCGAGTTGAGCGGCTGCATAAGAGACAAAGAACATCACAACAAACAATGGGCAATGTCATGTTATTGTTGATCAAAGTTATGCGCTTTCGATATTGTAGGCCTTCACATTCAGTTTTCTTCCGGCTCTGAAATACCATTCTTATCATAGTCGGTATGGTAAATGTGAATAAAACATAAATGATCGGAAATTGTATTCTCTATAACTTTTGTTATGTTGTACTTTTCGATAGGACCAATAACATAGGTATTTAGAAATTAAATTTTAGGCCCCTTCCCCTAAACTACAATTTATCCAGGCTGAATAAAATTGTTTACAGCTTAGACTGTAGTTTCCCCGACTCTATATACCGATTTTTATTAAATCCTGTTAACCGATTTTCTCGTGGTTCGGCATTGATATGGGACTTAGTAACAAAAATACAAATTAATGAATATCTGTGTTATTATAGCCGGTACGGTAAAAATGTATGACAGAAATGATCAGAAATTTAATTCTATATAACTTTAATTATGTAGTATTTATCGATAAGGCCGCTAATAATATAAATATTTGAGAATTAATTTTTAAGCCTTCCCCTAAACTACCATTTCACTCAGCGTCAAAAATGATTTATAGCCTAGATTGTAGTGGCTCATCCCCCGACTTTACATACCGATTTTCATTAAAAGTAAAAGTAAAAGTAAAAAGAGCATTTCCTTGTTACTGTGGACATTTTGAGCAATATACAGGCAAAACTCTTATTTTATATCTATATAGATTTTGAGGCGCTCACAACTAACCGATCGTGACAAATGAACATTCAATAGAAAAGAACTAATTGCACTCTAATTTCATAAATATCGATAATTTCTTTAAAAAATAACTTTAAAAATGTACGAAGAGTGCGATTTGCAAATACTGCTAGTGTAGGAAAATACGCGCCACATTGCTGTTCACTTCACAAATTTGGCCGCTGGAACGCCTGTTTTATGCCATTATAACATGATGTAATTATCAGTAGTCGTCTATTGTTTTAAACTATTAAACGTCAATTCTTTTACAGGTTTTTCTTCTGTCATTTCGCATGGATTTGAGACATTGTAAATCAATGGTTTGAGTACTCAAATCGTATAACCGGTGAGTGTTAATGCTAAGCTGTCAATCAATGGACTCGGCACACAAATCATTCGTTTGAACAATGGATTTATTGCATTCCAGGTTTGTTAATATGCCCCGAAAGAAGTCACTCAGCGTGAGAGACGGCGCAGACAACAAGCTGCAAGGAATGAAGTCATGTCACAGACAGCGGAGGCCCTAAAAATGATCATGCGATTTATTTATTTTTTTTTGCTTTACGTCGCACCGACACAGATAGGTCTTACGGCGACGATGGGACAGGAAAGGCCTAGGAATGGAAAGGAAGCGGCCGTGGCCTTAATTAAGGTACAGCCCCACCATTTGCCTGGTGTGAAAATGGGAAACCACGGAAAACCATCTTCAGGGCTGCCGACAGTGGGGTTCAAACCCACTATCTCCCGGATGCGAGCTAACAACTGCACGCCCCTAACCGCACGGCCAACTCGCCCGCTCATTGCGAAATAATTAACAATTACATTGTTAAAAGTATAGTTCGAGGCGAAGCAAAATCTTATTACAGCTGTGATTCAATCGTAAGCGAAGGTGATTTTTCAGGAAAACCTTTACTCGGATGAATTGTTTCACCGTTTAAATCCCTCCGGCCTTCCGTCGCACAAATTAGTGCTAAATAAAAATACTATTGCAATGCTCATTAGAAACCTCAATGCTAACGAAGACCTCATCAACGACGCGAGAATGGTCATAGCTCAGTTGCATGACTTCACTGTCACTCCAAAAGTTATCAGTTCAGGAAAAAATGTTGTATTTCCCAGAATATCCCTAACCCCCATCGGATCCTACTATCCCCTTCCATATCACGCGAAAGCACTTCCCCATTAAAATAGCATAGGCTATGATATGACTTAATTAATAAGTCGCAAGGTCAAACAATGCGAAAAGCAGGACTGCATTTGCCCGAGCCCGAGTTCTATCACGGCCTGTGTACCTTTCTCCAGAGTTAAAGCTTTCAATATTTTCGCTTCTATCTGCAAAAACGAGAAACAAGTTGTACTGGAAGACTGCATTGTCACTTCCAATGTTGCATTTAAGGAAGTACGGTAAATATACAGTAGATATAAAAAATTGTAAATAGTGTTCTATAATAATTTGCTTGAAATAAAAACATAACCTTTTCTCTTAGGTCTCTCATTATAAACCTATCTCGCACGAGTCCGCTAGTTTTAACACAATTTTAATACGAGGACGAGGTCGATTGCTGTTGTGCGCATTTGTACATTTTAAGTGCGATGCATGGCGAATCTTCCTCCTTCACTTCAGCTTCATTTGCGCTAATGGGCAATCTCTGGCGGTAACTCGCTCGTGTTTGGCACATTACCCAGTCGTAACTGTCGAAATAAGCAACAAAGCCAATAATCTCGTAATACATGATGACACAAGTGTGAAGGAGATGCATATCAAATGTTCATTATGTTACGGAACAGTAATTTTCGCAGTGTGAATTGGGCAATTGAGTTGAAACCTAGGTTAAGACATTGCCAAGAAGAATTGCGCGATATACCGGGTGAGTTGGCCGTGCGCGTAGAGGCGCGCGGCTGTGAGCTTGCATCCGGGAGATAGTAGGTTCGAATCCCACTATCGGCAGCCCTGAAAATGGTTTTCCGTGGTTTCCCATTTTCACACCAGGCAAGAAACTTTCAATTAGATAACGAAATGTCAATTATTGTGAATATAAACTGACATGCCAAAAGTCATGGGATAACCGTACCGTGACGTCTTGGAAATGCACAGACCTGTATTAGGTGTGACTGTCATCTCGCGAGTGAGATGATGATGTTGATGATTGTTGTTGTTGTTGTTTAAAGGGGCCTAAAACATCTAGGTCATCGGCCCCTAATGGGACGAAATGTAATGACAATTTAAAAGTCCAAAACTTATCCACTGACCAGAATTCAAAACATGATGATGTAGAATGAATGGATTAATAGGAATTTAAAATAATCAGCGGATTCAGCTCACAATATTGAAAGTTAAAAATAATTCCAAACTTAAACCACTGACTAATTTTAAAAGGAAGTGACGATGAACAATGATTATGAACTCCAAACAATCAGTGGATTCGACCCACAATGCCCCACCTTCCCAGAAACTATCTTAAAACAATTGTATATAATGACCAAGGGCCTGCTTCCAAAGCACAATCCTGAATCGATGATGCCTGTTGTTTGAAGGGATCCAAAATCCAGGTCAACGGCCCCTCATAATGGTACTTATCACCAGGAAAGTAAGAAACATGGTATTCCTCATGCAGCGGTACTAATCATGAGTAATGTAGATTTACGGTGTTCCACACATTGTGGTACTACTTACAGGTAATGTAATACGCACAGGCAAAGCAGACGTATGATGTTTCTGCCACTCATAGACAACGCAAACCCATGGTGTTCCTCACATAGGTGTAGGGCCTACTAATCTCAGGCAACGCAGACCCCCGGTGTCACTCATATAGTGGCACTAATCACAGGTAGTGTAAACCCACAGTGAACCACTCTCTGCTGCTACAAATCACAAATACCTAACATAGTGGTACTGTTCCCAAGTAAAGGCGACCCATGGCGTTTCCCGCGTGATGGTACTAATCACAAGTAGTTTTATGGTACTTATTCAAACATCCCTTGGTCGTCCCTTTTAGTCGTCTCTTAGGACAGGCAGGAGATACCTTGGGTGTATTCTTCGTCTGCGTCCCCGGTAAGAATGAGAGCAAACACCATCTGTGCTGGTCGTGGCAAGGCGAGGCGAACCATCGTCTTTCGAACGTGACATGATGGATGAGGGGGCCAAATCGATGGAACATTTCATTGTCGAAGTTGTGCGGACAACATTCCTCGACCTACGGTGTCACATGCGTATCGGGAATATCTCGTGGAGGGGATTACCAACCGCAGTGGCAGACGATAAATGCTTAATGACAGCGATTAGCAGCGTCTGGTTAGAATTATTGTCCGTGCTAACAAACTGGCTCAAATCACATACACATTCAATTCAGGAGCTACTAGACGCGTATCCAGGAGGTCAGTGTTGCGTTCTTGAGGCTGAATGCACAAGACGTGACCACGGTAACTGATGTACTGCGCATGACACCATGATAAGATGGCCGTCAATTTTTGGCAGTCGAAAGCCAATTTCCGCGCGGTGTATTCTGGTGTGCAGATGTCGCATAGAGACGAACTCTACCGGCTGTAGGTATAGCTTACCATGATTTTTCTTTGTAACTCTAATAGTTGTTAAAGAATATTACACTTATGTGTCAAAGCACGCATCCCAGAGCCTCTAAAACCTATCAATAAAAACACTACACTGACTGACTTAAGCTTAGTTGAAAGAGTTCAACAGCTAGTTTATGTGCGTATACAGTCATGGAAAAAATATTTATACAGTATGCACTGGAAGAAAAAAAAACCCGCATTTTTATACTACATTAAAAACCACATTCAGGCTGAAGCGTACCATGATGTAGCAAAGTATAACAAAGTCATACATTATACATATTTTTATATGCCGGGGAAATGTTCTATACAAATAAACGATGTTGTAATTCGTACGGCATTCAACCGGGAACAAAGTATTCATACACCAGACTAGCTGTTACCAAAACAACGGCTCATTCAACACCACAGTGCAAGGAACAATTGTGTAGTCGTGCGGTGTACCGTGAAGTAAGAGCTGGCAAGACATGCGTACTGTGGAACAGGAGAGTGGGCCGCAAAGCGAAGGAAACGACCATAGAGGGGGGGAAAAAAAAAACATTGTTGTCTCCCAATACCTTCAAACACAAATTACATTCTGAAACTGCAGGTACAATCGGAAGAAGTCGAGGCAATCCATCATTAAGTGATATAAGAACAGAAAAAGAAAAAAAAGTAATTAACGGTGAAAGAAACAGTCGTCCACGTAAGTTTACGACAAAAACTACAATTCTGCTAAGAATGAACAAGAAATCCCCTAAATTGTCAGCGTCTGCACTATCTGCACATATGCGTAACCAGTTTGGAAAGGACATCGCTTGATGGGCAATCCGCACCTTTCTCAATTGTTCGGGCTATAGAGCCAGGTACGTAGAAGAAAACCTTAAAATGGCAAAAAGAACAAGAAATGTAGATTGGAATTCGCGCAACAGTATGTATCTAAGGCAACATATTTCTGGGGCACGGTATTATTTACGGATGAGAGTAAATTTAATAACTTTCACAACTTGGCAAGACTGTGGTTTGGAGGAGATCGAATACTGACCGAGACCCTCAAAATCTTCAAACAACGGTGAAGCAAGGAGGTGGTGGAGTCATGGTTTGGGGATGTATGGCAGCCTCCGGTGTTAGGAAACGTGTGTTTATTGATGGTAACACGGACAAGTTTGTGTATTTGAATATGTTCAAAAAGAATTTACAGAGTACTGATGCCTTGAGAGTTGCGAGAAAAGATTACTTTCAACAGGGCAATGACCCAAAACATGTATACGTCTGTGGTTGCTGTACCACACTGCACACACACTCTCAAAACTCCAGTTCAGAACCCGGACCTGTGAAGTGAATTTGAAGCAAAAGTGAGAAAACGCGAAATTCGTAGTACGACAGCTTTGAAAGAATGCCAGTTAGAGGAATAGCAAAGTATCACGTCGGAGAATACAAGAAGATTGGTCAATTCCATGCCAAAGAGTTTGAGAGAGGTGACACATAGTCTATTTTCAGTCAGTGTATGAATACTTATTTTGCAGTGCAAAACAGATCTTGACAATGTGTTTCTGTATTAATTTTGTAAATGCTTGTTTTTCTACCGGTAGAGCTAGAGTTTTGAATGAATAATGTACATGTTAAAAATCCAGTGAGTATTTTTGTTTCTATAGCAGCAAAAGTAAAGTTCACTTCTCTACACTGCAGTGTTTGAATACTTCTATCCATGACTCTATATATACTGAATTTCTTTAGAAACTAATAATGGGGCTCAAAAACTCTTGCAATATATATAAAATAGCGTAAACTCATTTACCGCTACCTCTCCAGTACAGCAAGATCATGTACACTTAATACTCACGTGACTTTCTTTTACGCCCGGAAGAGGTGTTCAGGCACGACTGGCACCTCACGTGCGTGCTTCAATGATAGCAGGTAATGACACGTATGTCACGTCAACTTACCTGAAAAGAAACAAGGGAATGAAAAACGATTAGCATTTGACTTACAGAGGCAGGTTCTGAACTGATGTGTAAATGATGATGATGTTTGTGTTTAAAAGGGTCTAACAGCTAGGTCATCGGCCCCTAATGGTACGAGGTGTAATGAAATGCAAATTAGAACTTCGAAATGTATACACTGATTAGAATCTAAAACGAATGGTGATGAGAAAATGATTATGAAACAAAAACAATCAGTGGATCCAATTCACAAAGTCTTAATACTGCTATGATGCTTATTATCAAAAGGGATCCAAAATCCAGGTCACCGGCCCCTCATAATGGTATTAACCACTAGTAAAACAGAACCATGGTGTTCCTCCTACAGTGGTAACAGGTAACTTAGACTCATGGTGTCCTCGCATGGTGGTACTAATCACAGGTAATGTAAACCGATGGTATGTCACACACAATGGCACCACTCACAAGCAACGCAGACCCATAGTGCTCCTCACCTAGGTGTACTAATCACGGACGCCGGTATTCCCGTGGTGTTCCTCACCTGGTGGAACTGATCACAGGCCACGAATACTCATAGGGTCACTCACATAGTGGTACTAATCACAGGCAATGCAGACCCACGGTGCATCACACATTATGGTAACGTCCACAGGCAACACAATCCCATGGTGTTCCTCACATAATAATACTACTCTCGGCCAACGCAGACCAATGGCTTTCCTCAAATAGTGGTACTAATCACGGGTGGCAACCAAACTCGTGGTGTTTCTCACATAGTAGTACTAACCGCAGGCAACGTAGACCCGTGGCGTTGTACATAAAGTGGTACTACTCATACGTAACGCAGACCATACTGAACACAGTGGAACAGAACACTGGAATACACACGACGACCTCTTTCAGAAGGAACACTCAGACCCATAATGTTCCGCATAGAATGGCACTGCTCCTATATACAGTAACGTAGACCCTCGCAAGGTGGTACTAGTCACAAGCAACGTGCGACAAATGGTGTTCCGCACATAATGGTACTAATCACAAGTAATCTCATGGTTCTAATGCCATCATCGCTTGGTCGCCCCTTTTAATCGTCTCTTACGACAGGCAGGGGATACGGTGGGTGTAGTCTACGTCTGCGTCCCCCACCCACAGGGGGTAGAGAGAGAGAGAGAGAGAGGGGGGGGGGAGGAAAAAGAAGGCACTCGACACTTCGAAAAAATGAAGTACCAGACAAAGAAAGACAAGGGCCACGAAGGGCGTGAAAATGAAAGACTCCCTATGCCTCGAATGTTCAAATACCGTCGGGGTCGGAAAAGAACAAAATTTGACCAAGGGAAGTCGGACAGGATTGATGTGAGGAGCCTAGCGCAAGTAAGTGGAAGGAATGTCAGGACTCAGCTAAATGCCTCGTGGTCGCCAACCCACGCTCCCAAGGTGAGAGCCCCTGGGGCCCCTTTTAGTCGCCTCTTGCGACAGGCAGGGGATACCGTGGATGTATTCTTCATCTGCGACCCCACCAACAGGAGGTGATGTGTAAATGGATCACCATCTTCCATACTGAGAAATTCTGACGATATGTTCAAAATATAGGCCTAGGATAATAATAATAATAATAATAATAATAATAATAATAATAATAATAATAATAATAATAATAATAATAATAATCTACACGCCAAGCTACACCACGCGGCGACTGACTTTCAACAGCCAAAAACAAATCTTAACCGAACGGCCATCTTGTGACAGTGACATGCGCAATACGTCAGCTACCGCGGTCACATTTGTGTATTCAACCTTCTACGTCAAAATAATATATAAACCATTCCCGTTTATGTCATACCTTTTAGCTAGAATCACTTTGTGTGTTACATGAAAAGTGTCACTGATTTCTCTCCGGAAACTCCCGACCCCAATTTTAATAGCGTTTCACCTCAATAGAAACCGGTTAAATCCCTCGAATAATGTAAGGTGTCGACGAAAGAAAGGGAAAGACCAAGAAGGGCGTGAAAACGAAAATGAACGACACCCTAGGCCCCGCAAACCTAATACCATCGGGGTGTGACAAGACCAGGAGAGGTCAGACAGGACACATGGAAGAAGGAACCCACGGTCACTAAACAACACTACCAAGATGAAAACTCCTGAGTCCCATTTTAGTCGCAGGGATGTATTCTACCGTCCCCACCCACAGGGAGTGATTGATGACCTAACAGACATTGTATATACACTGTTTGTTAATACAAACACACATGCATGCATATACACATAACCATGTACATTAGTTCTCAAATGAGTACGTTCAAATACGAACACCTGCATAATTATAAGACACTTTTCAAGTAGGCTTATGCACGCATGAGCAAGTAAATATGAGATAGCTGCCGTAGCGTGTACCGTGGGCACGTGGTTTCAGACAAAACCACCGAGTCTGTGGCCGGCCCGGCGAATGTAATAGTAGGGCGTGGCATGTAACAGCAAGGACGTCAGACTTCGTACGGGCTGTATGAGTAACAGCTGACTACAGAATGGGTAAGACAAGAGACCTCAGTGCATTTTATTGCGGCCAGATTGTCGCCGCCAAAACGTATGGGCCACTCCATCTCTGAAGTCGTGCAGGCAATGGGTAATGGCCTTTACAGGAGCCAGAGTATTAAGAGTGCACCGTGAGTACGTGGATTCGGGCAAAACTGCCGCTGCCAGGGTCAAATGTCGTGGTGTACGACGCGTTGATGGCAGGGGCCTCCGTTGGTTAGCTCGGATCGCAAGGGCGGATAGACAGGCTACAATGCAGCAAATCACTCATCAATTCAATGCTGGACAACAACGACGTGTGAACAGTCGTACCATCCAGAACCATCTCCTTGTCACAGAGTAGAGAAGAAAGTGTCCCATGAGGGTATCTCTGCTCAACACCCGTCACAAGGCACGACGACCGACAATGGCAAAGCAACATCACCAATGGACGTTAGAAGCATGGAAAGAAGGTCGCAGGGCCAGATGAGTCGAGGTACCAGTTGACGTGAAATAGCGTATGGCTTTTAGTGCCGAGAATGTCCGAGGACATGTTCGGCTCGCCAGCAGCAGGTCTCTTAATTTGACGCCCGTATGCGACCTGAGCGTCGTAATGAGGATGCAATTATGATGAAGACGACACACACACACACCCAGCCACCGTGCAAGCGAAATTAACCAGTGATGGTTAAAATTCCCGACCCTGCCGGGAATCGAATCCGGGACCCCTGTGACCAACCATTTAGCCATGGAGCAAGAAGTAAACGCCGATGGCTGGGTACGAGTGCGTCGTCAACCACATTAGGCAATGGATCGCTCTTGCCAGCAGGGTACATTTCAGGCCTGTGGTGGTCGTATCTTTATAAGGGTACTGTTCACGTCGGATGAAAGGGGAGCCCTGACACATCTCCTCACTGGTGAACGTTACAGGAACTTGCTGTCAGATCAAGTTCACTCCTTTTTCGCCCCTAGCACCCTGCAAGCGACCTGTACCAACCCAAACTGTGGCCAACTGATTCGATGAGCTCTCCACGGATGTGAAGATGTTTGCCTGTCCCCAGAGGAGCCCAGATCTCAATTCCACTGAGCACATCTGGGATTCTGCCAAGACGGATGTGCATGGCCTGGACACTACTCCGATCAATCTTCCAGGATTATGGGAGGCTGTGCAGCTATCAAGGATCAGTATACTGTAGCTCTCCAAAGCTCCCGGTATCTTGTGGAGTCCATGCCACGCCGCATCGCCGCCGTCATAATAGCTACACGCTACTAGCCATCTAATTCAAATGTTCATGAGTATACATAACTGTCGAGTCACAGCACGCAATTTCTCTATATCAACACTAGTTCTGAGAGTGGTGGTGGTGATTATTGTTTTAAGAGGAAGTACAACTGGGCAACCATACTCGATTAACACTAATCGGAGGGAGAAAAAAATGGAAGGAGATGTATTAGGGCTTCCCTCCGAACAATTAAGATATCGACCAAAGAAATAATAATAATAATAATAATAATAATAATAATAATAATAATAATAATAATAACAGCAAAGTCTTCTCCGTACAGGCCATGAATGCCCTTGGAGGGGTAATCGTAACCTCGGCACGTGATGGGGTAGAGTGGTTAGCTCTACGCCTGGCCGCCTTTGCCCCCAGGAATTAATCTGGTACTCATTTTTGGTGTACGTTGAGTGAACCTCAGGGCCTTATGCACCTCCAGAAGTGGAAATCTCGTTTCTTAAATTTTACGACTTCCTTACGGGGATTCGAACCCACGTCATTCCGGGCGAACCGAGCACGTCTTTACCGCTTCGGCCAGGCAGCCCCTAAATAATAATAATAATAATAATAATAATAATAATAATAATAATAATAATAATAATAATAGCTTTACGTCCCACTAACTACTTTTACGGTTTTCGGAGATGCCGAGGTGCCGGAATTTAGTCCCGCAGGAGTTATTTCACGTGCCAGTAAATCTACCGACACGAGGCTGACGTATTTGAGCACCTTCAAATATCACCGGACTGATCCAGGATCGAACCTGTCATGTTGAGGTCAGAAGGCCAGCGCCTCAACCGTCTGAGCCACTCAGCCCGGCAGCGAGAAGATTAGCACACGTGATGCTGATGATGATGCTTGTTGTTTAAAGGGGCCTAACATCTAGGTCATCGGCCCCTAATGGTACGAAATGAAACGAAATGTTATAACAATGAAAAAATCCATAATCCTCCACTGACCAGAATTCGAAAACGTGAGGACGAAGAATGAATGGATGGATATGAAGTTAAAACAATTAGTGGATCCGACCCGCAATACCCCACATTACCAGAAACTAGCGTTAAACAATAGTATTACTGACCAAGGGACTGCTTCTAAAGCACATACTGAATCGATGAGGCTTTTAGTCGAAACGGATCCAAAATCCAGGTCATCGGCCCCTCATAATGGTATTTATCGCTAGTAAAATAGAACCATGCTATTTGTCATGTTGCGGTACTAATCAAAAGTAGCGTAGACTCGCGGTATTCCACACATTATGGTACTACTCACAGGTAAGGAAATTCGCACATGTAACACAGACCTATGGTGTTTCGCACACTGCGGCGCTATTTACAGGCAACGCAAACCTGTGGCACGTAAGTGGACTAATCACAGGGACCCGCACTATCCCGTGGTGTTCCTCACATAGAGGGCACTAAGCATAGGCAAGGCAGAACCATGGTGTCGCTCATATAGTGGTAC